>NC_083316.1:115640254-116266028 GCF_963455315.2 Globicephala melas | reverse complement strand
GAGGAACTTGTGAGAAGAGGAGAGCCTGGGAAGTCAACCACCCTTCCCACTTCTTGAGATGGTGTCTAGAGCATGCACACAACTGGCCTAGAAAATGAGGCTCTGGGGTGAAGAAGGATGTGAGAGCTGGGGAGAGGGTCGGAGGCCCAGAGCAGCCCCAGGATGCCAGATCGACACCATGAATAGCATCTCCATCTCCTTGGCCCACAGGGCTCTCCACACTCCCCTGGCTGCCCAACAACTGCCTGGAGCTGATCTGAGTGGCCCCTGGCTGGAATTGTGCTCACTGACCCCTCTGGGGGCATTGCCTGCCTCTGGGACCTGCCCATCCATGCCAGCTAAGTATCAGGCCCAGTGTTATCCCTCGTGGCTTTGCTGCCAGTCACAGTTCCATGGCCCTGGCTGAGGGCAGGGCTCGAGTGTGTCTTGCGGAGAGAAGGGTCATCCCCCTCCAGGGTGGCCAGCCGGGCCTCAATCCGCTCCAGATCATCTGAGCCCACCTTGATTTTCACAGCCAGGAGGTGGATGTAGGTCTCATAACGGCTTTTCTGGGGAAAGGGCAGAGAAAGGCCAAAAACAAAGTCAAAAGACAAACAACAAAATGAGAAAAAATGTATCCTATATAACAAAAGACTAATTTCCTTAATATTTAGAGAGCTCTCACACATCAATAAAAAGGAGATAAACAATCCAATAAAAATATTAGGCAAGGGACATGCACAGAAATTTCACTCATAATTTTTAAAAATCCAAATTAATTGGCAATGACTTATTGGATATGATACCAAAAGCACAGACAAGAGTGAAAACAGACAAATGGGATTTTATCAAAATTTTAAACTTCTCTGTATCAAAGGACAGTCAATAGAGTGAAAAGGCAATCTACAGAATGGGAAAAAAATATTTGCAAATCATACATCTGGTAAGGGTCTAGTATCCAGAATATTAAAGGGGAAAAAAAACCTCCTACAACCCAACAACAAAAACACAGCCCAATTTCAGGATGGTCAAAGGACTCCAATAGACATTTCTCCACAAAAGATATACTAATGACCAGTAAGCACACAAAGGGATGCTCAACATTACTATTCATCAGGAAAATGCAGATCCAAACCACAATGAGATATCACCTCAAACACATTAAGATAACTACTATCAAAACAAAAACAAAACAGAAAGTAACAAGTGTGTTGGTAAGGATGTGGAAGAATTGGAAGCCAAGTACACTATTGGTGGAATGTAAAATGGTACAGCTACCATGGAAAACAGTGCGGCTATTCCACAAAAAGTGAAAAATAATATTACCATGCAATTCAGCAATTCCACTTCTGGATATAAAAGCAGGACTGAAAGCAGGATCTCAAAGAAACATTTGCACACCCACGTACATGGCAGCATTATTCACGGTAGCCAAAAGATGGAAGCAACCCAAATGTCCATCAGTCGATGAAAGGATAGCCAAAACGTGGTATACAAATACAACAGAATAGTATTCAGCCATAAAAAGGAAGGAAATTCTAACATATGCTACAACACGGATGAACCTTGAGGACATTGTGCTGAGTGACACAGGTCAGTCACAAAAACATAAATTCTGTATGATTCCATTTATATGAAGTACCTAGAGAGTAGTCACATTCATAGAGACAGAAAGTAGAACTGCGGTTGTCAGGGGCTGAGGCTGGGAGGAGGGTGCTGAGGAGTCTTTGTTTAATAGTTATAGAGTTTCAGTTTGGGAAGGTGAAAAGCTTCTGGAGATTGGTTGCCCAAGAATGTGAACAGGCTTAACATTACTGAACTATACACTTTAAAATGATGATAAGATGATGTTAAGATGATCAATTTTATGCTATGCTTTTTAACCACAATTTTAAAAAAAAATTTAATCCAAATTAAAACAGCAATAAGACACCACTTGTTAAACCTATCAGATTAATGAAGATTATGTCCAGTGTTGGTGAGGGCCTGGAGAGAGAGGCACATTCACGAGCTATTAAAGGGGCTGTAAATTGCTAAACATTTAGGAGGGAGATTTGTCTGAGGCCTTGACTCTGAGCTTCAGGCCCTCACTGCAGTCCCAGGGGAGGCAGGGACTAAGGGTCACGAGACCCTGTTCTCACCCAGCTCTGCCACAGGAGCTGAAAGACCCTTCATTTGGGGCTTCACCTCCCCTACCCTTCATTCTCCCCACCACTCCCCACCACCCCCAGTTAAGCCAGGCAGGGGGTGAGAAAGACCAGGGCTCTGGAGCCACAGTCAATTCCCTGGGTTAGGATCCTGGCTCCTGCACTTCCTGTGTCACCTCAAGCACGTGATCCAACCTCTCCAAGCCTCAATGTCCCCATCTGTAAAATGGGGATAATAACAAAACCCACGTCACAGAGTTCATATGAGGATTAAATCAATCAATACAAAGGAAGTGAAGAGAATCACACCTGCCAATCAGTGTGGCTTTTTTTACATCACAGAGAGAGTGAAATTGAGAAGACTTCCGAAAGCTATAAAGTGTTATGTTTTTCAAAAGGTCAGGATCTATCCTGGGAGCTCTGCTCTCTCCTCTGTGCTGCAGTAGAAAATCAGAGTGGAAATCTAGAGACTGAGAGGGGCGACTTCCCACCCTTCCTGCTCCAGGGGCTTCCTGACTTGGTCTCAGCCTCTCTTGTGTCTGTTCACCCCCCTGGTGCAGGTCGGTCCAAAATGGACAAGTGGTTCCTGCCTTCCTCCCCCAAGTCCACCCCACCATCCTTCACCCCACGGTGGGGCAGAACCAGGGGAGGGGTTAGAGACAAGATGGAAAGCAGGGAGAGCTCAGAAGGAAAGACCAAGGTGCTCTGCTTGATAAACCTATGTGAAAGAGGCACATGAGACACAAGGGGGGAAAGTCACGTGGAGAGGGCTTATGAGTTCTGTGGTTTGGTCGTAAAAACTTCCCGAGAAGCTGGGCCTATGGGGAAAGCGGAGATGAGGATGGGGCTTGGAGAAAGATGTAGAGGGGTGACAGGGGTCTCTGGTAGAACCCGTCTGGTGCCCTTTGAGAGACGTAAGTGAGGGCACAATTGTTTGTGCAGCTGGACTGTGCAGAGGTGGGCCCACAGGAGACCATGGTCCATGACTACCTCAGGGGAGCCCCCAAAGCAGGAGCCCCTGGTCGGGGAACGATGTGGAAGGCAGGAGCCGGCCCCTTCCTCCTGCTCTAGCCCTGTCCTTCAAAACCCCTCCTTTGAAGGGCCCACCTCAAACGTGAGATAATGCTCCTTCAGCCGGTTCTCCTCAGCCTCCTTGGACTTGACGCCCCGCTCGACCGGGTGACACCTGTGCTCAGCCAGCTCTGCAGTCACCTGCCTCAATTTATTCTCATGAGAACGCAGCTGCTCCTCCTGCAAAGACAAGTCATGGACTGTGAGGTCCCACTCTCAGGAGGTCACAGGGCTGTCCCACCAGGAGCTGCTTCACCAAAGGGAAACTGAGGCCTGGCCAGGGTTGTCAAATACACAGGGGCAGAGCCGGGTCTAGGCCCAAGGGAGCGTTCTGCCGCTGCCTTCCTTCCTCCCCTCCTGCCATTGGCATCAGCTCTCCTAGAGCCTCCCCAGCAGGCTCAGGAGATGAGAGACCCTCACACTGTGTGTGGACACAGACACTCCCTTACACAAACACACAGTCACCCAGACACAGCCCCTGGCTCCTATGAACCCTCACATGCACACAAACCCTCTGGACCAAGGGGCAGCCCGGCCTCGGCACCCCCTGGCTTCATACGATGCACACAGTCTCTCACATTCATGCCCGGACACGTCTGATGGCCACAGACCCAGGATCACAC
This sequence comes from Globicephala melas, assembly GCF_963455315.2. NCBI lineage: Eukaryota > Metazoa > Chordata > Mammalia > Artiodactyla > Delphinidae > Globicephala > Globicephala melas. The sequence goes on along the minus strand of NC_083316.1, from coordinate 116,262,208 downwards.
CCAAAGACACTGTCACGCACAGACAAGTGCACAGTACACCCCAGCCATCAAAGCACAGCCAGACCCCTTTGTGCCATGCAGGCACTGGGTTGCACGCATTTGTGTGTGGGGGGTGTGTGTGTGTGTGTGTGTGTGTGTGTGTGTGCACGTGCGCGCAGACACAAGTATGGTGTAGGTGTGGGTACACAACACGTGTGTATACACATAAACATGCGTGTGCTTGAACATGGCATGTGTGCATGTGGGGGGAGTGTGCACCGCTTGCACAGCCCCAGGGGCTCTGTGGAGAAGACCCCGGACAAGGGCCCTGACAGGAAGGGAAGTATGGCGCTGCCCCTGCCCTCCACCTCACAAGTAGTGGCCCACCATTTATCCTCCCCTCTCCAAAAAAAACTCCGAAAAATGGAGTATTAATGAGTAGGAGTTTTTTAAGGATTACAAATAAAATATTTAAGGGTAGATGAGGGCAGCAAAAAAGCCCTGGATGAAGGGGCAGCCAAGTCTCACCTGTCGCTCGCTCCCTGTGACACACACATTCTCTCCCATTCGTCCCAGACACACATTATGCCCACAGACCACAACCACATTCACAGGACACACTGCCACTGGCACACCCAGGCCATTGGGTGGCGTGTGGCCTCAGTCTCCCCATCTGTAAACAGGGGTGGGGTGCGGTGTAGATGGAGGAGAATATCTACCCCTTCGGCTTGTCTCTCAGCCCAGGACCCGGCGCCGGCTAGGCGCTGAGGTGAGGGCTGTTGAATGGGGGGCCTGGTACCGCAGAGGCAGCCTGGGGAGGTGGTGTTGTGACCCCAGGAGCTCGTACCTGGCAGAAGCGAGTGGTGCAGGAGGGCAGCAGGGGCCGACAGAACTTCTTCATGGAGCTGACAGCAGCTGGGAAGGCGGGCGCCGAGAAGATGGCAGCCACCAGGTTGATTCTAAGGATCCAGGACAGCATTTCTTCCTTGCTCCTGGGGACAGGACGGGAGGGGAGAGCGCACTGGCTTCTCACAACAGGACGCCCTATCCCACACCCAGCCTATCCCACAGCACCAGCCTGGCACAGAGAGGGCATGAAGACCTCCGTGTAAGTGGGCAAAGGAGTGAGGGAGGATGGCAGGATGGGGGCTGGATGGGCCTGGTCACATCTGTGTAGGGAGCTCCCCTTCTGTCCCAGCTCCCAGGCAAGACCTGGATTTTCATGTGAAAATAAAGCTGCCCAGCCAGGTTCAGAGCTAACAGCCTGGAGCTAATGAGTGTGAGACCAGCAGGGGACTGTTAGAGGCAGCTGGGCAACTGGTCACCCCCACTCGGCCATCTCGTCCCTGCCCCACTACCTGGCCCGGCACGTCCACTCCTGTCCTGAGAGCTCACTTACCAGCCTCCCCCCTTTTAAGCTCATCTGACACATGAAACCCCAATCTCAAGTCACAGGAGGATGGAGTGCAGGGGAGTGGAAAGAAGGTCTTACGGAGAAACTGTAGGGTGAGTCTTTTGCACCCATCCCCCCGACTTTAAGTGGAGGATGATACAGATCCCATCTGCCCTGTATTTAGGGACTTCAGTGCACATCAGAATCACCTAGAGGGCTTGTTAAAACACAATTGCTGGCCCATCCCCAGCGTTTTTGATTCAGGAGGTCTAAGGTGGGACCAGAGAAACTGCATTTCTAACAGGTTTTTCAGGCGATGCTGAGGGGACCACACTTGAGAACCAGTGCTCATGGGGAGGGACCCAAGCTGTTTACGGATACACTCACTCTCATGGCTGCTGTGCAGGGGAAGCTAAGGGCGCCTCCCCTGAGGTGGACGAGACGAGGGGATGGGGCGGTCCTGAGCCCAGGGTGGGAGCGAGGGTGCTCCCACTCCTACTTACGGTGCCTGGAAGAGGAAGACCCTCCAGTCGGCTGTCTTCAGCTTCAGCACATTGGACTTCTTGCTGTAGTCGGAGGCCCTGGTGGCCAGAGCATGGTGCACACGAATGGCGTTCTTCAAGTCGCCCTCAGACAGGGCTTTGTCAGGCCTGTACTCATCCTGGAAAGGGCAGGTAGGGGTTGGGCAAGCCTCTGTCATCACCAGGCTCTGGCTTACCGACCCGTACTTCCTCCACCCTCACTGTCCCTCCCTTTTGCTCTCCTTCTCTCTGTCCCTGTACATCCCACCATTATTCAAGCTGCTGCCACTCTGATGCCATGCCCACCCCAACAAGACTCACCAGGCACTCCTCCCCAGTTGGTCTCAGAAGCCTGAACAGGTCTTACACTGGGTATCCTCTGAACCCCTGAACATTCAAAAGACCCCTCCCTGAAACCACCAAAGCCCTTCGTGAGCCCAAGTAAGGCCTTTGATGGGGGAGGACTCAGAATCTGCCTAAGCCCTAGGTCCTGCCCGGGACCCTCTGGACACCATAAGGCAGGAGCTGAGCTAGCCCTTTCTGGGTAAGGACTCTGGGGTAGTCTCTCACCTTCTGCAGGTACAGAATGGTCCCTTTGAGCACCGCGTAGAATTTCTTCCAGCCACGCCTCCCACGGGGCGCTGGGGAGGGGGGCACGGGTAGTGTGGCCACAACCAACCACCCCGATATCTCTTCCCTTGTGTCCCCTACACGTCTGCCTGCATGGGCATTACCAGAGGAGTGGCCAAGGGGCTGTGGACCCCCTCTGGACTAGCATCCCTCCCCATGCCCCTTCCCCGCCTGACACCCACTCCTCTTGCCATCCATGTCGGCGTGAGTCTTCCGGGTCAGCACACCATGCTTGTAGGTGGTGGCGCTGAGAGCCTGTGGGACATCCAGGAAGGGGTTGCTACCATCCAGGATCCGTGTCACCTTCTTTGTGCCTGTCCCAAACTTGTCATCCACCAGCTCAGACAGTGATTTCCTCAGCTCATCTTCATCACTAGGAAAGTACTAGGCCTGAGTACCACCTCCACGGAGGCCTCATCCCCACGTCAACATGCCCTCTCCCCACAAAACACTCCTTTGGAAGCCAGTTAGAGGTAAAGAGCAGAGATAAGGAGATTTCAGTTCCAGACCACAGGTCCAGACCTTTGTCCCCTCCCCTGAGTCTTCAATTCTGACATCTCTCCTCTGAGCTTTGATTTTTGGCCTCCAAGCTCCAATCTTCACCCTTGATCACAAAGCTGGAGACCTTACTATCTTCAGGCTTCCTTCCTTGTTTTCCTTCTCCTCTCTGAAAGCCCAGCCCCAGGGAGCAGTAATCTATGGCCAGCTTGCCCAAGCCCCAGGGACGTGGTGAGGGAGGGAAGGTCAGTAGATGAGGCCTCTGAAGTCTAGGTTCCCCAGCCTAGGAGCCCTGGTATAAGAACGCCAGCTCTCCCCAGCTGGGTTGGGGTTCCTAACAATCCCTGCCTGGGACCTCTTCATGGACCCAAAGACCCAGGCTGCCCTGGGGAGTACAGCAACTCCCCAGTGGAGTGGCAACTTTCCTCAGGAGGCTGTTAGTCTCCCCAGTCAGCAAGGTCACCACACCTCTTTCCAGAAGGCTGGGCACCTCCAGGTCTCACTGCCCTCACAGGGGAAGAAGTTAGGGGGCATTCACCTCTCCCCATTGGCAACAGCATCACCACCTCAACCTGGTCAGATTACTGGAGTCGTAAAGGGACTCATAGCTCATGCCTGCCTACCTCCCCGAGGGGAAAGAGCTCTCATCATTGGGAGTAGTGGCAATATCCCCCGAACAGAAAACCTGTTGTGAACATCATGAAACTAAACTCACAGTTCCATCTCTTCCATAGCTGTAAACATTGCACACTTTTTATCAAGACAGGAAACAAACCCAAAGGGGAACTCAACACCAGGAGCTGGCCAGCTGGCCAGGGGGCACCAGGGCCCTGGGTGGGAGAAATCAGCACCATGGAGAGTAACTGGCGTGACTTCCCGGTACCCCCAGCCACTCCCCCTCCCCCCTCCCCGTAATTCAGTCTCCCCATACCTGTGCCCATGGGCACTACTCACATGGCCCATTCCAGCTTTTCATTCTTGATGGAGTTGTAAAGGGTCTGGAAGAGGGGGAAAAAAGAGAGAGAGTTCAACGAACAGTCAAAGAAATCTCCATCTAGCAATGAGGATGCGGTGAGGGAGCATCTTCTCAGCCAGTGGGACAAAGTAGCTGTTTGATTCACACTTATTTATTGGATGGGTGAATAAATGGGGGGGGGGGGTGGATTCGTTTTTAGATGATTGGATAGACTTGAGGATGAGTGGGTGGATGGGTTGGTAGGTAGGTGAATGGGCAGGGAAATGGGTGAGTGGAAGTGGAGTGTATATAGGGGACTGTGTAGGAGTGTATGTGTGGGTGATGGGTGAATGGGTGGGTGTATGGGCAGGTGAATGATTGAGTTGCAGGGTGGGTGAGTGGATGGGAGGATGGGTAGATGGGTGGATGAGTAGACAGGGAGTAGGTGGGTGAAGGGACTGGGATTATTTGATCTTACTTACAAAAACACTCTTAAGTGCTTCCTGACAGTGAAGAACATAATTATGGTAAGAACAGCAATGGAGGCAATGTTTATTTTTTGACCTCCGGACTCACTATTCAACTGCCCACCTGATATCATCAGGTCCCCCTAACTCACTGTCTAAAACTGAACTCATCATCTACCCCCCAGAAACCTGCTCCTCTTCCTCCAAGGTGGAGAACTGACAGGGCTTGAAAGGCCAGAGTTCCTCCTTGGGCTTCAGCCTCAAAAGAAAATTAGATTCCTGGTGATGTTGAAAGAATGAGTGGGCTTTTCCCTGTGGTAATGATAATGATGGTGGTGGTGAAGGTGGTAGTGGTGATAAAGGTGGTGGTGATGGTGGCGGCAGCTGTGACAATGGGTGGCAAGTTTGAGGATTACCATGACAGCAATAATGATAGTGGAGCACTAAAAACAAATCTCACAGAGCCTACCCCTCTGCCTAACTCAGGGAACACATAACAGTCACATGTTGAGCTGGATGGTCTCTACCTCTGTCCCAAAGTCATCACGACCCTGACCCCAGAATTAGGAATCTGGACCATCAGGATTTAGTGGGCAGAAACCTCTCTCCTCTCCACCCACCCTGGACACAGCTGGGGCCATGGGGACCCTTAGCAATTTATACCTTCAGCAGGTCTTTGGCAAAGTCTTGTCCGTCATTCAGCTGGTCCAAGTTGGCAATGAATTGCTGGCAGGACATCTTCTTGCCAATGTTCTGTAATGGAGAAATGGTTCTGCCTGAGAGTAGGGATGGTGGTTGGTGTGGTCCCCACACCCTGCCCTGCCCGGCCAGAAGGGATGAGGCAGCATCAAGGGCAGTAATGAAAAAAGACTGCCTGGATTTCCCTTTGTCTCCCAAGAGTTTACAAAACTCTTTTTCACATTCAAGATTCTATTTGATCCTCAAGCGTCATGAGAGGTCGGGGTTCTCCTCAAACCCGGATGAAGGAGTCAGGTTAGATGATGTATTGTAATAGCTGACATTTGCCGGGTGCCTAGCATGTTCCAGGTATTGTACTCAACATGCATTATCTTATTTCCTTCTCACAACAAAGAGAAGGTGAGGTGGGTGTTATTATTATCCCCACTTGACAGGTAAGGAAACTGAGGTGCAGGAAGGTGAAGTGACGTGCCCATGATCACACAGCAAGGAAGTAGAAGGGCTGAGTGTGTCTGACACCAAAGCCCGTGCTCTCACCCGCTACTCCATGGTTAACTCTCCCAAGGTCACACAGCACCAGGACTTGAACCCAGGCCTCTTGGCTCCTGAGCAGAAGCTCTGTGTATTCCGTCACAACTGTCTCACCCTCTCACCTGTACAGAGGGGCGGCAAGACCTCCAAGAGGTAGGTGAAGTGAGGGAGAGTTTGGTCTTAAGAGAATCAAAAATCAATTTCCACCAACACACATGGGTACCCCACGCTGAGCTGCACTGGGACCAAGGGAGCCCAAGCAGATGGTTTCACTCCAGGAAGCACAAACAGACAAAGAGCTGGGAATGAGTGTACCCCAAAGTTCTGCCTTCGTTTTTTAACCAATGATTAGAAGAGGGGCTCCAGCCCTCCAAACCCAACACCTGATGTGCATACTTTCAGACCTGCAGTGTCCACATTTGAGGAAACGCTGGTGGCCCTTCACCTTTGAGAAGACAAAGACCCTTGAACACTAGATATTTACTGGTGTAGGATTTTGTGGATTTAGGTTTGCTATAAGGCAGTGGTTCCCAAGATTCACCTACAGATGGGAATAGGAATTCCCCCCAGGAAAGGATTTCATAATCAAATAAGTTTATATGTTTCAGAGTTTTTAATGTGCTTCTGTGTGTTAAGAGCCTCCAAGGAGAGGATTCCACGTACAGTGTCTCAAATTTATTGACCTTGGCACCATTTAGCAAAGATTCTATTAACATCATGTGGGACATTCACACACCACAGAAAATAATTCAGAAAACAATGATAGAAAGCTTTATAAGTAGCTGGCAAGCAAGAATTTTCTATACCTTTCCCAAAGGGTTAAGGAGAAATGACCTATGTGTGCCTTAATATAGTATGTTTCATAAGTCTATGTGTATATTTTACATGTACATATATGTATTATGTATACATGTATATAGTCATTTATGTGTACATTCGTAATTGAGGAGTATGAGGGTAATGTTGATAATACTGCCTGAGTTCCACAAACACTGAACATTCCCCAGCCATCAGTCAGGGGTGCAAAATCAAAAGATAACCAGGCAAGATTTCCAATCCTAGTAATGACAGACTATCTTATTGCAGATGAACCTTCCCATCAGAAACAACTGCTGGTCAAAATATTAATAAAACGTCTATGTGAAGACACTGGAGAAATATAAGAGCAATGAGGACTTCAAGGCTAAAGGTCCTGCAAATAAGGGAAACATGAGGTGGTGAGGCTGACTAGGAGCAGCTTTCCTCTTTGAAGCATTTGTCAATTCTCAAGCAGCGGCCAAAAGGGTGAGCAACTGAGTGGTCAATAGGACTAGAGAACAAAAATTGGAATTCAGGGCCCACCAAGGACAAGGGGCCCTGGGAAACACTCTGGTCATACTTTAGCAAAACATCTGAAATTAAGAAAGGAAGGAAATTCTTCAGACAGAAGGAAAGTTATCTCAGATGGAAGCATGGAGAAGCAGAAAGGAATGACGAGCAACAAAAAGGGTGGCTAAGTCTAAATGAATATTGACTGTGCAAAATAACAATAATAACGTTTTCTGGGGAATAAAATATAGAAAGATATAATATTTAAAAGGATGATAACAGTAGTATGTAAGTTGAGAAGACAAATAAATTAAGTTGAGGCATTTTAAGGTTATTTCATTTCCCAGGATGTGGTAAAAAGTACTTTAATAAGTCAGGGAGGCATATTGCAAACCACAAAAAGAATTCTAAAAGAATTCACAACTAACAAGCTAATGGGGGAAATGGAATTCTAAAAAATACTTAAATAATCCAAAAGTAGGCAAGAAAGGAGGGAAAAAAAAGCAATATAGACCAGATGAGTCAAAGAGAAAACAAAGAGTAACCTGGTATGTTTGAACTCAAATATATAAGTAATTCATTAAATGGTACAATTAAAAGGCAAAGATGAATAGACACCTCTTAAATATAAAGGGACAGAAATCTTGGAAAAAGGATAGAAAAAAGATATACATGCAAGCACCAGCAAAAGAATTCCAGTATAACTACACTAATAACTGACAAAATAGACTTAAAGGCAAGAAGCATTACTAGAAACAGAGACATCTCATAATGATAAAAGGGTCAATCTACCAGAAGATATAAGCATCCTAAATTTGTATGCACCTAATAACACAGTCTCAAAAAATAAAAGACAGGGGCTTCCCTGGTGGCGCAGTGGTTGAGAGTCCGCCTGCCGATGCAAGGGACACGGGTTCGTGCCCCAGTCTGGGAAGATCCCACATGCCGCGGAGCGGCTGGGCCTGTGAGCCATGGCCACTGAGCCTGCGCGTCCAGAGCCTGTGCTCCGCAACGGGAGAGGCCACAACAGTGAGAGGGCTGCATACCGAAAAAAACAAAAATAAAAGACAAAAATTGACAGAACTAAAAAGAGAAAGACATTCACAATCTTGGTTGGAGATTTTAACACTGCTTTCTCAGTAACAAGAAGAACAAAAATACTAAGCAATTAATTTGTTAATAACAATCAATTAATTAATGCCAACAAATTAGAAAACCTAGATAAAATAAACAAATTCCTAGAAACACACAAACTACCAAAACTGGCTCAAGCAAAAATAGGAAATCTGAATAGACCTAAAAAGAAGTAGAGATTCAATCAGTAATCAAAAACCGCACAAAAGAAAAGTCTAAGACCAGATGGCTTCACCAGTGAAGTTTACCAAACATTTAAAGAAAAATTAACACCAATACTTCTTAAGCTCTACCCAAAAATTGAAAAAGAGGGAACACTTCCTAACTCATTCTATAAGGCCAGCATTACCTTGATACCAAAACCAGACAAAGAAATCACAAGAAAATAAAACTATAGAACAGTATCCCCTATAAATATAAATGTAAAAACCCTCAAAAAAACACTAGCAAACAGCAGCATATTAAAAGGATTATGGACTTCCCTAGTGGCCCAGTGGTTAAGAATCCACCTGCCAATGCAGGGGACACGGGTTCGAGCCCTGTTCCAGGAAGATCCCACATACCGCGGAGCAACTAAGCCTGTGCACCACAACTACTGAGCCTGCACTCTAGAGCCCGCAAGGCACAACTACTGAGCCCACGTGCCACAACTATTGAAGCCTGTGCACCTAGAGCACATGCTCCGCAACAAGAGAAGCCGCCACAATGAGAAGCTTACACACCGCAACAAAAAGCAGCCCCCACTCACCACAACTAGAGAAAGCCTGCGCGCAGCAACGAAGACCCAATACAGCCAAAAGTAAAAAAATAAATAAATTTATTTTTAAAAAAAGGATTATAGGGGCTTCCCTGGTGGCACAGTGGCTGAGAATCTGCCTGCTAATGCAGGGGACACGGGTTCGAGCCCTGGTCTAGGAGGATCCCACATGCCGCAGAGCAACTAGGCCCGTGAGCCACAACTACTGAGGCTGCGCATCTGGAGCCTGTGCTCTGCAACAAGAGAGGCCGCGACAGTGAGAGGCCCGCGCACCGCGATGAAGAGCGGCCCCCGCTTGCCACAACTAGAGAAAGCCCTCGCACAGAAACGAAGACGCAACACAGCAAAAATAAATAAATTATTTAATAAACTCCTACCCCCAACATCTAAAACATAATAATAATAAATAAAATAGTTGGGTGGGAAGATATCACTCTAAATAAATAAATAAATAAATAAAGGATTATATATCATGACCAAGTGGAATGCATCCCAGGAACGCAAGGGTAGTTCAACATATAAAAATCTATTAACAGGGGCTTCCCTGGTGGCGCAGTGGTTGGGAGTCCTCCTGCCAATGCAGGGGACATGGGTTCAGGCCCTGGTCTGGGAGGATCCCACATGCCGCGGAGTGACTAAGCCTGTGCACCACAATTACTGGGCCTGCGCTCTAGAGCCCGTGAGCCACAAGTACTAAAGCCCATGCACCTAGAGCCCGTGCTCCCCAGCAAGAGAAGCCACCTCAATAAGCCCGCTCACCTCAACGAAAGAAAGCCCACGCATAGCAACAAAGACCCAATGCAGCCAAAAATAAATAAATTTTTTAAAAAATCTATTAACATAATACAGCACATTAATAGAAAGAAGGGGGGTAAAACACATGATCATTTCCATTGGTGCAGAAAAAGCATTTGGCAAGATTCAACACTTCTTTCATGGAAAAAACACTCAACAAACTAGGAATAGAAGAGAACTTCCTCAATGTGATAAAAGGCATTTATGAAAAACCCACAGCTAACATCACACACTCTGGTGAAAGACGGAAAGCTTTCCCCCTAAGATCAGGAAAAGGCAAGAATACCCATTTCCCCCATTTCTATTCAACATTGTACCAGAAGTTCTAGCCAGAGCAATTAGACAAGAAAAATAAAAGTTCCCCAAATTAGAAAGAAAGAAGTGAAATTATCTCTATTCACAGATGAAATGATCTCATATACAGAAAATCCTAAAGAACCCACCAAAAAACTATTAGAGCTAATACACAAGTTCAGTAAAGTTGCAAGATATAAGATCAACATATAAAATCAATTACATTTCTATATGTTAGTAATGAACAATCATAAAATGAAATTAAGAAAAAAATTCCATTTACAGTAGCATCAAAAGGAATAAAGTACTCAGAAACAAATTTAACCAAGGAGGTGAAAGACTTGTACATTGAGAACTAAAAAAGGTTGCTGAAAGAAATTAATGACATAAATAAATATAAAAACATCCTGTGTTCATGGACTGGAAGACTTAATATAGTTAAGATGGTAATACTTCACAAATTGATCTACAGATTCAATACAATTTCTATCAAAATCCCAATGGCCTTTTCTGCAGAAATGTAAAAGCTTATCCTCAAATCCATATGGAATTGTAAGGGATCCCAATAGCCAAAACAATCTTGGAAAAGAACACTTTCTGATTTCAAAACTTACTACAGAGCTAGACTAATCAAAACAGTGGGACACTGGCATGAGAATAGATATATACATCAGTGGCATAGAATTAAGACTCCAGAAATAAACCCATACATCTATGGTCAATTGCATTTTTTAACTGAGTAAATCTGACATGTAACGTTGTGTAAGTTTAAGGTGTATACTGTGTTACTTTATTTTTCTGTTGTTGGTGTTTTTTGCGGTGGGGCCACACCATGCAGCATGTCGGATCTTAGTTCCCTGACCAAGGATCAAACCCATGACCCCAGCATTGGGAGCATGGAGTCTTAATCACTGGACCACCAGGGAAGTCCCTACACTGTGTTACTTCGATACATTTATAAATTGTAATGCTATGATCAACTGATTTTTGACAAGTGTACCAAGACCATCCAATGGGGAAAGAATAGTCTCTCCAACAAATGGTGCTGGGACAAATGTGCTGGGAAATTTGAATATCCACAGCAAAAGAATGAAGTTGGACCCTTATCTCACACCATATACAAAAAGTAACTCAAAATGGATCAAAGATCTAACATAAGAGCCAACACTATAAAACTCTTTGAAGAAAACATAGGGCTAAATCTTCATGACCTTGTATTTAGCAATGCTTTCTTAGATATGACACCAAAAGCACAAGCAACAGAAGAAAAAATAGATAAACTGGATTGCATCAAAATTTAAAACTTTTGTGCCCCAAAAGACACTACTGAGAGAATGAAAAGACAATCTAAAAAAGGGAAAATTTTTTCTAACCATATATCTGATAAGAGTATAGTATTTAGAATAAATAAAGAACTCTTACAACTCAACAACAAAAACACAAGCAATCCAATTAAAGAAAAGCAAAAGATTTAAATAGACATTTCTCCAAAGAAGATATACAAATGATCAATAAGCATATGAAAAGATGCTCAAGATTACTAATCATTAGGTAAATGCAGATTAAAACTATAATAAGATATAACTTGGCTATTATCAAAAAGCAGAAAATAACAAATGTTGGTAAGGAGGTAGAGAAACTGGAAACTTTGTGCACTGCTGGTGTGAATGTAAAATGGTGCAATCATTATGGAAAACAGCATGGTTGTTTCTCAAAAAGTGAAAAATAACATCACCATATGATCCAGCAATACTACTTCTGGGTATATGCCGAAAAGAATTAAAAGCAGAGTCTCAAAGAAATATTTGCACACCCATGCTCATAGCAGCACTATTCACAGTAGCCAAATGATGCAAGCAGCCCAAATGTCCATGAGCAGATGAAAGGATACACAACATGTGGTATATACATACAGTGTAATAGTATTCAGCCTTAAAAAGGAAGAAAATTCTGATGCATGCTACAACATGGATGAACCTTGAGGATATTATGCTAAGTGACATAAGCCAGCCACAGAAACAAATTCTGTGTGATTCCACTTATATGAGGTATGTAGAGTAGTAAAATTCACAAAGACAAAAAGTAGAATGGTGGTTGCCAAGGGCTGGGGGGCAGGGAATGGGGAGTTGTTCAATGGATACAGAGTTTCAGTTTGAGAAGATGAAAAAGTTCTGAAGACTGGTTGCACAACAATGTGAATAGACTTAATACTACTGACCTATACATATAAAAATGGTGAGGATGGTAAATTTTACGTAATGCATATTTTACCACAATTTTTAATTTTTTTTTCAACCTTAAATAAAAATTATAAAATCCCCCCAAATGGGCAAAGTATCAATACCTGAATAGACAGTTCACCAGAGAAGATATACAAATGGCCACAAGCACATGAAAATATGCTCAATATCATTAGTCACTAGGGAGATGCAGATTAAAACCAAAATGAGATACCCCTTCATACCCACTAGAACAGCTATCATTAAAAAAGAAAAGAAAGAAAGAAAAGAAAAGAAGTGTTGGCAAGGAGGTGAATACATTGAAACCCTTATACATTACTAGCGGGAATTTTAAATGGTTTAGCCACTATGGAAAATAGTTTCACAGTTTCTCAAAAAGTTAAACACAGAATTACCATAAGATGCAGCTGGTCTACTCCTAGGAATTGAAAACAGGTGTTCAAACAAAAACTTGTACACAAATGTTCAGAGTAACACTATTCACAATATCGAAATGGTGAAAACAATCCAAACATTCACTATAAGACAAATGGATACACAAAATGTGGTATATCCATTCAATGGAATATTATTCGGCCATAAAAACAAATGAAATTATGACACATGCTATGACATGGATGAACCTTGGAAACATTACACTGAGTGAAAGAAGCCAGATACAAAAGGCTACATACTATATGATTCCATCCACATTAAATATCCAGAATAGCAAATCCATAGAGACAGAAAACAAATTAGTGGTTGCCAGGGGCTGGAGGAAGAAGAGAATGGGGAGTGACTGCAAATGGGTATGGGGTTTCCTCTTGGGGTGATGAAAAAGTTCTGGAACAAGAGAGTGGTGATGGTTGCACACCGTGTGAATGTACTTAATTCCACTGAATTGTACACCTCAAGCTGGATAAAATGGTAAATTTATGTCTTGTATATTTTACCATAATAAAAAAAGCATTAAGGATATACAAGATTTTTACAACACAGTTAAGAGACTTGACCTTATCAACACATAGAACATTACAACCAACAACTGCAGAATACACTTTCATCTACTAAAATCAATCTCTCTCTGGATGGGAAAGTAAGATAATCAACTGCAAAAAAGTGAAATCGTATTGGGTAAATTACCTGATTTAAAATAAAATAACAACAATAACCAGGCAAAAAGACATGTACCAGAAAAGAAAAAGAAAGAGAGAAGGGAAAGGAAGGGAAGGGAAGGAAGAAAGGGAGAAAGAGAAAGGAAGGAAGGAAGGGAAAAGAAAGAAAGAAAGAAAGGAGAGAAGGAAGGAAGGAAGGAAGGAAGGAAGGAAGGAAGGAAGGAAGAAAGAAAGAAAGAAAGAAAGAAAGAAAGAAAGAAAGAAAGAAAGAAAGAAAGAAAGAAAGAAAGAGGAAGGAAGGAAGGGAGGGAGGGAGGGAGAGAAAAAGGGAAAGAGAGAAGGAAAAGACGTGTGTCCAGAAACTCCAAAGGCGAACTGACATGGATAATTTGGGGCCTCCAAGTTCCCAGTTCCTCCCTTCCTCCCACTACCATTTGGATCAAAAGGGCCTCCCTGCTGCCTTGACCCTCAAAACTGTTCCCACAGCCTCTGTCTCCAATCAGAAAAGAGTTATGGTTGGCCTGGCCACAGCCCCATTCCAAGGTCTTTTCCACTGGTCTGGCATGACCTGCCTGCACAGCCCAGGGGTCAGAACAATCCCAGCCTGTCTTTAAGTCTCCCCCCAAGAGCAGAATCAGACAGGCCAAGAAGAAAGAAAGTAGATGTCATCCTTCAGGGCAAGGAGAGGGGCCAACTGAAAGTCCCATGGGCAGGGAAACCCTCATCACTATTTGCAAATCTAGACTAAACCTGAGTTGTACTCAGTGCTCCTTTAAAGTTTTTCTATGATGCTCAGATGGCTCTCAGATGCCATCTGAGAATGGGCAGGACCCCCCGCCCCCAGTCTTCAGAATAGTATCCCAACCCCTGCATCTGTCCAGTCCTCCACCATCCAGCACCAACCCACCTCCCCAGCACTCCCACTGCTAACCTTCAGGCAACCCAAGTTTGAGAGAAATTAAGCTTTTCTTGAAAAACAACTTATCTTTGTTTCAGCTTGAAAGCTCATGGCACAGCTTCTCCCATCCATCTCCTACCCCCTCTACTGGCCTCAGCCTAGATGCTTCTCCCTCCCTCACCCCAGCGTTCACTCCATTAACCAGTGCTAGTGACTGCACATCCAAAACACATTTTTAATACCTCTCCTTGTCTCCATCTCCAATTCTAACCCAAGCTCCCACCTTCTCTTGTCTGGAGGTTAAAATCACCCTCCTCTGGGCTTCCCTGGTGGCGCAGTGGTTGAGAGTCCGCCTGCCGATGCAGGGGACACGGGCTCGTGCCCCAGTCCAGGAAGATCCCACATGCCGCGGAGCGGCTGGGCCCGTGAGCCACGGCCGCTGAGCCTGCGCGTCTGGAGCCTGTGCTCCGCAACGGGAGAGGCCACAACAGTGAGAGGCCCGCGTACCGCAAAAAAAAAAAAAAAAAAAAAAAAAAATTACCCTCCTCTGACATCCTCCCCTTCCAGCTCACTCTGTCATGGGGAATGAGCTTTCCCTACTCCCAGCTAAGGCCACTCTCCACCTATGCTCTGTTGCTCATCTCAAGGAAAGCTTCGATTTTCCCTTCTCTCTCTTGCATCATCAGTTTCTCCTTGCCTGCTTAGTGGATGCTACTGACATACACACATGCCCTAGTCAGATTTGAAAGAGTTCCTCCTAGACCCCTCCAGCCAGTGGCTCATTTCAGGAGCCCACTCAAAGCCAAATATCACAAAAGAATTCTCCACATCCTCCACTTGCTCCCCTCCTATCCTCATCTCCACCCACTCCAGCCTGGCATTTGTCCTCTCCACTCCACCTAAAGTGCTGTTGTGAAGGTGTCCAATGACCTTGACCATCATTGGATAATGATAATGACCCACTGATGGGCATTCCAACCTCATTCCAACCTCAATGGTCATTTTTCTGTTGACATCTTTCTTGACCTCATGGCAGCCTTTTATGCAGTTGGCCACTCCTTTCTCCTTGAGACACTCTCTTCTCTTGGCCTCTGAGACACTGCACATTCCTGGTTTTCCTCTCATCTCCATGGCTGCTTTCAAAGCCTCTCCTGCTGCTCTGCTTGACCTTTAAACAAGGCCATGCCCTGGGACAAGGTCACCAGCCTGCCTCTCTCCCTGAGGCACTCAGCCAGTCCCATGGCTTTCATTCCACCAGGATGACAATGACCTCCTCACCCCATCTCTCTCTTGCATCCCAGATTCGTTTATCCCACCAGCTCCTTGGCATCCCCATGTTCATGTCCAGTAGGCATCTCAAACACAATATGTCACAAATGGGACTTGAGCCCCAGCTCTCCCACTCACCACGCCCTCCACCCACCCACGGAAGTTCCTTCTACATCTCAGGAAACAGCACCCCCATCCAGCCAGATGCTGAAGCCATCCTTACTCCTCTCTTTCCCTGATCAGCCCCATCAGCGCGTCCCGTCAGGCTCACCCTCAACTAGTCTCCATCATCTGTCCCTTCTCTCCATGTTCACTGCCCTGTCTGTCCCAGCCACCATCATCTCCCACCTGGACTCCAACAACAGCCACTATGGACAGTGTTACTGTCCACCAAAAGTTAAACATCAGACCCAGCAATCCACTACTTAGGTACACACTCAAAAGAATTAAAAACAGGTGCTCAAACAAAAACTTATGCTAAGTAAAATCAGTCAGACAGAGAAAGACAAATGCTATATAATATCACTTATATGTGGAATCTAAACAATACAACAAATCAGTGAATAAAACAAAAAAGAAGCAGACTCACAGATACAGAGAACAAACCAGTGATTACCAGGAAGGGCGAGGGGCAATATAGGGGAGGAAGAAAAAGGGTTATTATGAGATTATATGAAATCATGTGTGTGAAACTTTTGAAAATTGTAAAGTACTATAGAACTTAAAGAATTTTTCATTCAATTAAAAAATTAAAATAAAAATTTTAATTTTTAAATTTTTAAAAACCTGTACATGTGTGTTCATAGCACTGTTCACAATAGCCAAAAGGTGGAAACCAGCCCCACTGGTCCTTCTGCCTGGAAGGCTTTGTCCCTGGTCTTTCCATGGCTGGCTGCTGCTCATCCTCCAGGTCTCTGCCCCAACCGTGCCTCCTCTGAGACACCTTCCCTGACCCCCAGTCCAGCCCCAACACACCCTCCTGTTTATTCCCCTCACAGACCTATCACTGCTTTAATCACTTGTTTACTTCTTTATTTTCTATCTCCTCTAACTAGAAGGTAGGCATCCTGAGGCAGGGGTTCTCTTTCCTTCTTTTTATGGAACACAGAAGGTGCTGAGCCCCTAGAGTCCAAACGCCCCTCCTACAGAAAGTCCTCCAGATCCCTCCACCAGGCTGTGTCCATCTCAAGAGGGTGCACCTACTCCATCTGCCAGTCCCTGTACTGCCTCCTGCTCTGACCAGAGCTATTTCTGGGGGCCCTAGCAGGCCCCACATTCCTGAGATCCCCACCTTCCACCAGACACTCAGTCTCTGTCAAAGAGCAGAAGAATGAGAGCAGGAAGGGAGGGGGAAAAGAACAAAGCAGGTGATGCCACTTCCGTTGGGGTCCTTTGGAAAGCTCACAGTAACTGCAACAACCGGGCCCTGGGCTAAGCACTTTCCAAGTGCTGTCTCCTTAAGTCTTACAGGGACTTTCTGATGGGGAAACTGAGGTTTAGGGAAGTAAATAACTCACTCCAGGTCACAAGCTATTGTGTGGAGAAATACAGAGGACTCCAACCCAGAACGCTTGCTTTTGATGTTTTGCAATGCTGCCTCAAGAGAGAGGCGGGATCCTCAATGTCTGTTGGCTGCAAATATGAACAATCCTGCCCCACCCGCTTCTGATCTACAAAGGTGGTGACGTTTCTCTTCAGCTGTGGGAATTAAGGTGGTGTCATGGGCAGCTAAGTCCCACCAAGCTCGAGAGTATTCTTGACCCGGGGTTCACTGACTGCTGCCCTTGTTAGCAGCTCTCAACCAGGGGGAGAGGCATCCAGGCCTGGCACAGGAGTGACTGGGTCCTGAGATGGCCCTTGGCCCCGCCAAGGGTGGGGATGGGGAGACGAGGGGTGTGCTTAAAGCTCCTTTTAAGGTAAGCCAGCAACACCTGCTCTCCGTAAACAAACAGTAAGCAGTCTTGGGGGAACGTCAACCCGTTAATGGGCATTTGCTCTGGTGATATTCCCATGGAATACACACATCTTCTCTCCTGTTCCACACCCAGGCTGACAGCCCAGGCGGACATAACCAAAGTTGTCACACAACTACTCTTCGTGCCAAGGTCTGCGAGGCTCTCACCCTCCCCAGGCCAGGCACCCCAGTGTGCCCACGCTTGCTCAGGCTGCCATCAGGCGGGGCACTTCACCTTCTTGATCTTCCAGGGATCTACAGGCTGGGGCTTTGGGCTCTCCATTATTTAAATGTTAATATTAATAATACATGTGATTATTGTTATTACTGTGCAATAATATTATAATATTATTGTAATATATTGCTATAATACATTGTATAAAATAATACATATTATTATAATATATTGTTATAATGTATAATATAATATCATAATATTATTCATAATAATATTAAATAATAAATCCTTACTAAGTACCAGACCCTGATACTTGGTGATACCTCCCTCTCTCAGGCCTCCCCAGGAAGCTATGGGTAAAATCATTATTTCCACCTCACAGATGTAGAACCTGAGATGCAGAGAAGGCTAGTGTCTTGCCCAGGGTCACAGAGGTACCACCTGGAGGCAAGAGTAGGATCTGAAGTTGGACCTATCCCACGTCTTTCTTCCACCCTACATGTCCTGGACTTTCCTGGTTAACTTTGGAACCAGATGTGCTAGCCTGTTGTCCCCATGAGTCACTGAAATATCCCCAACCCAACAGAGGGGTTCTGACCACCATGGGGTGAGCAATGATGGGGCAGGGATCAGTGGGCCAGATGAGGTGATGTGGGACACAGAAGGGGAACATGGAGATGGGGTCTAGGCTCACAGGGCATGCAGACCACCAGCTACACTTACCACCTGAGAGAGGGCAAGAGAGCCCAAAGGGGGGGTCCCCGGAGCAGAGAGAGGAAAGAAGAAGGAATTATTGAGCCACGAGCAGCACTGAGATGCCCAGATCCCAGACCAGACACAGGCTCACAGCCCGGGGCACCCACTTATCACTTCTCTGTTTGCCTAGTCAGGGCGGGGAGGTGAGGGGTGCATGACGAGAATGCCTCTTGAGGGCGATCTACCAGTTGACCGGAAGGGGCTGCCTGGGGCATGGTACTTCAACAGGGCTGCACTCAGGCTTACAGCACAAGGGGCAGGAAGAACATGTGATCTTTTAGCAATGTCTGGCATGGACACGGCTGGGGCACATGTCTTATTTAGCACATCCTAAATTCCCATGTGCCTCAGCTGTTCTTACTGCCCTGCTTGGGGGCAGGGACCCAGGCAGATCTCAAGTGGATAAAACTAGGGCAGAGCCAAGTCTAGAAGCCAAGCTGCCCAACTCCCAGGTCTGCTAAAGAAACACTGGCCAGCGAGCAGGAGGTCTCGGGAAGGGGGCTGGAGAAAGGACCGGCCCTTGGACAACTCGGGATGAATCAGTGAGAGGACATGCCCACTCCCTGCCTCCCCAACTCACATGTCCGTGCAGGTCCGTGTTGAGAAGCATCAGGGCACAGGTGAGCGTGTGGATCCCATCTAAATCAGAGACGGTGGCACCCTCAGCATGAGCACCCAGCTCTTTCCCAACCCCAGGCTTCCACCTGCCTCCTGTCAGAGCCAGCCTGGAGGCCTTGGAGACAAGAAGAGGCCAGCCACCTGCCAACCATACATCAGGGCCCAGGGCCTGCGTGATGCTCTGTGTCCCACCCCCATTACAGCATCAGAGTCACTCACTCGCCCCAGGTCAGGACCAACCCCTCCCTCAGAGGTGACCAGACCACCCTGGGCCTGTTCTAGCCCAGATTCCTGCCTGCTGTGGCCAAACTCACCTTGAATCTCAGACCCAGGAATGGCTCTGGGTCCCGGGCTACATCCCTTCCATGGCCCGTGTCTCCTCTAATAACCAGCCTAGTCCCCCAGTTCCTGGGACTCAGGTCTATCCACAGGACAAGTCCTGCACTTAAGAGGACCCCAACCCAGACTTCCACACCAGGACTCCCACCACACCAACAATCAGCATTGCGACAGGGCACCACTGAGAATGAGGACCCAAAGGACTGACTCCAGGATGGAGGACTTTCAGGCACAGGGAGTGACAACAGGCGGGGCAGTTGGGAGGTTCCTTTTCCAGCAGACAGTCCCCATGCCACCTGCCATTGTTCATTCACTGATGCTTCTTGAGCGGGACAGAAGTAGCAGGTGGACCAGAGGTAGGAAGAAGCCAGGGCCCGGGTTGGGGGGCAGGGGAGTGGGGCGAGGCGTACCTTCCGAAGTGCTGTCGTCAGGGTTGCACTGGCAGTACCGGCGGGAGAAGTGCGTAAGGACCCGCTCACGCTCCTGTGTCTCCCCCATCAGCGGAAAGGCCTTCAGGAAGGTTCTGGAGGGTAATGCAAGGATGCTGAGGGCCTCCAAGAGCCCCTGAGTCAGTCTGAATCCTCACTCAGGGTAGGACGCCCACACACACACACCACCCAAACCTGCCCAAGGGGGCTGAGGCCCCAGAGCCCCAGCATCTGGGTCCAGGGAGGCACCCTGACCCCCGTAATGGCCTCTGGAGTGTGGAGTTTCAGCCCTCATCACCCTCCAGGGCCCTTCTGGAAGGATGCAGGGGACAGATTGTGAAGAGCAAAGGCAGACGAACACCTCAGTGCCAGCATCTGCTCCACTCCTGGCTCCCTCCTCCATGGTTGGGCCATCCACGCCGCTCCTCAGACCGCTCTCCCTCAGCCATTCCCACTCCTCACTTGAGGCGCTACCAGCTGAGCCGCAGGCCCAACCTTGGCCTCCCTCACTCCCCCCACCCCAAGTCTGAGCCTCCTCTGCTGGGTAGCTCTGAGTCCCTCTCAAGGCCAAATTCAAAGGTCACCAGCTCTCAGGAGTCCCTGGCAGAGTATGCTAAAACCAGAGGGGCTGGGAGATGGGGCTGGGGTCCCTCACCTGGGGCATAGGCACACCCCTTCTTGGGAAGGGAAACAGCAAGCTGAGACACTGTGGGCCTCTATCCACCCTGGGTTCATGAGACTAGTTTGTCCCTGATTTTGCCACAGTTCACTTGGCTTCTGTAATGCCCACTTTGCTTTATCCTCTCTCAAGCTACTTCTAAGGCACCCTGGGACCTGTGAGCCCCATTCTGGCCAATCTTTACCCTTGGAGGCTTCCCAAGGCATCCAAAACTGCAGACCACTCTCTAATTCAATCCCGATCAATCAACCGCTGTATAAAAACACTCCATCCGCCATCTAGGCTTCCTCCTTTCCCTGCCTCTCCTGTCCCCGTTCTCTTCCCTGCATCTGGCCCCTCCCTCTTCTCCTCATACTCCACTAGGACTTTCTAAAACCCATCCCCCATCCCAACTGTAGCCTATCCTTCCTGGGAGTCATCCATCCCAGCTCCAGCTCCCCAGCCCAAACACCCCTTCCTCAGGGATCTTCACCAAGCTCCGGTTAAACTCAGGCTGCCCCCGGGATCAGCCTCATTACTGCCCGCCCTCTCCCCTGCATCTTGGAACCACGGGCCTGTCTGCTGTATCCTCTGTGCTTCTCACACCAATCATTCCTGTGCCCCACAGCCCAACTTCAGGCCTCGTCCTCTCCCACCTGACCCTCTTCAGAAGCCTCTGGATCAAAGGCCACCAGCACACTGCTGCCAGCACTGCCTCCCAGAATACGGCTTCACACCCAGCACCTTCTGGGGCTCCCCAGGGCCTGCAGAGTCAAGCCTCAATCTATTGGGCTGGATATACAAGGTCCTCCCACCCAGCACTCATGCCTCTGATTGCGAGCCCGACCCACCAAACACCTTCCCCACCCGATCATCCAGTGTGAAAATTCAGACTCAGCTCAGGATAGAGTAGCTTGCAGTCGACCAACACTTCCACTGAGAACAATGAGAAAAGCCAGACAAAATACATCTCTCTTAAGCTATCAGAAAACTGCTGACGCAACAAACACCAATAGGACCAAGATTCTGGAGAGGAGAGAACTGGGGAGAGGTGGGCTGATCTGCAGCTGCTTTCTCCCCGGGGACACTGCCAATCACGGGCACAGGCAAGAGGCAGAACAATTAGTGGCTTCACGGAGCTGGAGAGACAAACCGGGAGACTCGAGGGGCTGTAAACATGTGGCCAGTTCTCCCTGTGAGACATCTACCAAAACCTAAAGATGCAATGGGTAGGAAGGCCTCTCTGAGAAGTAGAGGGATTTGGTTTTTTGACAGTCTCGCCGCAACGAGGAGACAAAATTAGGATTTAGAACCAACCAAAAGGAGAGGCCCCAGTGAACACACCATGCTCTCAGTGGAAAGCCCTGCGGCCTTCACCCTGTGATCGGGGTGAACCCTGAGCCTTACCAAACTTCAGGGCTGCCTCTCCTCAGCTCAGCCCTGGATGGATTAGGACTGCGCCTCCCTGCCCTCCTCTAACTGTCTAGCAAGGGACAAGGTAAACCCTCTCTGGAGGAACACATAATGATCTAGAGCCACTGTAATTCTATACAAAACGTACAGCATCCAATAAAAAAATTACTAAGCACACAGAGAAATAGGATATAAGATGGAAAGTCAAGAGAGAAACAATAGAAACAGATACAGATGATGCAGATATCGGGGTAAAAGCAGACAAGGACTTTCAAATAACTGCGACTAATATGTTCAAAAAAGAGAGGGAAAGATGGGGAAAGTAAGTAGAAAATAAATCAAAAGATGAAGAATTCCCCCCAGAGAATTAAAACCTACCCAAAAAAATGTTTAATAAAATGAAATTTCCAGAACTGAAAAATAAAACAATAGAAAGTGAAAACTCAGTAAATGGGGTTAGCCCCATATGAGACACAGAGAAAGGGTAAGTGAACTGGAAGCAGGTCAACAGAAAATATCCCAACCGAAACAGAGAAAAAAGAAGGGAAAATAAAGTTTTTAAAAGTGTGAGAGGCACGTAGGAGGTGAACAGATCTAACATACATGGGACCACCCACACCTCAGCTCAGAGACCGCCGCCCCTCCCCAGGAGGGTTCTGGCCTAGGGTCTCCCTGCTGGCCCTGCCACCGGGTCCGCTGGACACTGGGCTGCATCTTCCCATTCCCGCCCTCTGCTCCCTGGGGCCTGCACCTGCCCCTCCTGAGGGCCACTCCCCAGGTCCAAACACCAACAGGACCTGAGGGCAAATTCCATTTTGGCTATCTCCTCCCTCAGTGACTGTGGGGAACTGGCCCACAGTTTCTCCACAAGTAAATGGGATGATACCGCCTACCTTACAGGGGTGTTGCTAAGATGCAGTCAGCAGGGTGTGTAAAGGGTACATCTTGCAGACAGGAAGTGCTCAGTACAGGCAAGCCTTTTGGCCCTTTCCCCTCCTGAAGAGTCACGACTGCATTCCCACCTTCATATTTTCAGCGCCCACCGCAGAGCCAGCACTCACTGAGTCTCTGCATTGCTGCTGCTCTCATGACCCCTTCCCCTCAGCCTCCCCAGAGGGGTCAAGAGACTTGTCCAAGGTCTTGCACAGCAAGTTTACAGTAGAGCTGGCAGGAGAATCCAGATGTGTGGCTGTATCGCCTGTGGGCACTATCCCATCCCAGCCCCACTGACCTGAGTGCTCGGTCCAGAGTCAGGCCCGAGAAGTCAAAGAAGCTGAGGTACTCCCCGGCCACCAGCCTGCTGAACTCGTTGCTGCCAGGAGAGCAGGGGTTTTCCATTAGAAGCAGGGCACAGCAAACAGTGGGGGTTCGTGGCAGTGGGCCCCTGGGGACCCTGACCCACCCACCCAGACCTGCCCGTTCCTCTGCTGTCTCCCTTGCTAGCCAGTTGGGCTCTGACAGTTCAACCTTGGGCCAGGAGGTGGGGGAGTCAGGAAAGCTTCCTAGAGGAGGTGATGTCTCATCCAATACCTTCAGGAAAGGAAGAGCCACCCACGTGAAGGGAGTAGGAGGTGAGATGACGCAAAGTGTCCGCAGTAGGGGAAACTGTCCAAGAAGCTACCAGCAGGGCCATGTGGCCGGGGCTGGAGAGCGGGAATGGGGGCAGCAAGAGATGAGGCAGGGAACCGGGCCTGAGGGCCGAGGCAAGGACTGGGACTTGATCTGGAAGAGTTTGAAGCAGGGAAGGGGTGAGTGAGATGGCCAGATCTGTATTTGGAACACTGCCTGTGGAGTGGAGGCCCACGGGGGTAGGAGCTGTCCACGAGAGACATGGAAGGGGTGGGGAGGAGGGATGTTTGGGTGGCAGAATCCACAGGATGTGGAGAGGGATGGAGTGGGTGTGGGGCATGACAGAGAGGGTGGCCCCTGGGGTGATGCCCAGAGCCCAGGACAACAGGTAGAGCTAGAAGCACCCATGTGAGAGTCATCAGCCCTTAACTGGTGACTAACAACTCAGTAGAAAGGGGGACGAGCCCATGTGAGAGGAGGGGGCACAGACAGGCCAGCAGATCCAGGTCAGAGATCTGAGGAGAACCCCTGTCAGGGTGAGCTGAGGGAAGAGATAGCCAGAGAAGGAGACAGACGAACAGCAGCCCGAGAGGTAGGGGTATGCTGTCCTGGAGGCCAAGGAAGAGAGTGTTTCAAGACTGGAGTGATGAATTCTCACCAAAAAACAGAGCATATTTCCACCTGAATCCAACCAAGCCCCGAGCTCTCCCTCCTGTTTACAGTAACATGTGAAGTAACACCATGAGGACACCAAATCCAAAACGTGGAAAGTTCTTCCGGACAAATGACTCTGTTTCTTCAACAAATACATGGCATTACAAAAAGGAGGGGGACTGGCAACCGCTACAAGAGGCCTAAGAGACATATTGGCCAAATGGAATGCATGTACCTTATTTGCGTCCTGATTTGAACAAACATTTTTGAGACAACCAGAGAAAATTAAGCATAGACCAAATGTTAGAGATACTAAGGAATTTTTGTTAACTTTGTCAGAAATTATAATGGAATTATGACTGTCTAAAAAAATATCCTAGTCAGTTAGAGACACATACTAAACATTTATGGATCATATGATAGAGAATCTGAAATATGCTTTAAAATATTCTAGCAAATGTGAGGGGAAGAAGCTGTGGGGGAAACAGATCAAACAAGAATAGAAAAATATTGATAACTTTGAAGCTGAGTAATGGGTACATGGAAGTTTAAGATGTTACTTTCTCTGCCTTTGTGTATGCTTGAAATTTTCATAATAAAAAGTTTAATTAAAGAAAAAGAAAGGGGCTTCCCTGGTGGCGCAGTGGTTGAGAGTCCGCCTGCCGATGAGGGGGCGACGGGTTCGTGCCCCGGTCCGGGAAGATCCCACATGCCGCGGAGCGGCTGGGCCCGTGAGCCATGGCCGCTGAGCCTGCGCGTCCGGAGGCTGTGCTCCGCAACAGGAGAGGCCACAACAGTGAGAAGCCCGCACCACAAAAAAAAAAAGAAAAAGAGAAAAAAAAAAGAAAAAGAAAAAGAAAGGAGTGACCGGTGTGTCAAGGCTGTTGAAGGGGAGAAAGTTGAGGCCCAGTAGCAGACACCAGATTCAAAGACACCAGGCCGCCACTGACTCTAGTAAGAGGGGCTTGTGAAGGGCCCCTCCAGGGGAAGAAGCCAACCTGGAGGCACTGAATGTGCAGAAGGGGAGGGGACAGAGGCCATCCAGAGCAGAAAATAGAATTTTGGCTGTGAAGAGGCTGGGGGAGGAAGTACGATTTGAGGAAGGATTTTTGTTTCAGATGGGAAAGAGTTAAGCACAATTAAATGCTGATGGGAAAACTCTTGTAGAGGGAGTGGTTGAAAAGACAGGGGAGGGTGGGGATCAACCGTAATGAAGGAGGATGTCATTAGGTTTGGGGACTATAGCCCAGTGGGAGAGGTGAGGGTGTGGGTGATGCAATTTTGGGGGAGGCCCAGGGCAGGAGTGCCCTGGAGGCAACGGAGAGTGGAGGAG
Source organism: Globicephala melas (assembly GCF_963455315.2). Lineage (NCBI taxonomy): Eukaryota > Metazoa > Chordata > Mammalia > Artiodactyla > Delphinidae > Globicephala > Globicephala melas. The sequence continues at coordinate 116,236,846 of NC_083316.1, read as the reverse complement.
TCAGGAGGGAGGGAGAAGGGGAGATCCTCAGGACTTCCCTGTGGCCTAAGCCCCAGTCAGCTCTGACTTGGGGTCTAGAGTCTGGGCTGCCTCTCTTAGCCTGAGAGCAGCTCTCTCCAGAGGCTCGGCCTGCTTCCGTGCATCTTGAAGGCTTATGTGGGTGTTGGGGGTCCTTTGGATGGCCAGGCAAGAAGGACAAGGCAGGTGGACATGCTGCTGGCCGGACCTGCTCAGGACACACCAGCTGACTTCACAGCTGACTGTCCCCTACCCCTCAGGACTTCAACCTGGCTAGTTCCCTTCCCCCAAGTCCAAAGACCGGGGCTTGTGCTTTGGCGGCTCCCGCCCCTTCAGCTGGTCCCAACAGACACACAGTGAATGGGGCTTAATGAGGGCCAGGATCCCCTTCCCCAGCTCCTGGGTCCCCCGAGGTCCCAGCCAGGCCCAGGTTCCCCTCCCTCCTTGGCCCCATTAGGTGGCCCACCAGCCCCTGCCCGGCTGCTCTGTCCTCACTACCGTCCACCACGGCCCCATAACCACATGCCACATGCCACTCCCCCAGCCCCGAGGGGCCGCCCTGCCACACCTCTCCTCCCTCAGAGCCGGGGGCGCCCTCGCCCAGGCAGCCCAGAAAGGAAACAGATTTAGGGCAAGGCCCGGAATGAGGTCAGTGGCAGGAGGAAAAGTTCTTGGGGACTGTTGGGAGCCCCCAGAACCAGGCCCCCCTGAAAGCAGCCACCCACACCCCGCCTTGGGCCGAGGAAGACACCGGGTTTGCCTGGGGTGGGGGTGCGGAGATGAGCTCACTTCTTGCCCAGCTGCCGGGCAACATCGCAACGCTGGAAGCCCTCCAGGTGGTAGAGGCGGCGTGCCAGCCGACGGGCAGCTTCACTCACGCCCTGGCCCCCGTTGGCCAGTGGGTCTGCGCTGCCAGGCTCCAGCCCCTCCGAGCTGCTCAGCTCTGAGTCTGAGTCCGACAGGCCGTCCTTCAGGCTGGGGTCGCTGCAGAGGGAAGGTGGGGTTGGGGAGGAGGGGGTCAGAAGCCGTGGTTGGGGGCTGGAAGGTCTCCCCAGGCCTCTGAAAATCCAGGGGTCAGACCAGGGAAAGAAGCTCCACTGCATCGGGACAGAATCAAGTCAGACTTTTAGAAAAGTCCTCAAAGGATATCATTAGATGATCAGCTCCCTGACTCCACCTTGGCTAGAAAGGCCTGGAAGGGCAGAATGGAACCTCAGGCTGGGGGTGCAGAGGGTGGGCACGATGACCTTGCAGAGGGCTGTTCACTCCAGACCCCCGGATGTCCTAACTTGCTTTGCCTCCTCTGGGTCTCAGTTTCCCCATCTGCTCAATGGTTCTCTTGGCTCCCAGCCTGGGCCCTGCCTCACCTGGCCGAGTTCAGCAACTTGTCCATGTCTTCCTCCTCGTCTTCCTCATCCCCGCCTGGGCCCGGGGGTCCCTCTTCATGGAAGCCATTGGGCACGGCCGTGAGAGACAGGCGGCTCAGGACATTCTCGGAGCGGCTGCCGGAGATGGAGCGCCGCAGGGGGCTGCCCAGCTCCCCATCACCGCCAGCTGCCCCCATGTTCCCCTCGGACCCCATGTCCCCAGGGCCCAAGCCAGCCCCTGGCTCAGGGCTATCCCGGGCCCGCTGCTGGATGAGGGGCGTGAGGGGGGCCTCGAAGCTGACACAGCTGTCGCTCTCATCCGTGAGGCTCAGCACATCGAGGGAGTCCAGGCTGCTGTACTGTGTGCTCCGCAGCAGCTCTGACTCCACAATCTTCTCAAATGTGGCGCTGAAGCCGTCCCGCACATCTGGTTCTCCTGGCCTGTGGGATGCGAGGACCAGTCACCATCCTGCCAGGTGTCCCCCTTACAGGTGCTAGGATGGCACCAATCCATGTCTGGGAGCTCCCTGGGGGCAGGGAGTGGGCATGGATCGTGTCCTGTTTGTTCTTTCTGCCAACCCTCGCTGAGCACTAGGTGCCAGATGCTGGACTGGGTACCGGGGCACAGCAGTGAAAGGACAGGCGTGGTCGTGCCCCCCCTGCCCACCGTGCCTGGCCCACAGTGGGCATCACTGAGCTGAATGAATGAATGTGAGACTCTCCCTCAGCCTGGCCTGGGAAGGGGGTGGGGGGCTGCTTCCTCCAGGCTCCCCATCACAGCTAGTGTCACACAGGGTCATAATTTTGCTGTCCCCACAACCTGGGTGGTTCTTAGCCTGGCTGCCACATTCTAGCTCTCAGGGCTTGCCTTTAATGTCACCTCCTCAGAGAGACTGGGGGAGGCAGGCCCACACCACCCAACACACTGGCCCCTCAGGGTACCTCCTCATTTCCTCCCAGCCCCTCTCAGCATGTAGTATTCTGTTTGTTCCCCTGTTTACACCTGTTTCCCCCCACCCACACACAAGGCCAGGAAGCACCCAGCACACAGTAGGTCCTCTAAACCCTGCTGAGTGGTGCACTGGGTGAATGCACACATGCCTATCAGCCCCACAGCCCACTATACTGCCTAAGCCCTTGCAGAGCCCTGTGCTGTCCCCGAAAAAGGCCTTTGCACCAGCGGTTCCCTCTGCCCAGAGTGCTCTTTCCTCAAGCTGAAGTCTTCCTTTCGCATCCCTTTCTCACCCTGACTGCCCTATTTATAACTAGGACCTGCCCCCAAACACCCCAGCCCCTTTTTCTTGCTTTATTTTTTCCAAAGCACTTGCCACCTTCCAACATACTATGTAATTATCTATTATTTTTATGACATATTATCTGTCTCCTCACTAGACCATAAGCTCCATGAAAGTAGGAATTTTTGTATATTCTGTTCACTGATGTAGCCCCAGCACCTAAAATCGAGCATCACACATAGATGAACCGAGGCCTCTTATCCACTGGGGAGATGCACAAGTAAGCAGGAAAAACAGGCAAGGAAGAGGACTAAAAGAGATAAAAGTAGAGACAAAGAGAGAAGAAGAGAAATAAGAGAGAGATAAGAAAGAGACAGAGAAAAGAGATAGAGAGAGCACGAAAAACAAAGACAGAGAGACAGAATAAGAGAGACAGAAAGTAACAGAGATAAAGAGATACACGCAGAGAGAGAGAGAGAGAGAGAGAGAGAGAGAAACATAGAGACAGCAAAAGCAAGAGACACAGAAAAAGAAAGAAGCAGGCTGAGCCCAGCCCATTTCAGATAAACCAAGGCCCACCATTTGCAAAGAAGCACACCCCTGGTAACCTTGAGGATCTAGCCATGCCCTGCTTAGCCCCTAGTCCCTGGGGCTTAGCAGAGACTGAGCCATATTTGGAGGACTGGGAAGTGCCCCACTCCCTCAAACCCCTCCTTGGACCCCCAGTGCCTAAGTTTGATCCCTGAGTGCTTCCTGGAGAAATACTGACCTGAGAGAGAAAAGCTGAGGCCACGGCCATCGGCCACCCCTGTCCCGCCAGGAGTTGAGACGGCAGCCTCATTTGGAGAAGGAAGTGGGGAAAGGGCAGAAACCGAAAAGGCGGTAGGATGCCCAGTAGGTGGCTGGGATGGAAGTTGCCTTTACTGACCTCCAGGAGGAGGGGAGGGAAGAGAAGGGCCACTGCCCTGGCTGCCAGAGCAGACACCCAAAATCTGCCCAGCAGCTCTCTCTGCCAGGCCCATGCTGGGTCCTGGAACAACAAGACAGTCCTGCCCTTGGGGGCTCTCATCTCGTGTCAGAGCCAAGAACGGTCCCCATATCTACCACCCTCTCATGTGCCTGAGCAAACCTGAGGGGTAGTTTTGACAGGGGCTTGAAGACCATCAGCTTAATCTCCAAACTTCCATCTGCCTCCACCTTCAGCCATCCTCCAAAATTATACCAACCTAAATACAAACAGCGTGCTCCAAGAAGCCCCAGCCTCCGGCCCGCCCCCATAGGCCCCGCCCCCCATAGGCCCGGATGGAAACTCTCTCTTGGCACACCCGGCACACACTGGCGTCTGACCCCACGTACTCACATTCCTGCCCTTGGAGACCTAGGCACACTCAGCCCCACACATCCACGTGCAGACCCAAATGTGCAACTCAAATGCACAGGCCAGGCACACTGACATGCTCACACATCCCCGTGCACACACCAGTACACACACACATGCATGCCCCACAAACACATGCTCGCACACCTCCTACACCCTTGTCTGCCCAGGCCAGTGCCTGCAGTGGTACACGGTAAGCCTTCTATATGCTTTCTTTTCTCAGCCCACACTGGGGGCTTCTAGACATTCCCCTGCCCCATCCTCGCCTCCTTGTCCAACTGGCACCTTTAAGACGCCGGGCCTCTCCACCTCCAGCTGAGGATAACAGAAATGGGGCTGTAACTCCAGGAAGTAGGACTTACTCCAGTAAGTAGGAGCTCCTGGTCGAACTCCCAGATGGCACTCAGGGAGGAGTAGCTGACAAAGATTAATCCACATAAGCCTACTCTCTTGAGGTGAGTTGCAGAATTGGGACATTCTCATCTCCAAGAAGCAGAGGGATAGGCCAGATGACCTCCCACATCAAGGCATTTTGGAACTCTGATGTCCAGCCTGGGATGGAGGGAGTGTGGCCCTCCAACCCGACATAGAAACAGCCCACAGTGGAAGGGGAAGTGGGGGAGGGATGGATTGGGAGTTTGGGATTAGCAGATGCAAACTATTATATATAGAATGGGTAAACAACAAGGTCCTATTGTATAGCACAGGGAACTATATTCAATATCCTGTAATAAACCACAATGGAAGAGAAAAAAAATTTTTAAAAAGAAACAACCCTATCTCTTATGGCCCTATCCTCCCAAAACAGGGACATAAAATTCCCATTTCATGTATGAGGAAAAACAAGAACCAGAAAGGGTAAGTGGCTAGGCCCAGGCCACGCAGCATTGGAGCAAATGTGGTGAGCCCCCCATCCCGAGACACCCACTTACCCCAGTGGAGGATCCTCAGTGTCTGGACAGAGGCTCCTGGAGGCATCGTCCCCCTCCGCCAGCCCACCAGCCCTCCAGGGCCTGGACTCTGTAGAGTCTTCCAGAATGTTTGAGTCTGGCCCCAGGGCTAGGCCATTGGTGAGGGAGAGGCCAAGGCTGAGGCCGTGCAGGGCCATGTCCAGGCCCTTGGTATGCCCCTCAGTGTGCACCACCAGGGTGCCCCTCATCTCATGCCCTGGGCTGGTGCGGCCACTGTTCAGGTCCTCACTGGATGCCATTCCATTCTGGACCCCAGGCTCCTCCTCAGGCTCCAGGCTGGGGTCACAGGTGGCACCATCTTCCCCAGGCAGTGCAGATAGAAGCTTATCCTCATCCATGGCAGCCACGGCTTCTACCCCGTGCTGGCTGCTTTTGGGACCCAACTTGACCTGGCAGTGGATGGAGAGAGAAAGGGGTGGATCAGAAAGAGCAGGTGCTGGGGGTCCAAAGCCCAGCAGAACCAGCAGCAGGCAGCCTGCCTGAAGACAAAAGGATGGCCCAGATGATCTTCTCAGGGTCTCTCAGCTGGAGTCTGGGTTCAGGCTGTGGCCTCTGCACTGCCTTGCTCAGGCCAGCACCACTCACCTCTCCCCGGACCCCCAGCCACTGGTGTGCCCCAGTCCTACCTTCCCCGTTAACTCTTATATATCTCTGTTGTGCCCTTCAGAATTCATCAAAACCCTCCGAGGAAGATCCAGTTTGGCAGGTACTAGGGAAGGGTCCAGGACTCCTCCAAGGCCACTTCCTCTCTCGCTGGTGAGAGAAGGGAACAAAACCCCAGGCCTACAGCAGCCAGCCACCTTGCCTCTTTCCATGTTCCCTTGCCCTGGCTCCAGGAGCGAGACGAGTGGTGACTGAAAAGATCTGGACTGGGGGCTGACTTTAGAGGGAGAGTTAAGTAGGGAGGCAAGGAAGTCAACAGAAGTGCAGTTTTATTAACAGAGGCCGCCCCAGAGAAGCCAAAGTGAGGCCCCGAGGAGGCGCTGTCCAGGGTGCTGAGTGGGGCAGCGCCACCCGGGAGACTGGCCGAGAGCGGGGCTTCCTCCACCGCTGAGCGCCCAAAGCCCTGGCTGCGCGGGGTGCAAGGAGGAGGGGGCCTGGGGTTCCCCTCCACACCCCGCCCCGGCCCCAGCGCTCACCCATCCTTGAGGAGGGACTCGTGAGGAGGCTGCCACGGGGCCCTCCAGGGGAGAGCACTGGAAGGGGAGCCCCACTCACTGTGCGGCCTCGTGGGGTCCATGTTGGGACTCCTCACTACTCCACCCAGGCCAGCCCCCTCCCCTCTGTCCTGCCCGGGGTCTGTTTCTCCTCTGTAAAATGAGGAGACCCATTTTCCCTGCCATCTCCACACACACACCCTTTTTTAAACGGATCAGAACAAGCTCAATTTCCCAGAAGCTTCCTGTCCAATCTCAGGAGCGTGGGCAATGTGACGGGCTGTGCTCTGGCTCTCCCCTCAGCCCTCTCTGCCCCACCTCACCCCTAGTGGCCTCTGCCACCAAGGACACAGACCAGTCCCCCCAAAGAACTTCCTTCCTCCCCTCTTCGGACCTCAGCTTCCCCCAGTAACCCCACGCTCCTCTGAAGAAAGGGTGCTGGGCGTTCAGGAAACGGCGGGAGGAGGAGAGGCACGCAGGTATAGCAACAGGGATTTAAGTGAGGCCCATACTCCCCATACTCACCTGGTCAAAAGCGTCACCTGAGGAACTTGTTAAAATACAGATAGGCCCTCCCTCAGGCCTCCTGAACCAGAATCTATAGGGAACGGGTAGAGTAATCTGTTCTTCTTATAATAAGGCAAGTTTGGGAAACACTGGGTTAGACTCCAGGAGAAACTTTCCACTTAGAGATGAGCCTGGAGAGGAAGGTGAGTCTACTTCTCTGGGGGCTTCTGGGCCCTTGGGAGGAGCTCTGCCACCACAGGACCACTTAAGATTCATGTACCCCTTGGTTTTCAAACACGGAGTGGAAGAGAGCAGGCAGGACCGATGGGGATCTGGGGCCCCAGCCCACCCACCCTGACAGTCACCTCCTAGAGTTTTGAAGACTGTATGAGCATAAGATTTTACTCTAAAAAACAAAACAAAAACAAAACAAAACTTCCACAGACTAAAAAAAAAAAATCTGAAAAGCTAGGCTCTAGAATATCTGGGCCCTGATCCTAGGACACTGGAGACCCCAAGGGGCTCGGCACTGAGTGAGGGATTCTTTCTGGTCTGCCCTAAATCCCTGCTGCTGCAGTTGCTATTTCAATCCGTTCCCTCGGGTTGTGTACTCAGAGCAAGGAGAACAGGAAGTAATCTCCTCAGCTGAGACTCCTTGGGGGTGAGGGGAGCATTTAGAAAGGAAAGAGGAGGGACAGTGGGGCCTCTGGGCCTGCTGCCTGAGTTCTAGTCCTCTGGCCTGCTTTCTAGCCCACAGGCCTGGTGAGCACTGGATCTGTGGCACAGGGTTTCAACCTAATTCCACCAGGATTCCTCAAGCTCCCACACCCACACATAGATGCTTAGGCCCCCTTTGGCCAGGGCTCTGCCTGAGCTCCCAGTGAGGCCTGAGATTTGACAGCATAAGCGGCTTCACCTGGTGCTCAGTCTACACCAGCCCCAAAGCCAGGGTTATGGACAAATCAAGGACCTCTTGGGAGGCCCCTACATCACCTCCAACTTCCAGCAGCTGCCTCAGGCTGGCTCTAGCCCTACCTGCCCTGCCATGTCCTCCTGCAGCTGAGAGCAAGATGGAGGTTCTGCCAACACCAGGCACGGGGCCGGGTCCTCAGCTTCTGGGGGTGGACAGACAAGGGGCACATTGAGCTCCACTCTGGGAAGAGGCCCAGAGTCCCTGCCTGGGCTAAAGGCCAGCTGAGCCCAGAAAGAGCTGAGCCAGGACCCCCCTCTCTTGCTGGGACCAAGGGAGGGGTGCCCTTCAGGGCAGAGGCGTGAAACAATGCCCCAAGTCCTCACTCTGAATCACCATGTGACCTGGGACTCATCATTGTCCCCTCTGGCCTTTGTGAACCCATCTGCAGAATGGGGGCATCACCTCTGCTCTCCTTCCCCAGGGCTGGTGGCAGAACTTAAGGTCATGAATGATGAGAGGGCTGAGATCCAAGGAAAAACAAACTCACTACAGAGGTCAAGGAGAAAGGCAGCTATGGCCCACTCTCTCCACTACCACATTTGACATACGGGGAGACTGAGGCACAGAACCAGGAAAGGCTTTGCCCCAGGTCACACAGTGAGTAGCTACATCTAGACTCAGGAGAAGCCTCCCTCTGCACCTGGATGGGCTGGAAGTAAAGGATGAGCCCCAGTTTCCCAGACCCTCCCTCAAGATCATGGCTCAAATCCTCATCCAGAAGAGTCTACACAAAGCAGTGACCCTGCCCACTTCCAGCCCTGCTGGCAAGAGCAGGGGAGGGGGTACGGCTGGGCCACAGGGCCCACTCATGAGAAGGAGATGCCTACAAATGACAGCCCAGCAGTGGCTACATCCTCTGCATCCTCCCTCAGCCAGAACCAGGCCCCTCTCTCAGCAAGGGCTCCTGTGATTGCCCTTGGGATAACCTTGGGCATAGCAGCCTCTTTTTCAGCACCAACCAAAATGGGGTCCATGACGGTAATGGAACCCTGGCTGGGCCAGGGCTGAATGCCAAGCCAGCCACTTTCTGGGTCTCAGCTGTTCCTGCAACAACCCTATCCCCCCTCCCCACTCTCCCATGGCAGCTGGAGTGAGTTGTGAAAACACAAATTATATCATACCCCTCCCTCACTGGCAACCCTCCATCAGCTCCCATCGCCAATCTGGCCTCCTCAGCATGGCCTAAAAAGACTCTGCCTGAGCTGGTTCACTACCCTCAGCCCATCCCCACCCCAGCAGCCACACTGGCCTTCTTTCTGCTCCCTGAGCTCATTCCCACCTCAGGGCCTTTGCACCAGCTGTACCCTTGGCCTAGAATGCTCTTTCCCTAGATCTTTTTTTTTTCTATGGTTCTAGCCTGAACCAGTTTTTACTATGATGGTTTTATTTTATTCATTTTTTTTATTATTATTTATTTTTATTTTTGGCTGCATTGGGTCTTCGTTGCTGTGCGCAGGCTTTCTCTGGTTGCGGCGAGCGGGGTCTGCTCTTCGTTGTGGTGTGCGGGCTTCTCATTGCAGTGGCTTCTCTTGTTGTGGAGCACGGGCTCTAGGCGCATGGGCTTCAGTAGTTGTGGCATGTGGGCTCAGTAGTTGTGGCACGCAGGCTCAGTAGTTGTGGCACGCGAGCTCTAGAGCGCAGGCTCAGTAGTTGTGGCGCACGGGCTTAGTTGCTCCACGGCATGTGGGATCTTCCTGTGTCCCCTGCATTGGCAGGCGGATTCTTAACCACTGCACCACCAGGGAAGCCTTCCCTAGATCTTTAAATGACTGCCTCTTCTGTCACTCAGGGCTCAACTCCAGTGCTGCCTCCTCAGAGAGGCCCTCTCTGACTACACAGCACTCTTTTACACTCCTTCATGGAGAAACATATCTGCTAAGCATCGTTTAGCAGACCTGAAACTCCCTTTTCTATTTGTTTCCTTATTTTCTGCCCATCTCGCTCACTAGGTGGTAAGTTCAGTGAGGGTGGGGACTATGTCATGTTCACTGCTGTCTCTCCCAGAGCCTAGCACAGTGCCTGGCAAACAGTGGACACTTTTTAAATATTTAGTGAATGACAACCTAGAGATGACCATCATCCCCATTGTAAGCAGAGGCTGAGAGAGGTTGAGGACCATGCTCAGGGTCACGAAGGTGGAAAGTGACAAGGCTGGCTTCTGCGTGGAACGACACGGGACTGTCATAGGGATAACCTCGTAAAGTGCCTTCCATGCTGGGATCCAAGCTAGGGACTGTGGGAAGCCCAAGGAAAGGGCTGGAAGGCCCAACATGTTCTCTAAGACAGAGGGCAGATGCACAGGTGCAGGCGCCCGCGTGCACGTCTGTGAGCAAGCGTACGGTACAGGCATTTGTGGGCACACACACACACATCCCACATATATTCAGACCCATAAACACACATGAAGGGAGCTGGACAGCTACTCATGAGGTAGGCTCCTGAGGTGGTGAGGAGCTTACAGGCCTAGGGGCAAGGTCCGGGGCAGCTAGACCTACATCACTGGGCAGCTGGGTGATTGGTTGAAACCATTCTGCTCTGGGAGCAGCCGGGGCAGGGGAGGGACAACCCAGTGCTTCAGGCTAGGGCAGGTGGTGGGGAAGACAGGAACCCACACTGACCACAGCCACAACCCTGGCATCAGGCAGCTGTGTGGGTTTGGGAGGAGATGGGGGAGTACAGGCCAACCTGGTAGAAATGGGGGCACAGGAGGCAGAGCTGGGATAGGGGACCCGTGGCACTGAGCACCACCCAGGACAGGCAAAATCTAAGAGCCTGTGGGATGTCCAAGAGTGCCTACAGCCCAGGCAGGGTATGTAGAGGGGACAGGGAACAGAGAAAATCATTCTGGAATGTCAGTGTACAGGCAAAACTGAGACTACAGCTGTCCCAGGCAGCAGGGCTGGGAGCCAGGCACTCAGGTGTTGCCTCCAATGTGCTAGGGGGGCTTGGGCAAATGAAACCCTTCTCTGGCCTCATTCCCTGTGTACATCAGAGATTCCTAACCATTTCTAAGCCTTAGACCTCTTTGAGCATCTGATGGAACTCTGGATCTTGCTCCAGACAGACTCACACAGGTACACAATATTCTGAGTATTTTTTGAGAGGCTCATGGACCCCTACAGCCCATCCATAGGAACTGGGCATGAACCCCAACCTGGACAATCCCCAAGGACTTTCCACCTCTGACATTGTACACTTGGAGTTCCATGAACGCTACTTGGAAAAAAAAAAAAAATGCTGGAAACCTTTCATTCTCAGACCTATTTTCTGCCCCCTGGGAACCTACCCTGAACACCCCCATTGGTTCCACTGCCCTTTCCCAAAATTTCTACTACACTAATCGACTCCCTAGCTCACCCAGATTTTAGCACATAGGACGGGATCTTCACACACACACAAACACACAACTGTACCCACATGGACAGTTAAATTAGATGATCAGCGAAAAGGGCTGGTGTGTTGTAAGTGCTCAGAACAGACCTTGGCCAGCTGTGCCCCACACCATTCATGGGGCCCAGGCTGGCCCAGACCTGTCCACTCCAGGCCTCCACAAGAACCTGCTGAGCCACTGACAGCACGAGCAACAGGGAGGTGACAGGAAGACCTCTCAGCGGGGCCCCTGGATCACACAGCTCACCATGCCCCCCCACAATCTCTGCCAGCCAACAAGTCTGGAGGTCAGGACCTTCCCGTCATCCCAGAGCTGTGAGCACACTCCGAGGCACAGATCAGCCTGGGCGTGTACTCCTCCATGTCCCACCTGGCCGGGGCAGGGAGATGCCCCGGATAATACGGAGGGATGTCTACCCAGGAGCCTTGGGAACTGCCCTGCCTCCCTTCCCCAAAGTGACCCTAATCCTTCTACCTACTTGGTCTTCTCAGCTTGGACCACCTAGTGCCTCAGATGGGACAGTCCAGGACAGTGGGTCAGCGCCCTAACTGTGCAGTCAGAACAACCTGGCTTCAAATCCCACAAGCTGTGTCACCTCAGGAAAGTTGCCTACCTCTCTGAGCCTCAGCACCCTCCTCAGCAAAATGGGGGTGGTGGTGCTAACAGCATCTGCCCCGCAGGGCTGCAGGGAGGACAAAGGAGATGGCTTGGCTGCGATGCTCAGCTCAGAGTCAGGCACAAGTGCTCAGGGAAGGGTGCTTTTCCAGAACCATCTCTCAGGTCTGCAGGGGAGGGAGCTGGCTGCCCACATTGGGGGCGGAATGCACAGTAGAGCAGCACAGGACACCCAGTGGGCCCCAGCAGACATTTGCCCTAGGCAGCCTGTCAGAGCAGGTTCTGAGGCAGCGGCTTCAGAAGCCCAGCCTGAGGGTGGAGGCAGGAGAAAGGCTCCTGTGGGGACCAGGAGGATGGGCCAGAGAGGGTGCCCCACCCTTTCCTGAGGCAGGTGAGGACCCTACAGTCCTGGCCCCACTAACACTCCTGCCCCAGACCCGGCTCCCTCCTAGCTTTCCATCTCAAGGCACAAAAGCCACACCAGGTACAGGGCAAGGGCCAGGGGTCTGGACCTCCCTTAAAAGGCTCCCATTCCCTTCAGGTGATGTTAATCTGGGATTAACCGGGAGCCCAGCAGCAGCCTGCTTTCTTCCTCTCAGCCTGGCCTTGGGTTGTGGGCGTCTGGAAGGCCTCCTTTCTCATGGTGGGGCAGGCAGAGGTTCCTGGGATTGGGTGTACGTTTGCATCTTATCTGCATGTGCCCACAGCCTGCTGGGACTTTCAGGGGCCCCTGGGCCCAGCTCTGCAAAGGTCATTCTTTTACATCTCCCAGCTTACTTCACTCGCCGCCCCACAGCCACTTGGCACCTTCATTTGCTTAGCATTTGCATACATCTGCATGCTGGTTTGGAGAGCCCTCAACACTGATGAAATTCACAGCGTCTGCTGTCAAACCCCAAATCATGTTTATAGCTGGTGACTCTACCCCCAGTCAGCTTCCCTGCAGGGTGAGCCCTCAGTTATTTGGGACCACAAAGGACTAGGCTGTTCTGGTTAAGCTGGCTGCTGCCTGTCTTCCTGGAACTTCAGCTGGCACCTGGGACTCACTCTGCTTCTTGAGCCACATTTGAGCCATGAGCCTGCAGGTTGAAAGCTTAACCCCAAAAGCTACAATGAACTGACCAAGGGCAAGTGCTCCCAGCAAGTCCTGCCTTGGCTAAAAAGCCTGGGGAAGGGCAGACTCCAGGGGCTCAAACTCTGAGCAGCCTCCCCCCAGTCTGGTTCAACAGCCAGGAGAGATGAACCAAGAAACTTCATCCTCCCTGCTCCCTGCCCAATTTTCATTTACCCCATACTCTCGAGATCCTCACATTCTCTGTCCACCCTGCCTCTTCCTCTCTGCCTCCTTCCCGGAGACCTTCCTCCCCACCCTCTCCCCAACCTCTTGATTACATCACTCCACGTAACCCCTCCCTTGCTGAGGCTCCTCTTCTCCTCCCTCCGTCCTCTTACCCTGTCCTCTACTGTCTGTTTTAGGGCTTCGGCACAGGGTCTGACAAAGGTTGTGGTCCCCTTGGGCCCGGCTGAAGGTGAGCAGCGTGTGGTACAAAGTGAGCGGGTGTGAAAGGGTCTGTCCCCATCTTTGAAACTGGCCCTCCTATTCAGCCATAGTCCACTGACGGGAGGTCTGGGGGCTGGTAAAAGTCTCACCCCTTCATGGACTGTCCATGGGATAGGAGTGTCCATGGGATAGGAGAGAAAGAGAGGAGTCAGGAATGACGCCAGTATTTCGACCCTGAGCACCTAGAAGGATGGAGTTGCAATTCCTGAGATGGGGAAGACCGGGTGGAGCAAGTTTGGGAGACAAGATCAGGAGGAGAGGAGCTCAGCTTTGGACAAGTTGGGTTTGAGGTGTCCAGTAGACATGGCAGTCGAGATGCTGAGTGGGCTTTTGGAGCTCAGGAAAGAAGTCAAAATTTGGGATATAAATCTGGGAGCTGGCAGCATATAGGTGGTGCGTAAAGCCATAGGACTGATGAGATCGGCTCAGGAGTGAATGCAGATGAGGAAGAACAGCCATACAAGGGCTGAGTCCTGAGCACTCCAATATTGTGAGCTGCGGGTTGGGGAGAAGGAGACTGAGAAGGAGTAACCACGAGGTCAGAGGAAAACAGGACAATGGATGTCCTGGAGATCAAGGAATGTATTTCAAGGAAGAGGGAGAGATTGAAGGTGCCAAAGGAGGCAGATGAGGACTGAGAGTGGCTATTGGGTGTAGCAACATGGAGGTCATTGGTGACCTTGAGAAGAGCAGTCAGTGGACAACCCTTCTGGGGAGGTTTGCTGTAAAGAGGAGCACAGAGATGCAGTGGTAGCTGGCTGGAGAAAATGAGAGAGCCATCTTTTAAGACAGGAGAAACAATAACAAGATATCTGCTGAAAGCGACTTCCCTGGTGGCGCAGTGGTTAAGAACCCGCCTGCCAATGCAGGGGACACGGGTTCGATCCCTAGTCCAGGAAGATCCCACATGCCTTGGAGCCACTAAGCCCATGAGCCACAACTACTGAGCCTGCACTCTAGAGCCCGCAAGCCACAATTACTGAGCCCGCGCACCACGACTACTGAAGCCCGCGCACCTAGAGCCCATGCTCCACAACAAGAGAAGCCACCGCCATGAGAAGCCCACGCACCGCAACGAAGAGTAGCCGCCGATCACCGCAACTAGAGAAAGCCCGCGTGCAGCAAGGAAGATCCCACGCAGCCAAAAATAAAATAAATAAATAAATGTATTACCAAAAAAAAAAAAGATATCTGCTGATGGAATGATCCACTGGGGGGGAGCCTATAATGCAGGAGGGGGCATTTGCTGGAACAGTGTGCCCTCCACCGCCCACCTTATAGGTTCCCCCTCTACTGCACAAGGGGACAGGATCTGTTTGCACAAGTCAAGGGCTGGCCTAAACCAGGAGCAGGGACACTTCATCCGCAGCAACTGGGGAAGGCAGAGCAGTGGGTACAGATGCTAGTGGATGGGTGAACGTAGCACTGGGAGTCTGAGGAAGTTCTAACTGCTTCTGTTTTCTCAAAGAAGTAGGAAGCAATGCCATCAGCTTTGAGGGAGGATTGCAGAAGAGGGGCTAGGGTTGAAGGCAGAACAGAAAGAGTGAAACAGTCATCAGGTAGGGGGAGAGGGAATGGACTTAGGACCCATGTGGGACTGCGGGACAGCACTAAGGACACACCCGAAGTTCATGGTTTTGAACTAAATGTGAGACCAGTCAGGGCAGTGGATTTTCTCAGCCCCATTCAGCTGCACAGAGGGAGCAGACCAGGCACTGCAATTAACCAGGGTTGGGGTTTTGCCAAGCAAGTATGAAGAAGTGAAATGAGGTAAGGGAGTTAGGGTCTTCAAGGGAGAGACTATCCTGACTTTTATAGTGGCAGCTGCCTCTGAGCCGGCCCCTGCCCCCACTCAAAGTCCCTCCGCTGCTGGTACCTGAAAGCTCACCATCCACTCCCTGCTGTGGGTTGTGTGTGGCCTTCCCTCTGCCCGCATCCCACCAAGACCTGGGGAAGTGAACTTCCCATACGCTGTTCCTTTGACCTGGAAAGTGCCTCAGACCTCACACACTCAAACCAGCATTCTCCACATCCTGTCCAAGCCATTGCATGACAGCCCTCCCCACCACTAGTCAGATACCAGTGCTCTTCATCCTGCCTCCTAATCTCTCCTTACTCCATCCCTTCTCTCCACCCCACACCTGCCATACCCCAGTCCCAGCAGGGCCACCACACCAACTCCATTCCCCCTGTGCACTCCCTCTGTGCGCCGTACGCAGCAGCCTAGAATCCAGTGCACCAGCATCTTGTGCTGGACCATGTCACAGCCTCCTGACCATCCCTTTCACCCCGTTCGCCCCGCCAGTCCATGCCATCCTCCTCAGAGCGCCCTTCCCAGCACTCACATCTGCCTCATCACTCCCCTCTTTAAAACCCTTCAGTAGCTCCTCGTGCCCTTGGGGAAAGGGCCAGCTGTCAGCCCACATTCTAGGTCAGCTGTGGTCCAGGCCCCACCCCCTTTCTTCCTGTCTTGCCCCCCACTCCCTCTCCTCCCCCCCGACCCTGTGCCCCTCACTGCTTTCTCGGGGCTTCTTCCCCACACTGACAGCACCTGCCCTGAGTTGCGGCTCATCCCATCCACACCCCTGAGGCTGTGAACTCCTTGAAGGCGCCATTAGCATCTGCTTAATCACCCTTCTCCGGCCTATGTTCTGAAGGGGGGGTTCAGTCAGTTTTGCTGACCTGGAGTGCGGGTGACCAGGTGGATGAAGCTTCTGGAGGTAGGGAAGAGGGAGGAACAGGATTGAAACAAAGGGACTCCTTAGCCAAGTGACCTAACTTAGCACCACCTATTACAGCACAGGCTAATGACATGCGCCTGCTGATGGACACGACATCACCTATGGGATATTCCTGCCCAAAATATTTAACCTGACTCTACTCATGAGAAAGCAATAAGACAAACCCAGAACGTGGGGCATTCTACATGAACACTGACCAGGGCTCTTTAAAACTGACAATGTCATAAGAGACTTCAAAAAAAAAAAAAAAGCAGAGAATTGTTCTAGATTAAAGGAGACTAAAGAGACATAACTAAATGCAATATGTGATCCTTTATCAAAAAAAATTTTTTTTAAGCTATAAAGAACATTACAGGGACAACTAGAGAGATTTGAATATGGATTACATGAGATTAGATGGCATCATTAAATTTCTTGGGTATGATCAACGGTACAGTTATTATGTAGAAAAATGCCCTTGTCTCAGGAAATTCATGTTGAAGTATTTAGAGCTGAAGTGCTATGATGTCTGCAACTTACTTTCAGAAGTTTCAGAGAGAGAGAGAAAAACAAATGTGGGCAAAATGTCAACAATTGGCAAACTAGGTCTCTAGGTGAAGGGTATATAGGTGGGTGTTCATTGTTCGATCAGATGTGACAAGACAAAAAGTTAGGGGGGAGGGAAGGGAGTGGAGGGAGACACTCTAAAGAGGGGAGCTCAGGGCTCCTGATGGCGCAGGACTCAGGTGAGGGCAGTCCTTACTGCAGCAGACAGCATGCTGGGCTGTGGGCCTGACCTGGACGCCGGAGTCCTCCTGGGCCAAGCAGACACAGCCCTGGAGTGGCTCACCACCTAAACAGGGTCAGGCTTACCTACGAGCAAACCAACTTAGGAGGACAGGGCCCTGCAGGAAACAGCCAGGTCCCAGGGAGACCAGCAGGGCAGCCCTCAGCCGGGACAGGACTGGCAGGAACAGGGGCCCTAACCCACCTCTGCCTGAACCGTAGCAAGGAGCTGGGTCTGTCCCAGGCCCACCCCCCTACCAAACACCCCTCAAGGGGTGACAGCCTGAGTGTATCCTCCCGTGTGAGGAGCCAGGCTAAATATGGAGCCCCAGACATAAGATGCCTCTCAAAACAGATTTTCCTGGAAAAGACCATCTGGCAAAGAATGTCTAGAGCATCGTCTGTCATGAGAGGCAGTGTTGTTCTCCTTCAGGCCAACGTCCGGAACGGGAATGCCTCGATCCCAGCTCTCTAGAAGATCCCAACTTAGTGCCTCCGTTTTCCCCAAGTTCACTCTCTTGCTCCAGATGAAAAGGTGCTCAGTCCCACCTCCCTCCTAACTTGTACCTCCAAGGAAGAAGAGAATGAGATTGGGGACAGAAGTCCAAGCTTCAAGCAGTTCTGCCCATGTGCAAATCCTGATTCTGCCACTTACTAACCAGGTGACTCTGAACAAGCAACTTTTCCCTGAGCCTCGGTATCCACAAACTGGAAATAATGGGCATACCTCCCTCTAAAGGCTGGTCTGTGTAGGAGAGTACTTAGCACAGTGGCAGTGCACGATTCTGGAAGCTGGGCGAAGCAGTGTCCCCCCCACCCCTCTCTCAGTCCTGTCAAGAGCAGTAAGCCCTTTGCAGGTAACTTTGCTCCCCTGCGTTAGGAAACACTGCGGGTCAGGTCGGCTGGGGGAGTGCACACCCATAGCTGTCAGACCAGCAGCAGGAGGGAAGCCTCTCAGGCTGGCACAGGGCGCTCCTGGGATTACAGGGTACAAATCACCTAAGCATTGAGGTTTCAGCCCCTGCAAAAGGCACCAGCAGGGGAGGACTTCAAAGGGCATTCCAGTCAACCTTCTACCTTTAGTTGGGCCACCACCCACCTACTCATCCCAATGTGTGAGAATCCTCTGGTTCAGGCCACAACCTAGGGACCTGCCATGTTTCCACCAGGACCAAACTTTGCAGTAGCCTCATTCAAAAGCCACTGACTCTTACCATATGCTGGGGAAAAGGGGCTCTTGAGAGGGAAGGTGGGTATGACGTAAGAGAGGTTAGGTGGGTAAGGGAGGGCAGCTGGCCCATTTTGCTGATTCAGAGATCACAGGTCATAGAACCTGCAGCATCCCTGGGAGGTAGGGTTCCTAACCTCCCAAGCAAGGAGTGGAAAAATGACTATATCTGTCAAGGCCAGAGGTTGCACTTGGAGATGGTCCCAATGCCCCTTCCCCACTCACCCTCGAGCTGCCTGAGTATCCCCCATTAAGCAGCTTTTGTTTCCAGGGTCTGGAAGAAGGAGCTGGAGAACCCAGGAAAGTCCAAATGCCTCTCCCCAAACCCAGGCTGCTCATCTGTCCTGGCCAAACGCTGAGCCCTCTCCCTGCTCCCCATTCACCCACCCATCAAGTTCAGCCTGGCTTATCCTGAGCCTTCCAGGAATTCTCAGGCCCACTTCCATTGTGGCTGGTGCCCCCAGTTCTCTCCCAGGGCACCCCAAGATGGCCCTAAGGTTAAGGGATGGGCTGAGGCAGTGGCCCCCTGGGCCTGTGCAGAGACAATGCCCCCAGTTCTGACTCAGGGAGTCCCCAGGTCCTCCAGGGAGAGCAAGAGTTGGAATACCTCCTCCTAGGAGGGGGGCCAGCTAAGCAGGTGGTCCCCACATCTGGACTCCCTGCCCCACCCCAGCCCTAGCAGTGACTACTAGGACGCCTCCCTCCCTGCGGCTGCCACAGCCATTATGTGCCTCCTGGCCTTGCCTGATGCCTGCCACGCCCCCATGCAAGCCCTGCTCCAGCGGCAGAGCTCAGAGCCGCTGAGGCCTGGCAGCTAAGCCAGGCTGTCAAAGTTGGGAAACTGGAAACAGAAATAAATCTTCAAAGCTGCTCCGTGGTAAAGGTGGTGGCCAGCAGGCCTGGCACCCAACACCCCAGGTCCCTGGCCACCAAGCTCCAATGGCACCCCATCAACGTACACATATGCACTCGGATTAGACAAACGGTGGGGGGCGCGGGGTGGGGGGGAGGAGATCAGGAGACAACTGGGCTGCCGGCCCTAACCCTCCCTGCAGGCTGGCCTGGGGCTCTCTAGCGGTGCCCTCTCTCCCTGGCCCAGACTCTGCCATCCCGGGCTTCCTCTTTCGGCCCCATCTCCATGACAACCGTATCCTTCAGATGCTCCAACCGCCACGGAATTGATCTCGAAATGTAGCTTTGTTAGCAGACCCAGGCGGGCACGGAGGGCGGAGGGCGGCGCCGCCACCCAGCATGCTCCCCCCAACCCCAGCAGCCCCTCCCGGCCCCCAGCCCGGCTTCGGGAGGGGCGGGGTCCCGGAGCACGCTGACCCTGGGAACAAGGTGTTCCCGCACGGCCCGACTCACCGCTCCGGCTCCCAGTCGCTGCGTCCAGCCTCTCACGGTGGGGCCATGAGGAGGCCACCGCTGGACTGACCGTCCCACTCCGCCACCGCCTGTCGGGGCTCCCGCGCTCGCTGCTATCCCTTCAGGTGTCGGAGCGCGTCTGTGGAGAAGCAGAGCAGAGGTAGGGGGGACGGACGGCAGGAGGGAGGGAAGGAAGTAGAGAAGGAGGGAGGGAGGAGCGGGAAGGGCGGGGAAGGGCGGGGGGACTGCGGGCGGGGGGCGGGGGGAATGGAGCCGGGAATGGAGCCGGGAGGCGACAGCGGCCACGCAGGCCGCCCGCCCGCCTGCCCACCTGACCCAGCTCTGCACTGAGGGCCGTATCGCGCGCCCGGACCCGGCCGAGAAGGGAGGCAAGCCCTGTCCCGCACAAGCCCGCGCCGGCCCTTTAAGAAAGTGGGGGAGGGGAGCGCTGCGAGGTTCCGCCCCCGCTCCTAGCCCAGCCGAGCTCCAGCTGTCCTCTAACCCCGGGCCAGCCGGCCGGACCCAACACCCTCGGCAGGACCTTGGGGCCCCAGACCCTGAGCCCTCAGGAACCACCCTCCTCGAGGTGAAGGAGGGAGCGGGTCCTTGCCCTCCTCCCCTGGTCTGTTCGTGGTCCGGCTCCTTGCCCTCCACACCCCCGCCAGCGCTCGCGCACCGTGGCGCGCGCGCACACACACCGCCACACACACACCCCGCCACACACACACCACACACACACACCACACACACACACACACACACCCGCCCAGGGGAGACCCAGCCGACTGAGAGGAGCGAGGAGTGCCGGGATCACGGTGGATGATCCCAGAGAAAGGGAGGCTGAGCCCAACCTACTGAGCTACCTACTGAGGCAGACAGAGGGACAGACAGACCTGGGGTATGGGGTGAGAAGGGGGGCTTGGGACAGAGCTGGAAGGAGTGCAGTGAGGAGGGGTGCAGGAGAGAGGGACAAAGGGGAGAGACCCTGAGGGAGGGGAAGGGAGGAATACAGAGTCCCAGTACCAGGTCAGGAGCCCAGTACTCTGGGCTGTGGAAACTCTCTCCCGAGGAACCTGCCCCACAGACCCTGCTAGTCACCACCTGCAGACCTCCCCCCACCCCAGGACCCTAGCTCTGAAGAGAAAGTTGACAGTATTGTACCTGGGCTAAACACTAAAAAGAACATCCTGGCTGTGAGGCTCCTACAGGGCAAGGTTCCACCCCTCAGAGAGGTAATAAAGGGCCCCCACCCACAGGGATCTAGGGAGACCGGGAGCTGTGGAGAGGCAGGGCAGGTGAGCAGGCCCCATGCCATGGACAAGGGAGATCAGGTTAGGGTCAGGCCCTACCACAGGAAGCCACTTTCCACCTTTCTCCTTCCACTCCAGCCCCCAAGCACTGTTCACTTCACCCAGCTCCTTCCCACCGCCACACTTTTGCAAGTATTCCACCCTCTGCCCTGTCGGGCCTTGATCCTGCTGTGCTCAATGAACTCCTACCCAATCTTCAAATCCCTGCTTAAATGCCTCTTCCTCCGTGAAGCTTTCTGCATCCTTCCTCCCACCCATACACACATACAGTTAGGGACCCTCTTCTTAGGTAGGAGAGGATGACAGAAGAGAGGATTTGCTGACCTATGAGGGGTGCCTAAGCTGTGCAGAGTGGCAGTAATTGGAGGTACAGGGTCTGAGCTGTGATCAGTCTCCTCCCTCTTCAAGCTGGGCTACAGCTGGAGCTGGGGTTTCATCAACCACAGTGACATTTCTGCTATTAACTGTGCATCTACTGGGTGCCCGAGTCCACACTAAATGCTTTCTACGTGTTATATTTAACCCTCAAAACAATCCTACCACCTGTTTTACAGATGAGAAAACAAACTCCAAAAGCATAAGCCAGGAGGTCTGATCCTGTAGACACAGCTGAGCAGTTCAGAGGGCACTCTGGCCACAGCCCTTCATGGCCCATCAGACCCTAGGACATACCCAGGGAGCCACTCTACTGCAGGGGCCCAGGATCTTCTCGAAGGACACAGAGGGATCATGGCTTCCCTGCTGTCCTGCCCTCTACCTTCTGCCCTCTGCTACCTGCAGGCAGAGCTGGGCGGCAGTTGGCAACCAGCAAGGGCGGGGGGAGGAAGTGGTGGTGACAGGGCTTTGCTCCTTATCCTCAGGACCCATGACCTCAAGTCACAGCTGGACCACATTTCTGAGTTTTCACTACCCAATGAGGATGGTCACAGCCCCTCTTGTGGGGCAGGGATGAAAGGAGTTAATGTGCTCGGTGCCCACCCACCCAAGACCCGGATCACAGATGCACCCAACAGGCCTCTCCTTCTCTCACCCCCACATCCAATCCCTCAACAAATCCTATGGGATTTACTTTCAAAGCTGTCTCAAATCGGCCACTTCTCATCAGCTCCACTGCCACCACCTGCCTCAAGCCGCCATCCTCTCTCACCAGGATTATTACTGTAGCCTCCTAACTGGTCCCCCTGCTTCCACACAGCCCCAGTACCAACAATCCCAACACTGCAGCCGAAGGGATCCTGTTCAGTGTAAGTCAGATCATGTCATTCCTCTGCTCAAAATCCTCAAATGGCTCCCTTGTCACTAAGACTCAAGCCAAGCCTTATAATGGCTACAAGGTCCTACTGTGATCTGGCCCCAGTCACCTCTCTAACCTCACACCTCTCCAGCCACACTGGCCTCCTCTCTGTTCCTCTAACACACCAGGTACACTCCCCACCTCAGGGCCTTTGCACTTGCTATTCCCTGTGCCTGAAACACTCCTTCCCCAGGTAGCTGCATGACTCACTCCTTAACCCCTTCAGCTCTCTGCTCAAATGTCACCTTCTCTGACCACCCGACCTGAAATACTACCCCCTCCCTCACCCACGTCTTCCCTTCACCTGCTTTCTTTTCCTCCATAACGCATATTTGTATACTACATGTTTACTCGCTAATTCTGGTTATTGTCTGTCTCCCTCCCACCACTACCATCACTGGGCCATAAGCTCCAGGAGGGCAGGAAATTTGTTCCGTCACTTCTGTAGCAGTGCCATCGTCTTCCCCCATCACGGCACATACCACACTGTGCCATTACTCTCTGGACTGGATGGTCCCAGAGGGCAAGGGCCCGAGGTAGGGAAGCTGTGCAGTGAGGAGCAGGTGGGGAGTCAGAGTGGCCAGAGGTGGAATCCTGGGAGCCTCAAGCTCTTGTCTTTACATCCCCAACGTTACCTGCAACTCCTGTGTTAACTGGGAGGAAGTGTAAGGTGCAAAGACCATGCTCACTGGCAGCCCGTGGCTGTGAGGATGATTCATCCATTAATTCAACAAACATTTACTGAGCACCTACTGTGTGCCAGTATGCCAGGCCCTGAGGTGGGGGGGAGGGGGAGCAGAGCCCAGACAAAGTCCCTCCCTCCACAGCTCACAGCCTATCAGATGATTTCCCAGGGGAAATATCTCTGTAGGTGGAGCTTCCTGGGGCAGGCAGCTTATCTACTTCACCCCACTTATCACAAGGTGAAGTCAAATTTTAGGTATGGATTTTACTAGTTTCCTGCCTACAATCTCACCCAGACTGTGAACTCCAAAAAGGGGCATGGACTGTGTATCTAGTTATTACTGGATCCCCAGCATCTAGTCAGGGCCTGGAGGGTAGCTGGAGCTCAGTAAGTATTGGATGGATGAATGAATAAATGAGTAGTAAAATAGAAGCAGGCCCCTGAAGAAGGTGAAGATTTGGGCTTGCAGCCAAGAGGCGAAGGCAGGGCACTGCCTGAGCAAGGTGAGGTAGAGGGAAGGTCCCCTGGAGGGGAGCAAGCTCATGGGCGGGAGGGAAGGGGGACTGCTCAGGCTCTGAGAGCTGCCTGTCCCACACCCTCCCCCAGCAAGTGTGGCCCTGCCAGTACTGGTCCAGGGCTGGTGGACAAAGCCCCACAAGGAGTGCCAGGGACTTGCAGTGCCTAGAGCCAGCCGGCTGCGGGCCCAGGGCACAGGCAAAGCCTGGCCCGCCAAGAACTTTGAGGGCCTTTGTGGGCCGCTGGGAGCCGGTCCAGGAGAATGCCGGGAACTGGCCAGGGTGGGATGGGATGCACTCCCATGCTTCCGGAGGTCCAGCTGGCCATCCAGGCCTGGATTAATAGGGGGATTAGGAAAGGGATCTCCTTCTGCCCCCCAAATACTTACAACTTGGAGAGCTGCTAGAATTGGAGTGTCCGGTAGATCCCATCCAGGTTACCGAGGCCCACGAGATGGGCTCAGCTAGGGCTCATAGACTTAGGGTTGAAGCTGACACTCCCCCTCACTCCACGCTTTGACCCAGGAAGCCCAGCCAGAGAGAGGAGGAGAAGCCTTTTTCAAAGAAAAGGGACACGAGATATGTCGACTCCTGCCCCAGGAAGCGAGGCCAAATGGGAATGTCCAGGGAAGGCGGGCGCGGGGCTTAGAAGCGGAGCCATCTGGGGCCACGAGGCTCTCCGCCTCCCTCTGCTGGCCGGACTCAGAATTACCAGAGCGTCTCGCGTCACAGGGCCACGCACCGGTCCTGGGTCCTCCGTGCCGCGCAGCCCGGCTCTCTCTCTCTCTCACACTCGTCCAGAAAGGAAACGAAGGTCATATGGGTCGTCCCCCTGCCTCAGCACCAGGCCCAGCCGCGCCCCAAGGTCCAGTCGCAGGCCGTCTGTAACCAGCCTCCATGCTGGGATGCTCGCTCTTTCTGAAAGTCCTTTACCTGCACCAACCTAAGCATTTCCTTAACTTGGCTCAGGATGTCTCCGAAATCCATGCTCTTCCACAGTACAGACGGAAAACTGAGGTTCCACTGACTATCCTATGGTGACCCAGGCCCCGCTTCCTTGGAACTGAGGGGAGCGCAGGTACTTCTCCCCAGGGCAGCCGGGAAGACAGGACTCTAACTGGCCGAGAAGCAAGAGGCCGCTCCGCCCAACCCCTTCCGGAGTACTTCAGAAAGCAGTCAGTCCACGAATGGGTTCTTTTGAGGTCGGGGCGCCACCTGCTGGTATCTATAAGAATTGCACCTGCACCACCAGGCACAGCCACGGGCTAGGAGAGACCGTGGGGAACAATTAGAGCAGCTGATATTTATTGACTGTTTCGTTAGGAACTTCCCTGGTGGCACGGTGGTTAAGAGTTCTCCTGTCAGTGCAGGGAACATGGGTTCGAGCCCTGATCTAGGAAGATCGCACATGCCGCAGAGCAACTAAGCCCACAAGCCACAACTACTGAAGTACGCATATCTAGAGCTGGTGCTCCACAAGAGAAGCCACCGCAATGCGAAGCCGGCGCACCGCAACGAAGAGTAGCCCCCGCTCTCTGGGACTAGAGAAAACTCCCGCACAGACCCAACGCAGCCAAAAATAAATAAATAAATTTGTAAATAATAAATAATTTTTTTAAAAAACTGTTATGTGAGCCAGGTTCATCCTAAGTTCTTGGCATTATCTCACTTCACACACTATCTCATTTCATCCTCACAGAAACCCTAGGTGAACATCATTCAGCCCATTTTACCCATGAGGACACTGAAGCTAGGAAAGTTAAGGGACCTACCCCAGAACACACCCAGGTGTGTATTTTAACTGGGCTCTTCCACCTGCACTGGAGGTGATGGGGGAAGTGGTAGCTCGGGAATGAGCTCTACAGGGGACACCTCCCACTTCCCGCTTCCCTCCCCAATCTTGGGTGCTATTCATCTCAGCTTAGCTGGCAGCTGGTGTGGAAGGATCCCTCAGTCTGTCTTGCCCCATCAGTGCCCATGTCCTTCTCTCCCTCAACAGTTTGAGAGCTCCTCTATGGCAGGACCAAGGCAAATCTGTTCCCATTTCCCCACCATTCAGCACTGATAACTAAATGCCCTCTGTACACTAAACGCTTCTCACCTGTGACTGCCACCTGCTGACCCTACT
This sequence comes from Globicephala melas, assembly GCF_963455315.2. Classification (NCBI taxonomy): domain Eukaryota; kingdom Metazoa; phylum Chordata; class Mammalia; order Artiodactyla; family Delphinidae; genus Globicephala; species Globicephala melas. The sequence goes on along the minus strand of NC_083316.1, from coordinate 116,211,642 downwards.
CTGCCCCTTCCTCACTTCCCAGTTCAGGAGCTCAGGCAGGTACAGTTTAAGTGGCTGCAAGTGATAGAAGCCGGCCTCAGTGAAAGGGGGCTCAAGGAAATGAAAAGTCCAGGAGTAGATCCAGCTGCAGGAAGTACCAAATCCAGGGTCCCAAAAGTGGTCTTTCTCCACACCTGTAGCCCACTATTCCTCTGTGTGGGCTTCATTTCCAGGTAACCTCTTCCAACAAAGTGTGGCTCAAGCAGCTCTGATTTTCCATCTAGCTTTGAGGGAAGAAAACTTGCCCATCCCAAGAATGTAAGCAAAAGTCTTAGGACGCAGTCTCATTGGCCCAGCCAGCGAAATATGCCCAGCCTTGAACCAGTCACTGTGGCCTAAGGAGTCACTGCCCCCCTTGGAGTGAGGAGTGGAGTCAGCCCCAGGTAATCCGAATGGACCAATAGTGGGAGGGGAAATTGTTCCAAAGGAAAACAGGGAGAGGAATCACCAGGAGGAGGAAGATGGTTGCTGCACAGCAAACAGCACTGACATCCACGACACCTGGCCATGCCAGAAGCCCATATCTTCTTGGCTCCAACCCATTTTTAGACTGCAGACCCCTTCCCAACTTATCTTACTTTCTTTCTTCTTTCCTTCATCGAATTGTCGTTGAGGCATTACATATTCATGTTTCTGGGTGAATCATAGCAGTAAACAAAAGAGGCAAAAATCCTTGCCCTCCTAAAGCATTTCCAGTGGGGGTGGGGGAAGAAATGAAACAATAAACACAATAAATAAGTCAAATTTATAATATTATAGACAATGATGAGTACTACAGGGGAAATAGAGCAGTGTAGAAGGGCCCAGGAGGTGGACAGGGTGAGGGGTACTGCAACTTTAAATAGAGTGCTACTCCCCTTCAATAGTGGTGCTGGGAAACTGGACAGCTACATGTAAAAGAATGAAATTAGAACACTCCCTAACACAATACACAAAAATAAACTCAAAATGGATTAAAGACCTAAATGTAAGGCCAGACACTATCAAACTCTTAGAGGAAAACATAGGCAGAACACTCTATGACATAAATCACAAGCAAGATCCTTTTTGACCCACCTCCTAGAGTAATGGAAATAAAAACAAAAATAAACAAATGGGACCTAATGAAACTTAAAAGCTTTTGCACAGCAAAGGAAACAAGACGAAAAGACAACCCTCAGAATGGGAGAAAATATTTGCAAATGAAGCAACTGACAAAGGATTAATCTCCAAAATATACAAGCAGCTCATGCAGCTCAATATCAAAAAAACAAACAACCCAATCCAAAGATGGGCAGAAGACGTAAATAGACATTTCTCCAAAGAAGATATACAGATGGCCAACAAACACATGAAAGAATGCTCAACTTCATTAATCATTAGAGAAATGCAAATCAAAACTACAATGAGATATCATCTCACACCAGTCAGAATGGCCATCATCAAAAAATCTACAAACAATAAATGCTGGAGAGGGTGTGGAGAAAAGGGAACCCTCTTGCACTGTTGGTGGGAATGTAAATTGATACAGCCACTATGGAGAACAGTATGGAGGTTCCTTAAAAAACTAAAAATAGAACTACCATATGACCCAGCAATCCCACTACTGGGCATATACCCTGAGAAAACCATAATTCAAAAAGAGTCATGTACCGCAATGTTCATTGCAGCTCTATTTACAATAGCCCGGAGATGGAAACAACCTAAGTGCCCATCAACAGACGAATGGATAAAGAAGATGTGGCACATATATACAATGGAATATTACTCAGCCATAAAAGGAAACGAAATTGAGTTATTTGTAGTGAGGTGGATAGACCTAGAGTCTGTCATACAGAGTGAAGTAAGTCAGAAAGAGAAAAACAAATACTGTATATGAACACGTATATATGGAATCTAAAAAGAACCAAAATGGTTCTGAAGAACCTAGGGGCAGGACAGGAATAAAGACTCAGATGTAGAATATGGACTTGAAGACACGGGGAGGGGGAAGGGTAAGCTGGGACAAAGTGAGAGAGTGGCATTGACATATATACACTACCAAATGTAAAACAGATAGCTAGTGGGAAGCAGCCCCATAGCACAGGGAGACCAGCTCGGTGCTTTGTGACCACCAAGAGGGATGGGATAGGGAGGGTGGGAGGGAGACACAAGAGGGAGGGGATATGGGGATATATGTATACATATAGCTGATTCACTTTGTTATACAGCAGAAACTAACACAACAATGTAAAGCAATTATACCCCAAAAAAGATGTTAAAAAATAAATAAACAGAGTGCTACTGCTAGACACCTTGAGAAGGTGAATTCAAGCAAAGACAAGAAAGAGGTAAAAAGAATTTCTCATGTAGCTATCTGGGGGGGTGGAGATTTCCAAGGAACAAGAACAGCCAGTGCAAAGGCCCTGAGGTAGGAGTGTGCCTGGTGTGTCCTTGGAACACAAGGAACAAAGGGAACAAGGGGAGAGTGGAGGAGATGAGGCGGAGAGGAAGGGGCCAGGTGACATAGGGCCTTGAAGGTCATTGTAAGGTCTTTGGCTTTGATGCTGAGTGACATGAGGAGCCACCCAAGCTTTAGGACAAAGAACTGACCTGATTTGACTTATATGTTTAAAGGATTCCTCTGGCTGTTGGGGATAGATAGGAGGGGTCAGGGCCAAGCCTGGAGACCAGTGAGGCTACTGCAGAATTCCAGGGGAGAGTTGATGGGAACTCAGACCAGGGTGGTAGCAGCAGAGCTGGTGAGAAGTGGCCAGATTCCGGATGTATTTTGAAGTTAAAGCCAATAAGACGAGTTGAGGGATTGGGTGTGGGGTGTCAGAAAAAAAGGAGTCAAGAGTAAAGCAAAATATGAAAACCCAAACAATAGGAAGGATGGAGTTGCTAGGAACTAAGGTGGGGAAGTATGTGCTTGAGGAGGACAGGTGGAGATTGAGACATCAGTTGGCCACCCACGTGGAGATGTCAGATAGACAGATGGATACTTGAGGAAGGTCCGGGCTAGAGATGGGCATTTGGGAGAAGTCATGAGGCCACCTAGGAGGGGGGTGGGGTATGTCAGAAGCCCTGAGGGCTTCCCATATGAAGAGGTAGGTGGGGGAAAGGGGAGCACAAGATGGGGGACTGGGAAGGAGCATCCAGAGAGGCAGGGGAAAAGCAGGAGAATGTGGGATCCCATAAACAAGTGAAGAAAACATATCCAGGAGGACAGAGATGAACCAAGTCAAAGGCTCCTGATGGATCACATGAGATGAGAACTGAAAACTGATCATTGGACTTAGCAACATGGACGTCCCTGGGGACCTTGACAAGAGCCACCGTAGTGGGAATGGTTGAGGAGAACCTGATGAGAAAGGGATTATGAAATAGCAATTAACAAACCTGATAGCAGCATTATTCACAATAGCCAAAAGGTGGAAAAAACCTAAGAGTCCAACAGATGAAGGGATAAACAAAGTGTGGTAGAAGAGATCTTTAGAGGCATGCCACCAAGTTCTGTCCTTGGCCCTGGACTTATCTGGTCCATAGATTTTTTTTTTTTTTTTTTTTGGCTGCACTGCGTGGCTTGTGGGATCTTAGTTCCCTGACCAGGGATCAAACCCAAGCCCTCAGCAGTGAAAGCACAGAGTCCTAACCACTGGACCACCAGGGAATTCCCTGGTTTTGCTTTTTAACCAGTAATCTGGATGAAGACCCAGAGGCATATTCAGTGTGTTTGCAGAAAGTGGAAGATGGAGGGAGAAGACATCCGAAGCCAAAAAGAGGCAATAGAGCGAGTGGTTAAGATCACGATGTCTGGATCCAGACTACCTGGTTCTATTCCCAGCTCATTTGTGATTGGGTTGACTTGGGCAAGTTACTTAACCTGTGCCTCAATTTCCTCATCTCTAAAATGGGGATAATAGTAGTTCCTCAGTAGGGTTTTTCTGATGCCTGAATGAGTTAGCTCAGTGTCTGGCACATGGTAAGTGTATGTCAGTTTGCTACTCTCATCACTATCAGGACTGACTGGAGGGTTAAGTCAAAACCAACAAAATGGAATTTAATGAGGACAAATGGAAAAGCCATACAAATTCCAACAAAGTACAAGTTCAAGGTCAGGAAGACCTAGCTGGGCAGCCATGCATTCATCTGTACATGAGAAACAGCCCAAGGTGTCCAGCTGATTGCCAGGGCAACTGCAGCCAACCCTGTCGTTACAACCTTCAGTGGTGTTCAGGTGTCCATCAAGAGGCAAATGGATTAACAAACTGCTATACATCCAGACAATAGAATTCTACTCAACAACAAAAAGGAACAAACTACTGATATACACAATAATGTGAATGAATCTCCAAACTTTATGCTGAATGCAATAAGCCAGACACAAAAAAAGAGTAGATACTATGATTCCATTTTATGATGGTCCAGAATGGGCAAAACTAAGATACTGTGGAAAGAAACCAGAACCGTGGGGTCACGGGGTGACTAAGAAACTTTCTGGACTGATGGAAGTATTCTATATCTTGATAGGAGTTGGGGTATACAAGTATATGCACTTGTCAAAACTCAACCAATTATATACTTAAGATTTGTGTTTTTCATTATATATGTTTCGTCTAAAAAAGCAAAGAACCATACACAAATATTGAACTCTAGTTAGTGATATGCGTGTTGAAATGTCAGGGGGTGAAATGTACTGATACCCGTAACTTACTTTGAAATACGTCCCAAAACGCAGATGAAGTGATGAAGGGAGGAGACATGCATAGATGATGAGAGAGCAAATATAGTATAATGTAAATTGTCAAATCTGAGTGGTGGCTCTATGGGTGTTCGCTGCAAAATTTGTTCAACTTTTCTATAAGTTTAAAATTTGAGTAATAAAATATTGTGAAAAGAAGACAACTGATGGTCAAGGTGTGGGGAAATAGGCACATTCACACAGCTGTTACCCATTAGGAGCCAAAAGTGCTGCCACCTTCTGGGAAGCAATTTTTCAGCATGTATCAAAAGCCTTAAAAATTGTTCCTGGGCTTCCCTGGTGGCGCAGTGGTTGAGAGTCCGCCTGCCGATGCAGGGGACATGGGTTCGTGCCACGGTCCAGGAAGATCCCACGTGCCACAGAGCAGCTGGGCCCGTGAGCCATGGCCGCTGAGCCTGCGCGTCCGGAGCCTGTGCTCCGCAACAGGAGAGGCCACAACAGTGAGAGGCCCTCATACCACAAAAAAAATAATTGTTCCTGCTCTTCAACCCAGCAGTTCCATTGCTAGGAATTTATCTTAAGAAAATAAAGATGGATGGGGGCAAAGACGTAGCTACAAGGTTGTTCACTGCAACATTAATTATGATGGCAAAAAGTCCTAAATATCCTAAAATAGGGCATGGGTTAGAGAAATGGCAGCATCTTTAAGCACTGGAGTATTATGCAGCAATGAAAATGGTGCATGACAAATATTTGCTGAAAATGGTGCATGACAAATATTTGCTGAAATGAATACATCCTCTCTACACATACACTAGTTGAGAAGGAAAAGCAGCTCTCTGGGGATACCCTTCCCCTCACTAGAGACCCCATCCCGTGACACAGGTTACTCCATGCACCATCCCTGTCCCCATCCCAATCCCTGGAGTTCTTGGGGAGTTTCCATTTCTTCTTATCACAGCTGGCTCTGTTTTCCTTTTTCCAGGAAATTCTCCATTTCCCACCTGCCTCTTGCCTCCTGAACGCATTGTCCTATTTCCCCTGCACTATCTCTTGGGAACCCCCCTAATTCCGTCACACCGCCAGTGCCACCAGCTGGACTCACAGCTTGACTTGGGCAAGGGGAGAGTTCACCATGTGACTGGATCTTGCAGGAGGCTTTCCCCAGGAGTTCAGGATTGCAGGCTTCACTCCCCCATTCTAAAGGGGGCCACTGCCGTTGGAACCCGGGTTTGCGATGCCTGCCCCAGGCTCAGCTCAGGAAGGAGGAAGGTGATGGAGAGTGGGAGCAAATGGTGGTTGGGAGCTTGTGGGGAGGACAGTGCTCCAGAACCATTTCCCCACATCTCTAGCATGGTCCTCGGAAACTGGAAATTCTTCTTTCTTTATTATCAGGATCCTTTCCTTTTCTTTGTCCCTTTCCTTTTCTTTGTCCCTTTCCTCAATCTTCCAGAGCAGACCTGTCTTCACAACCAAATGATCCTTCAAAGTGTTAAGTTGAACAAAACCTGCCTTTCTCCCCTAGAAGGCCTCCTACAACCAGCTTTTACCCCTCACTTCATTAACACACGCCCTGGCGTCAGTCTGGAAGGAAAGTCCTAAAGAGCTAAACGGGGTTGTCTTTGGGTGACGGAATTGCAGATGTTTTTTCCTCGTGTGTATTTTCTAATTTCCCTATAACAAACACATATTTTCTTCTGTATTGAGAAAAAAGTAGTCACCACAAAAGGAGCCACTCCCACCCAGAGTATACCCAGTGGAGAGCTGCTCAGGAGACGAAGGTCTGGAAAGGTTGTTTTCGGGGGATTGGGACCACTTAAGCTTCAGAGAAGGCTGGCGTGGGGGTGGGAGGGCACAGACCTCTCTGCAGCCAGCTGGGGCCTGTGTGCACAGACAGAGGCACATGTTCGGTGCTCCACAGGGTGAGCTAGTTCCAACCAAGGGAACAGCACAGGAAGTCCAGTTTGGTCTCACTAGAAGGAGCTGTCCTACAATGAAACAGGCTGCCTTTTAAGGCAGTGAGCTCCCTGCCACACGAGGTGTGCAAGCAAGATGGGCAGATGTCAGGAGGGTTAGAGAGGAGATTTCTAGACAGACTAAGAGAATGGACTGAGGGTCTCTGAGGTCCCTGAAAGCAACTCAGAGTGAGTTTTTAGTCTCCCTGACCAGACAAAGTGTCAAGGGAGTTCTGAGACCATTTCTGAGATTGCTGGCAGAGGGGGTGGTCAGGAGGGACTTTCTGGAGGAGGAGGCCAGATCACTGCCATTCTGGCCCCTCAATCTCCACCCTGTGGGTATATATCTTCCTGACTCCCCTGTCTGGGGCTCTCTAGCCCTTTCCAGATAAAAATGCACAGGGCCTCAGCCGCTGCCTCACTGCATGACCCTTGATGACTCCGTTTCTCTCTGGGCCTCAGTCTGCCCCTCTGTTCAATGGTCTCAGCTAAAACCATCCATGTTTTTTTCTCCAAGGATGGACAAACCGCTTCAGTCGCACACTTATATGCAGGGAAGAGTCATTGGCGGGTTTTCTTGAGGAGGACCCTGGTTGTTTCCCAGCTTACAGTCCTTGGGACTTGGGCCTGATGATTGGGTAAGATCCAGCACAGGGGGTAGGGGCCCCAGAGGCAGGCCAGGGGTTCAGCCCCTAGTTTCCCACAATCCCCACGCTCCCACCACCCAGCCATCAGCCAAGGGCAAGGTCAGAAAGGGGATTGATATTACTATATGTTGTTTTTCCCGTGGTGATGGGGGCATACATCTGAGCTCACCCCAGGGCCCCTGAACCCCTCCTCCCCACGGGCCTCAGGGAGGGGTCTCAAGTCCTAGCCTCCCTTCCCAGACTGTCCTGGCCCTGCCCAAGAGGGAGCATGCTCTGATGATACAGGGAATGTTGGGGTCAGGTAAGGCCAAGAGATAGATCAACAAACCAGCACTCATCTGCAGGTGAACTCATTCAGGGTCGGCAGTGGTTAGAAAACAGGTCGAGAGGTCAGGCAGGCCTGCTCTGAATGCCCAGCTGAGTAACCTTCGGCAAGTGCCTCCACTTCTCTAGGCCTGTGAGTTTGTTGCTGAGGATGAAATGAGACACCACTGGGGTGGCAAGGAGCTCATGGCTTCCTTTTATTCTCACACACACAGCCACTGGGAGGCAGAAGCAAACCTCAGAGCCCCACAGTTTCTCCCCAGACTTGTCCACCCCTCTGTACCCCCAGCACACACCATTCCCCTCCCACCCTTTACCCCTCCCTCTCGCCCTCCCCTCCTCCCCTCCCTCCCCACCCTCCCCACCTCCTCTTCGCGTCCTCGGCTGCCCCCGTGTGGCCCTTCTCGGTACTGCAGCAGCCGGCCCTGCTCACCCAATCTGTGGCCCCCGCGTCCCTTGCTGCCTTGCAAAGGTGAGGCTTGGAGTCATCTCCTGGTCTCAGGCGGGCAAGCTCTTGTCTCCAAACCTTCAAAGACTGGTCGTCATACTCGGAGACCAGCCTCAACTGGATCCTTCTTGCTGGTTCCAGGCCGGGGGTAGGACCTCAGGAAGCAACACCGCGCCCTGCTGGCTGGGGCGGCTACCGTGGGCATGAGGTAGGTGGGCACAGCGCACTCCTCAGAGAGAGATGATCATATGATGATCCGGGGCCTCTGGAGGTGTACACGCACACACAAGCACCCACATGCCCCAGGCCGCCAGGTGCACACACGCACACAGGCACACACCAGCAAGCACCACGTGTCCTGTGCACGTACACTGTCACGCTCACAACAGTGACATCACCGCCCAATCAGCCCCCTTTTCCGTCCATCCACCCCTCTGTCCCCGTGTTCCCCCTCGGCCCCCCTTCTGCCTATGACCTGAGGAAACCAGTGCTTACCGTAAACTGCAAATACAAACTCCTTTCCATGGCCTAAAGTCCTGGATCACCTAGCCCACCCGTCAGACCACATCTTCTACGTCCACCCCCTTGCCCATTACTATTTCTCCAGCAAAAACATGCAGCATTCACTCACACTTCAGGTCCTGTTCACTTACTGTTTTCTCTCCTCTAAATGTTCTTCCCCCAGATCCTCCACTGGCTGCCTCCTTCCTTTCTGCCTCAATTTAAACACCACCTCCTTCCAGACCACCAGAGCTAAAAGGCTCCCTACCCTCCATTCTCTCCAAACATTTCTTTCAAAATGTGCATCCTAATCATTAAAGAAATGCAAATCACAACCACAACCAGGGACTTCACAACCAGGGACTTCCCTGGTGGTGCAGTGGTGAAGAATCCACCTGCCAATGCAGGGGACACAGGATCGAGCCCTGGTTGGGGAAGATCTCACATGCCGTGGAGTAACTAAGCCCGTGCACCACAACTACTGAGCCTGAGTGCCACAACTACTGAAGCCCGTGCTCTGCAACAAGAGAAGCCACTGCAATGAGAAGCCCGCACACAATGAAGCGTAGCCCCAGCTCACGCAACTAGAGAAAGCCCACGTGCAGCAACGAAGACCCAACACAGCCAAAAATAAATAATAAATTAACTAATTAAAAAAAAAAACCACAATGAGATACCACCTCACATCCATTAGGATGACTACTGAAAAAAAAAAAAAGCAGAAAAGAAGCATATCCTGTGAGGATATGCAGAAATTGAAACTCTTTTGCACTATTAGTGGGAATGTAAAAGGGTGCAGCCACTGAAGTAAACAATATGATGGTTCCTCAAAAAATTAAAAATAGAGACTTCCCTGGCGGGTTAAGGCTCCACACTTCCAATGCAGGGGACACGGGTTCGATCCCTGGTCTGGGAACTAAGATCCCATATGCCGTGCAGTGCCGCCAAAACAATTTTTTTTAATTAAAAAGTTTTTTTAAATGTTTAATTAAAAATAGAATTAACATATGATCCAACAATTCCACTCCTGGGTATATACACTAAAGAATTTTTATTTATTTATTTATTTTATTTATTTATTTTTGGCTGTGTTGGGTCTTCATTGCTGCACGTGGGCTTTCTCTAGTTGCAGTGAGCAGGGGCTACTCTTTGTTGTGGTGCGCGGGCTTCCCACTGTGGTGGCTTCTCTTGTTGCAGAGCACAGGCTCTAGGCACTTGGGGTCAGTAATTGTGGCTTGCGGGCTCTAGAGCGCAGGCTCAGTAGTTGTGGCGCACGGGCTTAGTTGCTCTGCAGCACGTGGGATCTTCCCGGACCAGGGCTCGAACCCGTGTCCCCTGCATTGGCAGGCGGATTCTTAACCACCGTGCCACCAGGGAAGCCCTACACTAAAGAATTGAAAGCAGGGTCTTGAAGAGATATTTGTACACCCATGTTCACAGCAGCATTATTTACAATGGCCAAGAGGTGGAAGCAACCCAAGTGTCCATCAAAAGAAGAATGGATAAATGAAATGTGGTCTATACATACAATGGAATATTATTTAAAAAGGAAGTGAATTCTGACACATGCTACAACATGGATGAATCTTGAGGACATTATGCTAAGCAAAATAGGCCAGTCACAAGAAGACAAATACTGCATGATTCCACTTATTTGAGCCATGCAGAGTAGTCAGATTCATAGACAAAAAGTAAAATGGTGGTTGCCAGGGGCTGGAAGGAGTGCAGGAAATGGGGAGTTATTGTTTAATGGTACAGAGTTTCAGTTTTGCCAGACGAAAAGAGTTCTGGAGATGGATGGTGGTGACGGTTGCACAACAATGTGAATGGCCTCAATGCCACAGAACTGTACACTTTAAAATGGTCAAGATCCTGATTTTTATGTTATATATATCTTACCACATGAAAAATAATAAATAGGGACTTCCCTGGCAGTCCAGTGGTTAAGACTCCACGCTTCCATTGCAGGGGGCACAGGTTTGATCCCTGGTGGGGGAACTAAGATCCCACATGCTGCACGGCACGGCCAAAAAATAAAATAAAGGCGTATTTTTTAAAAAAAAATAATAAATATGTATCAAAACATGTGTTTGCTTGTTCAATCCTGCCTCACTCATTAAACTGTGAACTTCAGAAAAGCAGGGCTCTGTCTGTGTGGTGCACCTAGTGTGCGCTGCCAGTCACTGAGGACGTGGGAAACAAGAAGACAAGGTGCCCACCTACGTGAGGTTCACAGCCTGGGGGGCAAGGGAGAAAGACGCTGAACAAACAAGTCAACAAAATTATCACCTACCAAGTGAAATGTAAGAGTGGCTTCACCAGGAAGACATCAACTGGAGCAATCAGGCACACCATCCCGGAGGAGGTGACATTTATGCTATGACCCAAGAAATGAGTCAGTCATCAAGCATCTGGGAGACCAGAGCTGCAGAGAGAGGGAACAGCAAGTGCAAAGGCCCTGAGGTGAGCACAAGCCTAGTATGCTAGAGGAATAGCAGAGAGAGGAAGTGGGGAAGGAGGGTAGAGGAAAGAAGGAGGACCTGGGAGAGGGAAAGGGGATGGAGGACATTCTTGGGGGCAGAGGAGGGAGACCCCACCAAGTCACCAACCTCCTCTTCCACAACAAATGAGCTTCTGTGAATGGTGGCTCCTAAGTGCCAAGCTCCACACTAAATGCTGTTTGTGCATTAGCTCAGAGAACGTTCACAGGGGTCCTTGGGGCAGGTGCAGTCATTATCCTGAGATTTCAAGGAGGAAATAGGGTCAGAGAGCTTGGACGAGTCGGTGGGACTAGAGCCAGAGGCAAACAGTGGGAAGGGAGTCTTAACCACCCCAGGCAGCCCGCCCTTCCCCCAGCCCCTCGGAGACCCAGTCTCAGGAGGCTCTTTCCTCTCACCTAACTGCACTCCCACTCACCCTCCCTCTGCCTCAACAGCGAGGGCCTCCTACCGGCAGCCCTCCAGGTTGCTGGCTGATCACTGCCAAAGGGTTTCGGTCCCTCCCTTCACTGTCCCCCAAAAGCAAGCCAAGGAGAGAGAACCCACCCCTCTCCTTCACCCAGCTGGGGGCAGTGCTGAGAGAGGGGAGACAGAAGCCCTCTCCAGCTTCTCAACAGCCTGCTTCTGAGGCCCCTCTGCAGGTCCCGCCCTTGGGGAGCCCCGTCTTAAGGGGAGGGAACCAGGAAGTCCCTGGGGCTCAAAGGCTGGATGGCAGCCTGGTAGTCAGTGAAGAGGTCCTCCAAGGCCAGGGACAGCATCATCTTCAGGCCTGAGGGGGCTGGCTTCCCCCAGATGCCCTGCCCTAAACCCTGGACTGTGGCACATGGGGAGAGAGCAGGACCCCCAGGGAGGGCTAGGTCTTCCCGCAGCTGGGAGGGATACAATAGAAAAGGAGGCGGTTCTGTCTCCTACTGGCACCCCTGGGCTCAGGGAATTGTAAGCCTCACTCACCACACTGGCTGCACCACAGAAGGAATGCCCAGGGTGGGGGCAGCCTTGGGTCCTCCCCTTCACAGCTCCCACCCTAAAACAGACATGGAGGGGGTCTTCCACCCAGAGCTGGACCCATCAGAAAATGGAAAGGCAGGGCCCCTTCCTCGTCCAAAAAGCAAGGAGAAAGTGCCTAATAGTAATATATATGAAGCTTTTTCCTTTCCTAGGTGGTCTCTCAACTTGTCATGATGTTTTTGTATTCGCTATTTAATATCATTCTAAGTAAAGAAAAATTTAAAATTTTAATGACTAGCATGACTTCTACCGTTCATCTTTACATTATGCAATGCCAGTTTTAAATGCAAATATAAGGACATTTCACTCATATGCAGAATCATCAGAATTATACAGTCTGTAGCTTGTGCATGCACATGTATTTCATTCTTACCTGAGCGGTGGAAACACTGCATAAATTAAGTCAACTGTTTTTATTCACTTGGTTGGCACACATTCTACCAATACTCTCTCCCTTTAGCTTACTGATGAGTAAGGAAGGACAGGAAGGTAAAGGGACTAAGGGCTGCTCCATCCTTCCTTGTGCTGTGTTTTCATGGTCAGGGGAAGATGTTGGCTTCTCCAGGGAAATAATATCCAGATAGGGAAGAAGGCTTGACAAAGAAATGGGGTGGGAAAAGCTGAGAAGTTACTAGGGGGCTATGATGCTCTGGCCTGGCTGCACCTCACTGAGGACTGGTGAGAGATGAGGGCATGGAGGTGGAGGTCCTGAGTGCCCTCCACTGGGCCTTATTCTGCTCTGATCATTCCACCCCTGCCTATAACTTTCTGTGGCTTCCCAGTGCCCTCAGGATAAAATCCATAGCCCTGTCCCTGAGCCCCAAGGCCCTGTCTCCCCTCCTGCCATTACTCATTGCCACACATTCTGCTGCGGCCATAGTCGTGCTCTCCCTGAACCCTGGGCTTGGGACCTGCTTTTCTTTCCCTCCACCTAGAACACTCTTCCCCACCATGCCCCTTCTCCTGGCTAATGCATACTCATCCTTTGAGTCCTGACATGAATATCACCTCCTCCAAGAAACCTTCCCTCACCTCCCAGGCTGGGTCAGGTCTCTCACTTGGACTGTCACAGGCCCTGTGCTCTTCCCTCACTGCCTGGTGACTCATCCTTCTCTCTCATTACAGACCGGCCCTGTGAGACCAGGACTGGCTCCTGTGCACGTCAATAGCCCCAGGCCCCAACACACAGTAGGTGCTCAATAACGCCTGAGTTCACAGGCCCTTGCCTAGGTCTGAGCTGTGTATTGTCTCACAGGTCAGGCCTCCAGGCAGTTGGGGGGGGGGGGAGGGACTAACTCCAGCATGACGCACCTACCAGGCCCCTGTGGTGCTTTGCATTTTTGACCTCATTCTTTACTCCCATCCTGCCCAGGAAGGGGATGTTCTTGTACGTGCCACACAGATGAGGAGACGGAGGGTGGGACTCATCCTCTTTTCTTGCCCCCCACCACCTCACTCACATCCAGGCCCCAGCCAGTGCCACCAGACCCACGGCCTCTCAGCCAGGCTAATCCAGATGTCCTCTTTTCTGGGCCGGTCCCAGAGAAAACTCACTCCCAGCTGGGGCCTGTCCCATCCTTTCTCTCTCCCCCTCTTCCTCCCCCTCCCCACTTCCTTCCTTCCTGCTCTTGGACAGTCCCTTTGCAGGAAAGGCCCCAGAATCCGGGGCAAGGCCCCCAGGTCCAGCTGCCAGGGCCAGGACACATACTTCCTCCATCTACCAGTCCCCTCTGCCCTCCCCCAGGGCCGGAAATCGGATCCAGGCCTCTGGGAACATGGGAGCCACTGCACAGGGGACAGCTTAAGGTCATCTCGTCCCTCCCTCTGCCTCCAGCCAGAGCACTGGCAGAGGAGTGCTGGAGCTCATCCTGGAGGCCTGGAGTCGGGCACCAGGCCTGGTAGGGGCTTCGTCACTCTGCCTGTGAGCTGCTCTCGTTACCCAGGCCTCTTCAGGAAGGCCCAGAGCCTTTGTCAACCTAGTATAATCACCTCTAGGATCTCATGTGCTGAGTCACTTGACACAGCACCTGGCACGAAGTGAGCCCTCGGCTGACAATGCCTCTAATCGCTGTTATTCTCCCCAACACCATCACCGTCTGATTTAATCCTCACAGCTATCCTGGGAAGTAGATAAGAGTTTTTAATCCTCAATTTATAAATGAGGAAACTGAGGCTTAGAAAGAAGGAAATGACTTGCCCAAGCTCCTTCAGTAGGTATCAGAACTGAGCCCAAACCCATCCGGACCAGTGGTCATCACTTCACTGCTGTGCAGCCCACCCGTCCATTCTTGGTGATTCTGGAATAATTCTTTACCTGCCGGGTGCCTCAGTTTCCCCACCCATGCAATGAGGAGGAAGATGGAGGAGGCATCTCTAAGGATCTATAAGTCTAAGGGAACTCACTCACTACTCCACTGAGCAGAGGCTAGCTGAGTGCTGTCCTGATGCCAGACCAGAGGTGGCTACAAGATAACAGATCTGACCCTGGCTGGTCCTACAGGCCAAGGTCACCCAAATCGAGGACAGACTGCAGGAATCTAACCCGGATCCTTCCTGCTGTGGCTCCATCTATTTCCCCCAATACACAGAAGAGAGAAAACCTCACACTGTGGGAGAGAGAAAGGGCACCCAAGGACTGCTGAAGATTGAGGAACTGCTGGTCCCCAATCTGGTCCAGGCTGGCGGGCAGAGGACTGAGGGCTGGCAGGTGGGCAGAGGCAGTAATGGCATTATTCAGGAGTAGGTCGATCGATGGGCATCCCATTGCTAAGGGCTTGGGGCCAGGCAGGAGCTGCCAGGCCTGGAACAGAGCTGCCTCACCCTACCACCCCACTCGGGCCCCATCCACCCATGCCCCCGCCCTTCTGCAGGCAGCACACCCCGGATAAAAACCCTAATTGCTGAATCCTTTTTTTTAAAATTTTATTTTACTTATTTCTTTTATACAGCAGGTTCTTATTAGTTATCCATTTTATACATATTAGTGTATATATGTCAATCCCAATCTCCCAATTCATCCCAACACTGAATCCTTGAGTAGAGATCCATTTCTTAGCGGATTTAGCACTCCCCCCCCCCCCCCCCCGCCGCCACCAGTCCCAAGCTCCCTAACCAATGTTCTCCCTCAGCCCAGACTCCAGTCCCTCTGCCTTGCCACCAGAGAGGGGCCTGGATTGCCAACAACCCCACCGCACCCCACTCCCACCCCCAGCCCCAACCCTCCGCGAGCCAGCACTAGGACAGGCCCAACAAACTAGGACGCTGGAAGAGGAAGGGAAAGAACGCACCACCTTGTCCCCGTGCAGCAGCCCAGGAAGCTGTGCAGCTCCATGGCCACCAGAGGGCGCGCGCCCCCTCCCAGAGCCGAAGCCGCCGCGACGGCGGCGGGCCCGGCGGGGCTAACAGAGGATAAGGGTGGGGGTGCGGTCACTCCCGGGAGAATTCCCCGAAATGCAGCCCCATCCTGGGCGCGGACTCAGACTCGGAAGACAAAGGCCTCGGACGCAGCCCCTCGACCTCCGCCAGGGCCGCGCCCCGCGCTTCGGTCTTCGGTTGGCCGCTCGCGCGCCCCCTCCTGGCCATCTGGAGCACTGCGGTCTGGCGGAGCTCGGGCTGGGGGGATGGAGTGGGGAGGGGCGCAGATCAGGAGGATAAGGGAGATTTACCGGAAAGTAGAGAGTGGGGCAGGGGGTGCATAGTGGGAGTATACTGGGTTGTAGTGGTTAACACTGGGTGAACAGGAGTACTGGGTAGGTACTGATTGTAGGGTACTGTGTGGACAAGAGGAGGGCGCTAGAGGCCACCACGCAGGTACCCGGTGAAGTGGGTCATCATCCAGGGTCAATATCCCTGGTGGGTCATCATCCAGGGTCAATATCCCTGGTGGGGGATATTAAGGAGCACCAAGCCTAAATTGAAAGGAGGGCACCAGATAGTTACTGGGTATGAACTGCGGGGTGGGGTGCTGAGTGGATATTTGAAAATACTGAGTAAGCATAGGGGGCTAGTGGATAACAACTGGAGGTGCCAAGTGGGTACTTGGAAGTACTGGCAGGCCCTGGGAAGATACTGGGTGAGTACCAGAGGCACTAGGTGGGAACTGAGCCCACACTGGGAATCACTGAGTTTGTTTCAGGGTACTGGGGACATGGTCAATAGTGGTGAGAAGTGGGGATACTGGTGGACATTGGGTGAGTACTGGAAGTCACTGGGCTTGCACTCACCCTGGACAGGATAGCACTTCCCCAGCAGTACCTCAGTGCCCCCTCCCAACAGCCCCTCGAGGCTGGATCATTGTGCCATTTTCACAGCGTGGACTTAGATCAGAGATGTCCCTTGGCCAGTGAGGGTCTCCTGCCCTGACCAGAACCTGTTCCTGCTCTCCTGGACAGAAGTTGGGGTGGGGGGGGAGTGCTGCACACGGACAGAGGACAGAGCCCTCATATTGTCCACCTCCCCCGGATGGAGAGGGAAGTAAAGACAGGTCAGCCCCTCATCTCTAGAAAAATAAGGAGCCCTCTCCTCAGTCCCTCCCACCAGGCTTCGGCCTCCTGGCCCAGCTTGCTGGCTGCTGGGCCGGGAGGGGCTGCCAGGCTCGGCCTCCTGCCCACTGCGGGGCGCCGGGGGAGGGCGGCGCGCGGCTCGTGATGCCGCGTTGCCATGGAGACGCTGCCGCATCCTGACTGCTCCTGGCAACGGGGTCCCGCAGCCAGGCAGGCGCTCGGCGGGGACCCCAGGGAGCGGGCGCGCCAGGCTGCCCACGGCGCCGCCAGACCCCCGGGACAAGGATACGAATCCCCCACCCACAGATACCCCTCAGTCATACTCCCATGGCTCACACAAGTACACAGGCGCCCCAGCTGCAGCAGCCCAGGCGGAACTGCAGCCCAAACCCGCCCTGCAGCCCCTACTCATTAATTCAGCAAACATTTGCCGACCGTCTCAGTGCCAGGCGCGAGATGGCCACTGCGGCTGCGGCGACGAGTCACACAGGGACGCAACGCCGCCACCCCCACCCCCCATCTCACAGCCCACAGAGGAAGCAGACACAGAAACAGTGCGATCGATACTGTGACCCCAACAACTGCCACCCGCCGACTGTGCTAAGCCCTCCTCAGGCAGCGTCTCACCCAAACTGTAGCACCCTTGGGAAGCACTGTGAGAACCCCTTTTTACAGATGAGGAAACCGAGGCATGGAGAGCTTATTTATTCACCAGAGGGCATATCGTATGGATCTTAACCACTTCCCCACACTACCCCTGCCAGAAGGGTTTCCAGAGCATAGATGAGGGAGGACCTAATTCAGCTGGGGAGGTGGCAGGGAGAATTTCAGACTTGGAGGCCTGGGAGAAAATGAAAATCTGCCAGCCAGAGCAAGAGGAGGCATCCGTGGCTAAAATGACAACCAGAGCAAAGACCTGGAGAATTTAGAGTGTGAGGGAGAGCAAAGGGCAGAATATGTGGTTAGAAAGCTGCTTGGAGACTGATCTGGGAGGCTCCGTATGCCAAGCCAAGGGGACTGACTCCATCCCTAGAGGAGTAGGAAGGTACAAGTAAGGGAGGGGTGCACTGACTGTTGCTCTGGCAACCATGGGGAGGGGGGCGGGCCCAGAGCGGGGTGAAGCTGGGAGACTGGGGAGCAGGCCATGGTCATCATCCCGGTGAGGGACAAATGGATCCAGCCCCCTGGCAGTGGGGTCCAGAGAGGAAGCAGGACACCTCCTTCCTGACTTCCCAAGCAGATTCTTTGCCTGAACCAGGAACCCAGGGAATGACCGCAGAGCTGAATGCATGATAACATAGGGGCTTCAGGAAGAGCGAGAGCTTCAGGAGGGCAGCAAATGGGAACATGCTTCAGAGTGACATGAGGAAAGACCAGGGCTAGACCTCTGGAAAGACTTCCACGAGGAATTGGTCTGAGTTTCTGAGAGAGGCGAGGGAATCCTTGAGAAGAAAAGAGCCCCTCACCCATATGGGCATGGAGCAGACAAGCTAACCCTCCCAGACCCTTCCTGCCACAGTTGCTTCTCCCTGGCCTGTCCAGCAGATCGCGTCCAGGGCACCTCTCTGAGGAGGCACAGTATCCAGCCCTAACCAGCCCCCACCAAGGTTAGCCTAATTTTTTCCCTTCCATGGATTCAGGTCATTGCTCCCTGTCCTCTCTCCGAGGCGCCGCGGAATGTGACTAATTCCCTCCCTTCATTTACAGGTCCTGTTACCTGGGAGGTATTTATAGCGACAGCCTCCCTCCCTCCCCAGCGACTCAGCTGCTCTCCCCCCAGGCCATCTCTCCCCCACTCGGCCAGCCTTTGCCTCCCTTCTCTTCTGCCACCGCTCCACCACCTCCCTGCCAGCTTCCCCCAACCCTGCCATTCCCCTCGCAGGAAGAGAGGCAGCTCAGGTGGGAGGGGCCTGACCCAGCAGCCTGGCCTTTCTGACTGGAGTGCTGTCTGCAGGGGGGGATGCCCATCCCCTCTTGAACACCCCAAATAGGCAACTTAAGGGTCAGGCCAGGGGAGGGTGACAATTGGCTGACCCTTCTGTGACCTCACCATGCGGTCTGATAATTATACTAACAATAGATAAGAATTATTAAATGCTTATTATTATTACCTCTGGTTTGCAGATAAGGAAACTGAGGCTCAGAAAGACCAAATGACCCCCCTCGGGTCTCTATAGCTGGGGTGGGGTACTCCTGCACAGCCACCCTCCAGACCCCTGCCTGGGGTGTGGGAATACTGGCCCCAAAAGGCAGGTTGGTGGGGTAAGGACTTGGGGATGGCCAGGGGGGTGCCTGACCAAAACACATCTCACAGAGCCAGCATCGCCCCACGGTCACAAGCCATGGCTGATGTGCCCAGGGGTTGTCAGGTAATGGCATCAGATGGAGGCCACTGGGCTACAAGACACTGCCAGTCCCACGCATATCTCCTCTTCCAGGCAGGGGTCACTGAGGAGCTGCAGTTGGAGGGCACAGGTCTAACCAAAGACCAAGAAGGGAGCCCTGTGTCCACAGAGGATGACAGAAGGGAAACTACAGCAGAAGGGAGGGAGGTCAGACCCCATGAGGGACTTAACAAGTATGGAGGGCCGAGGTAGGGACCAGCTGCCCCTTCACATACACAGTCTTACAACTGCCTCAGACCCCTTTTCATAGGTGAGAAGACAGAGACCCTGAGAGGTGAAGAGACTGGCTCAGCTTTCCCCACATCCTCTGACCAGAAATTCCACAACACCGATCAACACTGATGAAGAGGGTTTGTCAAGATTTCTGGGAGATGGGAGGGAATGAAGAAGGAGGCTGAGTTTGTATCCCAACCTTGTACTCACAAGTCTGGTGACACAGAGCAAGTTACTTTGCCTCCCTGAGACTTGCTTTCCCCATCTGTAAAGTGGGCTGACATCACACCTCACTCATGATCATGAGGACTCAGAGATGTGAAAAAGGCAGAGTATTAAGCACGGGGCCGGGCACATAGCAGGAGCCCCACAAATGTTGGCAGGTAATACTGCGGTTTACATTCTCCTCCCCCCACCCCGCTTCTTTCTTCTCTCTCAGATCTGGGCAAAGGGGCCACATCTCTTCCCTGAGCCTAGGGCAGCCTGAGGATAAGGGCTGTATTTCTACCATCAGCCTAGCATAGAGCGTCCTTGGGACCAGGAGATCCCCAGGTAGCCTGCTGTTGGGAATGAACATTCAGTGCTGTTGTTATTTTCCTCATCATTGCTACATCATTCTCTACGGCTGTAGCCCTATCAACACTCGCCTAGGCTTCTGGCTCTTGTTTGGGGGAGCCATCGCCTCACGTGCCACAAAGGCATGCCAAGCTTCCCACAAAAGCCCCGTCTGGGGGGCTTTTCTCGGTCCAACAGCCCCCACTGGACCCCTTCCTTACCACTACTCCCTACCATGCGGTGCCAGGAGCTGGCCTGGAAGAAGAAAGACCCCGAGTCATTCTGATTCCTGCTTCAGGGAACCAGAGTTGGCAGCAGCCTAGCCAGCCCCTCCAAGGGGAGACATCAGGGGCAGAGCTAGATCCCTGGAGCTGTCCTAGCAGCCCAACCTAGGGCTGAGCATGGCGGCACCAGAAGCCAGGTTTGGGGGTGGGGGGGTGGAAGTAGGAAATGCAGGGCCCTAGTAGTTGGGCCCTGACAGAACAAGAAGTAGCAGTGGGAGGTATCTGTGAGCACCCTTGTAGATCTGGCACCAGGCCAGGTCTCCACCACCCTGGAAGAGAGGGAGCCTCACCCAATTTACAGATAAAGGCTACAGACTCAGAGAGGTCCTGTCAACTGCCAGCAATCACACAGCATCTGGTAGGCAGGAGTAGGCCATGCCTTCTCAGATGCGCACAACCCCTGATCCTCATTCCCTGAGTGGACAGCCAGGCCCAGGGCTTAGGGAAGGAGAGTGGAAGCAGCCAGCAACCCTGTCCATGCTGGCAGATGGAGAGTGGGACCAGGCATCCCAGGTGATTGGGGATAGAGGTCAGGGAGCTGGGCAGTGGAAGTGAGGCACTCTGGACCAATTCTTCAGCAGGGCAGTTGCAGCGGGTGTCGCCTAGGACTGAACATCATAGGCTTTAGTCTTCGGCCTGGCTCACCCCAAGCTTGACATGGGACCTTGGGCAAGGTCTGGCCTCTCTCTGCGTCTCAGTTTCCCCAGTCATGCTATCGCAACTCTGAGCGCCAATGTACCCCCGAGCAGCTCTGAGTCAGGTCTTCCCAGGCTCACCCACAGCGCCAAGAAGCTGAGGGGGCCAGAGAGGGGTCTGTGCCCAGGTGGCCATCTCTTCCCCACCCGTGGGCACACAGGGTCCTCGATGAAGAAACACGGTGTATACAAATAATTAAACGGAAGAACTGGAGTGATTAGGGCAGATGATTATTGTCAAATTATGATTTATCTTGTAGTGGAATTAGTATTCCCCCAAAGGGCCCGGCGTGGCACGGCGCCCGCCACGGCCCGTGATTAATCGCCGTCTCCAGAAGGTCACCTCCAGCCACAGCAGATTAACTCAGTGGGGAAACTTCTTTCCGTAATTCAAGCTGTTGTTCCCACAACCTGTCATCCGCCGCAGAAAAGGACGATTTCGTCAGGGAGCCCAGGGCGGGGGGCCGTCCACTCCCTGAGCCCCTCCCGGCTGCAGACGTGATATGTGGTGCGTCCCGACACGGGTGACCACGGGGTGGGGTGGGGGGACAGCGTCCGCCGTGGGGTGGGCAGGAGGAGGCAGGAGTAGAGGGAGTGTGGGGGGAATGAGGCACCGCCAAGCAGAAGTAGACTGAGAGGGGAGAGAGCGCGCACGGGCGGTGGCAATTAGGAAGAAAATTGGATTTTTCAGCGTCCAGAGGCAGCTGGGATCTGCAGTGTGCAGCGCTGCCACCCCCTTCCCCAACGCACACAGGCACACAGCTCCAGCCAGGCAGGGACTCCCCAGGAGGGATGGAGCATAGGGGACAACGGACCTCCTTCGGGAAGGTAGGAGGTATAGAACCAACAGACAGCAAAAAAGAAGCTGGTCAGGCCTGAGGCCAGGCCCTGCAGAGCCATCCAGCGGAGAGCAGCCTTCCTGACCAGAGAGCTAGAACCAAGATCCCATTTCCCCAGCAGGAGACACTGCCAAAGCCACAGGCTCACGTCACCTGGGGCAGCGAATCATGGCCACCTCCATCTGGCACCCCAGACCAGGTCTGGGAGGGGGCTCCAGGTCTGTTTCCATGTGCATGGAGAACAGTGGCAGAGCCCTGCATCCCTGCCTCCTCACCCCAGTCTCTGCCCATGACTTAGTTCCCTGAGGTGGGGGGGGTGGGGGGTGAAAGCACAAGTGCCTCCCCTTACCTTCCACCTAGGCCTGTCTGGCTTGGGAAGGGTGGGGTGGTGTCTTGTGCCCATGGTACAGATGAGAAGGCTGAGGTACAGTGACTTTCTGCTGTGAAGCCACCCTGGGTCCTCAGCATCCTCACCTCCAATCTCCTTCAGGCTCTGCTCTGCCCTTTCAGAGCCCGGCAGCCCTCTCCAGTCCAGCCCCCCTGCTCACCTCATCTCCAGAAACATTCACTGTGCACTATTCTTTCAGGCCTCCAGGATTTGCACGTTCCTGAAATGTGCTTCCTGTCCCCAGCCCTCATCTGGTAAACTTCTCTTCATTCTTTTCAATCCAACCCATTTGTCCCTCCAGGAAGAGAGGACACCCCCAGGCCCACTAGAAGCCCGGCCCATGTGAGCACAAATCCCCTTGTGCAGGAACCGTCCTTTCTCACTGGCCACCCCCACCAGAATGCGCACTCTCTGTGGGCCTCCTACATCTATATCCCCAGCGCCAGCACAGACCCAGCCCAAGTAGGTACTCAGGAAACCATGTGGAAGATGCCAAGCGCTCAGGGGCCTCCACTCCCCACTCCCCCCAATCCCCACCCCCTGCTTACTAGAGCCCAGATCTGAGGGTTGAGGGTAGAGGACACAGGCAGGGCCCCTTGCCGGCCAGCGCCCTCCAGGTCCAGAGGCCTGTTTTTAGCTGAGAACAGAAACATGTATTACGTATACCGTGGTTTGCTCAGAACATTCTCTGGTCTGAGATATTTAGAGTTGTGAAGACCCAGCACTATTTGGGAGAGAAAATCTACTTCTCTCCTTCTCAGGGGTTGGGGGTAGGGGAACAGCTCTCCCCAAAATCACTGGGACTAAACACTGTCATTTTCTTTGGGGAGAAAGGGACTTTCCATCCTCTGCTGGGACTGTCTGGCAGACAGTCCCTGCTCCCCGCTCCTACACACACCAGTCTTTGGCTGATGGCAGTAATAAAAACTACCATTTCTATTACATCTTTTTTTTTTTTTGCGGTACGCGGGCCTCTCACTGTTGTGGCCTCTCCCGTTGTGGAGCACAGGCTCCGGATGCACAGGTTCAGCGGCCACGGCTCACGGCATGTGGGATCTTCCCGGACCGGGGCACAAACCTGTGTCCCCTGCATCGGCAGGCGGACTCTCAACCACTGCGCCACCAGGGAAGCCCCTACATCTTACTTTTAAAATACCCTTTGCTGCATTCACTCACTAACTCTTCAGGGATAAGCCAAAGAAACTTGTTAACCCCATTTTACAGAGGAAGCAGCAGACTGGAGGTAGCAGGTGACATATCCAAGGTCGAGGGTTGTAAGCAATGGAGGTGGCTGTGAGTCTGGGGAGGATGATGCTGGTCCCACTCCCCACCCAGCCTACTCTGTGGAGTCATCACCTCCCTACACAGGCAGCTTCAAAACCTTTACCCCCATCCCTCCCCAAGGCCCAAGTGGGGTGGGAGAGGATAGAGAGCTGGGGCAGGGGCTCTCCCAGGGGAGGACCCTCTTCCTGTGAGCTCTGGATCTGTAAGCCTGGTTTAAATCCCAACCATGGCCCTCACCAGCTGTGGATCCTCGGGCAGGTCACTTTACCTCTCTGTGCCTCTATTTGCTCATCTGTAAAATGAGTTTCAACCGTGTAGGGCTGTTGTGAGGATGAAACAAGACTGGGGCCTAGCCTGGCAAACAGGGCTCAATAAATGCGAGTTGTGCTTGTCTTTGCTTGTTGTATCATGTTCACCATCTTACTAATGTCTCCTGGAGGAGGTGGAGAGAACTGATGGGGTCCCCATTTCCCAGAGACGGAAACTGAGTCAGCAGGGCTTCCAGCAGGCAGAGGACACCATCAGATAAATGGTCCTAAAGGCAGGCTGAGATACTGTCCCTCCCCTCCCAAGAACCCTCCACTGCTCCGTGCCCGTGGAACACAGCACAACCACCCAGCCACAACAATGTGTCAGCTTCTTCTCTATTCCTAAAACACTGCTGCTCCGCGCCTCCCAGCCTTTGCCCAAGCTGGTCCCTCTACCTATAATGCCATTTCTCAGCTAGCTCCACTTTTGTTACCAAAATCTTTCAAGGCTCCGCCTAAAGGCCAGGCCCTCCCAGGAAACCACCCGCGAGCTCCAGCCCACGAGGGGCGCCGGTGCCGCTGACCACCCCGTCCCCGCAAGTGGTTTTCTGAACCCCTTCCCGGGTCGGGCGGGGCCTCCCAGTGTGACCCTGGGCGCTTGGTAGGGACATACAGTGGGTGCCCCGACGTCGGGGATCGGGGGGACACAGCCTCTCCCCCACCCAACTCCCTCCAGCGCCGCGGCCCGGTCTTTGATCCAGCTGCCTCAGCGCCCCAAACCTGATTGGCATCGAATTACGCTGCGCGGCGGAGGGAGATAATGGCGGGAGGCGCGGCAGACATGAAAGGGGGGGGCGGGGGCGCAGCGGCAGTCCGGGCCGTTGTTAATGACCCAATAAAAAGGAAGAGGGGGGAGAAATAACCCTCCCTTCCATCCCCGCCCCCAAGACAGCGGCCGGTGCACACAAAGCCGCCGCCGACTCGGAAATTACCGCGGCTCAGCCCAGCGCAGCGTGACTGGAGTGGGGTGGGCTCACCTGGCGGGCGCGGGAGGGAGGACGGACGGGCACCGCGACATACACAGTCACGCAGACGTGCACACATACTCATCCTGTCTTTACTATTTTCATATTTTACCATCGTGCCGTTTTTGCATTAATTGCGAGTTTTGAAAAAATATTACACGAAAAGAATTTTCCTGATTACTGAGAAATGTTGTGCCCACCGTAGTCCCAGCCCTGAAACACTGTCACAGACAGCACCATTCAGTGACACGCACACATGGTGTCTCACATGCACACAGACACAGTTAAGACAGCTTCACCCACAGTCACACACACAGATACACACGGACGGACCCACACACCATCACGCATGCTGTCACACCTAAAGTCACTTGCAGAAACAGACAGAGCTACAGGGGCACACACACCCAGCAGGGCATGCAGAGATGCTCACATAGAGACACACCCAGAAGCTGGGAAAGAGACAGACACACAAAAATACACACACACTGAGTGAGACAACTGAGGAGGAAACTCAGAGAGAACAAACACATCACGCAGGCCATGCAGAGAGAGACAGGTAGATTGATACATACTGAGCTCTATAGACAAACACAAACCCACACAGACTCCCAAAGATACCTCCACACACAAACAGACCTGGGTCACAAAAGTACACACACTGACACATGCATCCACACACAAATCCCTACCCCAACAGAGTCTGGGACACACCCCATGCCCTCGAGGCCACCCACTTCACACCCTCACTCACATGTGTTCAAGTGTGTTCAAGAAAATTCAGGAGGGCCAAGAGCCAGGTTGACCCAAGCAAAGATGAAGTGGGGTCACTGAGCCACAGAGGCCAGAGAACATGGCAGGGGGGAAGGAATGGGGTTGCAGCTGCATTGAATCCATGAGGCTGGGCAGATGGTTTTAAATTGTCAGAGTATCAGTTGTATTTATCTCTAAAATAGGGTTCATCTCCTCTCCCATGGGATTATGTGAGTCAACAGGCAATAAGCAGGTACTAAATGTTGGCTGCCACTACCATGTGGACTCCCTTAGGGGCAGCCCAGACTCTCCACTGCACCTCTCTCCAACGCGCGCGCGCACACACACACACACTTCTCTTGGCTCTCTATCTTTTTACTGCGAGGAAGGTCCCTTTTAAATCTAATCTGAGTCCCTCATACTGTAAACTAAGCCCACTCTGGGAATAGAGAGGGCTAGCCCCTCCAAGGAACCTCTCCTGCTCCAAAACACAGCACCCTGAGCACCAGGAGTTCTGGGGGCCAGATGGGACTCCATGGTGGGGTCAGGCTCTGGGTTAGGTGTGCTTTGCTTTGCTGTCTGATTTCAAATCCCAGCTCCACCATGAACCAAGTATATAACTTGGGCAATGACTTGGCCTCTCTGGGCCTGTGTTGCCTTCACTGTCAAATGGGTTAACAGCATCCGTATCTGACACTGGGAGGATGAAATAGCTCTCAGGCTGAGCTCATGGACCATGGATGAAGCTGCTAGTCCACGTCAGGGTCAGAGGTGAGGGGTCAGGGTGCATACTCCCTGCACACACACCAGGACAAAGGCCCTCACTGCAGCTCCTTAGGTGGACAAGGGGACTTTATGAGCCAAACCTCCAGGCCTAATGAATGTGATTAATCACAGGCCCAGGCACACAGGCCATGGGGACAGCTGGGAGGGAGGGTCACAGTCAGCTCAGTTACCCAAAAGAGTGGAGGGGGAGGAAATGAGATTCCCAGTGGCCTCCCTCTCTCCCATCACGCTGAACCCAGGCTCTCCTAGTCCCTGCTGACCAGAACCCACCCCTCAGCCCCAACACACTGAGAAAGTCCCTTCTCATGTCTAAATTCATTCCTCCTGCCACAGGTCGGGAAGCACACGAGGTTTGCAGTCAAAGTCCTGGCTGTCCCTAGACAGGCAGGTTAGAAAGGTTGTGACTGGTCTCTGGGAGGTTGAGCTGTGTAGTGCTGGGTTTGATGGTGGTGAGTGGGTTGAGGCAAAAACTCTCAGCACCCGGCGTCTGGCCCTGGAGAAAGGCAAGAATAAAGAAAGGAGCTGGTGGCAAGGAGGGAAAGGTCCCCTTCTCCCTCTTAGGGGCCTGTGTGTGTGACCCGGTGTGCGGAGGATGGGGCAGAGGTGGTCAAAGGCTCTGGCCGGGGCTGCAGTAGGAGGGAGCAGCCCACTCAGGCAGGGGCGCCGCCGAGTTATAAATCACCCTCGACTCAATTAGAGCCTGTGAAAGGTTGTGCACACCCAGCAGAAAGCACCGCACTTGGCGGGCAGCCAGCTCCCTGAAGGGGGGTGGGGGCGAGCGATCTGGTGTGTGCCTACGTGTGTGCACATGTGTGCGTCTGCCTCACTGTGCAAATGTGCTTGCGTGTCTTTGTGCATGTGTCTGTATGTACCTGTTTGTGCCTGTCTGTTCTCCATAAGTATGTGTATGGGGGAGAGCACATAGGCCAGTGGATTCTTGTGTGTGCAATCTGCTTGCATACCCTGTGTGTCACAGAGTGTGTCTGTATGTACCTGTTTGTACATATTTGTGCTGTGTGTACCCCTGTGTGTGTGTGGATGTTAGTGTGAATGTCTTCTTGCCTGTGTGTACCCAGGTGTGAGTGCTTATGTTTGTGACTGTTACATGCAGGGGCCTGACAAGCAGGGGTTGAGGGTTTCCCAGAGCCAGGCTGGGCCTGCCTCATCTTCACCCACATCCAGAGGTGGGACTACCTCGATGTGTCTCTAGACCAGTACCATGTCTCACGTGTCCCTTTTCTACCCAAGCCACAGACAAAAGCTTTCAGATCCACCCATATCCCCAGAAACACATGAGCTTCTAAATCAGGATCCCCATGGGCGAGGTCTGCACAGGTACCATTAACCAGGAGTCAGTTTGGGACCTGTGACTCAGTTTCCCCCATCTACAATGGCATTTTTCTGTGGAGGTGTGGGGGGATCTAAACCACTAAGTCCTGGGCCTCCTTGCACAGCCCAGAGAACCCAGGCATGGGTATAGCCCTCAGGCCCCCAGATCCCACAGCCTGCCCCCCATGGAGGGTAGAAGGCAAACCCACATTGGGTTCAGCTTCTCTCCTGCCCCAGATACCCAGGCTCCACAAGGGGTCCTCCTCCCTCAGCCTCTGGGGAGACCCCCTCCCTGAACCATGTTCTGCTCCCATTTACTGACCAGGTGCCAGGGGTGGGAGGTTGATGGGTCTCCCTCAGGGCAGCCTCCAGGAGGAAACCTATCCATGTGCCAAACATCACCCTACGTTTTCCGCAGGCCCCTGCAGGTTCCACATCTGGAACCATTTCAGGCAGGAGAAGCATAGGACTGAGCTGCCCCTCCTTTGATGCCGGGGCTGTGGGGAAGGGTCGTGCCCTTTAGGGGGTTGAGGGTCACCATGCATGGATGGCACACCTCCTGAGGATAGGAAAACGGAGGTGGGGGAGGTGGGAAGAGCAGGAATGGGCTGAGACCTGGGGGAGGAACAGCTCCTCCAACCTGTAGGATGGCAGGGGGTGGGGTGGGGACTCCAGAAGATGACCAGCATTTTAATACTGGAGGGATGGCCAGAGCCAAACTTCACTCTTGCTAAGTCTCAGTTTCCCCGTTAGTAAAATGAGAATATTACTTCCCACGCAGGATTCTGGGGAGGATCCATGTGAGAGGATATTTTAGCATGGGGCCAGCACATCAGTAATGCTCAGGATGGGGTAATAGCTGCTATTGTTGTTATAATCATTATTTTGCTTAGAACAAAGCTGTTTCCCACCAAAGCTCTCCATCCAGCTGAGGAGACCAGGTGAGCCTCCCCAAATCAGTCAGGCTATGTGGAATCAGACACTGGACTATTGGGAGGGGAGGATCCTGGAAGGCTGGACAGACAGGAAGAACCTCGCAAAGGAAGTAGCCTGGGGTCCGTCCTTCAGAGATGGGAGAGTCAAGCAAGCTGGAGAGGAAAGGAGAGGGTATCCCAGGGGGCAGATGGGCTTGAATCAAGGACTGGAGACAGGAGGGAGCTCTACAGGACAGGTGGGCCTGATTGTGTGAGAAGCAGTGACAGGCCAGATGGGGTGGAAGGGGTATGGGAGCTGGCCTGGCTTAACCTGGGGAGATGAATGAAGAGAGAGGACCAGATCATAATTACACCTCTCTGGAAGGACTCTCAGCCCTGAGGCCCACCCCCCCACCCCCGCCACCTGCACTGCATCCCAAAGAAGCCCTTAGGATCTGCCGGAGACCACTGACACCCACCCCAATGTATTCTCCCCACCCAGGGCTGCGAGAAATCGGGTGGCTGCTCTCTCCTCTGTTTATTTATTCCTCTGTTTTTTTCTCTTTTCAGGAGACGATAATTATTCAGATCATCGCTGTGATTTACTCGGCAATCAGAGCCGCTCGATGCGGTGGCCGTGGAGCCGAGACAGACGAGCATCGCCAAGGAGGATGAGGCCGGGGGCTCAGCCCCCCTCCCTCCATCCGCTCGGCCTTTGTTCTCTTTGAGGTCTGCACCCGCGCTGCCTGGAGGGCAGTGGAGGCGCCCACCCCGCGGACACAGCAGCAGCTCAGAGTCTTGGGAGGCAGTGTGCACATGTGTGTGTGTCCTGGAGAAGGGGGTGTGGAAGCTCTCTGTTCCTCGGTGCTGGGCTGAGAATGGTGGAGCTACTGTTTGCATGTTTGTGGGGGTGTGTTGGTGGTGACTGGGAGTATACCGATGCATGAGCATTGAGGTCAAGTATGTAATCGAATTGTGCACACCTGTGTGATTACCCGGGGCCCAGGGTACATCTGCCTCTGCAAGCTTGTTCAGAAGTGCAAGGGGCAGGTGCCCAAACGTTTGCATTTTAGGCACATAGCGGGAGGGGAGGAAGGTTGGGCTTCCTGTGCTGAAGCTGTCTAAGGTGGTCATTGTTGGGACAGGGGCGGAATTCTAGCTAGGTCTCTCAGACAGCGCTAGGGGTTGGAGGATGGGGGTTGGGGAACAGTGATGGGCTCACATCCAAATGCCGAGTTCGGGTCAGTGCTGGGGCCCCGGGGGTCACGTGGATACAGGTGTGGCTGTATACAGGCGTGTGTACACACGTGTATCCGCAGGCCTTCGCCCCCTCTTGCCTGCCGGCTGGCGCGGTGACGGTGACCTCTTTACCGCCTCCGCAAAGGCCCCTTGAAATCCCTGCGCCGTCGCATTTGGCTGCTCTAAGTGATGGGAACGGCCTGCGCTTCCTGATCAATCGCTTAAAATTCAGGGTCGGCTCGCTCGCGGGAGAGGGCTGCCTGCCAGCCCCACGCACCGCGCTCTGCCGCCTCCCCCCCTCCTTGCTTTGAGGTGGGGGGGCTGCAATACTGCCGTATTGGAAAACATCCCCGCGCTGGCTGGGGGGCCCGGTGGGGCCAGCGCTGGAAGCCGTTCCACTCGAGCAGATGGCTGTGAAACTTTGGCGGCGAGATAAATTGGGTCTGACGGCGTGAGGCCGGCTCACAGATGGGCGGGATTCTCACGCCGGCCCCCACGTCCGGCCCGGCCGCGGGCAGAGCCGGCGCCGCTCAGAGCCCTCTTTGGGCACCCACCCGGCCAGCAAAAGCCTTCGGGGGGCCAATAGCCTCTCTCCGCCGGAGGCGCCCTCCATCACATTGCTTCCGGCCCCAGATCTCCCCAGAGACAAGCCCAGAGGGAGAGGCAGCCCCAGTCCCCGCCTGGTCACCTCCGCCAAGCTGGCAGCTGGGCTTTCCCCCTCCTCTGCCATCCGCAGAGGCCTGAAGCGTGAAGGTTAACAGCTGGGGGGGAGGCTGCTTCTCCCTCCCTACCCCGTCTCGGCTGCAGCCCCGCCCACCTGCCAGCCCTGGGGACATCGTAAACAGGGCTGTGAGGTGTGTGTGTGGCAGTGGGGGTGGGGGTGGGGGAACGGCTGAAAGGAGGGAGAGAAGAGAGAGCCAGACAAAGAGAGGAAGTGAAAATGGGCAAGAGGCGAGGAGAGACCTAAGCAGAGACCGAGGGACAGCTAGAGACAGTCAGGCAGAGAAAGAAATGGAGACGGAGATGTAGAGATAGACACCCACAGAGAGAGGAGAAGTAAGGGAGGGACCTCAGGGCCAGGGAGGAGACACACAAAGAGAGTGGGAGGAAGGCGAAGGATAGGACGAGGGGACAAGATACAGGCGGGGAAGACCTCGAGCTTCGGGCAGTCGTTGGGGGTGGGGATGAGCGTAGGTTGGGGAACGGGGAGCGGCCCCGGGCTACCCCCGCCCCCACCGTGAGGGCCGCGGCCCAGAACGAGAGAGAGTAGCCTGCCCCACGCCGCGCCCTCGATCCCGACACCACTCCCCCGCCTCGGTTTCCCGGGGAGTGCCGCTGAAGGGGGTGGGGCGGGGAGCTGCACGGCCATCACTCTGCCGCTGAGCCCCTGTCGAGCCGACTCCCTGGCGCATCAGTCCAGTGGGCAGATATCGATCCGGCCCAGCCAAGCTCGATACCCGCGGTCTGCAGCCCGCTCTGCAGCGGTCCTACAAAGAAGAGGAGGGGGCTCACTCCTCAGGCCGCCCCCGCCGGGATTCTGAGCCAGAATAAACCCCCAGAGTCCGGCGCACTCGCCCCCGCATGTTCCTAAGTGGCCCGACTCGGCGGGCCAGGCACCAAGCGGCAGGGGGATGGCCCGGGTGACCCCCAGCCCCGCCTCCTGCAGGGCGCGAGAGGCCAGAGCGAAAAATCTTTGCTGAGTTGATGTAGTTGAAGTTTCGTAAAGGGCGTGAAAGAGACAGCCAATCAGCGACTCCTCATTTACATGGGCTCTCTGATTGGCTCTCACGGTGCCTCTTTAGAATGTTACTTTGAAACCTTAAGGAAACGACGAGAAAAGTCTTGCTGATGAGAGAGAGGGGGAAGCTCAGACCCCTCAAGTTCATGTAGGACCTCCCCAGGTCAAGCTCTGAGGGGAGGTGGGGAGCTTATACATGGTCTCGCCCAACCCTCACGATGCAGGATAGAGACCACCAGCTTGAGGCCGGAGGGTCAGAGAGATAGAGATTGACCAGGACTCAGGTGCTAGGTTCCGCCCAGCACCCTGCCAGGTGCCCACCTTCATCGAGCCAGATGTGTAGTCAGGGGTCATTTCAGACTGGAGGCCGAGAGGAGAGAGAGGGGCTAGCCTGGCTGACAAATGAGGAGCTTGTGGTGCAGAGAGTCTTGTCCGTGACAGAAGCAGTGGGGTGGTGTCACCAAGTTCTGCAAGCCCACAAATAATGCAGCTTCAAAGGGAGGCCCAATTGGCTCCCCGGCTGACCCTCAGGCTAACCTGACCTTGAGTCCTGGACAGCCCACACATGAACCCTTAGGAGCACACTGACAGGCTGAAGCCTCACGGGCCTAGACGAGTGGGTCTGCTCTGGGCAGAGACTGGCACCAGCCTACCCGAGCAGCCTAGCACTGCCCCTAGTCCACACTCTTGGGGAGGGAGGAGAGGTCTGGACATTGGTAGCTGTGAGTAAAGAAAGTTTCTGTCTTGAGGCTTCCACCCTGCCCTCCCCTACCCGACTCCCACCCCCTGCTGGGAAGGGAAAAGTGTCCCCTGGGGTGGTCATTTGCAAATCTGGCACAGCTTCCTAGCCCACACCCCTCCCGGGGGCCCAGCACTGATGACTCAGGCCTGGGGGGAGGGAAGGGTGTCTAAGGGAGGATGGGGGACAAGTGCTGAGTCTCTAGCTGAAGTTGAAGAGAAAGCCCCTCCACTGTCTGTCTATGGCACATTAGGGGACAGTTGGGAGAATTCACTCAGTGGGGCTCTCACCCCACCCCAATTCTTTCGCAGTGACAGAGCCTGGAGACAGAGCTCTGTCATTCAACACCAGACAGCCTGCATGCACAACCCAAAGTTATGTGAAAGGGAGGCTGTGCCTGAGTCCTTGTGTGCGTGCAGCTGCTCCTGTAACAGGTTATACACACACCCCTGTGGGATCTTGGGCATCAGCATCAAGTGCTGGGGCAAACACACCTTGTTTGCAGAAGATTCAGGAGCCCCACCATCGGTGCCGTCCACCACCTGCCAAGCCCCAGAGCTCAGCCGGCTCGTGTGCCAAACTTGCTCTGGGCACAGCTCACACATCTCTGAGCCTCAGGCTTCTCTGTAAGTCCATGCTCTCCTGAGCACACCATTCCCAGTGGAGGCAGCTGCCGAGAAACCCTGGAAGCGGAGGCAGAGGGAGGGCCTTCTCAGAAGCCCAGCTGGTTCAGCCTGTGGTCCAGGAGTCCAGTGGGACAGGGACAAGGTTGCCAAGTCCCACGGTTCTCAACAATTCTCAGAATCTCCTCTCTCCTCCTGCCTTCCTGCCCACCTCATAAACATCATGAGCCTGGGTTGGGTCTGGGGCAGGAGTGGGGAGCTGCATGTACATTTGTGTGTATGTATGGATACACACATGGGGAGGGTGTGAGAGCCCCCCCCCCTCCTCCCTCCAACCGCTGCCGCCATTGCACTCTGAGAAGCTGAGATAATCCCTCACCATCTGTCTTGTGTTGCTAACCCGCTCAGCCGGACAGCTGCCTGGGCCACAGCTCTGCAGGCTAGTGGGTGCGGGGCACTGAGGGAGCTAGCCAGCTCTGAGGACCTAACAGCAGGGACACTCAAGCCTCCCACCCCAGTACACCCCACCTGCCTGGCTCTACAGAGGGAGAAAGTGAGGCCAGAGAGGGAATGGGCAGGACTTGCTTCATTCCGGCTTCTGACCATGGGAAGGAGTAGAGGACTGGAAAATGCTCGCTGGTCTGGGGACTGGGAGCTGACCCTCCCAGAATGGAGGGGGATGGACAGAATGACCTGCTGACTTATACTCCTCTGAGCCCTCCACACATATCCCTCTGATGGGAGAGGTACAGTAGGGACAGATCAGGCCTTCTGGGGCCAGGGAAGGGGAGGAGGTACCATCTCCCCGACCTCTGGAGGCCAGTGTCCAGGCCTCCAACTAGCCAACTTCCCGGAGTCTGGAGGAAAACACAGTCTCATAGGATATTTGATGGGTAACACTTAGTGTGCAGGCCCTATACCCCAAGGTCCCCTGACCATCATAATCCCCACTGTTCTGATGAGGAAACTGAGGCTCAGAGAGGAAAACGACTCACCCAGCTCACTCCAGTGAGTGGAGGAACTGGGACTTGGACCCAGGCATCAGATTCCAGCAGCTCTGGCTCTGTACCCAGTTCTATCTGTGTCCCACAAAAATCAAGTCTCTCATACACACACACAAATATCAACTCTCTCACCCTGCCTCGCCTCCCCTACCTGTAGCTCCCCTCCCATGGGGCTATGAGGTTCTGTCAGTCAAAGCCAGGCAATCACACTGCCAGCAGCATGGTCCCAGCACAGTCAGACAGGATATCAGGCCATGCCAAGCAAGGTCTGAGGAAGACTGAAGCCATTGGAGCTGAGGGTGGCCTCCCCACCCCCTCCCTGTCAGTCATCTCTCACCCGCTCACACAAACAGACACTTCCACAAACACACACTCTCCGATATAGACCGCACACGCTCATCTGATCACACCAACAGGTACTCACACACAACTTGCAGATAAACACAAGCACAGTCACACGTACGTTGCTTGCACACATACAAACTAACAGATACAAATGCAAACTCAGTCACGCATATCCTCACACCAATACATAGACCTCTCTCATGCTAAAGACCTCTGTCACACAGTCCACCCCCACCACACACCGCAGGCTCCCAGTTCCTAAAGCCCACCCCACCCCACGCCGGCACTCCAAATTCCCACACACTGGACAGTAAGCCTCCAGGCAGGACCAGGGTGTAGGTAGGAGTGGGTCAAGAAGAGGGAGGTCTGCTCTGCCCTTCCTGCCTGTGGGTGGGGGCCCTCCAACAAGCCTACTGGTGGATTCCTGCCCCCTTCCTCAGCACCCACTTAAGACCTTGGGGGGGCTGCCACCTGGCTACAGTACAGATGCAAGGGAACAGTCCCCCACCTCTCACCCACTGGGACTTTCAGCTCTCCCAGGCTCGGGGAAAAGAAGGGGACCAGTGGGAGGGAACTGCCTCTCCTCTGAGGGTCTCAGTTTGTCAGGAAATGAGACATACCAGGAATAGTCTGGCAGCGGTCTAAGCCACCACAGGGGCATGGACTCCAGGTCCTGTCCATGATCTAACCACTACATACCCTTCTTCCCAAACCTCTGCCTCTTCCCGCCTCTCCCTGCTGCTCGCAATTAAGAAGGGACTATGGAAACAGAGGTGAGTTGAACCCCTCCTTCTCCAGGCTGGAATCTGACTCCCAGATCACTGTGAACTCTTAAGCCAGAGGGACACCCCTGTCTGAGCCTGGCTTCCCCGCACCTAAGGAGGACCCAGCCTCCATCCTCACTCCCACACAGTATAGCACACTCACACCCTCATCCTCACACTAACTCACACACATTTACACACAAGCTCACCCTCACACATCCACACACACTCACTCTCACACTTTGCACACTCAGTTACCCTCGCACATTCACATGCTTGCACACACTGTCACACACACCCTCATGCTCTCACACACTCCCTGTCACTCTCTCAAACTCACACACAATCACCCCATCACACTCACGGCCCACCTGAACAGGCTGAAGTGCGGGGGCCCTGAGGTCGGCAAAACCCTGGCAGAGGCTCGGAGGTGGGTGCTGACAGCCTGGCGTTCAGGGGAGGGGAAGGGTGGCCACAGAGGCCTGGAGCGCCCTGAATAATTCAGGATGGTGGCTGCTGGTGGCGGGGGCGGCGGAGGGCTGGGGCTGTCAGCTGCAGGGAAAGCTTGCTGGCTGGATTGTTCTGGGAAGATCACTCCTCACGTTTTGAGGAGAATTAGCCCTGATCGGAGACTCATTGAATTCACAGAGGGCTTCTCACACCCGTTTTCACTCTTAATCCTTACAAGGAGCCTTCACACAGGTACTGTAGCCCCACCCTATAGATGGGGAAACTGAGGCTCAGAGGAGAAATTTACTCAAGGTTGTAAAGTGGGGTTCCCCAGGCTGCTGCATGCAGGCTTCTGCATCTCTCTCCCCCATATACACACACTCACACACCCTGGAGAGAGGTTCCTCTGGTTACTGTGCCCAGATGGAGATGAGAGACCCCAGCCATAAAACACTCTGGAGTGTGCTGCTGGGTCCGATTCCAGGAAGCACCCTGACTCAGGGCTTGGCATAGCAGGACCTCAGCTTGCTATCTGCCGAATGAGGGCATTGTGCAGGGGTAGCACACAGGACAAGTTACTAGACATCTCTGAGCCTCAGTTTCCTCATCTGTAAGATGGACGCTAAGTGTACCAACCCCTTGGGGGGTTGGTAAGGAGCGACCAGAAAAACACATGTAAGCAGTAAGCATGAGGTCCGGCCTCCTAGAAGGGCTCCACAGTGCAACTAAGATTGTGATGCGTATACCTGTGCCACAAAGAGGCAGCCACAGAGTCGTGGTCTGTGTACATGCGGTTCCCTCTGCCTGGAGCATCCTCCCCACTCTCCCTTGCTGATGCCACATGTCTCTGTATCTCCTCTTCAAGGCTGAGTGCATCTGCTACCTCCTTCAGGACAACAGCTGTGGTCTCCTGCCATATCCAGCACCCTCCCTGGCACCCAGGTGGCTGACCTTGTAGGCTGAGGGTGGGCCCAGCCTGCCCAGCTCAGGGCCTGCACACAGTAGGTGCTCTGTGTTGCCTGCTGAACCGATAGCACTGTACCATGTCAGCACATAGCAACCAACAGTTAGGGTGCTTCTGCAGTTAAAATAAACCGCTGAGGTCACGGGTCTGTTCTCTCTGCAAAAACAAAAATACCCAACTGCTCATGTCTGGTGAGACCCACAGCAAAAGACCAGACGTGACTGCCTCACCGCCCAGAGGCCAAGCATCAGGCTCCCAGCCAGGTCCCCATCAGAAGGGGTACTGCCCAGGCCCAGGGGTACCAACACTTGGAGGCAGCTGGGATGTGACTACTGTACCCAGTGAGAAAGGTGGGCACTCCGTCCCCAGAGCCCTGAGCTGTGAGGAGATCATGGAGCATCCTCCATATTTGATTCAAAATAAAAACCACAGTAAACCATACACCCAAAACTTATACGTTGGCTGAAATTAAAATAGCTTCTTGCTACGTTTTCTGGTTTCAATATTCTGGATCAGCTCATGGAAGCTGAATCAGGCAATTTGTCTGTCCCCCTTGTTTTGTTTCTGTTGTAGCCTCTGCTTTACTGGGATCTCAGCACATGCTTGGTCTCCCCTCTGGGGCAGACCCCAGGCAGGTCTGGAGGGTCCCCTTGCCCTGCACTCATGAGACTGATCCCCCCACGAGCCTTGCAGCACCCCCTGGCCCCTCCCTCTTCCGGGGAACCTTGCGGCTGGGCCCGTGCCTGCGGCGAGTCTCACCCCAGTATTATTTTAGTCGCAGACAGACACGAGGCAGATGGTGACAACATCCCTTCCCCACTCCCCACTGACGAGCTGTTGCCGCCCTGAAGCCTCAGGGTTCTTCTCCCTCAGGAATATTTCAATCCCGACTCGGTGGCTAAATGCGGCTGCTCTTGTGAGACGCGGGCACATCTGCTCCTCCTCCCCCTACCCTCTACCCATTTCCTGGGGCTGAGCAGAGAGCCCTGGGGAGGCCCTGCCTACTTCCACTTCTGCCCCATCTCCCTAGCTGCCCTACTGTGCACCAGGCACTATGCCCTGAGCATTGTACCACCGAGGATGGGAGGGACAATTATTGTGCCCACTTTACAGATGAGGAAGCTGAGGCTCAGAGTGAAGCAGGGCCCCATCCCAGGTCACACAGCCAGAGAGGAAGTGTTCCCTTGGGTCCCACTGCACCCTGGAGACACAAGGTACACCCTCCACACCCTCCTCATACCTGAATCTCCACCTGACCACTTCTATGCACAGCCTTTGGGGACCACCCCAGGCACCCCCACCTTCCCTGCAGAGCGACTAGCAGCTCACTATTTAGCTGCTGTACCCACTCTCCAGCATCAGACAATAGCCCAGGGCACAAGGCTAGCCAAGCATTGTCTGCCCATCCCCTCACCCTGCTGGTCCTAGCTCAGTGAGCA
Source organism: Globicephala melas (assembly GCF_963455315.2). Lineage (NCBI taxonomy): Eukaryota > Metazoa > Chordata > Mammalia > Artiodactyla > Delphinidae > Globicephala > Globicephala melas. The sequence goes on along the minus strand of NC_083316.1, from coordinate 116,174,034 downwards.
TGTAGGCTGCAACTGTGAGCAGCAAGAGCAGGGCGAGGGCAGCTCTGGTACGAGACAGGCCTGGTTTCCAATCTCAGCTTTGCCGTGACTTTGGGCAAATCACTTAACCCCTCAGGATCTGGTCCTTCATCTGTAAAATGCACAGCAGCAGGCCCCTCTCCCCTTCCCCCAATTCAGTGAGTTTAACTGCTATATTCCCCGCACCTAAAGCAGGGCCTGGAACAGAGCACACGCTCAATAAATATTTGTTGAATGAGTGACACATGTAATGAACTCAGCATCAGTCCTGACTCAGCAGGGCTGGTCCTACCTGCAGCCCTGACCCAACAAGGTATGGGCCCAGCTCTGCCTCCGTGGTCCGCTACGAGCTGAAGTTGACCACAAGAGCCACGCTGAGCTGTACCTGTGGTGCCTGCCCAACCCCACAACAAAAAGTGCTTGGAGCTTAGGAGGATGGGCCCAGGACCCTGGCCTACCACCACTAGGCTCAAGCGCCAGCGAGGTGTGGGAGGTGGGCCGAGGTTGTTTTGGTTCCCTCATGCCTCCTTTCCAGCCAGCCACCCTGACTGGCCAGGGGCCCTTTGAGGGTTTGCGATGCTCTCCGGGCCAGCGAGGACATGTCTGTTCCCAGTCGGACCTCCTGGCTGTGGGCTCCCTAGCCAAGCATGCACCCCACCGGCAACACCTCAGCAGGCCTTCTTCTGGGCCTGGGCCAAGATATACGCTGACAAACCATCACACAAAAAACCATCACACACCCACCACAGTGATACTCACACCCCCAAAATATATACAAAACTATATACTATACACCAACCAACTAAAGGTACAAAAACATACACACAACTCAATGTACATGGCAGGGTACACAAGCTCACAAACATCTGTGCTGCAGAGCACCTCATGTGCCACAGTCATGATCACACGTAGCATAGGACGTACCCACACAGTCACACGGCACAGCCGCGAACACCCATACAGGCCCAGTACCGAGACCGGGAGCACAGCAGGATATAGAGGCCTGTCTTGCACAGAAACTGAGGTCTGTCTCCCCATATCAGACCTGGCCAGGAGCCGAGCCCCAGTAGCTCAGAGGGACAAGCTGGAGCGGGAACATGGAGCCACTGGAGGAGGGGAGGCCAGGCCCGGGGTGGAGATGGGCGGCAGTCCCTGCTCAGTGTCAGTGCTGCAGTCCCTACTTTCACAGCACTCAGGCCCAGGCCCTTATCACACGCTGATGTGGCACCATGACCAACCTCTCCCTTCAGCTGCCGCCTCTGCCCAGGTCCCCTCACGTGCATGCATGACACAAGAAGCTGGGTGAGGCTAGTCACTGTCACCACAAAAGCCGATACAAAAGAAAAGAGAAGCTGAGTGTCAGTGCAGAAACCTGTGGAGACACTTTTCACTAGGGGATTCTGGGCAACAGACCACACGCTGCCAGTCATGGTCATGAAGGATGAGTCCATGTAAGTAGCCACATGTCACCCCACCCTAAGGACACAGCCCTGAGGCCAGCCAGCATGGAAAAGCCTCCTGGTGAAGGACCAGGGCCCCATCTCTGGCCCTCTCTGTCTCTGGGTTCATCTCATCCATCGCTTCCCCTGTCAACACAACTCTCTGTTGCCCATTGCCTTGGGGCCGGCATTTGAGACCCTTAGTTATCTGGCCTCATCATGTGTTCTTTTCCTTAGGTCTTTGCTAATGCTGTTCCTTCCATTAAGACTGTACTCCCAGCGCCCCCCCCCCCTTATGGCATTCTGCCCATCCATCAAATCAATGCCACCTCCCCTAAGAAGCCTCCCCAATCCTTGCAGGAAAAAAATTCTCATTTCAGTGCTGGAATGAGAGATGAGGACCCATGTGAGGCTCCACTGCACCTCAGTGTCCTAATCAGTGAAATATGTAAAACACAGCCCATCACCACAGAATGAGAACAGAATGAGAGGCAGAAGAGCTTAGTGCAGTGGTTCTCAAAGCAGGGTCCACAGAACCCTGGGAGTATCCAAGACCTTCTCAGGGCTAGGTGAAGTCAAAATTATTTTACTAATAATACTAAAGCTTTTTACTGTGTTGAGATTTGCAATGACGGTACAAAAGCAATAGTGGTTAAAATTGTCTGTGCCTTAGCACAAATCAAGGCAGTGACACCAAACTGTACTAGAAGTCATTGTACACGTCACTGTCAGGAGAGTCCATTAAAAAAAAAAAAAAGCTAGTTTCACTTAAGAATGTCCTTGTTGAAGTGAGGCAGTAAAATTAGTGATTTTATTAAATCTCAACCTTGGGGACTTCCCTGATGGCACAGTGGTTAAGAATCCGCCTGCCAATGCAGGGGACACGGGTTTGAGCCCTGGTCCAGGAAGATCCCACATGCCGTGGAGCAACTAAGCCCGTGCGCCACAACTACTGAGCCTGCGCTCTAGAGCCCGAGTCACAACTACTGAGACCGCGTGCCACAACTACTGAAGCCCACGCGCCTAGAGCCTGTGCTCCGCAACAAGAGAAGCCACCGCAATGAGAAGCCCGTGCACCGCAGTGAAGAGTAGCCCCTGCTCCCCGCAACTAGAGGAAGCCCACGCACAGCATCGAAGACCCAACGCAGCCAAAAATAAAACAAATAAAATAATGAAATAAAATTTTTTAAAAATCTCAACCTTGCATACACATCTACTTAACATTGTGCGTGATGATATGGGAAATTCACACAAAACAGTCTGTAACATACCAAATTATGATTTCTGCCTCAAGGGAAAGCACTTCTGCAGTTGTTTGAGTTACAAGCTGAACTAGCTGCTTTTTTATGGAGGACAATTTTTACTCGACAAGAAAGACAGACAAACTTTAGAGTTGGATATTTGGCAGCTATGCTCTCAAAAACAATCAAGTGAGCCTGTCACTTCAAGGAAAACAACTACAGTATTTATCGCCAATGATAAAATTCTATTTTTTAAATGAAAATTTGAATTTGGGAATACTTGTATAGGTCACCATAAGCTTGAAAGCTCCCTGGTACATTTCTTTTTTTCTTTTTTTAATGTTTACAAATCATCTTATTTTTCTTTCTTTCTTTATTTTTGGCTGCGTTGGTTCTTTGCTGCTGTGCACGGGCTTTCTCTAGTGGTGGCGAGCAGGGACTACTCTTCGTTGTGGTGTGTGGGCTTCTCATTCCAGTGGCTTCTCTTGTAGAGCACTAGCTCTAGGTGCGCGGGCTTCAGTAGCTGTGGCGCGTGGGCTTTGTTGCTCCGCAGCATGTAGGATCTTCCCAGACCAGGGATCGAACCCATGTCCCCTGAATTGGCAGGCGGATTCTTAACCACTGCGTCATCAGGGAACTCCCTCCCTGGTACATTTCTGATGAAACTGATGGTGATATCAGTGTGATTATTTAATATTATATAATGAAACGTGTTAACATTTGAGAGATCTGCATAACTCAGTGAACTAATGTTTTCTAAATTATCAATGCATAATGTTATAAAGTTATGCATGAGCAAAAGATCTATTCAAAGGGCAAGATAGACAAATGGACTTTAATGTAACAGAATATAAAAGGCTCACTGATAGGATTTCAGATTCTTCATGGCAACTAACCTTTAAGAAATTACCACTTGTCAAGTTTTGGTGTAGTATCAAATTATCTGGAAAGGCTATGAAAACACTCCTCACTTTCCAAACAGAAATCTGTGTGAGGCCAAGTTTTCCCCATATAGTGCAACAACAACAAAAGCATACCACAACAGACTGAAAGCAAAAGCAGATGTGAGAATCCAGCCCCAAGGGGGCCTTTTGCTCTATTAAGCCAGATATTAATGAGATTTGCAAAAATGTACAGATAACACCTCTCCTCTTGCTAATTTTGCTTTGTTCCGGAAAATAAAGTTATTTTTCATAAAAGTATATTATCTATGTTAACTTGTAATGGAATTATTACTGTTTTTTTTTTTTTTTTTTTTGGCTGTGTCAGGTCTTTGCTGCTGTGCACCTGGGCTACTCTTTGTTACTGTGCGGGGACTACTCTTCGTTATGGTGCACGGGCTTCTCATTGTGGTGGCTTCTCTTGCTGCGGAGCACAGACTCTAGGCGCGTGGGCTTCAGTAGTTGTGGCACGTGGGCTCAGTAGTTGTGGCACGCAGGCTCTAGAGCACAGGCTCAGTAGTTGTGCCACATGGGCTTAGTTGCTCCGTGGCATGTGGAATCTTCCCGGACCAGGGCTCAAACCCGTGTCCCCTGCATTGGCAGGCAGATTCTTAACCACTGTGCCACCAGGGAAGTCCCCATTACTGTTATTTTTTAATGAATATTCAAATTCAAAAAACAAATACATGTTTTTAAATTTTGTTTTAATTTCTAATATGGTAAGTCTTGATGGATATAACCCACATAAACAAAAGCTCTTCAAGGTCCTCAATAATTATCAAGCCTGTAAAGGAGTCCTGAGAGCAAAAAGGTTCCCAACTGCTGGGCTAGTGCTTCCACAGCAGGAAAGACTAGGGGTAAACATGAAGAAACATCTAGATCAGCAGAGATAGGCATTGACTAAAAGGGGTTAAGAGAGCTGGTTCCTTTGAAGAGGTCTCAGCCCCCAGGCCTTGAAGTCTAAGTGGGGGAGGGCTTGGAGCTGGGCAGGGCCACGTGACTTGGGGGAGTTAGGGGGGGTTCTGAAGAGGCTTCTGGGAGTACCTGACTTCCCTCTGCTGCCCCTGGGAGGGTGGTAAGTGTGTAGGGGGAGACCCCAAGCACACAACAGACCTCCCCTGAAAACAGGCTGAAACCCAGCCCGGGAGCACTGGCCCTCCCCAGACGGCCTCCATCCTTCCCCCCAGCACCCGAGAAAAGGATTTGAGCCTTAAAATTACCATCACCACTGAGCAGCAGACAATACAGAGGGGACATTATGCGCCAAGAGAGAGGCCTCGTTGTTGGCGCTAAGGGGAGAGACAGCAGTGCTCTGTTCTGAGCAGGCTGGGGGCTGCTCATGTGCTCCACCCCAAACCCTCACACCCCGAAGCATGTCCTCACCCCAATGCACACTCACAGACTCACCCAGGAGTACCCCCTCAGGCACATGCTGCGGCACACAGGAGCCTTGGGAGGTCCCCGGCTCCCATCCCCCACCTCCCCGCACACCTCCACCCGCCCTCTACCTGCTCTGTATCCTCACTGCCAGCCCCACACATGGCCATGCACTCCGTGACACAGGCATCCTCACCTGCGGAGCCCTGGTGGGGGTGCTGGGGACACCAGGAAGTCACATTGTGTGGACCCTGAGGATGCCCTACCCCACCCCGCGTGGCCAGGATCACAGGGCACTGAAACCAGCAGCCGCCTAGGCTGGGCCAGACGTGCCTAGACCCACAGAGACACACAAAGGCTGCCTTGTTGCTTTGCCAAACCCTCCCGGCTCTGGAGTGGGAGGGAGGCACAGGGCAACTGGCACCCCTACCCCCAGCTCCTGGGCTGTCCCTGGAGCAGGACGGGACTTTAACCTCTTAGGCCACCACCCCTACTGGGGCTAGAGGGCAAAGGGAGGACAATCCAAACCTCCTGATAAAACCGACCAAAAGTGGGGCTCCCCAGGCCCCGCACTTAAACTCCACCCAAGGTCTTTTTGTTTCTCCTGAGTTGGGATCTCTCCAACCTTTGCACAGGTTGTGCCCTCTGCCTGGAACTCCCTGCTCCCCTTGCCTGGGAAAGTGTTCATTTTCCTTTAGGACACTGTTCAGAGAGCACCTCTTTCAAGAAGCCCTCCTGACCCCTGGGCTTCCCATCAAACGGAGAGCTCCAGTTGCCCACATGAGAATGCCCAGCACTGCCCAGCCAGGGCTGGGCTCACAAACATTGGCAGGACTAGTAGAGGACTAGGTGAGTGGGTACATCACAGTCCACGGACTCAGTCGCATCTCAGGCCCCAAGACCACACTCTGGTGGTGGAGGGGATGGGGGTGAAGTTACCAGCCCAAATTATAGACCCGGACAGCCACTGTCACCCCCACCAGGTGACACAGAAGGGAGACCCTTGGAGGAACCTGCTTCCCCACATCCAAGCCCTTGTTCTCTTTGCCGAGGACACTCTTTCTTATCCATATGCTTGCCAAGTACTACTCATCCAAGAGGTAGGTTTTTTTTTTAATTTCTTTGGCCACATGGCTTGTGGGATCTTAGTTCCCTGACCAGGGATCGAACCCGAGCCCTCGGCAGTAAAAGCGCAGAGTCCTAACCACTGGACCGCCAGGGAATTCCCTGTTTTTATTCTTTATTTAAAATTTACAGAGGGCTTCCCTGGTGGCACAGTGGTTGAGAATCCGCCTGCCAACGCAGGGGACACGGGTTCGAGCCCTGGTCCAGGATGATCCCACATGTCGCAGAGCAACTAAGCCCGTGAGCCACAACTACTGAGCCTGCGCTCTAGAGCCCGCACACCTAAAGCCTGTGCTCCACAACAAGAGGAGCCACCACAATGAGAAGCCTGCGCACCCCAACGAAGAGTAGTCCCTGCTCGCCGCAACTAGAGAAAAGCCCGTGGGCAGCAACAAAGACCCAACACAGCCATAATAAATAAATAAATTTATAAAAAAAAAATTACAGAATACTTACTGTGTGGCAGGCACTGTTTTCAGGGATATTTACATGTATTAATTCACTGAATCCTCACAACAGTCTTTTGAAGTAGGTGTTATTATTCCCATTTTAAAGATGAGGAAAGTAAAGCACAGGAAGGTAAAAAAAAAAAAAAGAAAAAAGAAACTCTTCCAAGGTCACACAACTAGCAAGAGGTGGAGCTGTAAGTGGAATCCAACAAGTTACTTCCACGCAGCCTTCCCTGGCCTCTCAGACCAGATTAAGGGTCTTTGCTGTGAGCATCCCCAAGCTCAGATGTCTGGGATGCAATGAGCTGTCCACTGGTTTGGCCCCCCTCTCTTGATGGTGAGTCCCTTGAGGGGACACACTTTTGGGGCACTCAGGGGCCCAGCTCCTAACACAAACCCGGGCCATGGGGACTCTCAAGAAACACTGTTGACTGAATAACCTTAAGCTCAATAAAGATGGCTAGACTCCCAATACCCAAGGGGAGAGGAGGTAGGGGCTGCCCAGACAGGCCCTAGGAGTTCTCTCCCCTCCCAAGGCCACACACCATCTACTTTGTCACTCATAGCAAGGCCTCTGCTGTCCCTGAGTATATGGGGCTGTGGAAAACTGAGGAGGGTAGAGGGGCCACCAGGCCCCACAGGAACACCCAGAGGCCCAGCTGCTCCCAGGTCTCTATGTCTCTCCAGGCAAAAGTCTCTTGAAATCCTCAGGTACCATGAACTAAAAGATAGAGCCTTCTTACGGTCTGCTGCCCCATTTCTCTCTTCTTATATCCAATTTTCCAAACTATTGGATAATTTCTCCAGCTCTCATTCAATGTTGCCAAACTGATGCTCAGACCCCAACCAGTGGGGAGGGATACCTGGGTACCCAGTAGACAAGCCAGACTGCAGGCACCTCACACTTCAGGGTTGCCCTCTGGACAGAGGTTCTTCCTCTGAGAAGCTCCATTTCCATCAGCTGTGGGCCCAAAAGGACACAAAACCAAGCCCCCACCTCCCGTTGGCTGTCTCTGTACTTTGAAAGTGGGATCAACTCCCCAGAGAAATAGCTCCAAGATGGGTGCCACTGGAATGTCAATCTCAGTCTTCCCAGCTCTGAAATTGGCCTGAAGAGTGGGGTGGGAAAGGTTACAGGTCTTTAGGGACAGAGACCCCATTGGTTTCTGGGCACAGCCCCTGCCCCACCTGAAAGCAGATTTCCTGCCGGCCCCTGGGTCAGCTCATCTTTCTTTCTTTCTTTTTTTTTTTAATGATTTTATTGTGTCATATGCTTTTTTTTTAATATTTATTTATTTTCTTTATTTTTTTGGCTGTGTCAGGTCTTCGTTGCATGTGTGGGCTTGGCGTGCGGGCTTCGAAGGCTTCTCTCTAGTTGTGGTATGCGGGGTTTTCTCTCTCTAGTTGTGGCACGCAGGCTTCAGGGCACATGGGCTCTGTAGTTGTGGTTCATGGGCTCAGTTGCCCCGTGGCATATGGGATCTTAGTTCCCCGACCAGGGATCGAACCCACTTCCCCTGAATTGGAAGGAGGATTCTTTACCACTGGACCAACAGGGAAATCCCCAGCCCATCTTTCTGTTAATGCTGTTCAGATCTCTTCCCCCCTGTGAAGGTTAACTGAAGACAATGCCTCCCTCTGTAAAAGGAGCTGGGGGTCTTCACCTACCCCCACCCCACCCCCAGCCACTAAAGGGCAGAGTTTTCAGAGAATCTGCTTCATAACCAAGGTAGGGTGGGAGTGGGGGGTGGCTGCATAGAGGGAGCTCCCAAATTTCTCCTCAGGAAGGACTTCAGGTAGCAGTCTGTTTGCAAGGGAGCTGAGGGCTTTGCTTAAAGCTGCCTGTGCAGCCGCTGTTTGTACTTAAACAATACATTACAGATCAGTAAAAACAGCAAAGTTTTCCAAAAGTGCTTTACATAAAATGAAAACGCCAACTGCCCATATCAAAAAATTAATTGCTGTTATGATCATGATGGAGACTTTGTGGGAGCCATTTCAACCTCTTGGCTGGGTGAGAGGGCTGCCTGGACTGAGTGAGCCCAAATCATTTGGAAATATAAATCCACCTCAACTTCAACTGAAAAAAATATGCCCCGAGCCACAAAGCCCTGGGCTGGACCCGTGAGGGAGACAGATGTGGTGAATCCCTAGATCTGCCCTCTCTGGCTGAACACCAACTCACTGTGTGCCAGACACATCGGACACCCTTTGTCATCTTTTATGACCACCTACAAGGGAACATTGAATTACTGTATTTCACCCGTTTTACTCAGATGAAGAAACTGAGGCTAGAAGATGCTCTGTAACAACTGTTGCCATTTTTTCAGTGCTACCTAGACCCTATACTGAGTGTTTCTAATTCATCATCTATTGACTCCCCGGTGTAGGCCCACCATACTAATGAAGAACCTGAGACAAAGTTGTTGCCCTCCCAAGAGCCATGTGACAGAAATGAGACATGGGGACTTCCCTGACAGTCCAGTGGTTAAGATTCAGCGCTTTCACTGCTGTGGACCTGGGTTTGATCCCTGGTCGGGGAACTAAGATGCCGCACGCCACATGGCACAACAAAAATAAAGAGAAGAAATGAGACGTGAACCTAAATCCTGGTCTGTCACACTCCAATCTCTGGGCACACAAAATATGTGTGATAAGGGCTCAGAAAGTAGGGCAAATAGAACTATGATGCATAAGAGATAAAGGGCAGCCCCCTTGCTTGTGGGAAAAAGCACATGACTTCACAGAAGAGGAAGAAGCTGAACAAAACCATGAAAAATGGTTAGGGTTTCAACAGAGATGGGGAGGCAGGGGACTCCAGGTGAAGCGAACCACACATGCAGAGGTTCTGAGGTAGGAACCCGTGCGGCATGCAGTCTGTGGAACGCAGGATTATGGAAAGTGGGTCAAGAGCAGGTAAGTGTGACACGACGTGGCCATAGGGAAGGCAGTGAAGATTAATGGCCCAGGCTGTGAGTTTGAATACCGGCTTTGCCACTAATCAGGTGTAAGACCTTGGAAAATTCTCTTCCCCTCTCCAAGTCTCAGTTTCTTTACCTGTAACATGGAAATAACAATAGTTGTTTAACAGTGTTGTTCTGAGGATTCAGACAGGCACTATGCCCAGCCTGAGGTTCTTGTGACTGGGCAATGGGGAGCCACAGAGGAACTCCTGGCAGAGGGATTCAAGCTGGGCTGGGAAACGACTGACCCCCAGCCGCCCCTGCCTAACCACAAAGGAGCCCTAGGGTTCAAAAAGAGAGAAAGCAGATCCTTGACTCAGGGCCAGCTGCCCCACCCAAGGTTTCTTTGACATCTCCTGTTTTATTTTTAAAGAAGAGTCTTGTGGGGGACTTCCCTGGTGGCGCAGTGGATAAGAATCTGCCTGCCAATGCAGGGGACATGGGTTCGAGCCCTGGTCCAGGATGATCCCACATGCCACAACTACTGAGCCTGTGCTCTAGAGCCCACATGCCACAACTACTGAGCCTGCGCTCTAGAGCCTGCTAGCCACAACTACTGAAGCTCACGCGCCTAGAGCCCGTGCTCTGCAACAAGAGAAGCCACTGCAAGGAGAAGCCCATGCACCGCAACGAAGAGTAGCCCCCACTCGCCACAACTAAAGAAAGTCCGTGCACAGCAACCAAGACCCAACGTGGCCAAAAATAAATAAAATTAAAAATAAAAAGAGTCTTGTAAATTCCCCTATAAGTAATCCAGGCTTGTTTCTAACATATTAAATTGTAATATTAAATTACTGAACTCTCCCCCTAGTAAGAGAGACAGTCCAGGCAACAGAGCCATTTACTGAGCCTGCCCCCCAGCCGCCCACATAGCCAGGCCTAGGCTGAGCTGCTCAGGTGGCAGCAGTCAGCAGCCCAGCCTCATGAGGGGAGTGCTTGGCTGGGGGTTGCCTGCCTTTACATCTGCTGGTTCCTTCCCCTGAAATGCACTCTTCCTACCCCAGCCCCCAACAGCACTAGATTTTCAGAAAATTTGCTTCACAACTGATGGGTTATCCTCTTCCGAAACTCAAGTGTCAGCTTACCTGTCTCCTCTTCAGAGAGGTCTTCCCTGATCATGCTGGGTAAGTTGGCCATATCACCCTATCTTAATAGTCACCTAGTATTCTTGCCGTCTAGTATTTTCTTCTTTACCTATTACCAGTCTGTCTGTCTTACCCGACCAGAATGTCTGTTCTGTGAAAGCAGGATTTTTGTCTTGTGCACTATTGTGTCCCCACCTTGGAACAGTGCCTGGCACATAGCAGGTGCTCAATAAATACATACAGAAATAGGGAGGGAGGGGAGAAAAAATTAATAAAGAACAAAATCTGGGTTCTTCTCCCCAAGATTAGGAGACTCCTTTGAAGCCTCAATCATCCCCTCTGTTGAAGTGGGCAGGGTCCCTAGCCGAGGACCACCATGGCCACACAGTAGGATCCCTCCCCTCCCTGCAGTGTTGTCACTGGCCTGCCTCTGGAGCTGCCCTTCCCTTCCCCACACCCCAACTCAGAGTGGCAGAAATTAATTTCCCTTTGGCATAAACTGATTTTGATGAGCCCAGTCCCTGGCGATTCATCACAGACCTCTCGGGGAGCACTGCAGGGAACAGCGGGTGGTGGCATGACTTATGGGCCTCGCAGCCCCAGACACCCAGCTGCTTCTGACGGCTCCGGACACCTCCAGCCCCCCTAAATCAGCTGCGATGGAAAGACCTGGAGAGTTGCCCAGACCGTCCTCCTGCTCAGCTGGTGCCCCTGGCAGGCGCCTCCCAGGTCAGGGGGCACAGGCTGCACGGAAGTAGGTGACTTCATCCAGGCTGACTCAGCCCCAGCCAGCCACTGGGGACTGCAAGAGGGAGGCGGCAGCAGTCCTCTCCAGCTTGGAGCTTTGGGGAGGGGGAATCCTCACCCTCCCTCCATCCCCAGGGCTTCCCCAAACCGGACTGTGCCCCTACCCCGCACCACACCACCATCCCAATCCACACTGACGTCCTGCAAATAGTCCAGGTCGTTGGCAGAGTGCTGGGCTGAAGAGGTCTCGGGCCCAGGCCCAATACCCCTCTCACCAGCCGGGTAAAATGGGCCAATGCAATAACCTCTGAGATTCAGTTTCTTCATCTGTAAGATGGGTATGGTGATCCTTGCTCCACCTACTGCTCAGAGGTATTGGACAAATCCAATTGATGCAAAAGGGTCTTAAAGATAGGAGAGTACCACGTGGCAGAGGGGACAGGAAGCAGGATAAGTGGGCCCCTATGCCACAGGGTCAAGACCAGACCTCTTATCCTGGCCTGAAGTGTCCTTAAGCAATGATCTGCCCTCCCTCTACCCACTCTCCCCCTCCACCCTCTGCCACCTTTAGCATCCTTAAGTTCCTCAGATAGGCTGTTCCCCTTCTACCTTCAGGCCTCTGTGGTTCTAGGCTGTCCTCAAAGCCTAGAACTCTTCCCTGACACCTTTTCTTCTTTGTCTGGCTAAATCCTACTGAACTCTAAGTCCTTGGCTTAGACATTACTTACTCGGAGAAACCTTTCCTAGCGCCTCAGTTAGACACTAGGGGCCCTGTGCCTGTGTCCCCACAGTCTAGCCATTCCTGTACGTTATCAGTTATCACCATTATCTCACACCTGCCTCTCAGTTATTGCCCTTGTTCTCACCTGTATCACTCTGTCCCAGCCCAGTGCCTAGCACATGGCAGGTGCTCACTAATACAGGCTTATTTGAACTGAATTCCTGTGCCTATTCGTGCTGGCTGGCAGCGGCGGCCTGAAGCACTGGCTACACAAACACACATAAGCACCACGCCTATCCCAAAGTGAGGGTCCAGTACATGTCAACTGTTAACACTGCTGTTGCTATTGGGAGTTGGTTCTTGGGAATCCGCACCCTCTCCTTACCTGCCCCTGCCCTCAGTCACAGTGCCAGCAACCCAGGGGTGGGGAAGGTAACCAGGGAGGGCTTTTGTTCTGAAGTGACCTGAGGACACTTACCTGCCTCTAGCAGGAAGAATATCCCCATGGGTATTCTCATCTGAGCAAGACCTCACTACCTTCTGACTTGCTTAGGAGACTGACTCCCAACACTCTTGAGTCTCAGTATTCTCATCTGTAAAATAAGAATAATTCCCACGCTGCTGACCTCACAGGACTGCTGTGAGAACCAAATTCAAAAGTGTGGAGGCAGGTTCTTGGTTCACCTTGACAAAGGATACACTTCATCATCCCCATCATGGACACACCTCAGCCACTGTCACCAAGGCCAGCGTAGGGCTCAGCGTGTGGGGACCCCAGAATCAGTGCCACTACCAGCCATGGTAGAGTCTTACCCCTAGGCCTCCACCCTGAGACCCCATCCTCATATAACTTCAGGGCCTGCTGGGAAACCTTAAGAGCAGCATCAAACCTCCATGCCCCTCACTCTCTAGCTGTGTGACCTCGGGCAAGTCAATCTCACTGAACCTCAGTTTCTTCATTTAAAAATGGCAATGATGGGAAACTTCCCTGGTGGCACAGTGGTTAAGAATCCACCTGCCAATGCAGGGGACATGGGTTCGAGCCCTGGTCTGGGAAGATCCCACGTGCCACGGAGCAACTAAGCCCGTGCGCTGCAACTACTGAGCCTGTGTTCTAGAGCCCACGAGCCACAACTACTGAAGCCTGCAGGCCTAGAGCGCGTGCTCTGCAACAAGAGAAGCCACCGCAATGAGAAGCCTGCGCACCGCAACGAAGAGTAGCCCCCACTCGCCGCAACTAGAGAAAGCCCGCACTCGGCAAGGAAGACCCGATGCAGCCAAAAATAAATAAATAAATTTATTTAAAAAAAAAAAAAAAAGAGGCAATGATGGGACTTCCCTGGCAGTTCAGTGGTTAAGACTCGGAGCTTCCACTGCAGTGGGCACAGGTTCGATCCCTGGTTGGGGAACTAAGATCCTACACGCCCCGTGGCGCGGCCAAATAAATAAGTAAATGAATAAGTTGTTTTAAAAAAAAATGGCAGTGATGATGGTAGCTGCCTCCCAGACATCTCAGAAGGATTAAATGGGATAACCGGGTAAAGAATGCACTTGAGGGCCAGTAAGTGCTCGGTAACTGTTGCCTATCACCATCACCATCATCATCATCATCCCCATAAATGCTATAGCTACTCGTGGGGTATGATGCCCATGTTAATCCTGGTCCTCCTCTACCACAATAACTTCCAGAACCTTCACAACAAACTAAACTGCCATCCCCACTTCCTGGATGGACAAAGTGAGGCTCAGAAAAGCTAGTACTTTTCAGACTGAAAACTCCCTGAAGGCAGAGGCCATGTCTCCAAAGTCTGGGCTCCCTATGGAATTGAGGTTGTGCCTCTCCCTTCAGACTTTGTCTCTCTCATTGGTCCCGGGGGCCAGGTCTCCTTTTTAGCCCCCCACCCCAGCCAAGCTCAGAGGAGCAGGAAGGGGTGAGGTCCAGCCCCCCTGCCTCCTCGCAGCAAGGAGAGGTTCAGGCTGTGGACAAAGGTCAGCACGGGGCCTGCCTGGTCCTAGCTGCCCCAGCTGATGCAGGGAAACCTCGTGACTGCCCCCCTTCCCCCACACAGGCTACAGCTTCCCGCCTGACTGGGCTGAGCGCTTCAAAGCCAGCAGCCTCTGAAATGAGGCTGCAGCATCTGAGATGGCAGCTAGTGGCGGGGGAGTCAGGCAGCGCCCCCGGTCCCCTGTGTGTATCTCCAGGCACTCCTGTCAATGGTGACTTGTCGTGCAGTGTTGGCCACGAGGGTCCTGGGAGATGGCTTTGGGTGTTCATATCATGGCCGAAGGAGCATTAAAGCTACCAACATGCCAGTGAGCCAGGGGTGTAAAAGGCCAACTCCTTCATGCAAGCAGGCACTGGACACCCAGGTGCTGATGGGAGAGAGGGAGCCACGGGGAGTGACCACCAGGACACACACATGTACACACACTCTGCACCACATAGTAGGATGATACTGTGGCCTCTAACATTCCAGACCCGGGATCAAATCCTGCTTCCCCTATTTCCTAGATGTGTGAACTTGGGTAGCACTATGGGTTGAATTATGTTCCACCCAAAATTCATATGTTGACTCCTTAACCCCCAGTATCTGAGAATGCAATCTTATTTGGAGATAGGGCCTTTACAGAGATAATCAAGTTAAAATGAGGTCATTAGGGTGGGCCCTAAACCAATATGACTGGTGTCCTTACAAGAAGGGGGAATATGGATAAAGACACACATAGAAGGAAGATGATGTAAAGAGACACAGAGAAGACTGTCACCTACAAGTCAAGGAGAGAGGGCTAGAACAGTTCCTTCCCTCACAGCCCTCAAAAGGAGGCTGCCAGTACCTTGATTTTAGACTTCTCGTCTCCAGAACTGTGAGACAATAAACTTCTGTTGTTTAATCCACCCAGTCTGTGGCACTTTGTTAGGGCAGCCCTAGGAAACTAATACAAGTAGTGACTGTTTCTCAGAGTCTCGGTTCTCACAGCCCTGAACAGGAGTTATAATAGTACTTGTGTCATAGGTTGCTACGAGGCTTAGATGAGATGCTACTTCTAAAGACAGCACTTAGCACCAGATTAGACACTCAGCATGCACTCAATAAATGGTGGTTGCTTTTACTATTATGGTTATTGTTCACTCTTACATTCCTGTATATGCTTACACATTTACTCATCTATTCCACGTAATACTGTATTGTACACGTTCCAAACACCAGGCATGTGGGCCCTGAAGTCGAACAAATCTCTGTCCTCCGGGTACTTGGCAATGATCAAAGATAGAACTACCCTCAGGGAAAACAGAAAATCCACATACACACAAATTAGCTGATGGGAGAGCAAATGCTTAGGGGTTTGCCCATGTGTGCGTACATGAGTGTTAATGTGTACATACGTGTGTACACAGGTGTTAATGTGTGTGTGAGTGCATCAGGATACTGTGTGCACATGCATGTGCATCTGGGAGCACAAGCGCATACTAGTGTGAATTCATGCTGAAGTGTACATATGTGTTGCACGTGTGTTTTAGCATGTGTGTACACAAATGTTCATGGGTACATGAATGTACATGTGGGAGCATGAGAACATACGGGCCAGTGTGTGTCCGGATGAGTGTGGCTGAGCAAGGGCAGATGTGTAGGCAAGTGTGTGTGAGAACAGTAGGGCCCAAAGCTGGTGCCCTCTACTGCCTACAGCCCAAGAAGGAGCTCTGAGAGGTCATCTCAGCCATCTGCCAGCCAGCCTCAAATAGACACATACCCCTTCCCCACGTCAGACTTGAATGCTCTCGTGCCCAGGGACCACCCCAGAAGCCTCCCCAGTGCTTAGCCCTGGTTTTCAGGAAGTCCTTTCAGCATACTAACCACAATCCCTGAGTGACACTTCTGAAACCAGTAGTCCCAAAGCCACGGAATGAAACAGACATCATTCCAGGCACATGTTGGTCGTATGTCCTCATTCAGCTCCAACCTGCCTTACCAAAGAGGGAGGTGGGCTCCTCCATCCTCAAAGATCTCTCCAACTTGGGTATCCTAGTCCAATCCTATTTCTGCCCCCAGAATGCCCAAGGTCAATACTGCCTGTCCCACCACCATCCCCTGGCAGGGAAGAGGTGCTAAGTTACCTGGCCTCTTTCCCACCATCACAGGATCTGATGCTTGACGAAGAAGCATGGGTGGACATGGGTCTAGGGTGGGGCAAGCCCTCAAACACTAACCAGGCCAGTGCCCAATAGGCATCTGGAACTGTTGGAGCTGTGAGAGGGCGATATTTCCCAAGGCTGAAAAAGGACTAAAGCGCCAGGGCTTGTGGTGGGGAGACCCACAGATGAGGCCACCCCCAGGGGACTGACTCCCACCCCATACCCACTCTTCCCTGCCCAAGACTTGGTGAGGCCCTGAAGGACCAAACTTAGGGAGCCAACATTTGGGCCAGACTCTCTGCCCCCAAAACTAGTGTCTGAACCCCAGACCTGAGTTCCAGTTCTGGTTCTAATAGTGATAACAGCAATAATAAAGGTTCACATTTATCATGCACTAAGTACCTGGACCTGTGCTCACACTTTCCACACACTGTCCCATTGAGGCCACACATTGTTTCAGTGAGGTTAGAGACTATCAGCGTTACCCCATTTTACAGTTGAGGAAAGCAAGGTATAGTTTAGCTCACCCGCCCTATGCCAAGGCATGGTTTAGCTCAGCATGCAGCTGATTCGTAGCAGAGCCAAGAGAGCCCACACTCTTAACCACGAAATCCCTACCTCAGAGAGTGACCCTAGACAGCCCCTTCTCCTCTCTCCATCTCCCAGTCTGTACAGTGCGGGTGCTAACTGCCATGACCACCAAGCTCTGTGGGACTCCCAGCTCTGACTCCTGGGTGAGAGCCAGGGCGCTGACCCCTAGGGTCTTGTGAAGCATGCAGATGACAGGACCACCCTAGATCCACTGAATCAGACTCTCCGCATACCGCAAGCCCTCCCTTCCCACATCTGCAAGCTCACAAGGTCGAATGATCTACAGTGAACCAAGGTTTGAGAACTCCTGGGGTGGTGGGATCCCTTGGCAGGAAGAAACGTAGGGGAAAGTGGAAAGCTCCCTTAACTCAAGCCCTGCTAGGGGAACCTCAGGGGCTGGGGACGCTCTGAGGTCTGGCTACCACTCCTTTCTCATCCAAAGCGCAACTCCTCCTCTGATGGGGAGAAGATTAGTAAATTCTAGAGGTGCTACCCATCACGGGGGGTGGGGAGAAGGAAGAAGTGGATTCTGCCCCCTAATCATCTCTCCTTGCCATCCCTGAGCCAGACAGGTACAAGGGTCTGAATAGATGCCCCTGTAAAAAACTTGAGTGGGGTGGGAACAACTAGCATAGGCGAGGGAGGGGGAGCATGGGGGTGCTGGAGAGGCAGGCAGTTAAGGTGGGAACCGCACAGACAAAGGCTGACCCCAGCCAGGCCTACTGGCCAGCCAGCTCATCCCCACCCCCCTGCGGCAGGCAGCTTGGCAGAGCTGAGCACCAGCTTCTCGATCCAAACCGAGTTCCCACCAAGCGTGCTTAATGCAGCGGCGGTGACATTTCTGCCGTCAGAGGCAAAAACAGGAACTCGGCCATTTTGTTGAAGGGCGCCCAGAGTGCGGGGCGGGAGACGAAGGAGGGGGGGTTTCAACTCGTGCACCCACCGCCCTAACCACCGACTCCTGCCTCTGCCTGGTGCTCCAGCCAAAAGGTCACAAAACTAGGGTCACCAGCCAGACAAGGAAGCTGCTGCAGAACTCTCACCCTCTTGTACAGGTGGGGAAACTGAGGCCATAACGCTGACACTAGCCAGATCTGGAGATGGTAAAAGGAGGAATGGAGAGAAGCCCCGAGGAGGGTGCCTTAAGGAATGCTCAGGTGGGAGCGCCAGTCTGAGGAGCCAGAGAGCTGAACCCAGCGGGCCGCAATGACCAGTCTCAAAAGAGCCTACACACCTGGCCCCCCAACACTGGCGCGCCCTCAGGAGGGCGCTCGCGGCATCTCTAATCGTCCAAGCAGTGAGAGGGTTAAGCTTCCTCGCGGTACTTGCCGCAGTAAGTGGAAAGGAAAGAAGTGTCAACTCTGTTCTCACCACAGCGGGGCTGTCGGATGGCACCTCCCCCCCGCCCCGCGCACCCCGCCCCGCCGGCTCCCCCGCCCTCCCCTCGGAGCGCGCGCGCACACACACCTCCCACCGCTTTGCCCAAATTATTTTCGATCCCGGGAGACTCCGGATGCCAGACGCGCTCCGCAGCGGCGGCGGCGGCGGCGGCCGCGCCTGATTCATTGCGCCAAAGCTGCAGATGCGACCTCCCGCCTGCGCCCTGTGCCCCGGCCCGCGCCGGGCTGCGTGCGCGCCTGGAGAGATGGGGGGGAGCGGCAATTTGTAGGCGCTCCCCCCTCAAGAGGCGGGCCCCGGTCCCCCGGGGCCGGGTCCCCAGTCCCCAGCTCCCCGGGCTGCGCTAATTAGCTTCTTCCGGGGGCGCCACGCGGCGTGAGGGGCGGCAATTTCCCGGCTGGGCTGCGGGGGAAGCACTCCCACCGCCTGGGAAGGTGAAATGGGAAACTCGATTCAAAGAGAGCTTTCCTCCCCCCCCACCCCCCGCTCCCGCCTAGCGCGGTAGAAAACGGGTTTGAAATTCCTCCTCTCTCTTTTTTTTTTTTTATTTATAGTGCACCGTCTCCATGGAAACCGCGGAGGAGGTCACGGTAGCTGGGCCCCCGCGCGTCACCCCGCGCCTCGCCGGCTGCAGGCGCCAGGATTGCTGCCTCCCAGGCGCCGCGGCCCGCGTGGACTCTACTCCGAGTTCCCCGCCCCCGCTCCACTCCGCCCGCGGCTCAAGCCATATGACTCTGCCGGGTCCCAACCGGGAAGGGTGAACCTGGGCACCAGTGCGCTAGGCTATACCTCTGTCCCCGGGCTCTGGCACGCGGGAATGCTCCAAGACACACGTGCCCAGCTCCAAGACGGGAACACGTGCGGCGAGACGCCGCCAAAGGGCTTCCTACACTAGTGAATGCCCCGCAGGATCGACCTATATAGGCGCACAACTCCAGAGCTCTCTGCTAAAGCAAGACCACCTATAGTTAAGAACCCTGAAGTCCGCCTGGGTTATCTTACTAGCTATGTGACTTCGGGCAAGTCACAACCTCTCTGCGTCTCGGCTTGCTCATCAGCAAAATGTAATTGTCGTGTGGCTTGAGACAAAGTACGTGAAACGTTTAACACTGTTTGGCACGTGGTTCTGAAAAATGGTAGCTGTCATTGAGGTTATTTTTTTACGGACTGGGAAAGCCAAGGCCCAAAAGGCATTGCTCAAGGGCGCGGTCAGCCTGAAGGCTGAGAGTTGCACCTTGAGAGCTTCCCAGCACCTCAGCCTAGACTCTGGCAGGAGGTTGAGGGGACACGTGCCGGCTTTGCTGGGCCTGGGCCTGCCTGGGGCGCGACAGGCGGGACCTCCTGAGCTAGCCACATCCGCACCCGGAACCCTGGAAACGGGACTCCCCGCGGTGTGCGCCCCACCCCCCTCCTGCCCCAGCACCATTAGCAACGGGCCTGCCTGCCCTCCCTCCCAGGGCTGAGGCCGCACCTGCCCCACCGGATGGCCGCCCCGGGGCCAGGCCGTGCCCCCCACCGCGCACACTTCCTCCCGGACCTCCAGCGCCCCGTCGAGCGCGCAGGGGGAGGGGAGCCGGCCGCCCCGGCCCCGCCAGCTTCCCACAGCCTGAGCAGCCCGGAGCCGGGGAGGCAGGAAGTCTCAGAGCCGGGGCGTGGAGGCGGAGTAGGGGCAGGAAGTTGGGGGTGACTCTCCCAGAGACCCCAGACAGGGCCCCGGCGTGGGAGCGGGGTGGGCGGGCGCGTAGGGATTAAGGGCTCCCCACACACACACCCCTTTTAGCCTTAGGCCACGTGACCCGGCCGGAGCACCCTGCTGGGTGAGGGCGAAGGCCGCTACCTCTGCCGACCCCCAGCAGCGCGCACTAGGAGGGAGGGGCAGCCTTTGTCTACTTTGCCGCAGAGGCAGCCCCCCACAACCCCTCCCCCACGCGCCCCGCCGGGCCCTGCACAGCCCGGGTTTTCCATCCGGCCCGGCTCGGCTCGGCAGCTGTCAGGGGACCGAGCTGACCTTCGCGAGCAGGGAGTTTCAATTAGCCGCAGATCAGATAAGCGGGCGGGCCAGCCTCTCCGGGCACCGCGGGGGCGCAGCCCCGCCCCCGCCACGCCGCGCCAAACGCGCTCCAGATGGGAACAAAGATGAGGACGCAGCTCCACCTGCCTCCCCGGGGAGGGGGGAACTGGAGGCCCCGCCGGGAGGAGCTTGCCACCGGAGGAAGGGGTTGCGCACCCTCCCCTGCCCGTCTAGGATCTCATTCCGGGGCAGTGGTCTAGTCAAAACGATCTTTGCAACTCGCCTTGCCTCCTGCACAGCGGAGAGGTGCCTGCCACGCTGACCTCATCTCCAGGCGGGCATCGTGCCCTCCCTCCCCTGGAGGGAGTCTTTTGCCATCGCTGATCTCATCCAGAGCACTCCCTGGGAGGCTGAGAGAAGGAGACAGAGCCCAACAGAGAAAGGAAACTGAGGTAGAGACGGACTGGACTGCTTGATTCAGGTCACACCAACCACAACATTCTTTCAGATGTTTATCGAGTGCCTACTAAGTACCAGGCGCTGTTTAGACTATGGGGACATCAGCCTCCTAGAGCTTACATTCTAATTCAGGGAGACAGACCATAATCAAGTAAACAAATAGGTGAACAAGATCATTTCAGAGAGTCTGAAGAGCCATGAAGATATTAAAATAGGTCATGTGAGCCCGATTTCAGAGAGGGGACCATGTTAGCTATGGTAGTCAGGGAGGGCCTCTCTGAGGAGGTAACATCTGAACTGAAACCTGAAAGACCAGGAGGAACCAGTCAAGCAAAGGAGAGGGTGTGGAGCATGCCACTGTGGACATGACCTTAGGCCCAAAGAGGAAGCAGATAGAACAGGGCTTTGCAGACCAGGTGAGGGGTCAGGGTTTATGAAAAGTACAACGGGAGCCTTTGGTAGGTTCTAAACCGGGAGTGACATGGTCTGACTTAAATTTTTAAAGATCCCTCTGGCTATTGTATAGATCAGAGGAAGGCAAAGGTACAAGACAAAGACCAGGGAGGAGAGGAGAGGATGGGGATGGAGGGGGGGCTTTCTGCAGTAGTCATATATTTGGGCTGATGAAGTGGATGTGGAGGTGAGGTGAAGCAACAGAAGCTTGGTGAGAGAGGCAGGACTTGAACCTAGGTCAGCCTTTGGGAGCATGGAGGGGCTGCTTAGAGGTGAAGGGTAAAGTTGTGGAGCAGGAATGCCAGGGTTCAAATGCTGGTACAGATATTTTCCAGCTGAGTGACCTTGGACAGGCATCTCTATCAATATTGTCGAGCATTGTAAAAGGAAAAGGAGATTGCCATTGTAAGGTTTGAATATGACATCTGAAAAGTGTTAATCACAGAGCCTGGTAACGAGTAGGTGCTCAATAAATTTGGGCTATTATTATGGGCACTGTGGTTACTACCCCATCCCCTCGCCCCCACCCCCATCACCACCACCTGCCTCTTTGTGTCAGGACTATCCCCTGGCCTTCCTAACCCACCTCTGGCCTTGTTTTCATTTGCTGAGGGTAGAAACTCTTCCTCTTCTCCCCCCTGCCCCACACCTTTGTCTGGAGGGGAGTTGGGTGGGGATCATAGGGAAGGGACTAACCCAGTCCTTGTTCACTAAACTGACTGCTGGGATCACTCCTCATCCAGGACCCCAACTCACCATCCTGGGGTAACCCTCTGAGCCCCTCAGTGGTCTCCACAGGGGCCTGCCCTCCCTGCCCGCCAGAGGAGTTGAGAGCATTCAGTTATCATTCATTCAATCGATTGAGTGACCCTCCAGGCTAGGCTGAGATGGGGACAGAGAAAAGCACACCCAGGCCCTGCCCTCAGGCAGATACTTGGAAGAGTCCATTGTGGTTAGTTAGGGAATGTTGTGCTGTAGGAGCTTAGAGCAGGGCCAGAGAGGGTGGAGGGGCCCCTTTGGGGCAGCAGTTACTACAGTCACAACTCCCACCTATGGAGCCTCTACCCAGGGCCAGTCACCATGCCCTGGTACATACATGTCATTGAGTCTTTACAACCACTCAATGAGGTCCGTACTATTACAATCCTTAATTTATGAGCAAATAAACAGAAACTTCCAGAGGTGAAGTGCCTTGCCCAAGATCACATGGCAATTAAGTGGTGGAACTGAGAATAAAACCCAGGTCTGGCTGAGGCTGGAACAGGAGAATTTAAACATTCTGCTGCCTGGTCTCATGTTCTATTAAATGCAAGGATGTCTCTGAAAGGCCTTCAGCCGAATCCCTGTGGTGATGGATCTTGCCCTTACTTCACTCAACTTCCCTATGCCTGAGTCTTTATCTAAACTCTCAGGAGCCCAGCCTGGTGCCAGGTATACAATAGATACTCAAGCACTGCTTGAATGTAGCTTCCTCTTGACAAAGTCGTGTTGATGCCTACCCTCATCTCCACACCTCCCCTTGGGTTCTCGGGCCCCTATATCCCATTTCAGAGCCTGTCAGTGCTGATGACTAGAAAAAGAAAAGTTCTAGTTTGCATAATATTTGCATCTGCTTTGCATGCTGTTCACATAACATCAAAATACACAAAGGTCTGGTCCTGGTACCCTATTCCTCCTCTTGGCATTCCCCCCCAACCCCCTGCAACCTGCTGACCCAGAACAGGGGGTGAGGGTTTTGGGTAGTACTCATTTAGGGTCCACCTAACCTTATCTATTTCCAACATTATAGGAACAGAGATGGGAAGATTCCTGTCTACCCTCACCCCCCACCCTCCCCTCCATCCCTTCCTGGGGGAATTCTGGGTCAGGGCAAGGGCTGGGCTTCAAAGGTTGGGTAGAGAAAATGATAAGACATGTGACTGAAAGCACTGTGGGCAGGGACCACTTCAGGGTGTCAGGTACAGCAAGGGGAGAGGAGAAGAGGGAGGCAGACGAGGGCTGAATAATGTCAGGCCTAAAATGCCAGGCTGGGTAGCCAGCACCTTGACAGGCAGGAGAGGACATGAAAGGTGGAAGCACACTGGAGGAGGAGGTTGCCACCCTGGCTTATAGCTCACATCTTAGCCCTGCCCTGGGGTATGCAAAGTGCCAGGCCTGTGTGAAGGCCCCCAGTGCAGCATCAATTCCATGCACCCACCTCCCTGCACAGTATGTTAGGTTCTGCCTCTGTGATAGACTGAATGTTTGTGTCCCCCCAAAATTCATATGTTGAAATCCTAACCCCCAATATGATAGTATAAGGAGGTGGGGGCTTTGGGAGGTGATTAAGTCCTGAGGGTGAAGCCTTCATCAGTGGGATTTGGGCCTTTATGAAAGGGAGCCTAGAGAGATCCCTTGCCCTGTCCACCATGTGATGACACAGTGAGAAGATGGTGTCTATGAACCAGGAAGCAGGTCTTCACTGGACACTGAATTTGCCAGTGCCTCGATCTCGGACTTCCCAGTCTCCAGAACTATGAGAAATAGATGTTTGTTGTTTAAGCCACCCAGTCTATGGGATTTTTGTTGCAGCAGCCCAAATGGAGTCAGCCCCCATACCCAGGAGAGGCTCCATAGGGTGCTCACAGCTGAGCTCCCAGAGGAAGCTTCCACCTGGTGTGGCCTCTCCCAACCCCTGGCCTCTTCTTGTGTGTGCCCCTGTCACTGGCCTATGCTCTGCTGAGACCTTCACGTTCATCCCCACATCCCTTACACTTCTGATGTCACACAGTCCTGGGCGTAATTCCAGCTACCGTAACTTACAGTCACACAATCTCCTTGAGCCTCAGTTTCCTCATCTCAAATGGAGATAATACCAACTTTCAAAGCTTCTTGTAAGAATTAAGTCGGGTGAAGTCCCTAACAGAATACCTGAATTTCATTTATTTAATCATTCTCTATTTGAGTGCCTTCCATGTGCCAGGCATTGTTTTAGATACTGGGGTTTCAGCAGTAAATCACAGAGATGAGGTCCCCAGTTCTCAGGGGTTTCCATTCTAGAGAGGGAGAATGAATATAAACCACAAATATATATTTCACATTGTGACAAATGCTGTGAAAGTATAAATAGGATAATGTA
Organism: Globicephala melas; assembly: GCF_963455315.2. Classification (NCBI taxonomy): domain Eukaryota; kingdom Metazoa; phylum Chordata; class Mammalia; order Artiodactyla; family Delphinidae; genus Globicephala; species Globicephala melas. The sequence continues at coordinate 116,149,766 of NC_083316.1, read as the reverse complement.
ATAGGGTGACATAACAGCACGGCTGGAGGTAGCAGTGGGTGGGTGGTTTTCGACAAGGTGGTCAAGGACTTTATCTCTGAGGTATCATTTGAGCTGAGACCTGAATAACGAGGAGTCAGTCATGCTAAAAGGCAGAGGAAGGGTGTTCCAAGGAGCAGAAACAGCAAGTGCAAAGGCCCTGAGGCAGGAAGAGCTTGCCCTCTGGGGAGGCTGGTGTGGTGAGAGCAACGGGAGCAGGTAGGGCAGAGGTGTGGGTACTGGGGGCCCTCGAGGACCTTGGAAGGAGTCTGGCTTGAATTCCAAGGGCCTTAGAGAATCACTGGAGGTTTTCAGCAGGCATGTGCTAGGAAGTGATTTACACAGTAATTGCTCAATAAAGGCTGGCTGTTGCCATTATGAATAATAATAATAATATAAAGCCCAGAGAGGAATAGCAATATGCCCAAGGTCACAGAGTCCCCATCCCACAGCCCCTTCCTCCTTTGATTGGCCTTCCCCCTCCCCTAAGGAGCCCTGTGGATCAGTCCCAAGCCTGGTGGGAAGGAGGTGAGGGCAGCCTCCCTCCCCTCATTCCCGCTCCTTCCCTCCGGCCATTTCCCGTGCTCCCGGCGCCTGCGCCCCAATTAGCCAGCGAGGCTGACGGCCTCGGCTCCGAATGACAGACACCTCCTGTCACCCCCTGACGGGCGAGGAGATTAACTCTGAGCGGCACCGGCTCTAAGGGACGACGACGACGACAGGGAGGGGAGAGGAAGGGGGAGGGGATGACCAAGCCTCCCCCCACCAAGAGTCCCCAGTGCCTTGGAAGGAAGGGGGGCTAGAGGGGGCCCCTGATCGCAGAGAAGAGCGCTAGGAGGCTGGGGAGGACCACCCCACTCTGCTGATTGGCTGCTCCAGCTGGGGCCACTGCCCCAACCGCCAGCCTCAGCTGCTCTGAGGGCAGGGACCTTACCATGCCTGTGGGGCTTCACAACTGAACCCTCAGTTCTGGCCACAGAGTGGGTGCCCAGTAAACATTTATGGACTGACTGTACATTTTTTTCATGCAGACTCATTCAATCCTCACAACATCCCCATTTTAAAGAACAGGAAACTAAGGCTCAGAGGTGGAGGGACTGGATCACACAGATGGCCTAAAATTTGAACTGAGGCTGCCTGATGCCAAAGCTAGTGTCTAACCACTGGAGAATATCACTCCTCTCCCTAGGAGAAGACAGCTCTTGCCACTTAGGAATTTACAATCCACTATGGGGAAATGAGACACAAGCCCTGGAAAAGGGAATTAACACAGCAGTTCTGGGCATAGATGCTGAGTGCCAGGCTGGGGGTCAGAAGTTCCAGGTAACATTCCCAGGGGAGTGGAGCCAGGAGACATGGGTACAGAATGGAAGTGAATTTCCTGGAGGAGAAAAGGTGAGCTGGACCTCTTAACACAGGTATGACTAGTCAGAAAAGGACAAGAGGAAGGTATTCCAGGCAGAGCATTGCACAGGCAAAGGCCTGAAGGCAGAACTGGGCAAGGCATGCATTAACTGGTCAGGACTTCAGGTTGCAAGTGACAGAAACCCAACACACACTGGCTTAAGCAAAATTAGAACCTATTGGTTCATTCTGAGGCTCTTGATCCTTCAAGAGCAAGGATCAGTTTCCCTTTCTGAGCTTCATTCATGGATAGCTGTCCCCAAGTGGTAGCAGCCTCAAATTCCCACAACATATTAGACAACTGCCACCCCATAATTCCAACCAAAGCCCTGGGATTCAACCTGATTGGCCAGGCTCATCCCTGAACTAATCACTGTGGTCAGGGAAGAGGAGTCTGCTGATTGGCCAGGTCCTCCAGCACCAGGGGTGGGTGGAGTCCCTCTAGAGCCCTAAGGGTGGTGGGGGGAGGATAAAGGTGGCCCCTGGAGTGGGGAGGCACCTGGGGCCAGTCAGCACCAGGGCTCCCCATTTCCAGGGCTAGATTCTGGGTCCTGGATGACTCCTCCATGGGCAGCCTGAGGACCTCCACTCTCCCCAGTTCCGAGAGTTCCTACCTGTATAGATGACATCTACCAGCCCAGCTCTGGCCAGGTGACAGGGGGCTCCAGGAAGCTTCTTGATGTAGGACTGGAGGAGCCTGAGGGTTCCCCCTGCCCAGGCTTGCTCCGATGGCTTGGATGTCTCCATGGGCCTGCCTGATCTCTCCACTCATCCTTCACCCTTAGTCCAGCTGTTTCCCCTAGAGTTTGTTTCATTATCAGGGTCTTCAGTTGTCTTTTACAAAGTCACCAGCTCTGACTGCCAAGAAGAGCAGCCTTGCAACAGGAAAGGCTATGGCCAAGTTCCAGGAAGGACTTCTAGGGAGAGAGTGTTCCACCCTGTAGCAAGGGATGGGCATGACTGTCAGAGTTAGGAAGGAAGAGAACAGGCAACAGCTGGGCCAGCCCCCCAGGTTAGAGTGATAGCTGTAATAGCTCATCCTAGAGCTAATGACTCTGGAGGTAATGAGCTCCTTTCACCAGGAGGAGTGGGGGAGGCACTGTACTTTTGGCAGTCATGCTCAGTGTTTGGAGCATGGACTTGGAAGTCATTCTGACAGAGATTTGAATTCTGGGTCAGCTGAGTGACTTTGGGCTGGCGCTCTCCAGTCTTTGTTTTCTCATCTGTAAAATGGGGATAATGCAAGGCCTACCCTCAAGAGGTAGCTTAGTTCAAATGAGATATTGCATCCAGGTGCTGCCACCACTCCTCGCACAGAGACTCTTCCATAAAGGGGCAGCTGTTACTACTAATATTCTAGCTCTGTCCAAGACTGGCCCTTAGCCTAGAGCCACCGGCAACTCTTTCTGGACCTCAGTTTCTCCATTTGTACTTCCAGCCCTCTCACTCCTCGGGTGGGTGACTTGGATGATCTCACTGAGGAGAGGACCCCTCCCACATCAGTCAATCCCTGTGTGTTAGGGTGGGGGGGTGGAGGAGGGAAGGCGGCAGGCAATGCCCAACCAACGATTTCACCAGGCTGGGCAGGCAGCGCCAGGCAGGCGGGAGCTGGTCAGGTTTTTAATTGAACGCGATGCAAATGAAATGTAAATACCATGCAAATAAGCTCTTGCCAGGAGGCGCTGGGCTGGGAGCGGAGGGAGCAGGGAGGGGACTGCTGAGCAGGGGCCCTCCCCTGTCCCCCTTTCTCTCTCTCTCTGTGGCTACCCACGCCCCTGCCCACCCCCTGGTGCCGCCCACCCAACCAGGCCATTACATTCTGGGAACAGTGGGCACTGCATTCCCCCCAGAGCCCCCTTCCAGATCTACTTCCCTAACCCTGTGGCTCCTGGTGGTGGTGAAAGGGTGCTCAAGGAGGAGCCAGGGAACCTGTGGATGGGGCTAGGCTGACACAGACACTCACAGTCACACAGAAAGATCCATGAAGACATAGATGGGACACACAGATATAGACATGCAGGAACCCACCTTTCCCTCCCAAGCTCCCCGCAACACTGAGACCCACACAGACAGCCAATCACACATAAATATACAAAATTGCACATTCAGTCACAAATACAGTGACACAAACAGCCCCGGTCATAGGGGCACGCGCGCGCGCACACACACACACACACACACTCACACAGAGTAGTCTGCCTTGCCATGAATACTGCAGACTGAAGTCCCTGTGCTGGCCTGAGGTCAGGGCTGGGAGTGGGGGGACAGGCACCCTGTGTGGTCAGAGCCTGGTGGTCTGAATGAGACCAGATGGGCTGTACGGAGTGAGGGAATCCTTCCCGGTGGCCTGGGCCCTTTGCCCACCCCCTATCCCAAAACACATCACCATACCCCAGGACTCATAACCACTAGACAACCCCAGGTGTTGGTCTATCCCCAAGTCCTGAGGACCTGAGCCCCATCCTGGGATTTGGAATCCTCCTGTGATTCCATAGCCCCCCTCCCCTTGAGGCAGCCAGCCATTTGGGGGAGGTTGGCCCAGGTGACAGGGCTTGATCTGCTAGGGCAGAAATCCATCCCCACCTTGCCAAGGGGTAGGGGATGAAGCACAGAGGACTGGGGGAAAGGCTGAGCCGTCTGTACAAACCTCCATTCCACCCAGGATCCACATCTGGAGGTGGTTCCAGCCCCCCCCTGAAGTGACTCACGCCCCACATTTAACTCTCATTAGCGCCTCTGAGCCCAGCTGGGAGGGACAACCGCCAGCTTCCCCCAGCAGACAGGGAGCTCCGGGTGGGCCGCCCTCGCAGCCTCAGTTTCCCCCCAGGGGTCTGGCCCAGCGACAGGGGCTGCGTGGGAGAGCAGTGGTTCATAGTCCCCTTAGTCTGAGCTGGGCCTGTCCTCCACCCCACGGAATGGGGGACTGGGTGTGGCCTCTTCCAGGAACCCCAGCCCCAGTCCCCTGCCCAAGCCCCACCCCAACCAGGGCCCGAGGGTCCGGAAGGAGCAGGAAGGAGGGGAGGGGGCAGATGGCTCTGGATCTGAGGCCACAGAAGTTGCGATGATCCTGCCGCCAGTCCGGCCCAGGCGCTCCAAAAAACAAAAACAAAAACAAAAAACAAAAAAAACAAAGCGCCTCCTCCGTCAGTTCCTTACACAGGGCGGGGGTGGATGAATGGGGCCAGAGAAGCAGAGGGACACGGCCAAGGACCCATGGCCCTTTAGGGCCTCCTTCCTTCCTTCCTCCGCTTCACAGGCTGGACCTTGCTCTTTAACACTGCTGCGTTACTCCGTCAAGGTGCACTGGGCGCCGTGGGCGCGGGCCTCCGGGAAGCCATGCCTAAGACCCCCACCCCGCCCCGGGAGGGGCCGTTCCGCGTGCCTCCACCACACTCCCTCCCTCTCTTCCCCTCTCCGTGGGAAGGAGGCAGCTGGGGCGGGGGTGGCCGCTGGAGCGTCTTGCCCGTGTGATCGTGCCGAGCCGGGAATTCGGGGCCATGTGGGAAAGACATTAGTGCCGGCCGCCCTGCCAGCCAGGAATGCGCCCCCCGCTCCGCAGCCGCCGCCTGCCTGGCCCAGAAATGGTGACTCACCCGCTCCGTGTTCGTGTTCCCACCCCCTCATCGCGCACCCTCCACAGCCCTCCACAGCCCACCGCAGGCCTGGCCGCGGGCTTTCCAGCCTCCCTGCCTTTGCTCCAACTGGTTCTGCTACCTGTCTAGCGTGTGGCTCCAGTCTCTACCAATCTCATAATACTGAACCAGATCGCACCTCCTGGGGAAACCTAAGACCCCCTCCCCAGGCCTGTCTATTCTCTAGAGTCTTGCTCTGGTTAAACACTTTTTTGAGACTTAGCCCCTCAGGCTGTCTCCCTCGCTCCAGAATGACTCACCTCTGGGCCCCCACACCCATCACAGAGCCTGAAGCACACAGCAGGTGCAGAAAAAAGAAGGGAGTCAATGTAACCTGTTAAGTTTGGGAAGCAGAGCATTGAGAGGGGAGTGGTGTTCCTCCAGCTTCCCCTCTGTGACCTTGGAATAGTAAACAGTACCACCTACCTCATAGGATATGTGACCCTGGATCCCTTATTCCCCTTGTCTGAACCTTGCTTTCCTCCATCTAATACAATAAGGATAATAATACCCATCCTGCTTGCTAGCAGGGGTGGCCTGTGCAGAAGCTTTTGTCTGTAATGTCCTCAGCTCAGGGTCTGCTGCTGGGAGGGACCCAATCACGATGGTGGTAGTGACATTACTAGTAATCACAGTTATTTAATGAACACCTACTATGTGCCAGCCCTAGGCTAGGTACTTTCTAGAAATTATCTCACATCACCCCTGCCTCAGTCATGTGAGGGTAGGTCCTGTTATTCTTCTTTTACAAATAAGGAAACGTTGAGGTTTGGTGAGGGGAAGGCACTGACTCAGGAATCCCACACCCAGGGCTCTGGTTCCAGCACCCTCAGAGCTCTTGAGAGCCCATGCAGGAGCAACCCCTCGGTCCGACTCTTCCGAACACCAAACTGGGCTCCAGTAGGTAATCCCTTGCAGCACCCACCCCCGTTGGAACCTGATAACCAGCCTCCCACCTCCCCCAGGTCCACCTCTCATAACTTTTTTTTTTTTTTTGCGGTACGCGGGCCTCTCACTGTTGTGGCCTCTCCCATTGCGGAGCACAGGCTCCGGACGCGCAGGCTCAGCGGCCATGGCTCACGGGCCCAGCCGCTCCACGGCATGTGGGATCTTCCCGGACCGGGGCGCGAACCCGTGTCCCCTGCATCAGCAGGCAGACTCTCAACCACTGCGCCACCAGAGAAGCCCTCTCATAATTTTTAATAAGAAGTAATAGCACCAAGCAGCAGGCATCAGCTTCATTTCTTTTTAATTAATTAATTTTTTTTTAAAGTTTTTTTTTGGCTGCGTTGGGTCTTCGTTGCTGCACACGGGCTTTCTCTAGTTGCAGCAAGCAGTCACTTCTCTTGTTGCAGAGCACAGGCTCTAGGTGCACTGGCTTCAGTAGTTGTGGTGCATGGGCTCAGTAGTTGTGGCACACGGGCTCTAGAGCATAGGCTTAGTAGTTGTGGCTCTTGGCCTTAGTTGCTCCACAGCATGTGGGATCTTCCCGGACCAGGGCTCAAACCTGTGTCCCCTGCATTGGCAGGCGGATTCTTAATCACGGCGCCACCAGGGAAGTCCCATCAGCTTCATTTTTAATTATCTAATTTACATTTAATTTTCCCCACCAACGTGATGCAGTTTATGATGTTTTACCTAAGAGCATCTATTTATGGGCTAAAAAATATGTTCACAAAACTAATGGGCAACGCTTCCCTTTTGGAGGCCCCTAGTTCAGAGTCAGGGACCCCAGCTAGGGCCTTAGGTCCTATGACCCAGCAACCAACATTGTTCTTGACACTGGAATAATTAATAAACGGATGTCCCAGAAGCCTTTCAGAGCGTGCCCCTTCCCTTCCAGCCTCCAGAAAAAATGATTATTGAGTGCTTACTCTGCCAGGCACTTTATGGGAATCTTGCACCAACCCTTGCAGACTGGTGCCATTAAACACCTGTTCTACAGATGGACAAACCCAGGAAGATGAAGTATCCTACCCCAGGTCACACAGGAAGAGCCAGCATTGCAAACTTACGGTCTATGACTTGAAGCCTACTCTCTGCACTGCAGGATTGGGTGGCCCACTCAGAAAATCCATGCCCTGGTCCTATAGACACCAGCTCCAACATTTGAGACCTTAGGTCCATGGTGAAGTGTGCCCTGTGGTTCTCAGGCTGTCAATGGAATTGGGTGACAGGATGAGTGGGGAGGAGTGGGACTCAATGACATAGGTCTCACAGCAGTGGACCCCCAGGGATCCCTGAGATCTGGGGATGGTTTTCCAGGCCTCTCGGTGCCCAATGGCTGTGACTTCCACGGAGGGTCCTGGAAATAGCAGGGGCGCCCATCTTTCTTTTCCCCTTTGCTCTATATGAAACTGGGCCTTCTCTAAAACATAGTGGATGAGCAAAAATTTTGGTTTCCAGGAGAGAAGAGAGAGTATGAAACCCAAAATGAAGCCTGAGTCCAAGGCTGGTGGAAAAAAGACATAGGCCCAGGGCAAAAGGGCAGGGTGGATACTCACTTTTTAAAAATTAATTTATTTTATTTTATTTTATTTATTTATTTATTTAGGCTGTGTTGGGTCTTCGTTGCCACGCAGGCTTTCTCTAGTTGCGGCAAGTGGGGGCTACCCTTAATTGTGGTGCTCGGGCTTCTCATTGTGGTGGCTTCTCTTGTTGCGGAGCGGACTTCAGTAGTTGTGGCTTGAGGGCTCTAGAGCACATGCTCAGTAGTTGTGGCACACAGGCTTAGTTGCTCCGCAGCATATGGGATCTTCCCAGACCAGGGCTCAAACCCATGATCCCTTGCATTGGCAGGCAGATTCTTAACCACTGCACAACAAGGGAAGTCCCATGGATACTCACTTTGACTTCATCTCGTTGTGGGCAGTGTGGACCCTCGACTTGGCTCAGCCAGGACTGCAGACAGGCAGCATGGACGCTCACTCCATCCTTGGACTGGCCTAAGTGGGTGAGCAGGGGGGACAGTGAGCCCATGTCTTGGCCAGGCCTTGGGCAAACGGGTAGCGTGGACTCTCACCTGAACTTCAGCCACACCTTGGGTGGGGAGTAAGGACCTTCACCTCAAGCCTTAGCCAGACCCTGGGTGGAGAGCAGTGTGGACTCCTCCTCAGTCCCAGTCATGCTCACAGGACCAGGAATTCCTCTGAGATTTGAGGGAGCTAACCGCTCCCCTACTATTACAGGTGCAGACCTATTTTTCAACAAATGCCTGGGGTCCCAGAAGCTCCACTTACCACTGCAGGACAAGAGGGGGCCACCCTGGAACCCAAAGCCCTGATTAGCACCCTTGAGCCACACTTACCTTCCAGCCTCAGTGTGCTTATCCAGAAAATGGACCCAGTGTAAGATCACACAGCAAGTTGGGAAGTGGAACCCAGATTTGAGTCTCACACAGGGGTGGGACTTTAGGAACCTCCAAGGATCATAGTGAGTTAAGCTGCACCTTGGTGCCTGGTCCAGGCTGGGTGTGTGTGTGTGTGTGTGTGTGTGTGTGTGTGTGTGTGTGTGTTGCTGGTGGGGGAGTGCGGCGGACAGGGTGTCAGGGGAGCTGCCGCTGCCGCCTCCCTGGTATTTTTAGCCTCGAGAATGAGCTGAGCTCAGGGCTCTGAGCAACCATCGGCAGTGAGGGAAACGGGAAGGTCCTGGCCACCCCTCCCTACCACCGCCAGAGTGGAGCTGGGTTTGGGTAGGGGGGCCAGCCTGGGAAAGGGCACAGACCCCAGGGACTGGGAGCAGTCAGGTCCTGAAACCCTGCACCCCAGACCACCCCCATCTGGGTCATTTTTCCAATGCCCCCTTCCTGTGGGGTGCATCAGCACTCAGCCAAGCTGGCAGAGATAGGCACCCCCATCTCACCCCCTGCTACCCTCGGCTTCCCCTGCTAGGAGCTCTGGGCAAGCTCCTGCCTGTGCGGCCAGGTCAGAACTGTGAGGTTCCCATGACAACGGATGACAGCAGCAGAGGCTGCTGGCCACAGGGTCAGGGGTGAGGGGGCTGTGGGTGTCGGAGCAGGAGAAGGGAGGAAGCCCAGCACAGAGGTGGGGGAGGGGGCTGGAGTGAAGGACCCCCAACTTACAGCTCCTTCTTGAGGTCTGAACCCCTAGGGAAGGCCTAGAACTTTGGCTGACTGGTGCTGGAAGGGACTCCTTTGCAGTCTAGATTGGGAAGGCTTGAAGGAAGGGCTGGCTATACCTTTGGTCATGTGATCACAAAGCCAGCTACCAGGTTACAGCTTGGATGGAAATCCTAGTCTCTTGCCTCTTAGCCCAGGACTCTGCTGCCTCTAGGCTAAGGTCTTAGGGGATAAGAGATGGGACCCAGATGTCCCCTTATCCCCATCTCCAGGAGGTGAACAGGTCCTGAAGCTCTCCAGCCTGGCCATTCTGTAACTTGGGTTCCCCATCCTGTAATGAGTGGTCAAGGCCCCAGAACTGATAGGTCACTTCTGGCCAAGGCTAGCCACCTCCTTCCTAATAAAGGGTATGTTTTGTTTCCCTTGGAAGGGGACATTGAAGGGAGCATGATCATGGTCTCCTGCTGACTCCCCAGCTCAGCCCCAGGGGCCCAGAGTGGAGTTAGGAATTTGCCCCACAAACCCCAGTTGACTGAAGGCTTCACTCCAGACTTAAGTCCCTCCAAAGGCTGCCCAGGTTCCAGAACCATCGTTGGCTCCCACTGTGCCCAAGACAAAATACATTCACTCATCCTGGAGCTTGAGGTTGACACCACAGTCTCCTGGGCTCCCTCCAGCATGGTGTCCTCCCTGCTCCAATCTCTAAGTCTCCTAGGTAAGCAGCACGGTCCTTCGAGGCTCAGCTCTACTCACACCTCCTCCAAGAAGGCTTCTTGGCTCTTCCCATCCACATAGATCTCTTGTTCACCAAGGGGTACGAGGTTTGAGAGTTGACAAGGACCTTGCACACAGGACTTCTCATTCCACCCTCACAGTACCTCTGAGAAGCAAAGCCCAGAGAGGAAAGCTTCTAGTAGAAGGTCATGCAGCCTGTGAGTGTCAACCTGGCACCCAGCTGCAAGTCCCCTTTTCTCTTGGGGCCCCTTCTTGGCAGTCACCAGCCTGTGACCCTGCAGTTGGGATCCTCGAGCTCAGATCCAAGTTTCTTTCTCCAGCTCCTTATATACAGAGGGCTACCCCATGCCCTCCACCTCCAATTCATCCATTTATCCAACATTACTGAGTACCTAACATGTGCCAGTAGAGAATCCCCTCCCCCTTGGAGCTCACTTTCTAGCTGGGGAGACCAGCAAGTGAATGGAGAGTTCACCCCATCTGATGCCAGCAGAGCTGTGATGGGTGCACCGGGGGCAGTGGGTGCACAGAAGAGAGTTCTCCAGCCAGACTTAACAGAGTCAAGGTAGACTCCAACCACAGCTCAGCCTCCCTTAGGTCTTGCCTGCCTAGGGAACTTTACTCCCATATGTAACCTCAGTCCCACTAGCTGCAACCCCTAAAGAACAACTGGCTGAGAAAGGCCAAAACCCAGGTCCCTGACCCCAGTGCTTTATCAATCAGCAATCCAACTCTGTTTCTGCCTGGGATCCTCTCCCTCCGCTGTCTCCACAGACCCACCGAGATGGTTAGAGGGGCTGGCTGGACAGCAGGAGCATCCGGCCTCGAGCCCATAAATCCACTGCACCCCTCTTCCAGCCCCCACCGCCCCAGCTCTGCTTTGGGGGACTAGCAGGCCAGTGGGGTCTGTGGGCCTGGCAGGTGGTAGGTAGACAGGCAAGGGTCAGAGCCTATCCCTCCCTGGGTGGCTGAGCCACACTGGGAACAGGGGAGGGAAAGAGGCCCCAGGATTGCTGCTTGGTCCTCAGGGTCCCCGAAGGCCACCCGGAAGGGGAGAGAAAATGAGAAAGGAACTCAGCCTTGGCTTCCAAAATCCTCCCACTCATCGGAGCCAAGGGGGCTGCAGGAGGCAGGGCAGGCTCCTGACACAGGACCAAATGCCCCTCCTGGGGGTGGGGGTTAGAGCACCAGGCACCCTCGTGATGAGGCCGGCTGCAGGGCGATTAATCTTGTGAGGCCTGTGTGTCAGCCCCCCCGCTCCTCAGCCGCCCATGGTCAACCCCGCCCGTGCTGCCCCGGGAGTTAATCTCCGCCGCTCAGGGGACTTCTCAGCCGCTGTCACGGCTGCATTAATTCTGAAGCAGAGGGAGGCAGGCAAGGACTGGGGAGCAGTGCGTAGACTCCTTGGAAAGGTTTTGTGGTCAGCAGCTGGTGAGGAGGGGCTCCAAATGATGGGGCCTGGGTCCCCTTCAAGGCCCAGCCCTAGTTGAGAGGTGGGGGGCGTCTATATTATCCCCCCTCAGACCATCAGAGCCCTTGCACCCCCCAGCCTCTAGCCCTCAGCCGCCAGCTGCACCCCAAATGCAGTTTGCAGTTTTGACAGCAGATGTCTCTCCTATTATGATTTATCAAAATGCTTAAGGTAAATAATGCACACATATTTATAGGGAAGGAGGGGCGCAGTGGAAGGTGGGAGGGACTGAAGGGGTCAGGGGGGTTTGAAGCACCCTTGCCCCTGTCCCCAGCCCTCCCCACTCAGGCCCAAGGCTTGACCCCAGCCAGGCCCTGGGGAAAGCGGGCTGGGGTGACATCAAGCCTACCCAGCCGCCCACCCAAGCCTGGCCCCCAGGTCAGGGAGTGGGTGGACCTGCCTTGCTGGGCCCCCGCCAGGCCTGGGAGGCGGCCACCTGGGGGAAGTGGCTGAGCCAGCCTCACACCTCGGACTTGTTTCCATGGCTTCGCTGCTGTCTGGACTCCTGAGGGCTCCGTCGCCTTATCAACGGCGGCGGGCACTGCCCTTGCCCTCACCCTCGCAGTCACTCCCCCCGGACCCCAGCAGCTGCCTGTGGATCCCCCTGGGGCAGAGCCAACTCAGCCACAGGCGGTGCCCCTTCCTGGGCTGGCCTCAGAGCTGGGTGAGCAGCTGGGAGGGTGGTGGGAAGATGCCAGTGAGGTGCCGGTGAGGTGGAGGGGTGGAGGCCTTTGTAGATTCAGGCTGCACCCACTTTGGGCCCCCCAAATACCCAAATCCTGTCATTTTAGGGGAGGGGGCAGTGATCCTGGGCTACCTTCTCATCCCCCACCCACACTCCACACTATGCTCTTTGTTTCCAAACCTTCTTGGGCTTAAGAACATTTGGTTAAAGAACTTTCCTGAGTTTTCTGATTTGAAAAGCAATATGTATTTACTGCAAAAATAAAAGTAAAGAAAAACAATAGTCAAAAAGTGCAGAAAAGTTTAAGTAAGTAATGCTTGACCCTAATCCTGCATCCGGGCAGGATCACAGGCATGTAGGGTGGGGGGTTTGGTTTCTTCCAGCCAAAGCCTGAAGCATGACCAGGTGTTTAAGGGCCAGCTTCTGAAACCAGAGGAACTTGGCTTTGTGACCTTATGTACGTTTCTCTACCTCTACCTCTCTGAACCTCAACTTTCTGATCTAGAAAATGGGATAACTGATCATCGCCCTCCTCACGGGGTTGTGGTGAGGATTAAGTGAGCTAGTGAGTGCAATGGACTAGCCCAATGCCTGGCATACAGGTAACAAGCTCTACCTCTTGTGAGGCGGTGATATCATCAACACCTCTAACCAAGGGCAGAGATGCAGAAAATGCAGCTTCCAGGGGGCTGGGGAAAGGGGGCTCTTTCTAGTAAGTTTATCCTTACCTGTGGACAGCACTCCAATTAGAGTTGGAAACACACGAGAGGAAAAAAATTGCCCAGAAGGAGATAATGTGTTTATTCAGCCCACAGAGGTTTTCTGGTGCCAGTGCTGTCCTCACTGAGCTGCAGACCGCAGCCCTGAAGTCAGGCGATGTCAGCCAGGGTGATCAGCAGTGATGGGGGTGGCACAGGGACACTAGACCTGTCCTGCAGGGGTTAAGAAAGCTCCTGAGGAGGTAGCACCTGAAAGGGGAGGAAGGCATCAGTCAGGAGGGAGAAGGCTGCAGGAAACAGACCTGCATCTGGACGGCGGCTGGGGTAGCTGGCCACCAGAGCCCCCAGCCCAAGCTCCACCCCCAGCCCAGGCCTGAAGGCCTGGAGGACCTGGCTCTCCTCCCCTGGGCCCACCCCATCTTCACGCCCTGCTGCCTGGAATCTGAGGCAGCCCTTGTTCTCTGGCAGGAGGGGAATTTAATGCCGCTGAGGGATGGCAGGTCGACAGGCGAAGAGAGATGAAAGTGTCCACTCTGGCAGCCGGGTCGGTGGCCTCGGGGGACCCTCCCATACCCCCTCTATCTTCCCCAGCCATTCTCCACTCAGTGTGGCAGGAACAGCCCTCAAGGGGCCCTCAGGAGAGATGTGGACCTCTCGGGACAGGACTCCCTGCGGGGCTGTGTGAGCTTGGGGGGCAGCTGGGCCTCTCTGTGCTAATTACCTGCCTGCAGGGCGCCTAGGCCAAGGTCTGTATTGTTAACATGCTGGTGGCTGCCTGTCCTTCCCCCGCCTTGGCTGTCGGCAGCAGTGCCTGTCAGCACAGGGTCGCGGGTGGGCAGTGGGGAGCCAGGGCTGGGTGCACAATGACCTCCATCCATCCATCTCCAGTACCTGGGAGGGAGTGGGAGCTGGCGCTGCAATCAGGTCAGGCCTAAGCGGCCTTGAATGCAGCAGAGCCATGTGGCCATCACCACCTCCTTCTTTGTGACAGCACAGAGCTGGGCTGAGTCTGGGAATAGAGGCTGGGGCCCCAAGCCAGAATCTGCCCCCGGGGCCAGCAGCCCCATGTCCTTATTGGAGGTGCCGTGGGTTTTGGCACTGTGAGGTGACTTTGTTGCTCTGCAAAGCACCATGCCAAGTGCCCCACCCTACGGTCCCTGGTTATGTTGCCCTTTTTTCCTGGGAACAGAGGCAAGGGCATTTGGCCAAGGTCATCCACAAGGGCACACACACACACACACACACACACACACACACAAACACACATGCAGAACGTGGCTTTGACACATGGTGACCAAGAAGAGGGGAGGACAAATGTGTCTAGACTCAGACTCCCAGGTTCTGCCCTCTTTCCTGTCCATGGAGGCAACTGGTCCTCCCAAAGCAGCCTGGTGCAGGGGTCTGACAGCCAGGAGCCCGAGTTCTAATCAGTTCCCCTTACCATCTTGCTCTGTGACTTGGGCATGTCCCCTACTCTCTCTGGGCTTCAGTTTCTCATCTGTAAAATAGATAATAATCCCTAAACTGATGACTTCCTGGAATCAAAGAAGCAAATTTATTTAACAAATTGAAAACATGCCAGGCTGAAGACAGCCTCCAACTAGCCTTGGGCCAAGGAGAAGTACCCATACAGAGAGCCTAGTTCCTGGCCCACAATCACCCAGTACACTACAGGAGCTGTCCTTCTTCCTTCTTCCTGCACAACACGATGACAGTAAGATCATAGCATAGGGCCAGAGTCCCAGTCTGGTGTGCTGAGTCAGGTTCAGGGCATGAAACAGGGGCCCCAGTTCGAGTGGGGGATAAGGGCAGCAAGGGACTAGGTCAGGCCAAACCCTGCTGCTTTGGGGGGGAGGGGGCGCCTGGCAGGCGCTGGGCAGGCCGGGGTGGGGAGAGGCCTTTGGCGGCCACAGAGAACAAAGAAGCTGGGGTTGCCAGGATATTCTGCGGAGCTGAAGCTGGTGGTGGTGGGGCTGAGAGAGGGGCCGTGGTGGCCGTGGGAACCGTGCCTGCTGCCCCCATGCCAGCTTCCCCACCCAGACTGGGCCTCAGGGCCAGGCTGGGGGTAAGAGGGGCTGCCAAGGGCCCTCATTCTGTCCCCAGAGTTGCATGGCTGTCAGGGCAGAGACCCAGGAAATGCTGTAGACAAAGACCACGGTGCATAATGTCAGCATCACTGAGGGGATCACAGGTGCACATTGACACACAATGTCATAAGCACACACCCAGGCAGTGTCACAAGGTCACAGCATGATCACAAGCCAGCATCACACACTCACATAGAACCCCTGATATCAGTCCCAGGGCCACACCCATGATGGTCACACAGGCACAACATCATGAACCACAGAGGACCACCGGTGTCTTGTCATGGGGTCATGCACGCCATACAGCATCAGTGTTACACATCCAGTGTCACACATTCAGCTGTACAACCTGGCATCATACTGGGTCTGTTACAGGATTGAACAATGTCACAGGATTATACATGCAATGTCACAGAACACCCCAAAGCGTGGGGCTGCTGACATCACATACTAACCCATGGCCACATGAGGTCTCACATCAGTCTACCACACACTGTCACCGACCCATTTTCAAAATGTCAGTCAGTGTCACACATAGACACGCTGCCGCACAAGGCCTCACGTGGTTGTCAGGGCCTTGAAGCCCCCCACACAGAGGCACACAAAGCTACATGGAGGCTGGGTTTGTCTCCAGCTCCACAGCCCCAGGTGCACTCACTCCCAGCCTCTCCAGCCACCCACTGCCACCCAAGCCGGGTTATGGGGTGCTTGAGGTGAAGACACCCAGGTCACCAGGAGGTCAGGCTCCCGACTGTAGCATAGGGGAGCTGTGCTACAGCTTCCCGGGGAGGGGAATTGGACATTCAGCTCCACAGGGGAGCCCGCCTCTAAGTACTTCTCTGTCAGACGGGAGAGCAGCAGGGGTGAGCCCGACACAGAAAGACACAGAGGTGAGAGATCCAGGGAGATAGTGAGGTAGAGACACAAGAGACACACAGAGACTGAGATACATGGAAAGGTGACGAAACACAGAAGAGAGAGTCTTCGAGGACCAGCATTGACGGTCAAGACAGAGCACCAGATAGAAACAGGCAGAGACAGGGAATTCCCTGGCGCTCCAGTGGTTAGGACTCAGCGCTTTCACTGCTGAGGCCTGGGATTGATCCCTGGTCAGGGAACTAAGATCCCCACAAGCTGCGCAGTGCAGCCAAAAATAAATTAATTAATTAAAAAGAAGAAGAAGAAGAAGAAAGAAACAGTAAGAGACAGACATGCCAGAGCAGGGCCCGGCCCAGGGCTAGGGCAGCAGCTAGGCCACTCTGTGGCGAGATGGGGTGGCTGGGGCTTCAGGGAGGATGCACACCCTGGGCGGAAGGTGGGAGACATCTTGGTGAGACTTTGGTGAATAATAGTTTTAAAATAGCAGCGCCAGCTCCCATTGACTGAGTGCTTCCAGTGAACCAGGCCCTTCCCTAGAGTGATCTCATTTCATCATCAGGCAACTTTATAGGGGAGAGAATATCACTGTCCCCATTTCCCAGATGAGGTAACTGAGGTCTTATCATGTGTTCAACCTCAGTTATCACCACCCCTACCTGGGCCTCCTCCAGACAGAGGGGCTGGCCTACCCTTTCCACAAAGCACAGCACAAGAGGCCAAAGCTGGAAGAGACGAGGGGCCTCAAGCTCAGGGCTTCTCTGTGTTGGGGGGGGTGAGCCCAGGAGCCATGGCCGGGCTGTGGGTTGGCACACTAAAGGGTACAGGCTGACTTGAGTCACAGCATCCCCCCCTCGGGGCTGGCACCGGAGCCGTCCACCCCACACCTGTAGGCATGCCAATGAGGGCTGGCCCAGGCCATCTGCGCCCTGTGTGCTGCCAGCAGCCAGGTGGGGGCAGGCAGGGGCCTCCTGCCCAGGTGCCCCCTGCTGGCCAGGCTTCCCACCCCAACTCCTCCAAGGAGGACCCTCCCTGCCCCTAAGAGGTTCTGGAGTTTGCCTTGTGCTGGCGGGGGCGAGGGTGCCCCAGGCTGCAACACCTCCCCCTACTCCCCGCTGGACCGCCCCCCCCCCCCACCTTTGGCAGAGCTGCCCAGAGAGATCACAGGCAGCCACATGAAAGGGAATTTTTCCCAGGCAGAGATGAAGTTGAAAGCTGCCTCCCACCACCCCCGCCTGCCCCTGCTGTGCCAGGCCAGGCTGCTGAGCTCCTGGTGCTCAAAGGGAGCTTGTGACACCTGGGAAGGGGTTGGGGGTCAGAACCCTCACCCAACATGGCTGCTTTCTTTCCTCCCAGGAACAATGGCAGAGACATTTCCCCCACCTGACCGCCCACTCAGCTTTAGAAGTTGCCCCTTCGTCATCCCAAAAGCCCTCACCCACCTGAAGCCAGGCCCCAACATGGTCAGGAAGTCCTTCCTCAAGTCTAGCTTCATCTCAGCCAGGCTCAGAGCAGCTGGGTGGGGAGAACGCCTCCTGCTCAAGTGGATGAGAGGCCGCATCCTGCATACATCCAGCCTCTGTGATGTCCAGGGCTGGGGCGTGCAGCTACCACCCCTTCCTGCTCAGGTTGCCCTGGCCTAGACCACGCGGCTGTGTGGTGACTTCCCCAGACATGTTGTCTTGGAGGTCCCAGACAACCTTGTGCCAACAATCTTTCGGCGGGGGTGGTGTGTGTGTGTGGATGCCAAGAGCCAAAGCCAGGGACACGTCCAGGCCTGAAGGGGGGTACGTGGGGATGACTGTGTGTGTGCGTGTGCCAGGCGTAGCCAAGTCCCCAAGAACTTGGGCTAAAACTGATCCCTGGGGATTCACCTTACTGGATCCCTGCAAGGAAGAACAAATAAGAACCTGAACAGGCAGCTCAGTGCCCACCCCCTGCCAGTACTGCTGGCTACTTTGCACTGATCGGACCTGATGCATTGAGGTGAACAGAGAAGGTGGCCCCAGGTAAGTGAAGGTCCCTGGAGGTCCAGATCCTGAGGTAGGGTGTACCATCAGGCAGGTGAGGTGCTCCAGTACCGGCCACTTCCAGATGAAGAGCATTTCCATCCCGTCAGCCAGGGCTGCCCCCCTTCTGGATCCAGACGGCCTCACTTCCCAAGAGATCCCCCCTCTAAATGTCCCTGGGCCATCCGTCCTCCTTCCTAAGGTAGTCCCAGACACCCCCTGCCCAGCAACAGCCCCCAAGCCAGGCCCCAAAACCGGACAGCAAGAAGCCAGTGGTGCTTCGTGACACAAACATGCATTCGTTTTATTCACAAAACAGCCTGGTTTCCTAAAACAATACAAACAGCATGTTCATCAGCAGGAAGCTGGCCATGGGCAAGGGGGCCCAGGCCACCGGGGGCCCCTGGGCACCCACCCCCACTGGCAGGGCCCACGCAAAGAAGCCCTTTCTTCTGTTGCCATCAGTGAGGCCAGAAAAAAAGGGCTCATTTTCTCTAAGGGAAGTAGCCAGGATCAGAAATATCGAGACATGAGCTTCCCAGATCTCAATGGATAAACGAACAGAACTTTTGTTTTTGCAAAATCATCACTGTTAGGGTTGGGGGGGGGTCCCATTCTGGGGACCGTGGGTACAGCGAGGCTGGCCTGGGCCCGGGGGGTGGGTGGGCTGCTCCCTCCCGCTCTGTGAGCTCCTTGCGGCAGCTCCGCACGCGTGGATGGATACAGAGGGGCTTCGACACGGCGCCATCAACATTCTCTTTATAAACGTGAGTGGATTCTCCAGGCAAACTATGCACTATTTCATGGTCGGAAAGAATCAAAGGAAGTTTAAATGAGGGTGGAGTTAAACTGTGCTAAATTACAGTAGTGCTTATTAGTAACTAGATTTCAAAAGGTTACAGAAAATTTACATTCTCTACACAAAAACTGCATCTCCTGCACAGACAACATCGACATCGACACAGGAAGGAAACTGATTGTCCATTCTTTGCCCAGGAAGTCTCGGTACTTTACAGATTCGTCTTTACCTCTTTTTGTTGTTGTTGTTGTTGTTCTTCCGAAAAAGCAGTTAATTTTTTTTCTTTTCTTTTTCTTTTTATACTAGGGACGTGGAGATGTTAAAACGACAACAAAAAATATATATATAAAAACAGGAATGAAATCTGTGAGAGAATATTTTTGGTTCTAAAGACGGGTGCATCCGTTTGTCTTCGCCCGAATCCCTTGCCGGAGACCACACGAGCAGTGACATTGCACGGAGAGGGCAGCTTTGGGTTCCCGCCGCCGTCACTGAAACCACCGGAAGGCGGCTCCCGTCGGAAGCATCACCTTCTGGCGGGGGCGGGAGACAAAAACAAGGAGAGAGTTCAGTCAGGGTCCGGCGGGGCCTGGTGCAAAGACGTTCCCCTGTGGATGGCCTCATGGCGGAGGAATGGGCATGGAGTAAAAGCAGCCACCCCTTGGAGTTCCTGCCATCCTGGCCAGGCCAGAGAAGCCTGACCCACTGGACCACCGGAGAGCCTGGAGCACCGTGAGGCCTCCTGAGCCGCTGTGCCCAGGAACCCTCCTTCCAGACAGCAAGCCCCCTTTCCCTGGTCCAAAGGCTACAAGCGGCAGGTGGCCATGATGCATCTGGGAGCTGTGTTCACGTTTCTGTCGAATGAGTGTGTATGCGTGTGCACTGGATGCATACAAGGATGTGTGCCTTGAGCTATGCTACAGTGTGTAATGTGTTTGGAGCTGTGCTGAGAAGGATGGATGCTTGCTGTGTTTATTAAAAGGCTGCATCTATAATAAGACTGTGTACAGGGCAGGGTGTGTGTGTGTGTGTGTGTGTGTGTATCTGACTGTCTCTACATGAGAGGAGAGCGGGTGCTTTTGTGTGCATACAGGTGTGTTTTCTGGGCAGGAGAATAGATATGAGGTTTGGGGCTAGGGTGAGTTGGGGGGGATAGCCATGGCTGGGATGCCATTATTGTTTTCCAACCATTCTGGACATTTGCGTCAAGCCCACTCATGGAGGGGCGGGGACAGGGCAGGGACAGCAGGCTGAAAAGATGCTTTTGTACCCAGGCCTGGCACCACAGCTAGGCTCTCATGGCTGGGGGCATGGGGACAGGCCCTGAGGGTGGAGAGAAAGCAGCATGGGAACCCTTCCGCTTTCTCAAAGCCAATCCCATAGTGGACAGGCTTTACCCACATCCCAGGCTCAAGCCACCCGGTAACCCCAAGCCCATAGGAACCCTGGCCATCAACTATGCAGCCAGACTGAACTTGGGGCCGCCGGGCACCCCAAATAGGTCAGCTAGGTACCTAGCGCTAGGGTCTTCCAGGCCTCAGAGCACAGCAGTCAGCACTGGAGCTGCTGTATCCTTGGGTGGCCTTGGGGGAAAGGCTGGGCTCTGAAGGGGCAAATGAAGGACTTATCCCTCAAAGCCAGAGGGTCTACAGGACAGAACCCCTCACATGGAGCAGGGGAGAGTCCCAGAATCTTAGGTCACAGACTGGAAGCTTTACGACATGTCTGAAAGTCAGAGACTTAAGACCTGTGTGGGAATCTCAATACCTGACCCAGAACTCCAGGAGGGGTTCAGAATCCCGGGGCCTGGCGGGATTCTGCTAGGTCCCTGACTGGAATTACATGCTTGCCTAGGTTGCAGACTACAACCTAAGGGCATCTTGGGATGTGGCTCTGACTCCTGGGGCAGTGAACTGCCGTCTCGGAGCCTGGCCTAGGACCCCAGAGCCCATGGACAGGCCGGGCATCCCCCAGACACTTGCCCAGGCAGGAAAGGTGGGGATGGGGGGCGGGGGTGGGTTTGGACTGCCAGACAGACCCAAGAGCCCACACACCTCCCTCTAAGGCGCCGTTACCTCCAGAGCAGCGGAAGGCTTCTTTTTGAGTTCCTCACATTTTCTGAATTTGCAAATCTGATGGCCAGTCTTTCGGTTCCTACAACTGCTGCACTGCTCGCAGTTGATGCGCCGCCGGCAGGGCGCACACATGCCGCAGCGTTTCCGCTTCTTCTTGCCCGAGCTGATGGCGGAGGCCAGCTCTCCCTGCATGGGGTACTCGGCCAGGCCGGCCATGTGCAGCGCGCTCTCAGCCAGGAACACGCCCGCCGGGGTCATGATGAAGAGGCCCGGGTTGATGGGAAAGGCGCCCAGGTAGGGGAAGTCGGACTGGCCATTGAGGGCTTCGGCGCCCGCCACGGCCTCCATGTCGGGCAGGCCAGCGCCCGCCTCGCTCATCAGCGGTAGGTGCTCCTGCACCACGCGCTTCAGCATCTCCGTGGACTGCGCGAACTGCTGCAGCGTCAGCTGTCCCTCGGCTGCCAGCTCCGTGGCCCGCTCTGCCTTGCTCAGCAGGCTGGCCACAGCACCACTTTTGTGCTTTGAGGTAGGGTTGCTTTTGTCCACAGCCATGGCCGCCGCCAGGTCGTGCCCATTGGCCAACAGGGAGGCAGCGGCTGCGGCCGCGGCAGCCTTTTCGGCAGACTCCCCGCCCATCATGCTGCCACCACCACTGCCACCGCTGCCCCCAAAGGAAGAGTAGTGGGAGAGAGGGCGGGAGCGGCGCAGGCTCTTGTTGAGGGGTTCACTGATGATGCCGCTCTTGTTCCGGCGCTCAGGGGGTGGTGCGTCATCCGCCACCGAGGCTGGCGCAGCAGCCGCCGCCGCTGCACTCTTGTCTGCCACTCCCGCCTTTGGGCCGCTGCCACTGCTGCCATTGGCGTTGCTGCTGCTGCTGCTACCGCCGGTGTCCTGGGGGCCGCTGCCGAGGCTCGACATGGTGGGGCCGAGGCCCAGACCCCACTGGTGGGGGAACCTGCCAACTGCGGGGAGTCCACAGATGAGCACCGGAGTCCTGCTGCCCACGACAGAGATGCCTGGTGGGCTCTGCTGCTCAGCGCAGGCACATGGTCAGGCGCCCACGTGCAAGTGTCTTCACTCTGTCGGCACAAGAGGATACAGGGTCAGGGCCTCCTCCACCACCAGCTGTATCGCCACTGTAACCACCACAGCCGGGCTAGGCATTCATTAAGTGCCAGCCACAGTTAGGAATTTCTAATTTGTACTACCTCAGTTAAGACTCACGAGAAACCCACAAGTAGTGGCTAGTAATATCATGTTTCACAGGTGAGGAAGACGAGGTTTGGGAGAAGAACTGACTAGCCCATGGATAGATACACAGCCACCAAGTGGCACGGTGGAGGCTCAGCTGGGTCCCCCTCTGCCCTGCCAGGGTCTGGGAAGACCCGATGGAGGCAGGCAGTCCTTCCTGTGCTGGGGGTAGGAGGGAGTGGGAGAACTTTATTAACCTCAGAGGTTACCCTCTGCTTCCTCATCTTTCACTGACCCAACTATGGAGAAGAGGGGTGGGCACAATCTCTGAACAGCTTGGAGACGCAGACCAAAAGGTATGGGAAGCCGCCCATGGACGCTCATTAGAGATTCCTAATACACATTAATTATCTCAAGGCCCTGGCAAGTTCTGCAGGTAAAGAAAACTGACTTTGTTTAACAGAGTTTGCCAAAGAGAGCGCAGAACCCTTATTTCAAGGAGCATGTACCCTCCTGCTAGAGGGCAGGCAGCAGTGTACCAGAGGACAAGCCTTCTCCCACAAGAGCAGGGGGGTGGGGGGTGGGGGGCTTGTGCACACATCAACACACACTTCCCCCTCTCTCTCTAACCTTGGGACCCTTGTCTCTACTCAGGCCTCACTGCTATGTGCCAGCCTGGCTCCCAGATGGGTCTGGATGGAGGTCCCAGTGAGAGCAGAGAGGACTGTGGGCCCGAGGGACCTCTGGCTGCTGCCAAGCTGGGACAGAGAGTAGGTGTGACCCTCTAGGGAATGGAGCCTGTTCTTCAGCCACGTCCACGTGTCTGAGGTGCCCCTTCCCAGGACAGAGCCTGTTCTGCTCAGGCCCCAAGACTAAGGCATGTGAGCAGCCAGGCTCCTTGGCCAGGAGCTCTAGAAGGAACTGTTCCAGATGGAGCCGAGTGGTAGTTTCCTCATCAGCCCTGGCTCTCTAGCGTCTGCCTGCCACGGCCCAGCAACCCCCAGGAGAGGGGTGGAGGACGGGGCCCAGCCCCGAGCAGCTGGCTACTCAAGGGGGAGGCGCACATCTGGCTGGGCCTGTCCGGCCCTGGGCTTAGGGGCGGCACACACTGCATCTTTGTCCCCAGGCAACCCCACCATCCCCCAGTCACAGGACTCAGCCTGGCCCGGGAGGTCATCTAGTCCAACACTGTACACTTACAGAAGGGGAAATCGAGGCCCCGAGCAGGCAGGGCCCCTGGCCCAGGACTGCTAAGGAGTGGCCACGAGGAGGAGTGAGTGCAGGCGAGGGAAAAGCTCTGTCTCCAGGGTGAGGTGAACGGCAGGCATCAGCAGCCAGCCAGCCACTCCCTGCCTCTCCCCAGCAGGCACGGGCCCACCTAAGCTCCTTCCTAGTGAAGGCGGATGGGTGGTGAGGAAGAGCTGGGCCAGCTGGCAGATTCCACCAGGACAAACCCAGGAGGGTCAGGCAGGGTGTCCAGGCTGGGCTGGGGGTGTCACAGAGGTCAGATCGTAGTAAGAAGAAGGGGGTCACACATGCCCTAGGATTGCTGTGCTCCCTTCTACCTCCTAAGGCCCAAGCCCAGGTTGGCTGTTGGGCCCCTGTCCTCAGAGATCAGTACTCCTCCAGGCATCAGTGACCCTGGCTAGGTGTTGGGGACAAGGGCCAGTGAGATCAGGGCCAGAGACTGTCATGCCAAGTCACCTAGCCCTTGCCCATCGAGCTCAGCTGCTCTGCCCTGGACCATAGCCCCAGGAGCCCCAGACACAGGCTGAGGGGAGAAGACAGAAGAAGGCAGACGCCCGCGGGCTGG
This sequence comes from Globicephala melas, assembly GCF_963455315.2. Lineage (NCBI taxonomy): Eukaryota > Metazoa > Chordata > Mammalia > Artiodactyla > Delphinidae > Globicephala > Globicephala melas. The sequence goes on along the minus strand of NC_083316.1, from coordinate 116,126,174 downwards.
AGAAGTGGGGAGGGAAGCAGTCTGCGCCCTAGCCCCTCTGTGTGTCCCCCGCCTCTGCGGCCTGCTGGCTGGTGGCAGAAATCGATAGCTGCATTAACGCTGCTCTTGCTCTACTCCCTCCCTCCTCCCAGCTCCAGGATCTGGCTTTGCGTGTGGGGCGGGCAGGTCAATTAGAAGTCAGCTCCCTCTGACACAGACTGCTTTCAGGGCTGGCACTCTGGCTAAGTCTCTCTGCTTCTGTCTCCATCCCGAGTCTCTCTTGGTGGGGACCTAATCTCATGTTCTGTTCATCTCTGGCCTCCTCTTTGAATCTCTCTGATCTTTCATTTTTCTGTCCTTCCTCAGGGACAATTCCCCCAAGCCCCCCCCAGGTCCTGGGACATGCTGACTTCGGGCCCAGAGGATGTGATATGTCATTGAACAGGTGCTGCAGGCAGAACACTGGTTTGTCAGCCTCAGAAAGTGAAGGTGGGGGGTACACGAGGGGGCTGGCACACAGGGCAACTCAAACCCCAGAGTGGACAGATACCAACGTCTAGCCCCCAAAGCCTGGTCCCCAACCAAGCCTGTTCCAGATCTGTCGCTGTACCCGGCTCATCTCCTTCAGACCCTGGGAAAAGCTTATGCCCTGGTCCCAGTGGACCACTGACCACAGGGCTCACGTGCCCTACTCATGGAAGGGGAGGACATAAGAGAAGACCTTCTCCCAGGCCCCGGCCTCTACTGCAGGGCACACAGCAACCCCCTCCCAGGCCAGGAAGGGCCTGGCAGTGCCCAGGCGGCAGGGGAGGAGCTGGGGCTGCGTTGAAGCGGAGCGGGAATGAGCGGGAGGGAAAGCTGGCGGGCAGGCGGGCGGCGGCGGGTGCATCCATCATCGGCCCTGCCAGGAACGCATCCAGCCCCCAAAAAGAAATACTGCGCCTGAGGAGGGACAACAAAGGGCTCCGTTTCATCAGTAATGCGGAGCCAGCGCCCCGCCGCCCCGCCAGCCGCGGTCAGCCCACAAAGGACCCCTTTGTCCATGCAGGAGCCGGGCCGGCCGGGAGCTGGGACCAGGGGCTGACGGGCGGGGACAGAGCCCAGGGGGCGGGGGTGAGGGGGGGAACCCAGGCATAGAGCGCTGGGGGGCAGAGGGGGACATGGGGCCAGAAGAATAGAGACAGGTGGTGGGGACAGAGGATCACGAGACAAGAGAACTCGAGGGGTGGGTCAGACAAAGGGACTGAGAGAGGACAGGGCAAAGGGTCAAGGTTAGAGGACAGAGCATCATAGGGAACACAGACTGAGGCAACTGGGCTCAGAGACGCAGGGTGCCTGGCCCAGGTCAGAGACTAGAGGATCTAAGAGACATGGAAACAGAGCCCTGAGGAGACAGTCCCAGATGCAAGGACCTGGGGACCAAGAGAAGGCAGGTGGACATGCCTACAGGAGAGGCAGGCAGAGGCAGAGGTCAGGGGAGGCCAGATGAGACCCAGCTTGTCTCGAGCCCCAGCCCACTTTGGCCCAAAACCTGGGAGGAGAAAGGAAGGAGGGCTGGGGGTCAGTGGGTTCCTGGTCTCAGGGCCAGGCTGTGGGCCCCACCTCCTATGGGCTGGAGCTCACTTGGCTGAGCTGGGAAGTGAGGGACAGTCAAAGCTGGGCCCCCTCTCCTGACAGTGGAGCCACCTCTGCTTCTACCCCCAGGCCCTGGCCAGCCCCAAAAGACACGGGACACCGTCCCTCCCTAACCAGCTCTCACCAAGCGACTCTCAGGCTCCCTTAACTAACCGACCCTATCCGTTAGCATTTATTGAGCACCTACTGTGTCCCAGGCCCCACACTCTCATGCTTTACATGTCTTCTCTCCCTCCTTGACTCCTCCCCAGTACTCAGGGAAAAAGGAACTATTAACCAATTTCAGAGATGAGGAAACTGAGGCTCAGGGAGGTTCAAGCTGTCAGGCCAAGGTCAAACAGCCGGTGCCCAGTAGGGCTAGAACTTGAACCCAGAGCCCAAGTGTTAGTCACCCTGCTCTGTGACTGCCTTTGTTCTGCCAGGGAAAGGTGACCCAGCTACCCCGAGGCTGCCCCCACCCCCCCAGAGTTGTTACCATGCCTGTCACCTTTACATGGTCGGGTGGATAAGCTGTTACAGACCCCAGGGGAGTGTTCCCACCTGGGGGGCTTGGAGATACTCAAGCAGGAACCCGGAATGCTGGGCCAGTGACATCATAATGCAAGCTGGCAATGAGGTCACCAGAGGTGGTGGCAGAGCTCTCACTCCACCCTCAGTGCCAGGGGAGCCAGGATTCATCCCCAGCAGGGCTCTGTCCTGAGCCCTTCAGGCCACACAGCAATGGGGGAGGGGGGCAGGACAGGCGGGCACTATGGGGTGGGATGGTGCTGTCTGCACGGAGACATGTACACAGGTGGCCACAGTGAGATGTTCTAGATGTTCAGTTGCACAGAGCCTGCACTACCTACCCGATAGCGGCCCCATGCCCTGTGGTCCTGGGGAGACAGTGCAGGATACAGACCGGAACTGCTCTGGAGGGGTACACAGGAGCTGGGCTGATGGTCACATGAACTGATGTGAAAAGAGAGAGCAGGAAGGGGACTGAGTGGGGCAAGGGGACCTTTCTGGAGGAAAGGGCTGCTTAGCCTGTGAGTTAAGGATAAGGAGAGGTTACCAAAGTAGACACGAACCTGAAAGTGTTCCTAAGAAATGGGGAAGTGGGTGCGAGGTGTGGCTATGAGGTTGGCAGGGTCCCAACGGGGTGGGGCTTGAGGTCAAGGACAGGATTTTTTTTTTTTTTCTTTTGCGGTACGCGGGCCTCTCACTGTTGTGGCCTCTCCTGTTGCGGAGCACAGGCTCCGGATGTGCAGGCTCAGCGGCCATGGCTCACGGGCCCAGCTGCTCCGCGAAATGCGGGATCTTCCAGGACCGGGGCACGAACCCGTGTCCCCTGCATCGGCAGGTGGACTCTCAACCACTGTGCCATCAGGGAAGCCCAAGGGCAGGATTTTTTTTAACAGATTTGCTGAGGTACAGTTTTTACTTACTATAAAATGCAGCCACTTCTAAGTGTACAATTCAATGTTTTTTAGTAAATTTACACAGTTGTGCAACTATCACCAATACCAAGGGCAGAGTTTGCACAAGGCACCATCCCTCCCCTACTCCTCTGCTGGCTGGAATAGCCTCCCAGCCGTCCTGCCTGCTGAAGGAAGGCTTCCTGGAAGAGGTGGCATTTCATCAGGGTCTTCAGGACCCCAGGCACTGGCCCAGCAGAGCCTGCCGTCATCTAGGTAGGCCCAGGTTGCAGACTCACACACCCTGGCTCATCGCACCCTTCCCCACACTTCCATGCCCACTCCTGACATCCCTGCTACACCCCTTCACGCCCCCTCCAGCCACCTTGATGGGCTGGTGTCCTTGGTCTCCAATGGAGGCAAGATGGACAGACTGACTGATGGTGGGCAGGCCAGTGGTGGCAGGGAGGGCAGACCACAGGCTACGGTGGTTGAACTGAGCTGAGCAATTGGGTGTGTGTGTGTGGGGTTTCCATCTCTGATTTCCATGATTCAGCCTGGGGAGTTTCCAGAGGGAAAAAAAAGCCCTACTCAGGCCCAGGGAGACACACATGGGGACACTGGTCTTGGAGGCCAGGAGAAATGCAGGCCCCGCTGGAGAGCACAGGGCACGTATCCAGCTATGGATGGACACACACATACAAGGACACATTGACCACTGTTAGCACCCAGCAGATGGCCTGGGGTGGGACACGCCCTCAATACCACTAGGCCCTCCCTAAGACTAACACCCCAAGACCAACTGCCAAGGACAGAATGGGGGTGAGGGCTGCAATCCTATTTCCCTGACTCCATACCCCCTGGCCTTTTATGCCCCTATTCTCAAGGCAGGCTCAACCCCCTTGCCTGAGAACTGAAACATGCTGCTGAGAAAACCCAGGAGTATAGGGGGCTCTGTTCGCCCTTACAGAGCTCCCAAAAGGAGCTGGATGAGGGGATCAACCCATTTCATGGACAAAAAACACTGAGGTCCCGGGCAGGAGGTATTCCCTGACGTGGGGCTCTGGGGAACGAGACAAGGGTCCTGGGACACCACTGATAAAGACAAGGCCTGCCTCAACAGGTACCTCCTTTGGGCCAGGTTCCTTCTCTGGAAGAGTCAAAGGACCTGGAGGGCCCTCCTTGCTGTGTGACCGTGGCATATGGCCTCTGAGCCAGTTTCCCCATCTGTAACATGGCATCATGAGGATAAGAGCTTTGTGTATGGAGACCTTCCTATGTGCCAGACAATGGACATGGCTTGTCTCATCGACTCCTCATACCCACCTGCTGAAGGAAGTACTATGATTGCCCCATTTAGAACAGGCAGTTTGATAAGCAATTATGATCTGGAGAAAATGATGGCCTCCCTGTTTGGGAGCTCCTGGATCTTAGACTAAGGTTTCCTAAAGTGGAGATGTCTGAGCTGACACTAGCCTGGGATCAGAGTCCACACACTTACTTAGGACCTCCCTCCCAGTGGGCCTCACCACAGGACAAGCCAGGGAAAGCCAGCTCAGAGACATGTGGGCCAAGGAATTGGTGGGGACAGGGCACATATCCACAGGACTGGCCAGGGGACTGAGTCTGCAGGCCCAGGTTTGTGGCTCCATCCTGTCCCTTCCTGTTGACTTTGACATGCTGCCCCACACTGAGCCTCAGTTTCCATCTGTAAAATGGAGAAGAATGGTTCTTGCTCCTCACCCCAAACTGCAGGAGCCATGAGCCCAGAAGGGCCCATGTGGAAGGAGGTGGAGAGATACAGAAAAAAGTCTCCGGAGAGTGAACACCCCCCTGCCCCCATCCCAGAGGCCAGAACTGGCTCTTGATGTGATTTTCAGATGGGGAAACTGAGGCCTGGAGAGAAGGGTTTTGAGCAGGCCAGAGGGTTGGGACCAAGCCGCAGATGATGTGAGGGTTACTGGGGTGAGCATTCAGACCCCTCCCTCTCCTATCTTCCCAGAGGACATGATAACAGCAGACCCTAATAATGAGCACTCACTCTCTGCCAGGTATTGTGCTAAGCATTTCACGTGCATTTTCTCACTGAATTCTCTCTGAAACTTGCTAACTAGTATTAGCCCCATTTACAGATGAGGCTCACCTGCCTAAGGTCACAACAAGGTCAATAAACGGCAGAGCCAGGATTTGAAACCAAGACTCCAGGCCTGGCTCTCCAACACCGGCCAAAGGCTCTGAGGCACGTTTTGGCTGGAGGGTGAGGTCCAGTTCAGCTCTCAGCCTAGGGGAACCCTCTAGGTTTCTCAAGGGTCCTGGCGGGGTGGTTCTCAGGCTCCGGGCAAAACACGTCGGGATGCTGTTGCAGAGAAGTCTGCAGCTGTACCCTAGGGCCCAGGAAGACAGGGGAAGGGGCTGCGGGTGGGCCGGACGGGCCAGGCTGGGCCAGAGCTCCGGGCATTCCGGCGGCCTCCGCAGGAAGCAGAATGGGACGGAAACCGGCTCCTGCTCCTCCCCCAGAATCCTGCGGGCAGCCCAGCCGGCCTGCACAGAGGCCCTCTTTGTGCCGGCCCCAACCCGCCACCCGCGGCTGGCCCAGGGTTTTGAGTTTCCTGGGGGGTGGGGGCCCCCACCACTGCTAAACCTCCAGCTACCTCCCCCTCTCAGGGGCGGTCACAGCAGTCTGCAGCTGGAGGAGGAAGTGAGTGACGGCCAGGGCTACCCCAGAGACCCCGGGGGGCCTTTAGTCTGTCCACATCTCATTCCCCCAACACTTACACACCCTAATTGGGGGCTGGAGACGGGCAGAGGGACCCAGAGACAGAGCCTGAGAGACTCCCCTGAGCCCGCTCTCCCAGCCAGTGCCACCAAGCCCATCCTGACCCACCCAGAACCCTCCCATTCCACTCCATCTCAGTGCTCTTGTGCCCAAGATGGTGGACCTCCATGGAGGCCGGCCAGGTGGGTAGGGTGGCCCTTCTGTCAACCACCATTTCCTACTTTCCAGGGGCTCCCTGGACACAAAGGGTGCGTCAGAGGGGAAGCCTCAAGCTCACTTCAGCATCTCAGGGGACAAAAGCTCCTTGGGTGTTGTAACTGCTCAAGGAACACTGGGCCCCAAGGAGCACACTTGGATTGGAGTGTGTATGGTGAAAGCAGCCCTAGGGACAAGTATATCTGTGTGTGTCCACCTGGAAGGTGTGTCAGAAACCTGTGCACGCTACATGCACAAGTGTGTGCGTGTGTGTGCAGTCTCAGCTGTCACTCTGTGGGTTTCAGCGCTGATGTACACATCAGTGTACATCAGTGCTGATGTACACATCGGGCTTAGATACCAGTGGAGGTGGAGGTCTTTGTGTGACTCCCCTGTGTGTACGAGTGGAATGTGGCTATCTGCATCTGTGGACGTACACGTATGACCGAGGGTGCTTGTGTCCAAGTAGAGTGGTTTACGTGGTGGCTGGATGTTTGTGGGTTCTTCTGGCCTGTGAGCATGTTCGCGCGCGTGTAGGCGTGCATATGCGCTCATTGTGAGTTGTCTCAGGGCCTCTGAAGGGTTCTAGGATGTGAGTCTGGGGCCCACCTGGCGTGGGGATGGTGCAGACAGGAACTGACGCCAGGTGCTGGGGCCCCTGTGGAAACAGGAAGTTGCCCACAGGTACGCCTGGGCTGTGGTGGAGGCTGGGCTCTGCCCAGGTTCAGTTTGTCCCCCTGAAAAACCAACCCAGGGTTCCACTGGCCAAGAACCTGTCCCAGCCCCGAGGGAGGCACCTGCCTTGTCTGCCGTTCAAGACCCGACAGCTCTGCCCAGCATCTGCCTGGCCTGAGCGTGGAAAAAACTGGAAAACAAAAGCCCCCAGACCGCAGGCCCTCCCTGCAGAGGCATGGGGGAGGCAGGCAAGAGGCGGGAGGATGAGGAGGAGGGAGGGAGGTGGCGCTGCAGCCCCGGAACACAAAAATAATGAGGCGAGAGGGGCCATGGGGCCGAGCCGGCTGGTTCCGGAGTCGCTATCTGACCTTGACAGATGCCACAGCTGGGCGCCTGGAGAGGAGCCGCCGCCACAGTGCTGCCTGCCGAACAGCCTCCCCAACCCGCCACCTCCCCCAGGCTGGGCCAACGGAGGTTCAGGCAGGCCCCAGCCACAGGCAGCCGCCCCACCAGGTGGGAGCAGGGAGACCTCAGGGTGCAACCCAGTCAGGCAGGGGGGTGGGGTGGGGGTATGGAGGCAAGAGAGTGGGGGCAGGGCCGCTGCAGGGCACGGGAGGCGGCAACTGGGGTCTCCTGGGGGCACCCTGGCCCTCAGGTGCGGCTATGTGTGTGAGAGACACACAGAGCATGCTACTGTGCTTGTATAGCTATGAGGCTGAGGGTGTGTGTGCAAGAGAAGCCAAGTGTGAGTGTGGGTGTGACGGAGACGAAGCTCGTACTTGGGTGCACGTGTTCTTGGGGACACTGATCACTCCCCTGTGCCCTTCCAGAGCCACAGCTGTGCTGGTGGGAGCGAGCCACGCTGGGGCCGGGGGTGGCAGGGTGTGAAGAAAGCCACAGGCGCCCCGCACCAGCAAGTTCTGTCACTTGCAGATGGAGGAGAGGTGGCCCTGTGGCCTGCCCGGGCCTCCCCTTTCTCACACCATGGTGGTGCTCCCGGGCACAGTGATGGGCTCGGGCTTGGACACCACCACTCTGGGGACACCAGTGAGGGGCTTTGGGTATGAGCTGCTAGAGGGGATGCTGGGCTGGAGGCGGATTAGCAATTCTGAGCACTGGCTGCATAATTAAAAAATCATTACGGCAGGCGGGCGGGCAGAGCCGAGTGTGAGCTCGCGCTCAGAGAGGGTGGGGACACTGCCATGGCGCTCCCCCTCCCACCGCTTCCCTGAGGAAAAATCCCACCTGCTAATATAATTATGGAAAAACACAAGCACAGAAATTCAGTTTCAGCAAACGACGTGCGTTGAGTGCCCAGGGCCTGCCTGGCCCTCAGCACAGTGAGTAGGTTGGTCACCAGTGCCCAAGGCTCCTGGCAGGCCCTTCCGGGTCCATACTCCAGACCCCCACCTCCACCCCGTCAGCAGCCCCCAAGAGGGCGGGCGGGGGACATGTAAAGCCCAGCTCCTCAAATTACAAATTCAAGAGAAAACTGGCCTGTCCTGATAGTGGACAGATGGGGAAACTGAGGCTAAGGAATCTGTATAAGCTTATTGTATTTGTGGCAACGCTGAGAGGAAGAGTCGGGTCCCGCTTCACCAATGCAACAGCTCAGGAACTCAACCCCATCCCCATCCCTTCCCCAGTATCCCTCCAGCTTCCCTATCTCATCAGTCATCCCCCAGCCCCTTCCACTCCCGCTGGGATGCACAGATCTCTCCGGAGACTGAACGGGACTGTTCAAGCCAGGTGACCCAGCACCTCCCAGCGCCTACCCACGCCGGGACCCCCAGCCTCCTAGTTCAGGGACAGGGAGGGGGACGACGGGGAGCCCCAGCCTCCTAGTTCAGGGACAGGGTGCCCTGGGCTCGTCTGGGTTAAGCTAGGCCAGCAGGGCTGGCTCCCGCCACAGGAAAGGCAGCCAGGTCTGGGGCACAGGCCCCAGGATGGCAGGAACAGCAGCCATAACCTCCGGCCTGGAGCGGGCGGCGGGCGGCGTGGGGAGGGGAGCCGGCCCTAATTAGTCGGCCAGGGACCCGGGCGGGCGCCGGGGCGGCAGACGCAGAAGCAGAAGCCGGAGCCGCGCAGGCACGTCCGCGGCCGGGAGGCGGCGGGGAGCCGGGAGGCCGTGGCGCCCTGGTACGCAGTGGGACAGGCGGCCTGGGAAGGCCCGGGGCGAAGGAGATTCCGCACCGAACAGGCCTGGCTTCCCTCATTCCTCGGTGCCACCAGGCGCAGCAATTAGAGGCTTTCAAAGTTTGTTCTTAATTGGTTTCATTTTTGCCTCATAAATGATTCATGGCCCTGGAGGTCTGGGAGGCAGAGAGAGTGGCAGGGGAAATTTGGGGAGGCTTCCTCTGGGAGCCAGGCCCCCTACCTGAGGCTGGAGAGGGGGCTGCAGCCTTAGCCCAGTTGATAGGGCCTGGGGAAGCCTTGGGCAGGTGGGATCCTCCAGCAAAAATAAAAACCCAGGCCCTCTCCTTGGGGCACTGACTAATTAGGAACTGCAACTTCTCTGTAGATCAGAGCTCTGCATCCAGGCCCAGAGCCACCGCAGCTGCTGGGGCCCTGGGAGGGTGAATAATAATGTAATGATAACAAAATAACAGTGTCAATAGTCATAATAAAGATGGTGAACACTTAAGAAGGAGTTCTCACAACGTTTTGGACATGAAGCTAAGAACATCTTTTTTAACCACCCATCCTACACCCCCCAAGCACTACCAGGAAGAGGTACCAGGAGCCCCATTTTACAGATAAAGAAACTGAGGCTTGGAGAGATTAAGGTCTCAGGAGCCTGGGGCTCAAGGCTGGACACTGGGAACACTGCCTGCCAGGTGAGTTAGGAGCTGCAGGTCCCCAGGAAGCCTGCAGAAGATCCCACACCCATCTGGGCCAGGTTAGCTCTGCCCCTCACAAGGCTGAGCAATGTCCTCACAGGGCGTCAATTGGCCCAGCTGTCAAATAGGAAAGCAGGAGCCCTATGACCCCCACCCAGTGCTAACTCTGTGCTGGGCATGTGATCAGAGAGATGTCATGGATCCCACCCTCAGGAAGCTCCCAGTCTATGGACACACACACAGAGAAGGGTTTAATAAGAGCCTGTGCAGAGAACTCCGAGTGCTTAGCCAGTCACCTGCTGGGAGCTTCTTGGAGGTAAGGTGGGCAGAGGAAGCTTCTCCCCTTTAAGCCCATACCCAGCCCACTCAGGATGCTCAGGGAATGGGTGTGGTCCATTTAAACCCTAGGCTAGAGGTCAGACCTTGAAGAAACCCAGAACTACAGACTACATCAGAGGGCTATGGGATGCAAAATGCCCAGCTCAGCCTGCCCACGACAGTCACTTTTATTCTGAACAACTATGAGAGGTGAGGCCTACACAATTAACCGCAGGGCCCACTTGGTCCCTGGGGACATCCTGGAGGTAAGGAAATGCACTAAACAAATGCAAGAGTAGATGCTGTATGGACTCCCCCTAGAGGCCCCTGGGCTCTGGGCCGCTAGCTGCTGGCTCTTGGGTGCTTCACAAATATCACCTCCTCGTGTGTCCTCCAGCTCCAGTCCCAGCCACATGCACCAGATTCCCCTCCAAAATCTTGGCCTTCTCAGGCTCTGGCACCTGCACAGTTCCATTGGCTCCCTGCTGCTCTCCCACCCATCCGGCCTCACCAGGCAGTGAAATAGTCTGGTGCCAAAGTCAGATGCTTCAAGTGGTTATACCTCCCCGTGCCTCACCACAGCCCTCTGCGTGGCATATATGATCACACCTGTTTCCCAGATGAAGAAAATGAGGCTCTGAGCAGCTAAGGCACTTACTCAAGGCCACACAGCTTAGGGGAACCCAGACCCAAACATCTTGAAAGCCCATGTGCCTCACCTTGCTGGCCTCCTACAGGTCATATCCCTGACCTGTCCCAGGCCTGGCCACCTCCTGCCCCAGCCCCAGCCTATCCTCAGTAGACAAAGACTGTAACAGAGTCCACATTCCTCCGGACACTAGAACCTGGTCAGGCTGTTGTGGTCCAGGTCCCTGCAGGGGGTCCAGGAGGCAGTAGGGTTCCCTACATAACCCAGGGAGCCCCAGGGTATGGGGCCTCCTGCCTCAGCCCAGCTGGGTCATCCTAAGGATTGGGTAGGGTGGTGGGAGAAGTCCCCATATGCACATACAGGGTACCACAAATGTCTGAGGAAGGGGAAGGAGGCAGCACAAGGATGCCAGGGAGGAAGGGGTTGGCCATGTTCTCTGGCCCTCTCTTTGGGGTACAGTCAACTTTAAGGCTCCTATCACACACATTTGGGAGGGGGCTGCCTGTGGAAGTGTTCATCCCTTGGGAAGAAGCCTAACTTTTATACACCCACTACATCCTGCTGGAGAATATAGCTGAATGCCTTGTCACACCCTCTGAGCCTCAGTTGCTTCATCTGTACAATGGGCCCAATAATGTCCCTTGAGCTCTATGGAAAAGACTTTGGGAATAGGTTTAGAGGTTTCCCTTGAGAAAAGGGATTCGGAAGAACTGGACAAAACACTCAGTAGTCTATGTTGGCTGGGGGCACTTGAGACACTGTGGCCAGTGTATAGTAGAAGCTTGACAATGGCCTGGTGAACACACAAACAAGTGGCTGAGTTCAGAGTTCAGAGTTCAGCTTATCAGGTCCAGGTGACACACCCTTCCCAGGTGTCCCCTCTGGGCCAGGACACTGGTCTGCCCAGCCAGGTCACCGGGATCTCCCTCCCCAGCCTGCCCGGGAAGCTGCACGTCCCAGGCGGGTCAGCACTGAAGTCAGTAGGACCAGCTGGGCGTGGAGCCTGCCACCTCTGGAACCACCAATTAATTAACTTTTTCAAATTAATTTCCCAAGGAAAATTCCATAATTACATCTGTCTCCATCAGCCTGAGCTGGGCAGGCGAGAAGACCCCGCAATGAGATAGAACATGACCATACTAGGGGGTGACCATACTAGCCCCAGGAAGAGGTCAGAGAGGCACTGGGGGTTGGGTTTCATCCTGGCAGGGTGAGTGCCTGGCCTCCTTATGGATGCTGAATGAGGGGAGGGGGCCGAGAAGCCACAGCCCCCCAGCCAGGAGGTGGAAGGCTCAGGGACACCCATGCCTGCCCAGCTCATCCTGCTGCCCCCACCCCCCACCCTGTGCCCCCAAACCACAGTGGGTCTTGGCAGGGCCCAGTAGCAGCACCGGCACCGCAAGGCTGAGGAGGCCGCGACTGCGGCGTTCTAATTTCCCAAAGGGGTTGAGATTAATTAGCTCACACACAGGCGCAGAGAGGAGAGGAGAGTGGGAACAGGGGCGGGTAGCGTCAGGCGAGGAGCTGGCTGGCGCTGCCCCCACCCGCCCAACAGGCAGTCAGGTGGCCTTGACAGCCTGGGTGCTCTGAAGGTCAGTGGCCAAGCCGGCTGAGCCAGCAGACTGGCACTGTCTCCTTCCCAGAAGCCCTGAGACCAAGGTGGGGCGGTGGTGGTGCAGCAACCAAGAGGACAGCTGGTGGGTGTGGTAGGTCACCATGGATCGAGTCTGTGCCAGGTGCTCTGTCCACACCATCTTGTTTTATTCTCCCAGCAGCCCAAAGAGGTAGGCACCATGGCCTTCCCATTTCACAGATAAGAACACTGAGGCTCAGAGCTGAGTTCAAGTAAAGTCACCCAAGTTGTTGATGGTGAGACTAAAATCCAAGTTGGCCCATCTCTAGAGCCCACCTTGCTCCCCCTGGATCCCGTGCTGACATGAGGTCTGCAGGAGCCCTGAGCCTAGGGGACCTGGTGACCAGTTGCAGGTGCAGGGCCTGTGAGTGCGTCTGTCTGACTGTGACTTACCTCCACCTCAGAGAATGTGCAGGGCAGACTCTCAAGTCATTTTACAGATGCAGAAACTGAGACCAGAAAGGGGAAGTAACTTGCCAAACAGCACAGGGCCCCAAACCCAGACTTTCTGCCCCTGTTTAAGGCCAGCAACAACTTCCAGAAATATAAACCCGACTCAGTGACCTTTAGTGAGCCCTGACCCAGGGCCACGCTGTGCCTGGTGCTCTCTTTAGCTAACCAGCACACTGATTGGGGCGGTGGGGGGCGTCACTGTGGCCCCTGTGTACCGAAGAGGAAGATAGCTCCAGCTCAAGGGCACTTTCTTAACTACTCCCTGCAGGGCTCCCCAGAGAGAGGAAAAGAGTCCCCAGGAAGGTGGGGGGTGGGGATGGGAGAGGTGTGTGACGCTGACCAGGCCCCTAAGCAGCTCTCACAAGACTAGCAACTGACCTTCCCAGAACTTGTCTGCAAGGAGATCCCTGCAACCCTAAGGAGCATCAATCTGCCCCCTGGGGAACGCCCTGACTCCTACCCCACTCCCAGTGAATCATGTCTGTAGAAGACAAGGGCAACAGGGCTCACCCTCCCCAGGCTTAAGGGGTCAGCAGTCCCAAGGTTCTTGGGTCCAAGCTAACAGAGGGCCCTAGGAGAGTCATGGGGCTGGGCATAGGTGGGGAAGGGGATGGCCCAACTAGGAACATTACTCATCATGTGGATTATGGGAGATGGGTAGGAGTCCCCCAGAGGCACAGGTTCAGGCCATGAAAGGGTCCAAGTGGGGGGTTTGGAGTCAGGGTTCCTCTCCCACTCTGCAGCCTCCAGCTAGGTGACCTCAGACCTTGATCTTGCTGAGCCCATTCCCTGATCTGTGAAATGCCCACCATGACAGCCCCACTCCCACCAGGGTCCTAGAGAGGCTATATGTGAGGTTCTCAGTGCGGGGCCAGCATGCACAGGCGCTCAATAAGTGAGAGCTGTGTTGTTATTTTTACTGTCAGCATCAGCCAACACGAGAATGAGTGTCAAGGACAGCTCAAGCCAGGAGTGCTGGGTAATCCAGGTTGCAGCCCCAGTTCTGCCACTGTTTGCCTTTGAGCCAATCCCTCATGCCTCAGTTTCCCCGGCCTGAAACAGAACATTCCCTGCCCTGTCCTCGTACCTGCGGGAACACGGGGAGGTGAGCACACGGTAGGGTTCTGAAGGCTACAACGAGGGCAGCACTCAGCTGTCCTTTTCTGGCCACAGGAATAACCCACCACTACTTCCTGTCAACCTTTCCTCCTACCTCCCTGGCCCCCCAGACCTGCCTGCTCTATATCAGCACTTCTTCAAACTCCCACAGTCCCAATAGCCCTTCCACAGGTGTATACTAAGCCCCTCACCACCCTGCAAAGGCCACGTTTGCCACCTGGAAGTCCCTGCTTGAGTCTAACTTGTGGCCTTGCTACCTGTTGGGGGTTAGGGGATAGAAGAAGTCTTGGAACCATGGCTGGCTCTCTGTTTCCACCCATACTGTGAAGCCCCCAGAAATGTCCACCCAAGGACCCCGGGTTCCTCTGCCCCGGGTCCAATCTATTCCCAACCCTCCCCCTCTCTGTGGCCCCAAGCCCAGCCTCTCCACTCCCACACCCCAGCATTGGCATCTAAGAACAGTCCTAGAGAAGGATAAATCCAAGACATTCTAATCAAGGAGTCCTCATTGTGGGGTACTACTCCCAGAAAAATGCCAGCTTTGGTGGAGCAGACAGGTGGAGGGGAGGGCTGGACTCACCTGGAGATCCAACTGTTACACGGTGAGAACCACAGCCCACCACCTACTTCAGCTCTTGCAGTTTTAAGACACAGAGATAAGGGTCATACCCATTTTACAGGTGGCAAAAGTGAGGTCAGAGAGGTTGACACACTGGGCCATGATTTACACAGCAGGCAGTAATCAAGCTCCAAGTAACCAAGCCAGGTGTGGAGCCCAGGCCTGTCCAACTCCAGAGTCAATGGCTCAGGAGACATCCAGTCCTCCTGACTGGCCACTGCTGTTTGTTTTCTTCAGGATGCCTAGGCCCCTCTCTTCTCCCCGATCACTGTCCAGGCCTTTATGGTGGAGACCTATGTGGCCAGGAGATGGGAGCCAACATGGGCCCGAGTTCACCTGCCCCTTGACCTCTGCTAGGCTGTCTCAATCCTGTGGGCCCAGAATGATCTGCAGTCTGAGTGTTAGGTGACTGTGTCCAAAGCCCTCAATGACCATGAAGCCACCCCCATCAGACTCAATTCTCTCATCTGAAAAATGATGTACTTTTCAGTGTATGAAAAATGGGTATACCCCCAGTTCTGCTCACTCCAGGGAAGGCAGGCACCGGCCCCAACAGGCAGCAGAAACATAGAGGCTCCCTGAGGGCATCCCTCTAACGCAGCAGCCCAGCCCTTCCTTGTACTCAGGCCAACTCTGTATCCATTTTGCAGGCCAGGGACTAAGAACCAGGGGCTAACTCCGAATTCTAAGTCTCAGGGTGCTGGCTGCAGGGCAGGAGGGGATGACGAGGGGCTTGGGAACCAAGAGGACAGAGGAAAACGGGTGCCAGGGTGAGCAGGGAGTGTGAGCTGACAGACTCCTGAGGCACAGCCCCCTAGATCAAGGGAGTCTCATTCCTCCCCAGTCTCTGGCACCCCCAATCTCCCAAGGACCCAGCTCCCTGAGTGGGGGGAGCAGCTGGCCACTTGGCGCTCCCAGGAAAATCGATTCTCCATGGCTTTCCTTCTCCAGCCTTTCCTCTTCCTAGCTCCTCTGCATCCCTCCCCCATCGACCCTCAACAGGCTCTGCCTGGACCAGAGATCCCCATACTGGAGGGCAAGTGGGTTTAACACTTCCACACCTGAGACTTGGGCCTCCTCCCCAAGAGAGCCAGCCTGAGGGGTGGGAAAATGCCTCCCTTCCCGTGCCCACCTTGTAGAATTCAGCTGACTCTACATGGCCGAGGGCTGGGCCTCTTTTGTGTGTACAGGGGCCTTTGAGTGAATGGAGCCTCAACTACGCTGAGAGCGCACATGTGCGTGCCAGGCTTGGTGCCGTCAGCGCCCCTGGCCCAACTCTCCGCACCATCTGGGTGAGCTGTGGCCGGAGGACGATGGCCTGAGGCCGTGACAGGATGGAGCAGACACACAACTGCCTTATTGGAGCCATGTCCCAGGGGCCCAGCACGCCCACGTGTGACTCTGTTTACCCATTCACCTCTGCGTGTGCCAGTGTGCGTGTGCGCCAGAGGCTGGGGCCATGAGTGTGACAGAGAGCGTGCTTCTGGAGTGTGCACAGTGAATGTGACTGGGCCGTGCCCGTGGGGGTCAGCCGTGTGTGCTGGGTCGTGTGGAACGACGTGTGCTGAGTGACCGTCTGTCCCAAGTGTGTGCCCCCGGGGGTGCCGTGTGGGGCGTGCGTGAGTACGCGCTGCCTGCCAGGCCGCAGGGCCTCGTGGGGCTGCTGGGGACCGGGTGACTCACGTCTCCTGAGCTCATCCTGCCGCCAGCCCGCCTAGCTCACCCTGCTCTGCTGGGCTCATGGCCGCCAGCGCAAAGGAGGGGGTGGGGGGAGGCTCGGGCAGACGCGGCAGGGAGGCCAGCTTGATAAATAACCTGCTGCTTCCCCAGGCCTCTGAGAAGGGGAGGCTGCATCATGGGGAGAAGGGGAGAAGCGGGGGGGAGGCAGCCCTGGCCCCCACAGCCCAGGCTACGGCTCCGGTTCCTGTTTCATCGAAACCTGAGCTGGGAAAAGCCTATCGGGTCATCTTGCTGTCCTGCCGGCCGCCAGGCCCAGGCAAGCTGCCCCTCAGGGGACAAGCCCGCAGCCTGGCCGCCCAGCCGGTGGGTGGGTGGGTGGGGGGAGGATATTTCTGTCCAGACTAAATGCAGCTCTAGGCCTCTGTCTGCCCCCCCCACCAACAGCTGCTCCCAGGGGCCCCCTGGCTCTGCAGGACTGACTAAATATAGCCCCCCACCCTAGCAACCCCCAATGTTCACCTCTTCCCATTGACCCCACCCTCATGAGGGTAGGGAGAAAGCCAGGGAGCCCACTGTGTGACCCTGGGCCAGTGTATGCCCCTCTCTGGGCTCTCAGCTAGGAAACATCAAGTATTACTCAGCTCTAGGCCCTGACCTGCCTGAAAGGAACTATCGGAGAGAAGACAAAGGTGACTAAATTGGGGTCTTTGTCCAGGGAGGTAGGGGCTGAGGTCCCCTCCTTCAAAATGACTCCAGCCTGCTTCAGCAAAAGAATGCCTGGGGGAGCCCTCCCCAGCACCCCAAGTACCTTTAGGCTTATAAACATGGCCCCCTTCACCCTGCCTATTCCTTGCCCAGGCTGGGCAATACCAGGCTCCTCCGACCTGCCTCAGCCGGACCCTGGCCAGGAAACAAGTCGTGCCAGGCTTGGGGTGGGGGGAGATGCAGGAGCGTGACAGCTGCTATTTCCTGCAGGCCACAGTTGGGCACAACCCGGATTCCTGCCTGGCTCCACACTCCACCAGACAGCCTCTCCCAGGCTCCGGCCCTCAACAGGGCACCCCTTCCCCAGTGTCAGCACTATCATCAGCCAGGGTCCCGGTCCCACTCCTCCCACTCTACTGATACAGGCAGGAAGAAGGTGCCGGATGCACCTTCTGGCCTGGGCTGGGCAGAATGGTGGTCTCTCCAGGGTTCAACAGGCGGGGGAAGCAGCCCCAGCTTCCCTCCTCCTGCCTGCCTGCCCACCCGGCTGCTTCCCCCAGCCCCACACGCACCAAATTCCCCACATGCCTGTCTGTCTCTGACAGCTCGCGCAAATACTTGGCTGCGCGGGCACCCGCTGTTCTGAGCCCGCTGCGCCTCCTCCCCTGCCTTCCCCCGGGGGCTCTGCAGACGCAGCCAGGGATGGGAGGGGGGCCAGAGCCAAGAAGCTTGGTGGGCAGTAGGGGGAGTGAAGGCGGGAGGAACCAGTCTCAATTCCGAAGCACCAGCCCCGGCCCCCAGGCCTGGGGGAACTGAGGGACTTGGGAGGCCACCATGAGCCAGCCCTGGTTGGGCGGCAGCTGCTGACGCCCCCGCTGCCCCCCGGAACCTCCCAGGAGGACCTTCCGGAGGCCTCCCACTCGCCTCAGCCGATGAAACAGCATCTGCCGCTCCTGCGGTGGCAGCTCAGGACAGGGCGGAGGGCACCGTGAGGCCCCTGGGGAAGGCTTTGAAATCTGGACTATGGCCCGGTCCCTCCTGGCAGCCCGGCCCGCCACCACAGGCCCAGCCCCAGAGCGTGGGGGGCTGTGTTCCAGCCCTCCTGCAGTGTGAGGGGCACACCTGCCCAGCTGCCAGGCCTGGGACGTCTCCATCCGACTGGCTGGGGGCCTTGTTTGCCCCAACTATCCTCCTTCCTGCTTGCCTCACCTCCCTCCCAGGGGACCAGTGGAGGAAACACTTCCTGAGAACAGCTGGGATTTTCCGCTGGACATTGCGCCTCGCTGGCCAGCCCCTTATCTCCCCCCACCGGCACCACCCTCATTCCTTCTCCCAGAGTCACCCCTTTAGCTAAATTATACTCCCACCCCGCAACCAAGGACACCCCTCCTCTCCCCACTACTTGCCTCAGGATCCCTAGTACCCAGCACATATCCAGGCACAGAGCAGACAATGAATGAATGACCTCATGGAATGACACGCTCCATTTTGCAGATGGGTATATCGAGGCCAGGAGAGAGCCCAGTGAGCTAGGTCTCCCATCCAGGGTTCTTCCTGAAGGAGACTCTGTCTGCAGGGCCCTTCTCTATCATTTCCCACCCACCACACTTTCTGCCCCAGGAGCCCATTCAGCCTCCCAGGCTACTGGAGGCATCAGGGCGACTTCAAGCAGAACTTCTCAGTGCTCTGGGTCCAAACGCCCAGCTGGCTATTCAGTACTACTCGCCCAACTCTCCCACAGCGTAAGGGTGGTCTTAAAAAGAATCCCAACTGTATTGTCCTTGTGACGCTAGACTGTGGGGTAAAGCCTCCTCTCCCCATTGCACAGATGGGGCTGCTGAGGCCCCCAGGGGAGGGGGAGCTGCAGGCGGCCGTGAATCAGAGGGGGAGCTGGGAAGCCGCCCGGCCCTGCCGGCTGTCGCTGGAAGCAACAGCCTGCATTTCCTCCTCACACTGGTGCCTCGGGGAAGCGTGGGCAGCGGGCAGGCAGGCACTGCCGTGAGGACCCCTCCTGTGCCTGCAGGCCAGCCGCATCCCCTTGCTGCCTGACTGGGCCCACACAGCCCACTCCCCAAGCCGGCTTCATCTACAAAGAGGGGTAGACCAGAGGCAGGACTGGGTTTCTGTCTAAGGTATGAACTCATGTCACTTGAGGGCACCACAGGGAAGCCCCTCCCCTCAGATCCTCAATGTTCCTAGCATCAAACAAGATTGAAACATGACCATTCACGCATCCTTCCAGCAGTAAAGCCCATGGCTCTGTGATTCTAGAATCCCAACACGACAAGAATCCTGACAAGAATCCCTCAGCTCCAAGCATTCTATGATTCTAGACTCCTGTGCCTTAAAATTCTAGGCCACCAAGAATGGACGCTGCCTGGAAGAAAGGGGGCCAAGCCCACTCCTACCTGCTGCTATGTGCCCAGCTAACCAATTTCCTATCTAGCTTTGGGGGAGGCGAGTCTGGCAGGAGAGGGGCTGGGCTCTTCCATCAGGGTCAACAGGACCCGGACGTGAGGCTGCGGGGCGGGCGTGGGGGGTTATAAGCCTGGGGATACAGCTGGTCTAGTCCTGGAGGACAGGCCACCGCCTCGTGGCACACACAGCCACTGACGCTGCAGCTGTCAGGAAGCCCAGCCCGCGCCAGAGCAAAAGTGGGTGGGTAGGAGTTTGTGAGCCTGCACCCTTACCCTGTAGCTCAGAGGGAGGACGGGCGTCAGGTCAGGGATGGTCTCCCTGCTTCTCAGGTTCCAAGCCAAGCTCCACGCTTCATCTTCCTGTCTTCACCACCCACTGCTTCCTCCTTCCCACCACAGTCCCCTCACCTCTCAGGCTCCCAGACCAGCTGGCAGCCAGCCAGGGCAAGGTTCCCAAGCCCATTTGATTGATGGAATAACTGAGGTCCAGGGAGAAGACATGACCTGCCCCAAGGGCTCAGCCTCAGCAGCCTACTGGTCTCTGGCTGCATCTCTCAGCCCTGCCCCCCAAGCTCACTTTCCAGAATCCTCTACAGGGCCAGTGGGTCTCCACAGCCAATCTGTGGATCTCTCTGATCACCAGCATAAGCACATCCCCCATTCTGGTGTCCCTTGAGAACACTCAATTCCACAGCCAATCACCTGGTCATTCATTAATTCATTCTTTCATTCACCCAACTAGCCAATCAGCCCATCTTCCCACCAGATGCCAGGCCCCTTGCCAGGAGTCTGGGGGCCTCGAGAAGGAAAGAGAGCACGGCCTGTATTCAGCAGGCATTTACAGAGTGCCTGCTGTGACCAGGCAGTGTGGACCACCACACTGGACCATAGAGACCAACCCTGGCTGTCCTCTTGGTGTTTATAGCCAGTCAAGGGCTCAGCCAGGACCCAATCCCACTCGTCAGTGGCAAGTTCTGAGGCAAGTCACAAACTGTCCAGCCTCAGTTTCCTCATTTGTATATGGGAATGCTAACAGCACCCAAATCACTGGCCTACTGTGAGCATTAAAGGAAGTGAAGGCTAGAAAGCTGCTCACACAGTGCCTGCCCACAGGAAGGGCTTAGGATGGGTTAGCCATTGTCATCACCATTGTTATGACCTATTATGATCATTACAGTAATAACTGGGGGACAGCAATTGATTAGAGCAGCAGCTAAAGCTCTTCAAACACTTAGCTGGTGCCAGGCACTGGGGGTACAGGAAGCAATCACTGCCACATCCCATTGCAAGGCTGGCAAGGAGCGGGCTCAGTAAATCCCATAAGCATCTGATGAATGAGGGACTCAATGACAAGAGGCATGGCCCTGCCTCCAAGGAAGGTACACTCCATCATGTGTTCATGTGTGCTGCACATGTATGTGCAAGAACTTAATCATGCATATGAACGCGTCTATGTGGGAAACCTGGGAGGTCCAGCAGGTTATGTGGGAAGCGGGGTAGCAGTGAACAGAACGCAGTTGCTGACGCCGGCTCAGGCCCCCCACCCTACCCTACCCAACCCCTGCCAGTGATCATAGCAGAGCCGAGGGGATCATGGCAAAAGCAAGGACCAGGCCCGGTAGGGAGAGGCCCGGAAAGATGCTTTGCATAGTTCTGACCACCAGATTACAGGCCTAGGCTAGGCCCCTAGGTGGAGGTGTGGAGGCTGCCAGGTGCTGTCCCACACGAATCAGGCCCCAGCGCCCGCACTTCATGCCTGTCCTGGCAGGGCACATGAGGGTTCCTGCTGGCAGACGGGGCAAGTCCGAGGAGGTCAAGGGAGGTCATGGGGAAGAGAGGGAACAGCGGGCCCAAGGGCCATGTGGGGTCTGCTGGACAGGGGAGGGTGGGTACAGGGCTCCCCCGGGGCCACCGGGCAGGCCTGGCTCTGCCCTGCTGGGGCCAGCAGCTGGAGGGAAGTAAATATAGCGCGGGGCGTCCCGGCCACATTCCTGGGAGGCCAGTACGGCCCGCCTGCCCGCTGCTCTAGGCAGAGCGCAGCAGCCAGGGCCCAGAACTGCCACTGCCCTCTTCCCAAACAAACAGAAAAATAAATAAAACCAGCTCTCATGGCCAGCACAGCTGGGGGGAGGGGGCAGGAAGGGGTGGACCCAGGAGGGGGGGCAGACAGGCGCACCAGTTGCTGCGGTTTCTGTTCTGCTGGGAAGGAGAAGGCCAACAAAAGAGGAAAATGGAGGGAAAGGGCAGGGAGATAGTCAGAGACGGGAGAGGAGGGGAGAGAATGCGCAGGAGAGATGGAGGGTGTGACAGGCAGAGGTGCCAGGGAGGCAGGTCAGGAGGGACAGGGATGATGTCAGGGCTGGTTGGGGGAAGGCAGAGGCAGCCTTAGGGTCAGTAATTCAGCAATCCAGCGACACGGATGCCCCTGGGTGGGGGGCAGCAGGCAGACAAAGGGGGCCTGTGCGCTGGGGCAGGGGGCCGGCTCCAAAGGCCATGAAATATTAAAGACCCTAGGCCAATGAGTGACAGAGGTCATAGAAATAAGGAGACTAGCAGGGAGATACAGGGACCCTGAAGCAGACCCCCTCCCAAACCCGTGTCTGTCGCCCTCCATCACCTCCTGAGCAGAGCAAGTCTCCCCCAGCTCTCCTCCTGCTGTGGCTGCTTTCTGTCTTTCCATCCAGACGGAGGACAGGCAGAGGGTGGGAGGGGCCGTAGGGATTAGTGATGGCAGGGGACCTTTGCGGTTCCCTCTTCCCTCTGGCTGATCTGCACGCAGCCGGCCTTCCAGAGCTGCCAGCCACCCTAGTAAGAGGGCCAGGAGGCCTGTCAGCACAGCCGCTGCCACAGGCGCCTCCTGGGGAAGAAGGGGGTAGACATCCAGCTTCCCCTTTACAGAAAAAAAATCAGCCAAGCCACCACTTTCCACAGAGACAAGCAGGAGGGAAGGCCATGCCTCACAGCTCAGCTGAGCCAGCGAGTAAACGGGCAAGCAAGCCAGCAGGTAGCCTTCCTACCCACCCAGGTCCCATTATCAGCCTCATGACCTTGGCCAGTCCCCTTGTCCCTGAGCCTGTGTCTTCACCAGCCCCAGCCCACCCAGGCTTGGTGTGAGGAAAGAAATAAGAGAACAAGTAATACTTTGAAAACCTGCAGGGGCAGCTGGGGCCAAGCAACTGCATGCAGATAATCCTGTGAGGTCAGACCCATTATCGGTCCCATTTTACAGATGGGGAAGAGAAATCCGGAGAGGCAAAGTGATGTACCCAAGGTCATACACCTGGTAATTAGCAGAATGGAGACAGAAATGCTAACCATGAGCCACGTGTTCTGTCTTCCTTTTCACTGGGGGATATGAAGTCCTCATCACCATAAAAGCCAACTTTTATTGAATGCTGACTGTGGGTTAGCCACTGGTGCTGGGCACTGCACAGCCATCCCTGTGTTAATCTGAAAAAAGCCTTGTGAGGCAGGCACTCTTATTATCCCGTTTCAGGGATAAGGAAACTGAGGATCATAGAAAGAACACATACGGACCAAAGGTCATATATCCAGCGAGGCAGTGACATGGCCAGGATTTGGAGTCAGGTCTGACTCCTGAGTCAGTGGTCAAATACACTTGCCCAGGCAAGGTCAAGGCAGGAGGTTAGGAGGACCCAGTAGAGGGGAGCCCAGTGATCCTATTGGTGCCTGGAACAGCCAACAGGAAAAGGTCAAAAACAAGGTCACAACTGCTATGCCAGGGGTCGTCAGCAACTGCTCTGGGAACAGGAGATGGGCAGAGCCTGTGGGGACCCACAGTGAGGGCACTGCCTAGGAGCCTGGCCAGAGTGATCTGCCTGGTCTGGGTCTGCCTACCCAGAGCTCATGTACCAGATTACACAAGCCCCTTCCCCTAGCATGGGGATACTGAGGCTGGTCCAAAAAGCCCTGTCCTGTTGGCCCCCAGGGCTGCAACAAGCACCCCAGGGCCAGTGTGCCAGGAACTAATCACCCCCACCTCCAGAGCCCTCAGTGCTGGCAGAAGAGGGGGCAAGATCCCCTCCCTCCCTCCCAGGCCCTGTGAGCCCAGAGGGAGGCCAGCATCAGAGGCAGGAAATGAAGAAGAATTTGCGATCTAATTGAGCTGGCGGGGGATTAGGCGGCAGAATGCAATTACAGGGGCTGGAGCAGGGCCAGGGGCACTGACACCCCGAGATGTGGCCTGGCCCAGGTGACTGGGCCTAGCCAGTCTCTGGCCAGAGACACCCTATGGGGGGTGGGTGGGCAGGGAGGGGGAGACAGGTGGGCAAAGATTGGGGCCAGACCGCTCTTCAGCACACACAGGACTACAGGGTTCCAGCTCCATGAAACACCCAGAAACAAGAAGTTTTCCTGAGAATTCTCCCCCAGGGAACAGTCCTGTGGACTCTCCCATGGGGAGCAGAAAGATAGGAACACGCGCTCTCACAGGCTCCACTCATGCATGTACACACACGTGTTCATGCTCCCAGGAAAGCCTGCAGATCCATGTTCACTTGCAGGGGGACAGACTCCCAACCTGCAGACACACAGCAATGGTCCTTTGCTGCCAATGGCTCCACCAAAGGGGGGAAAAACACAAAACAAAACAGAAAAATAAACCCATGACCTTAAAATCCTTTTATTCCCATAATCACAGGCTGCCATCGCCGTGGATACGTGCTGTCACCCCGGCCCCAGCCTGTCTCCCTCCATGGCTTCCAAAACTCCCAGCAGGCAGGCAGATGGGGAGGCTGCCCAGTTACTGCCAGGGAGGGCAGGGGAGGGGAAAGACTGGGTGGGAGAGGTTCAACATTACATACACTCACACACTCAGGGCCTCAATCAGGGAGGGAGAGACAGAAAGAGAAAGGAACATAGACACCAGCCACCAAAGACAGACATAGACCATTGTCAGCACAGCTCAGATATGCCACTCCCAGAGTCACACACACTTTCTCAATTCAGATACACCACTCAGGGAGCGAGACACTCCGCTATTTACAAGCATATATAAAACACACAGATATACACAAATTATGAACACACCCTCTCCAAAATTCTAAGCACACAGAACTCAGAATATACACATTCCTAGATTTACAGGGACAAATCCAACTTTCAGATACAGGCTCTCAGGTTCACAAACACACAGGTATACGCGATGCATACACAAACAACTACTAGATCCATAGACACATGTCCTGATTCACAAATATACACATGCTCAGACTCCTACATCCCAAGACAGACAGACACGCATTCAACACACAGAGTCACAGATAAACACGTCTTGAGTCATTAGCACACACACCACCCAGATTCCCACATCTCATACCAACAGACTAGACCCACACAGCCTCATCCAGCAGCTGACACTGCCTTTGACTTTAGGGGGCAGGTGGAATGGTTGGAGATTCCTGGGTCTTTGAGGGGGCAGTCCTTTCTTATTGCCCGCAGCCTGGGAGGTGGGCTCAGAGTTGGGGGGAATAAAGGGGGAAGTAAGAGAAAGCAAAAAAAACTTGAGTGGGATATTCTTGTTGGGCAGTAGTGCGTGAGTAACTGGGGAGGCTTTTTGTGGTCTGGTGAGTTCCAGCTATGAGCGAGAGTTTAACTATTAATACACTTAATCAAGGGCACTTCACACACACGCACACCCATACAACCACACACACAGGCTACGATGGGACCAGGTGGTGGGGGGTAAGAGAGGTAGAGCCCCAGGAAAAAAATGGGAAAGCCCCATTCAGGGCCCCAGGGGGTAGGGAAAGAGGGTGGAGTTTCTACCCTGGGCCTGCCTCCAGAGCAGGGGCAGAGTCAGTGATTCATTTCTGCACTCCCAGAAGGGTGGGGCTTGACACACAGTAGGTGCTCAAAAAATACACACTGGACCAATGAATGAATAAGTAAATTATATATAAAGAGTGGGCAATAATAATAACAACAGTAATAATAAGTGAGCCCCACCCCATCCTTGGTCAATTAAGGCATGCTTCAGAACACTGTG
Source organism: Globicephala melas (assembly GCF_963455315.2). Taxonomy (NCBI): domain Eukaryota; kingdom Metazoa; phylum Chordata; class Mammalia; order Artiodactyla; family Delphinidae; genus Globicephala; species Globicephala melas. The sequence goes on along the minus strand of NC_083316.1, from coordinate 116,101,077 downwards.
CTTGGGGAGCTAGTTCTGACTTCATGGTCACCCGACCAGAGGCTCTAAGAAAGTAGGCCTGGGTCTGGCTCATCAGTATCCCACCATTCCTCCACCCTATCAGGCATCCTGGAAAGTCAGCTGACCTCAGCCCAGCCTACACCCCTCCCTCCCAGAGAGACCCCCATCTCCATTCCACTCTCCCATGAATAACTAGATGAGGTCCTAAAGAAGGTGGGGTATTTAATTCCCAGAGACTTGATCCTTTATCCAGATGCAACCCTGCCCCCCACACTCCCATAAGCCTGAGCTTCACATCTGCCAAATGGGTAGAAGGTAGGCAAGAAGCTGGAAAGAGGCAGCAAGAGTTGGGGGCCGCAGTAGGAACCCATAGAACACAGGTTTGAGCTGGCCTGGGCCCTGGATGCAGAATCCTCCCCTCCCCTTCCCTTCCCCCACCCAGCCCAGCCCTGCCGGGTGGACATTCCAGGCCTCACGTGATAAAGACGAGGCCGCTGGCCCACGGGTAAGTCAACAGGCTCTGTCGGGGGAGAGATAGGAGGCCCTGGCCAGGGTCACCTGCTGAGCCGGGAAAACAGCCTGGCCCAAATACACACATAAATAAGGCGCCAACGGACAGCCAGTCAGCCAAGGGTCTGTCTTCTGCAGAGGAACCTCTGCCCCCACCTTGGAAAGGGAGGTGGCATGGGAGAGGGAGGTGCAAAGCTAGCTCTTGCTTCCCTGGGAGAGCCCCCAGGTCCTGCCAGGATTGGAGGTGGGCATGTGGGAGCGGTGGGCTTCTACCGAGACCCCCAGGGCTGACTGAAAACTCAGAGGCCAACCTCCCTCAGCTGTTCCCACCCCTTCCCAGGGCAAAAATCACCCCCTCTCCCTCCTCCCCAAGGAGAGAGGACAATTTCCGTTCTGGGAAGGGGGTGACAGCTGCAGAGCGGGCCACTACCCGCTCACCCCGCCCCAAGCTCTTGCTTGAGTCTCATCCAGAGAAACTGCTAAATCAACACTACGCAGTAGTAGGTAGCGCTGGCCTCAGTCTCCCCGCATCGCTCTCAAAAAGGGGTTTGGGAGGAGGCTTCGGGTTCCTGGGTTTCCTAAGACGGTTGGCACCTAGGGTACGAGGGTCTTTCGGGAGGGGGATCAGGGCAAGCTTAGGCCAGCACGCCCCCTAAAAACATCTAATTTAAATGCTCTCAGTTACATGGACAGCCATCCCCCGGCCCCCCCGCCTCCCGCCCCCGCGGGCCGGGGCAGCTGAGGTGGCGCCGGGCGTTCAAATAGCGCTCCAAACAAGTCCGCAGCGACCGCGCACGCAGCCCCCGCCAGGCGGCCCCAGCGGAAAACTTGAAAGGGACTCTGTTTGCCGGCCGCCCTGGGGCGGCTCCGGCGGGGGCGAGGGCCGAACCAACGTACACGCCCCCTCCTCAGCGCTTCCTGCGCAAACGCGGAGAGGCGGGGGGGCCGGGCCCACCACAAAACCTAGGACTCCGAACAGCGCCCGCGGCGCGGGCTAAGGCGGAGGTCAAGAGGCTGGCTCGCCAGAACCCCCCCCCCAGCCCCTTCTATCCGAAGACGCGACTCTCAGACCACCCAGGGTCCAGGGGGCAAAGTAGGGCGCGGCTGCCAACCCTTCAGACCCCCGTCGCAGGATACAAGAGGAGGGAGCAAGTCTTCCCGGATGAGTGCCTACAGAACCCCCCAAATCTGCAAGGTTCCTCCTTGCAGCCCGTGTCACCAGCCCAACTCCGCGCACCCCTTCCGATTCCTGAAGGGGGGGGAGACCAAAAAGCGATCTTGCTCCCTCATTGGGTGCTTCAGCTCTTCTGACAGGTCCCGGAGGCGGCCCCCCATTTAAAAACTGGGGTCACTCACTTTCTGTTGATCCTACAAATAAACAAAGCCAGGCGCACCCCGCGCTCCCCGCCGGAAAGCAGCCCATTACGGGCGAGGACAACTTCCCCCAGCAAGAAAATTAACACATTCTTCTCGCGGCGGTTCGGCCCCCCGCTCTGGGGAAGAAGAGAGGAGGGGGCTCGGGGCCAAACTTCACGGGTAAATTTGGGGCCAGAGCAACGAAGCAGGCGCCTGGGACACCCGCCTCCCACAGCTCCGCAGCTAGAGGAACACCCCCATTCTCCCTCCCTGGCTTTGCATGCTGCTTGGCCACGCGGGGCTCAGGAGACAGCCTGAAAGACTCCCTAAGGCTAGGGAGGAAGGGAGAAAGAGGCCGCGGAGAGCAGTGGTGGTCGGGGGTGATACTTTGACGGAAAAAAAAAAAAAGGTCAAACTTGGTCAGCCCGCCAGGCACCCCGCGGGCAACGGGGGCGAGGAGCCTCAGGGGAAATGTAGAAGTGGCCACCGCCCCCTCCAAGTGGAGGGGGAGATTCAGCCACGCGTCGTCCTGGGCGTTAGAGCAGTAATGCCCCCAAAACACAGGGCTGCGAATGGGGTCTGTTGGGGGGAGTGCGCGCCGGAGATCTCCAATCAGCCGCCCCCGCAGGCGGAGCGCCCGCCCAACACCGAGAGGTGAGGACACGGGCTCCCGCCGCCCCTGTGCCCTCAAGCGCGAGTACTTGGGGAGGGGACCGTACCCCTCAGGGAGAGCCCCGACCCCAATCCATGGCGCCCAAGCCGCCGTCCCCGACCCTAAAACCCCTCTTTTTGTCTGAACTCAGTGATCTGCGACCGAGCTGACTGCGGCTTGGGGAGGCTTGAGTATAGAAGAGGCCATCGAGCAATCACCGGAGCTAGGGATCCCAGCCTCCGGGGCTCCGAGGCTCAGACTACGGGCGCCCCCCGCCACACCCAAACACGGACCCCTCTTTTCCCGTCCCTGGCTCTCCGCACCTGAACTTCGGGGGAGCCCGCGCCGCCAAACTTTCCGCAGACTTGCAGCGAACTCCGGCCCCGGCCGCGCACCGGGCCCCGGGGGAGGAGAGGGAGGTAGGCGGGGAAGGGGAGGGGGCCGGCCTCCGAGGGGGGTCGGGGGAGGGCCGTGGCCCGACACCTACCGGCTCTCAGAGTCGTCCAAGCCGCCACTGCCGCCGCCGCCGCGAGGCCGAGGGGGAGGGGAGGGGCGGGGAGCTGCGCTCCGCTCTGGGCACCGCCGCCGCGGTGCGCTCCGCTCCAGCCGCGCCGCCCGCCGTGCCCGGGTCCGGAGCCGGAGTCACGCCGCCGCGGCTGGTCGGAGGCGGGGAGGGGGGGGAGCCTGCAGCACCTGCCCCTCCTCCCCCTCCCCGCGGCCCAAATTAAAAAACAACAAAAAGCAACTAATCACCCCCAAGCGTAGCGCTGAGCGGCTGGCGGAGGGCGCAGCGTGAGGCGCCCGGACTCAGCAGGCAACGCGCATGGCTGGGCGCTGGGCTGGGCAGGGCAGGGACGCGGGGCCCGGCTTCGGGGAACAAGGTTCGGCCGCTCTTCTCTCTCGGCTCGGGCGCCTGCTCTCGCCGCCGCCACCGCCTCTGCTGCCGCCTCTACATCCCCGCTCAGGCTCCGCCGCCTCTGCCACCGCCGCCGCCGCCGCGCGCCCGCCCGGGCAGGAGCTCTGAACGCTGCCCGGGGGCTGCCGGCAAAACCCGGACCGGACTCAACGCTCCCTCCTCCTTCCTCCCCCCCCCCCCCCCCCCGCCAACCTCGGCTCCCCTCCCTCCTCCCTCCGCCTCCCTCCCGACGCAGCTCTGGCCACTTGGACGCCGCAGGCTCTGAGGCCGGAGCCGCAGCCACTGCGCCTCAAGCTCCCCGCGCTCTGACGAGGTCGGCCCAGGCTGAGCTCCCCAGCGCGCCCCGTCTTCACCTCTTTTTCTGCAACTTTACAAAAAATAAGAGGACCTCTCCCGTTCTGTGAGGAGTGCATGGGCTTGGAGACGCACCTTATGGGGAAATCCGCCATCTCTCTGCCCCCTCTCTCCAGCCGGCCGCGAAGCTACAAGGACCAGTAGGAAGGGTTTGGCCGCGCCCCTCAGCTCAGGTGCGCGTAGGGCCGAGAACTCATAGCCGAGCACTCTTGGAGCTAGACGCGTGTTCAAAGATTGCACCCTTCCCAGAGTGCATTCCCGTACTCGGTGGGCTCTAGTTACCCGGGAGAAAGGGGGTGGAGGTTCCTGTTCCCATTACACAGATGAGGAAACTGATCTAAGAAAGGACATTTTGTTACCTACGCTGGCCCCAACGGAAACCCTGAGTCCTGGAGCTAAAGCGACTACATTGTGGTGCCCTGAGACCGTGGCCTGTGAACTCTGAGCCCGAAACAGTGCCTAGCACAGAGAAACGCTCAATAGACACTGGTTGAAAGAGAGAACAAAAGCCCAGCGGGTACAGATTTGGGCCCGCATATCCTCGCCGTCATTCAGTGCCCCCTCCATCTGCCCAGCTTGGGCTAATCCTAAAGCTGCAGATGTCGTCTTCTCACCACTTCAGGGACCCACAGAGCGAGCCCCAGGCTCACTCGTATAATCCCAAAGTGGAAAGTTTCTTCAATTCTGTGGAATTCATGGGGGTGGATTTGTGCTGCCTCCGCGAGACAGAGAAAACACAGCCCCCAGACCAGAGACCCTAATAGGAAAGGGGCAGGACGGTTTGCGAAGTCTGCCTAGGGTTAAACATTACAGCCTGAGAACGATTGGGACCCAGATAACAGGGAGTTAACTGCGGCGACCTGGTGCCTCCAGCCACTGGAGCAGTCTCAGTGGAAGAAGCAAAACTAGCTCCCACCTCGCTGTTTCCTCCTCTGTGCCGTCTGCCTCGGTGTTGGAGGGCCTGGGGCCTAGGTCTCATGGGAGCAGCCGCTGGTGCCCACCCTCCAAGCCTTCTAAATTTGGCTTTGGGACTTTGACCCTGCCAGGGGATAGGGGTGTGAGGGAGGTGTCAGAGGGCAGAGTTCATCTGGAATGTGTTGTCTCTCTACCTGTCCTGACCTCCCAGGCCACAGGGAATGACGCTCTCTTGAACACCCCCTCCCTTCCACAAAAGCTGAGAAGTGTCCTCCTTTAACTGTGTGTCAACGAATGGCTCCCTAGCCTGTCCAGCAAGCTTCCTCAAAGCCACACCAAACGTACCATGTGAGTAAAGCAAGGTACTTGCTCTGAGAACACAGTTTTAAGACAAACGAACACCTCCAGATTATCCCCCCTAAACTGCTTAAATTAAAGATAGACATTCTGGGCCCCACCCTGACTGTCAGGTACAGTATGGTGTTAGGCACTGACCATACAAGGCGAAAAGAAGCAGGGTCCCAGGCCTAGATGCTCAAGGATCTGCAAACACTTAGCCCACCACTGTCTACCTTTTCTGGGGAAGCTGAGGCCCAAACTGTGAGGTGGGACCTGTTGCCCAGGAGTCAGCAGCAGGCCTCAGAGGATTAGGACCCAAGAAATGAAACTCAGTCCTCAGGGCTTCTGAAGCCTAGGGTGAGTGCAGAATCAGGCCCTGCATACCTGAAAAAAGCTTCATGCTGAAATCCATGGGGGGTGGGGGTGATAGTAGCTCCACCTTAGGGAATTACTATTAATTACCCACTTTTTTCCCCAAGACCTCTGTCCCCTCCCCATCTCAGGAGGGCAAAGCCCAGGGGGCTGCAGGCTGCAATGGAGATGAGTCAGGTGATACCAATGGTGACTTTCTCAGGGAACGGGTGTTGGTATATGCCTGGCCTAGTTTAGAGAGTGGATCTTGGAGTCTTCCCCTTTTCCTGGAAATTAAGAAGTGGAGGGAGACCCAGATCCTCACTTATCCACCCCAGGTAGGAACCAGAGAGGAGAGTGGCAGAACTGTCCACATGGAAAATGCAACATGAACAGGAAATGCCACGTGCAAACCATCCACATAGAACTCTCTACCATAACAAGTAAGACAAGGGGGAGACACCCAGGAAGGATTGGGCGGGAGGTCTCTGGCCTTGGGAGAGACTATCCCCACCCCAGGCCCCTTCCACAAGAAGAAGTAAAGGGATCCTGGTTCACAGTCCCTCCAAAAAGGAGTATTGGAGTTTCATATTGCTATTCAATCAATCAGCTTAGAGTCAGGAAGCAAATTCCATAAGTCTCCAGTACCTGTCAGGGAGAGAAGGGCCCTGCACCCACCTACCCTGTCTTCCGGGTAGGAATGTGTCAGTCCAGTACCCTGGATCCTGCTCTCCTGGTCCTGGTTATAATATCCATAGCTGGCATTTACAAAGCCCTTACCCTGAGCAGGGCATTAAGCTAAATAGTTAAGGTAACTTATCTCATTTAATCTTTACATCAGCCCCAGTAGTAGTATTGTCCCCATTTTTCAGATGAGGAAACTGACATGAGACTGGCACCAAAGTTGTTTTCCTAACTTCAGAGATTTGCTGTCCTAGTGAGGCTTCTCACACACAGATCTGCCTGGGGTTCACCTGTTCCTCATCCTGTAGTGACTAATCAGAGCCCATAGGGCTCAGCTCAAGCCCCTTCCCCAACTTGGCCTGGCTTCCCTAACTGGTCTGTTCTTCCCTGCAATCCCTGAGCCCTGCTGACCAACACCACTCAACACTGGTGGTTCCCTCAGACACCCCAAAACTTCTCTTCAAGTATCTGTGGCTTTGCATGCACTGTTCCCTCTGCCCAGAAGGGCCTTAATCAAGCTCACCTCCTGAAGTCCTCACTGAAGCCCAAGAGCATGTATCACTCCACTGGGAACCTTCTTTGACTTCTACTCCCCACCTCAGTTTGGCTTATATCTACAGAGCCAGCACTAGCCTTTGTGCAAATTAGAAAAAGCTACCACTTTTTGGCAGATATAGGTACCCCCATGTGGCAGCAGGTCATACACTGTCTTCCAGTCTTCCTAGACCCCTTGGCCAGGTGTCTTTTTTGCAGTGCATGCACTGAACAATTGTACTCTGCGGCCTGGCTTTGGGGGCCCTCATCTGTCCCCTCCTATGGCCACAGTGACCACACTGTACAGAAATAGCTTTTATTTGCTCATTGTCTCCCTGTCCCCTCACTACTACCACCCACGAAAATTTGTTGAGGGTAAGGGAGAGTCTCCTACCTGCTCTGGGCCTGAAGCCTGGCACTAAGTACGTACCAGTAGTAAGGATTGTAGCCAACAGTTTTCTGAGCACTTACTATGTATCTGGCACCACACTAATTGCTTTCTGTGAATATGCTTATTTAATCCTGGTATTCAAGACAACTGCTTAATGTTACAAAGTAGCAAAACCAAGATTTAAACCCATGCCTTGTGTGGGGGATCTACCTTTTCCATGACTACCATCTATCAGCTAATGTCAGTCATTGATTAAACATCCAGTGACTGGGAACGGCTGCATGGAGAGGAGTGTGGGAGTTAGTCTCCAATAAAGATGGCCAACCCAGAGCTTGGCCTATGCCTCTCCTGAGGCCCCAGTTCCCACATCTGTATCACAGAAAATGAGAGCCAGGGCATTTGGAGCCCTGCCTCAGGGCAGGGTGCAGGATAATGCTCAGTGGGGTCACACTGGACTGTGACCTTGGCCAAAATTCCAGAGCAGGGCTGGGGGTACAAACATGGGCAGGGGAAGAGGGAAGCTTGACTGCCTAGACATGGGCCCACGCCTCTGGGGTCTAAGCCCTCACATACCACTGGCCCTTCGGCCCCACCCCTGCCCCCATGACCTCCGAAGGGACAAGAGAACCGTGAAACTAGAAGGAAATTTCAGAAAAGCTAGATCTGTTTCTTAGGAGGCCAAGGTCCAGCCATCCCTAAGAAGTCAGTTTGGTGGCCCAGCCTGGCCCTGAGCTGTGTAAACAGTGGGGAAGGGAGGCGGGCAGAAGGGGGACTCCAGTCCCAGAATAAAATGACTCTGGGGTGAGGCTGGGAGGGAGCAGAGACCAGGCCAACACATACACTCACACTTTGTATTTCCGCTTGCACCCCAGCACACAGCTACACATGTGCTAGACCACCAGAAGTAGCCCCATGCTCTGCCAGGCCCAGGGAACTCAGCCCTTATGTGGTAAGGGAAGGGGAGTGGGGACAGTTGGGGGCGTCATGCTCCTGACAGTAACTCTTTTTTTCTTAAGATCTTCCTTCTTTCCTCCCTCTCTCCCTCCCTCCCTCCCTCCCTCTCTCCCTGGCTGTGTTGGGTCTTCATTGCTGCACTCAGGCTTTGGGCTTTCTGTTGCAGGGAGCGGGGACTACTCTTCGTTGCGGCGCGCGGGCTTCTCATTGCAGTGGCTTCTCTTGTTGCAGAGCACGGGCTCTAGGCACGCAGGCTCAGTAGTTGTGATGCACATACTTAGTTGCTCCGTGGCACGTGGGATCTTCCAGGACCAGGTATCAAACCCATGTCCCCTGCGTTGGCAGGCGGATTCTTAACCACTGCGCCACCAGGAAGTCCCCTGACAGTAACTCTTGACTTCACTAGGCACAGTCATGGTTCAACTGTCTCTCCAACAGGAAGTGGGACTGTGTGCTCCCAGAGGCCAAAGCTGTGGCTCCATGGCCTCAGGGTCAAGAAGAGGGAGGGGCCGCAAGGTAACAGAAAGGGGCCTTGGGGGAGGGGAGGACACAGCGTCCCAAACCTGGAGGCCACAGACCAGGCCCAAAGACGGGGGGCCGGTGGTGGTGTGCCCTGGGCATCCAGAAGCCTGGCCAGAAAGTGCTCTACCCAAGACATGCAGGCTAGGGTGGGGTGATATGGAGAAAAGTTGCTGGAGGTGGAGAGGTGGGGCTAGGCCTCCCCTCACAGATGTGACTCCAGAAGGCAAAGCAGGGTCTTAAATGTCCCTCACACTGAGACTTTGGAAAACAGGACCCAGCCTCCCTCCTCAGACCACACCCTACCTACCAACCCCTACTTTGCCTTTCTCTTCCAGAGAATGGGGTACTCAGGCAGTTGCCTGGGGGTAGGCCCAGGATGAACTGCTCTTTGAACTGGCGGGACTGGTTCTGTGTCTAGCCACCTGGGCAGTCACGGGTTGCTTGCCTTGCTGGGCCTGTGAGGAGGGAGGCCTCAGGAAGGGGCCCCTCGTAAATCGTTAACTCCCAGAGCAGCCTCTGCTGCCGGGTCCCCTCAGCCCCACCCCCAGTTGCGACTCTGACACTTAGAGAGCCCACCAGCCCCCCCGGAGGCCAGAGTCAGAGGTTAGAGGTCAGAGCCAGAGGTCGCAGCACCTGGACAAATCCCTCCCCCGACTATCTGGAGGGAGGTGTGGGGGGGAGATGGGGACGGTGTCTTTGCGGAAGGCCCTTCTCTCTTAAGTTCAGAGCTTCTCACCCTAGTTTGCCCTCCAGCCTTCCTACTGTAGCCCTGACCTTTGCCTCTTAGGAGAGAGTCAGGAGCTCTTGGTGGGCCTCCTGGGGCAGCCCCTGGGCAAGTCCCAACCCCACCAGACCCTTATCCTCAGAGAGATAACTATGCCAGTCCCACCCACTTCACCCTCAAGGGGTATCACCAGGACTAGATAATGAATGGGTTGAGGAAAAGAATTAGATACTGTTCAGAATTGGGATAGGACCCTCAGCATTGTTCCAACCCTGCTTCCTGGTGCTGGGGTCCCCCAAGGGAAATAATAAAGGCTGCCTTTCTGAAGATATTGTGCTAAACCCTTTACCTCCTTGGTAATCTGTTTAGCAATCACATTCTCATTTTGCAAATAAGGAAACTGAGGCTCTGAGAGGAGAGGTGACTTACCTAGGCTGTGGCAGCTGTACAGGAGCAGGACCAGGATTTGAACCCGTTGTGTGCTCTCAAGCTGAACCCTTGAAGGGTTCTCTGTCTCCTTCTTAAATTCCTAAACTACAGGTGAGGAGACACCCTAAAGCCAGAATGGGCGGAACAATCCCCCCAGTGTAACACTGGTTGTAGCGGGGCTGATATGAGGCAGGTAGGGGAGGGTATGTGGACAGGAGACTGCCAATGCCCCCAACCTCTCTGTAAGCCCCTCCTCCAGGGCAGCTCCCCCTCAGGTCACGCAGCCCCAGGTGCTACCACAGAGGAGGCTTGGCTGCTGCTCCCCCCACACCTCAGGAAGAACTCCCCTGACCCAGACAGGCTAAGGAGGGAGGACTGATGGTGCTACCACCCTTTTCGCTAGGGAGGCATCTCAGAAGCCGAGGAGACAGAGATCAAAAAAAAAAAAAATCAACTTTTAATCGAGATTGCAGATTCAGAAAAGATTCATAAATGAAATGATTCCCCGAGGAAATATAAAAAGTTACTTACGGCACAGCTAAATTGAGCATGCTTCAATCAGGGGCTGTTGAGAAATCATTAAGATATACAAGATGCTTTTTTAGATATATGTGGGCTCCATCAGGAGAGATGGCCATTGCTCCAGTTAGAGAGAGATCTGGCCTTGAGCTGGCTTGGCCTGCTGGGTCACCTCCTTGGACTCATGGCTGGGGAAGGAGGGCAAAGTGGGGAGAAACCCTACCTGCCAGGCCTCAAGGGCCACTGCCCAGAGGTTGTTACTGCCCCTAGGGGCCCAGAGACTCTCTGGCAAGGGAGAGTGGAGCAGAAGGGATTATGGTTAGAACTTTTTATTGATTGAAGTAGCTTTTTCCCACTTTCTATCAGCAAAATGGGACGTGGCAGAGCTAGAGCTACTTCCCTCAAAAAACTAAAGAGGGGACCCCCCCACCCCCATATCCCCTCGCCCCTTGCCCTATTGCTTGGGTCAGCCTGAGGAAGTGATCACTACTTGGACAGAGAAAGACCAGAATGTGCTCTCAGATCTATGTCTGAGGGCTTTGCCTTGGGGGAGGGGCAGGCCAGGGAACACTGGGGTAGTGGACTACCCTGGGGAATTTTCAAGGATGATCACTAGCTTTTGAGAAGACATTCTCCCCTCTCCACTGTAGCCATAATCCATTTCTTCACTGGAAGGCTTATTTGAGGTCTAACCCTCCTCTCTTGCAGCCTGTGGGGGTCTTTCTGCCTCTTCCTTTCCCAATGCCTAGGACTTTCAGGATTGAGGCTAGGACATCAGTGGAGGGTCTCTGCTGAATACTTATCACCTTCCCCCTTCTGTGCACTCCTGGGGACCAAAACTCCTGGGCTTTAGACAAGGTCAAGGCCTTACTCATCTCCATGCTCTGTCAAGTACCTGGTCCTCAGTTGGTGTCAAATATTTACTGAAGAGGAGGGAGGGCATCAGGATGCAGCTGGGGCAATCTGTCCCGTGGGGGTGGGTGTGGAGGAGAAAGGAGACAGGCAAGAGCCTGCTCAGGGGACTGTAAGTGGCAGTGCCTGGACCCCCTTTCTTAGGCCCATCTGCCTGGGTAGCCCCCTCCTCCATTAAATCATCAAGGGTGGCAAGAAACCCGAGCTGGATGGTCGTGGCCACACTGCCTTGTGGGTGACCCGAACCCGATCCTGGCCAGGCCGAGGCGCTATTTTAAACTCCAGCTCCAAGCTGCTGCCTCATACCGCTTGGCCCATCTCTGGTTACAAAGCCATTGCCCACCTCCCGGCCACTTCCTCCTCCCCACCCTAGGACCCCCTAGGCTGGTGCTGGGTTCAATGTGTCTTGGGGAAACCCTGATCTCTGTAGGCCCTGGTCTGTCAACTGGCACCAGTGCTCTTCTCCATCCCCTAGCTGAGCCCAGTTAGGCACCCTCATCCCTCTACCCACACAAGGACCTGACCTTTATTTTGACTGAAAATTCCCCCATGGGGTTCTCTTCCCCAGGAATAAGGGCACACCCTGGCCAGAGAACCACACAGCCCAGGAGAGGGCAGATGCTACAGGAAGAAAGGAAGTAGGTTAGACTTAAGTAGGGACTTCCCAGCAGTGACACTATGCTCTAGAAAACTTTCCCTTACCTCAATGCCTGCCTGCCTGCTTGAGCAGGAAGAGGGAGATGACTCCAGAGGGAGCTCCCTCCCCCAGTCCTCAGGCTCAAGGGCTTCTGGGTGGGGGGGGACTCAGGTAGCACTTAGCCACCCACAGTGTCTTCTTTCCTCCCCTTCCTCAAGGGGAGAGCTCGGCATTCAGGTGGCCCAGCTGTCAGCTGGCTGGGCCCGCTGGACTTGTGTCCACAATCCTGCTCCAGGCAGTAGCCCCCACTGGCTCTCAGTCCTGCCAGACCTACTCCCAACCCAACACTGGCCTAGAGGGAGGCAGCAGAGACATTGCCAGGGCACCAAGGGAAGGCAGGAGGCTGATCATCCATGTTGGCTCCCCTCATCTCAAGCTGGCTGGACAGAAGGTCGCACAGGCAGCCTGAGTACCCCCATGAACGCCCCCGCTCCCCCGCCCCCATGCTATGTAGTCTCAGCAGTAAGGTGTTGGCACCAAGCCTGGTGCAGCTGAGCAGTGACGCCAAATGCTCTGCCATCTCAGGCAAGCATGGTTCCCTCCAACCTAGCAGGGGCCATGGGGAGGGGGGAGAGTGTCTCCCACCCTCCTGGGCCTGAGACAGCTGGGGACAGAGCCTTTTTGGAAACCTCCCTTTCCACTACTGAAGAGGATATATGGCATCCCCATGGGGTCCTAGCCACCCCTTCCAACCCAGGGGGCTGGTCCTGAGGTTAGACCAGTGATTCTCAACTAGAGCTGATTTTGCCTCCCAGGGGGCATTCGGCAATATCTGGAGACGTTTTTGGTTGTCACAACTGCTGCTAAGCATCTTACAATGCACAGGACAAAGAATTAAATGGCCCAAAATGTCAATAGTGCTGAGGTTGAGAAACCCTTGGAAGAAGTCCTTGACTAATCTGGGAGCCTGGTAGGAGATAGGAGGTATTCTCCACACAACACTCACAGGGGCCGAGGCTCATCATTTCCCACCCCCAACAGGCAGAGAAGGTCCTCCTGCCATTCTGGCTTCAAAGGCCCCTTATAGCCTGAGGAATGTGGTAAGCCGCCTGCCTGCCCACCCACCCACCAGCCTCTGGGCTTGTTAGAAAAAGTGCCCATGGGGGGATGGGGACGGCAACACTTCACCTGCCCATGATGGGAATTCAGACATATCCTACCTACCAAGCGAGTCCTACAGAGCCCTCCCCTCAAGAGGATCTGTGGAAAAGTATAGGGGTTGCCCTGCCCCACCAGACCCATCCCCAGAGGGTTGGCCCAGCATGGGGCTGGCTGGAAGCTCTGGCCTCCTCCTCATCTCTCTGCCTCCTCCCATTTCTATTTAGGAGGCAGCCATGGTGGCTCGGCTCTTGTCTCTGGTTTCCTAGGGAGCTCTGCTGAAGCAGCCCAGCCTCCATGGGTCCATCTGTCAGGGAGGCTGTTCCGCCCCATCGATTGCTGTTCCCAGGGGGCTGTGCTGCTCGAGGGACCCAATGTGGCGGCCAGATAGGAGGGAACTACACCGATAAGAGGGGGTGGGGGCAGCTTGGCAGCAGGCAGAGCTGAGGGGAGCTGACACTTTAGGGAGAAGAAACAAAGCTAGACAGGCGTGAGAAATGCAGAGGGCCGGGGCACCAAGGCAGGAGGCTGGCTGGAATGACCTCTGAAGCCAGCTGGCACTCTCAGGACTCAGTTTTGCTCCTGGACACACCAAATTCCCACTTGCAAAGACAATAATAATAATTGCTAATACATGTTGAGCAGGAACAGTATGTCCAGCACTGGATTGGGGGCTTTGCACACCTCTGCTTTCATCTGAGGCTCACACTCATCCAAAGCAGGTGCTGTTATATTCCTCCACAAGGGAGGAAGAGAACCAGAGAGGTTACAGCACTTGTCAGCAGGCACACAGAGGAGCTGGGACTAGAACTGGAGGCGGGTCAGCCTGGGCAGCAGCTATGCCCCAGTCCCAGACAATGCCAGGCCTAGGGGGAGGAGGCGTGTCTCGCCAGGCAAGAGGCCCTGCCCGCCCTCCCCATGGAGCCGCCTCCTCCCCTGGGCTCTGTGACATCTGCCCCGCTTCCCGGCCCCAGACAGCTGCCCGAAGCCACGTCAGCACTTCCACCGGGGAGCCTGGAAACTGGCTCTGGCCCCTGGGCAAAGGGGGACCAGGAAGGCTGAGTCCCCGACACGGTGGCCTTGAGAGGCTGTGATCCACTCAGCCCAGCAGGTGGTGGGTCAGCATGACCTTGGGTTGGGCTTTTCTGAGCCTCAGTTTCCCCGGTTCAGATGGGGGGGTTGCTTTGGGAAGGGTTCAGAGGAGAATGCAGCTGCGTCTTGGGTGGACAGGAGCAAACATTCCCTTGCAGCCAGAGTTCTGGGGGCACCCCAGGGAGCCTGCGACCCCCACTGTCCACTCGGGGCCAGGTGGTCATTTGGCGAGGCTCATATGGGTGAGGAGGAGGGTGGGGAGGTGTCTATGCCCGGCTCAAGCCCGAGCACTGGCTGGCTGGGGCCAGAGATAACCGGCGCCTCCCGGAAAATCATTAGCATCTGTTTGGGCCACGGCAAAGCTGGCCCGCAGGCGCCTCCGCCCCGCCGGAAACAGCCCCCCACGCCCCCACCCGAGCGCACAGGCGCACCGACCATGCCCCCACCCTCCCCGGGGCCAGCTCAAACTAGTGGAGCGACAAGCATCCACCCACCCAGGGAGGAAGGTCTGGGTGCAGGGCCGCAGGCCGGGCAGGCGGGGATCTGGCCTCTCCGTCGGGCGTCCTGGCGTGGGCGGTCCGGTCCGCGCTCTGGGCGATCCAGGCCGGCTCTTAGTGGCGCCCGCGCTGGCGGCAGCCCAGGGAGTGTGTGGAAATGACACCGCCAGGGCGGCGGAGATCCCCCCTCCTGACATTGGCTGGAAAGTGGAGCAGCTCGTCAGGGACAATCAATGGCGATCGATCGCTGCACGGCGCGGGCGGGCGGCGCGGGGGAGGGGCAGTGGTGCTGGCATACGCGGCTGAGGTCAGACAACACACAGACCCGAAAAGGGGCACAGCGGCACATGGGGTGACACGGACACACAATCTGTACAGGGATGGGCCACTATGGGCCACTGCCCCCACCATGGAAGCACACTCACCTCACGGAGTTACAGCATACTACAACAGTCTCTGACACAAGGGTCAAGGGGTCAAACAAATGGTTCCCCCGACACACACAATAGGGTCACAGACACATAACAATGCAGCCAGTCACGCTGTCACACAACCAGTTCACACCACCACAACCGATGACCCTACACTAGACACCCACATCACCAAAATACAAAATAAGTCATACATTCTACTAGCTGGTCTCAACTACAGGACAGAAGGGAGTTACATACTCTGGCTGCACAACAAAGCAAAAAAGTCACACAGCCAAATTATACACCATCACCATCACCTCAAAAAACATTGTCAAATTGGGTCTTAAACTATGGAACAACACAGTGGAGCCCCATATTGGCAACACAAAACAGGACAGAGAGTCCAAGTATACAACAGGACCCCACACTGCCACAAGTTGCACTTCAGCAAGTAAGACAGAGGTGCAGCTGTATCACATCTGCCAACGAGAATATAACATGGCACAATAAACATTGTGGCACAGGCAAACCAGCATTAACTCTCAGGGTTCTGACGGAACCAAATGAGTTACTGCAGGTTAGGCACTTAGCACAGGGCCAAGCACATGGTAAGCACTCAAAACACAGAGGGTAGTGGGATCATTTTTAATGTCTGTATACTAGTTAAGTCATATCAATATGATTGTAACTACTTAATAGCATCACTCTCTCCAGATAGGTCCATTCCTGTCCAGGAACCTGATTCATCCCAACAACAAAATTAGTTCAGCCATTACACACACCTGGGAAACACAATTCAAGTGTCACAAACCACTCACACTGCTGCACTCACTCACACAGTGGCCATACATATCAATTCCCCTAGTACACTGCCACACTGGCCACACACACTTTGGGACTTCCGTGGGGAAACCACCCCCAATCTCTCATCAGGTGCAACTCAACTAGTACATAGCTACTGGCCCCATTTCCTGCCACTCTCACAAGGCTGTAGAACACAAAGCACCGCCCACCCAGCAGTGATCTGCTCTCTCAGTTAAAACAAGGTCCAGAACCTCCCACGCAAGCTCCTTAAGGACCATCCCTAATCAGTCTCTCTCTCCATTCCGCCATTTTTTGTACAGAAACCAAGGCATCAGTTCCAGAGCGCTCCCTTTTCCAAATCTAAAGCAGGAAAGAGGGCTGGCCCCTGATCTCAGAAATCCACCCCACCCCTCAGCACCACCATTTCCCAGTGGTACATGTGTGTAGGAACAAGGCCAAGATCCCTCATTCCTTCAACACACCCTTACAGGCCACTCCTGTGCTTCCAGTTGTAGGGCCAGCTGGGCTGTAGCCCTTATTTCCTCCAGTTAAGGCCTGGGACCTCCCAGGGGCTTCCAGGAATCCCTTGCAGCCAGGGAGCTCCCCCTAAATGTGCCACCCGGAAAGACTTCAAACATTCCCTAGTTTTGCCTGGCTGTTTAACACTGCCTAATTCCCCAGCCTCTCTGTGCCTGTATCCCAAATCCTGCCTGTTGATCCAAGATTCCAACGGCTGCCCCCCTTCGAGACCTCATGCACGCACACACAGGCACTCTTTAAGAGAGCATAGAACCACTAGGTGGCCTGTGCTCTAGAATGGGGGAAAGCAATGATTCTGGGCTGTGGGCAGTGCTACAATCACCCACGTCTCATCCCTTACTCTCACCCTTCAGGTAGGGCGGGGAAACAGCTGGGGGAGGTCTGGCCTCCTTCCACAACATCCCCACTCCCAGATGGCTGGAGGCAGCTCTTCCCAGCATCCCCTTCCAGGCTTTTATTCACCAGAAAGGGTATCTGAGCTCCCCTTTTGTCCCCCAAGAGAAACAGAGGGACACAAACCCTATGCAGGGGCACACAGGCTGGCCAGGCATGTCCACCACTTAAATGCCTACCCATTCTGTTTTTAGGCACATTCTTTTTTTTTTTTTTTTTGCGGTACGCGGGCCTCTCACTGTTGCGGCCTCTCCCATTGCGGAGCACCGGCTCCGGAGGCCCAGGCTCAGCGGCCACGGCTCACGGGCCCAGCCGCGGAGATCTTACCGGACTGGGGCACGAACCCGCGTCCCCTGCATCGGCAGGCAGACTCTCAACCACTGTGCCACCAGGGGAGCCCTAGGCACATTCTTGCAGGCCTTGCCAAGTGGGTATGAAAGGCATAGGCCCCAAAGGGGCCCAGACAGCCTGCCCCAAGTCCCTGGGTGTCCCAGGAGCTGGTCCTGCTCAAAATCATCTGGCTTGTATAAGAGTCCAGCAAAAATGTCCAACTACCCACGCCTACTACCCTGAATCCATAAGCACCCACAGCCGCAACCCTTTAATTTGATAAGGCCATTTTCCACCAAGCATTGCCTATGGGCCAGGCTGGGCCAAGTGCCCATTTTCCAGATGAGAAAACCAAGCAAAGGAGAGAGAAATTAGTTGCTCAAGAATATACAACTGAAAAGTCATGGGCCTGTGATTCAAATACAGATTCGACTTCTGTTCCTCAAAGGCTACACAGTTTAGGCTCACACCCATATGCATAAACACTAAGGAATGTCCATGCTCACAATTCTCTCACACGTTCCTACACACATGGGCAGCCCCCTCCCGCACATACTCACACATACAAGCAGGCCTACACTCTCCCACGCCTGGGGCCTGTCAGCCACATTCTCCATGGCTCCCTCCCTCCAACAGGGACAGGGACAGGCAGGGAGTCCACATTCCCAGGTTTCCGCCCTGACCCTGCCCCCCCACCCTTCCCACTCAAAGCACACATTCCTCCTGCTACAGCCAGATAACCAGCCCCAGGGGGAGGCCTGGGAGAAAGCAAGGCATTCTGGGGGCCAGACTGCTGGGCCTACTCTGGGCTGCCTAAGCCAGCTCTACTGCCTGGATCTGGCAAGGTAGGAAGCCAGAAGCTTTCCCTTCAGATAGCCCCCACCCTTCTAGCCACGCTAGACCCGAGGCTTCCCTCCATATTCCAGGAACTTTCTTATGCTCAGAGATTCACACCCCAGGAAGGGCCCCCAAGGGTCTCCCAACTCACCCTTTGGATGCAAAATCCCTTATACAGTTAGCAACTAGAGCAGGACCTAGGGAGCTCCCAGGACTCCTCTCTCTCCCACTCTTAAAGCGTCTCTCAGCAGGTGAAAGCGCAGGTTCCATGCACCAACAGCCCCCAGGCAGTTTTCCCCATCTGGGGGTAGTGGCAGTTAATTCTCACAGCTCTGCCTGGGGTGCAGCCACTTGGAGGGCTCAGCAAATCTGGAGATATTTGCATACCCAGATGGCCGAGCCTGGAATTTCAAAGAATTCCCCAAGAAGAGGCAGCAGGCTTCCGGGTAGTGGCCCTGGAGGCTCACAGCTGTTGGGCTGGAAGACTGGGGAGTCTAGGGCCCCAACACACAAGATAAGATTGAAAAGGACAAGGGAAGAACATCTCCCAGGCCCTATCACCAGCCCCCAGCTCTGTTCCTCCTGTCCCCAGCCCTCCACCCCTCAGGTATGAAAAGTCATGTCCTGGTTGCCCAGAGTAGGTAGGCAGGCAAAGGAGACAGGGCTAGTTGGCTAGAGTCAGGGAGACTGCCTGCTTTTGGGGAAAGGTAACAGTGGGCACCAGACAGAGAAGTGCCAGAAATATGAAATCCCCTTGTTCACATGAAGCAACAGACAGGCCTTTGTCCCCATGCAACCTGCAGTTAGGTGGGCAAAGCCCTGGCCTGGTCCCTACGAACCTGTCCACACACAGGCATATGGCTACTATACCAATGGTGAGGGGAATGGGGAGCTGGTGGCTTGACACTTCTGGCAGGCCTTGGGCTAGAATACTAATCTGTTCCCTCATTGTGATTAAGGCTATGATGGAGCATAATGAGCTAGACACTGAGCCATCCAGTTCTGGATAAACAGTAAACAAAGCCAAACCCAAACAGGCCTCCCCACCCCAACCAAAGCTCCTCCCAGGTTCTGTCCAAGCCGATTTACTGACCACCTACCTCATGGTTGTTACAGCTATAGGTCACCACTGCCCTCTGCTGGCAACTCAGGCACTAGCATCCACTCAGATACCAGCTCGCTCCCTACCCAAGCAAATGCACTTCAGTCACCTCCTCCATCTGTGGGCATAAAAACTTAAGCCTACCCAACTGTCACTTAAGTCAGAAGGTGGCAGGGGGCAGGATTAGCAGGGAGGAACCCAGGGACACAGTGTGTCAGAGGAGAAATCACAAAGGAATTCTGCCCCTCTTCCCAAAATTTACGTCCAAAACTTCAAGTGTCCTTTCTCTCCAGCTTAGAGGTTAAAACCCCACACTCATGGGAACAGTGCCTGCCCCATAACCTGTTGCAATGCAGCAGAACCTCCCCTTTACCCCTTGTCTTATGCCTTCTCTTTGTCCCCTCCAAAGGAGGGCCAGGCTTAGATGATCTGGAACCATCCTTTGAAAAAGCTCAACTTCTCTGGCAGGTCTGAGAAAGCCTTTGTTCCCCTGGTTCCTTCTGTTACACTGCAGCAGGTGACTGGAAGTCCTGGGTGCCTCTGAAACAAGGCCAGCTCCCCTCAACTTTTACTGCAACACCCTGCAAGCAGCCACACCTTTCAAAGATGGCAGAGATGTGGAATGGAGGTGGGGGGAGACTGCCCAGAAGGACCTAACCAGTATTGCCCCTTAATCAGCTGGGGGAAGCTCCAGAAGCCCGTCAGGTAGGTAGCCTAGATTTGCCAACTACCTCAAGCATGGAACATCTCTCACCCCTGAGCTGGCTCTGGAGCCCAAATGTCAGGTTGTACTTGTGTACTGTTTCTAGAAACCTCCAGGTCAGAAGGCCTAAGTAGCAGTTTTAGAGCTTTCAAAGCTACTCACTTCCTATGGAAAACGTCAAAGGTGAGAAAGCTGGCCAAACCCTTCCTACTCACTCTCGTCCTCTATAGAGGCCCTACAATTTAGGGTAGGGGAGTACCCTTTAAGAGTCAAGATTTTTAAGTACTTAGGAAGAAATTCAAACAGGAGAACAAGTGGCTCAGGGCAAGGAGCGAGGTTCCTGGGAAAATGGCTGCTGTCGCCCCTCGTATCCTTAGAAGTCTGAAAAGGAACATGGCACACTGACTGAGGCTGGTGCTGCTCTTCTCTGGACATCAGTCACCAGAGGCCTGGGCACTCAGTAACTTCTTGGCCTTTCCAAAGGTGATCAACCATTTGCTTTCAGTGTATATACACTATAGGGTTATCAGGAACCCCAGCCCTGGAAAAGGCCATTCTATTAATAACAACTCACACAGGAGATTAAAAGCAAACAAAACCCCCACTCAATTGAAAACTATTAAGTGCTATCCTGGTGCTAAGACATTCATATAGTTCTTCATCCGATAAGAGGCAGGCTACAGTTTGCCTCCAGTTAAGGTGCAGCTCCACAAAAAATTCAAAGATGAAAAGTAATCAATTGTCACAAAAACGTCTGACTCTGCCTCTTCTTCAATCAGCCCAGGAGCAGGCACTGAGAAAGGGCAAAGCTGGCTGGTGACTGTGTCACACATTGAGCCACTGAGACCAAAGGCCTTAAAGGCTTTACAGTCAGTCCCAAGCTTTGAGCTTTGCCACTTACATTGACTAGGGTAAAATATGGCAACAATGGGGGAATGTATGTGTTTCGGGATCACCCTGAGAAGGTGATCCCATGGCCGGTTTTCATTATTTCTAAGCCCATCCCAGGAATTGTATTCAGGCACCTCTGAATATCCCTGGAAATATTCAGAGGTGCCTGAATACCAACCACTTATACCAGCTGGGGCTAAGGTTAGGAAAAGGCTTTTAAGGAAGCCTTTTGTTTGGTACAGAGAACTCAGAGCCACTTTTCATCTAAGCACATGCACAACAAAGGAATGATGAAACAGGAAACAGGCTCCAGAAGTGTCCCAAAGGAAGTCTATTTTCTCTTCCTGGATGGATATGAATGTATATTCTGATAGTTTGCTACCTTCATAGTTATTCTCATATTAAAAGTCTGTTTTCTCCACCCTCTCCAGGCTGCTGGCCCCGGCCAGGATCCTGAATGGCTTTTTAGCACGCTCTAAGTTCTACATTTGGGAGCTACCAGATGACAAACCTGACTGGCTGAAAGCCGGACTGGCCTTGGGTACCTCCATCTTCTTGTGGATCTATCTCATCAAACATAATGAAGATGTTTTAGAATATAAAAGAAGAAATGAGTTGGAATAAACTTTTGATATACTAATACAGTATGTCCCATATAGTGATTATAACTGTTCCTCTGGATTTACCAATCTGTTGAGTTATAAACATAAGAGAAAAAGTTTTACGTGATATTACGTTGAGTCAGCATTTGTGCTTTGCTTAAATGGGAAAAAAAAAATCTGCTTTCTCTACCATCACAATCACCAGAATAACCCATCACGTGAAATAAAGACTATTTCACAGAGGGAATGAAATGGAGATGGCTTCCTAACATGAATGACAATTTTCTGCAGGGGTAATAAAGATGCTATTCCTGAGTAGGAAGGAAGGAAAGATGTGTTCATAATTCAGAAGATCTAGGAACTGAAGAAAGTTCTTCTATTAAAACCTAGCCACTGGTTGTTAATGGGTATGGTACAGCAGACTAAGACAAAAGCCACAGTTTCACTCTAATTGCAGACAAGGGGCGGTTTACAGGCATTCCAACTGTAGTTTAGAAATAATTCATTTCTCCTGACAACCTACCTAGGGCTCCAAATTACTTGTTGAGGCAAAGAGGAATGACTAGGAAAGTGGAATACTGTAGCTGTTGGAAGTAGAAAAGGAATGCCTCAATTTCTAGGTCAGTGCAGAGAACATGGGCCCCCCTCTCTGACCACCACATCCTCCTCTCTAAAGACCTCCCTGCTGCTCCCACCCCAAGAGTCCTCTTTCCAAATCTTTATATTACAAACTAGCAGGACAACACTACCTTTGACCACTGGCCAGTAACAGAGCATGCAAGTATCCAAAATCATGTAGCTTTACCAAAAGAGACTGTTCCAACTATAACTTGATCAAGCACTCCATTTTGTTAAGAAGCAAAGCAGGGGCTTCCCTGGTGGCGCAGTGGTTAAGAATCTGCCTGCCAATGCAGGGGACACAGGTTCGAGCCCTGGTCTGGAAAGATCCCACATGCCGTGGAGCATCTAAGCCCGTGCGCCACAACTACTGAGCCTGCACTCTAGAGCCCGCAAGCCACAACTACTGAAGCCCGCGTGCGCCTAGAGCCCGTGCTCCGCAACGAGAGAAGCTACTGTAATGAGAAGCCTGCGCACCTCAACGAAGAGTAGCCCCTGCTCACCACAACTAGAGAAAGCCCGTGCGCAGCAACGAAGACCCAACACAGCCAAAAATAAATAAATAAAATTAATACATTAAGAAAAAAAAGAAGCAAAGCAATTAACATATACACACTACTATATATAAAATAGATAACCAACAAGGACCTACTGTATAGCACGGGGAACTATACTCAATATTTTGTAATAACCTATAAGGGAAAAGAATCTATCTATCTATCTATCTATACACACACACACACATATATACATATATATACATATGAAACTGAATCACTTTGCTGTACACCTGAAACTAATACAACACTGTAAACCAATTATACTTCAATTAAAAACAAAAAAGAAGCAATGGGAACCCATACACTGACATTCCTTTGTAACCACTGCCCACCAAGATAATCAAATCTACTGCAAACAAGCTTTCACATGTGATAAAACTACAGACACTTCTGTAAAAAGCAATGTGATCCCAGATGAGACCCATCCTGAGTTACGCACTTTTTTTGTGAGTGGGGAAGGTGGTCTCCTCACTGAGCCTTCATTCTGGCCAAGGCATATGTAAGCAGACTGCACCAAATATGTTCCAAACTCAAATGAGCAAGACCAAACTGCATTCAAAAGCCAAATGTTTCATGAACACCAGGATGACTTTTACTTAAAAGTACTCTTGTGAAAATATCTACATTATGACCTAATAAATGGTAATAAGCTGGCTGCTGTTTAAGATGACAAAGAATGGGGCTTTCAGGATCTGTGCAACTAACCCATGGTCAACAGTCAAAAACTGAATTCCCACTTACCCATGATACTGAGAATGAGGGTAATTTTAGGTTAGAGCTCAATTCTAACTCCTTTACCCACAACTATTAATAGTCAAACTTCTTTGCAAGGTCAAGGATGCTAGAAATGCTAATAATAAGTAGCCAGCAGCTAAAATGAAGCACTTTAAAGGTTTCAGGTATCACACCTTAGTTCTGAGATGGAATAGTGACACTGAGAGATAAGACAAGTTAAACAAGTTTAAAACCAAAAGCAGTGGACATTTATTCCTCAATTTTTGTGCAAGAGTGTAAAGATGCATTTGAAAGAACCTGACGGCTAGAGAGCATCAGCCATTGCTTTCAGGCTGGCCTGGTTTACAATTAGATTAGGAGAAGTAGGGGGAAAAAAAGTAACTTGCCTAGTTCACAGGAACGATGTTTCTGGCAAACACAGCTGTTTACAAGTTTCAAACTACATTTTACTAGCGTCAAGGGAAGACCAAAAAGCCACATACAGTACAATTTAAAATTGGATGAACATCCTGCAATGTTAGTGCAAAGTAATTATGTAGACTCTCCAATACAAGATTGTGCTCATGTTTCCCAGGTTTGGTCAATGTTGTTTTTACAATCACAATCACAGAAGCTGAACTTACCAAATAGCAATGCCTTTGTTTTATGTCCTATGTACCAAAGGAATGTCACAAGGTTTCAGTGAAATGCAGCTTAGTTTCAATAATAAAGCAAATTTCTTATTTAGTTTAACAGTCATGTTCCTGGAATACTGCACATATAAATTTCATGAAAATTCTTTTAAGCGTATGCGTTTATCTTGTTCAGTAAAATTACTTTCAAGATATCCTTTTTACTATGTAAACTGAATTGTTTCATGATTTTGAAATGCAACCAGTATAAATGAAAACATTTTAGGGGTGGGAAAAAATCCACCACTAATCTCAGCTAGACAAAATTCTTAAAATCAAAAAGCCTATTCACACAAAATTATATGTAATGACTGTAGTAATCAGTTTATTACACAGATTAATCATTCTTGAACGTACAGGCTCCAGAGGAGCAATTGGGTCTTTAAATATACACAAGTATTTCCATCGAATGAATTTTCACCCTTACATCCAGATAGACCTAAGCAGTTAAAAACATAAGAAAAATAAGAGCTATTAGCTATGTATTAACTGAGAAACCACATACAAACCAAAGAATATGGAAGAGAGAAAGAGGGGCTGAAGGACGAAGGTTGAAGGGTGGAGAGATGTAAAAGAGTTGGAAACAAAGCCCATCACACTTTACTTACTAATAGCTCCAATCCATTTAAATGTTGACCAGTTAAACTTAGACCTTAAAATACAGGATGTAGGTAGAGTTTAATCTGATTGGTCATAACTTTCACCTAAGACGTTAAGTCCTTCGGAATAAAACGAATACAGAAACAGCTTCATGTTCTTGGCCTTGCTTTTCGTAACTGTTTTGAGTTTAATGGGATTTCACTTAAAAAACAATCTCCTACAGGTCAGTGGAGCTTTTCTTCCCCATCCAAGCACACAACATACCCACCACCCCTCACTCTGCCGTTATCCAAATTTAAGTCAATAAGGAAAGCTTTTAGTCTCACACCTAGGTTATGCCTGGAGAACTGGCTTGTCACACACACACTTCTCTGCTAGGAGGCAATGTTGGTACAGAAGTACAGTATTTCTAGTTTGTTGTTCCAAGTATGTACAACACGCAGCACTGCTGTATCAGGTAAACATGTGCACAGGGGAAGATGAGGCGTGGGCTCATAGAAAGCAGTCAAATGGAAATCAAAAGGACTTTCTCTTTCAGAGTTCCCCTATCTTTATTTGTAGAGGTTATCCAATAATTTCTTTAATTACATCGCATACTTCTGAGTCCATTCCCGAGCTATTCTGTTGTACCTGTACACACAAAGAGAAGCTTAGCTTAACACAGGTGAGGAGTCAGTTAGAAAGCAAGAGTTCATTCATTATCGAATGCAGTAACTTGAAGGGAATAACTTATAGTATATTCAAGCTAAGCCATCTTCCTACTCCAAATTTTTAATAAGCATTTATTCAATGACAGTGGGAAATATCCTATAAATGCTACTAATACAGGATTCTAATTAAATTTTAGCACTTGCTGGCATATCCTCAGTCTATACTTGATCGACGTATTTCTAACAGACAATCTTCAACCCTTGTTTGACTTATTTGGAGTTCTTGGAACAATATAATTCTATATTATATGGTGCTTGAAATCATATAATAATGATTAAATTGACATAATACTTTCCCCTGCATCAATAAAACAACCAGTTCTGGCAGGACTTATTTTAACAATTTGGTTGCTAAAATGAATGGGTTTATTGCTCCAGAAGAACATTCTAGTAGTAAAATAAGCAGGGCAAAAGGATCTTTAATTCTTTGATCAAAAAAGTTCTGCTGACCATTACCGCCACAATGACTTGGGAAAAATGCCCATAATTCTAAACATGGGACAAAATGGTTCTCTAATCAAAAAATGTATTTATGGGCTTCCCTGGTGGCGCAGTGGTTGAGAGTCTGCCTGCCGATGCAGGGGACACGGGTTCGTGCCCTGGTCCGGGAAGATCCCACATGCCGCGGAGCGGCTGAGCCCGTGAGCCATGGCCACTGAGCCTGCGCGTCTGGAGCCTGTGCTCCGCAACGGCAGAGGCCACAACAGTGAGAGGCCCGCGTACCGAAAAAAAAAAAAAAAAAAAAAAGTATTTCTAAGTAAATTCACAAATAGAAAAAAGCATGATCTAATTTTATTCTGAATGCAGCCAAGAATACATAGTTATAGATACTATTCAGACCTAAATACAGAAAAAAACTAAACTAAGAACCAATTGCTGTTAGAATTCCCCATTCTCAATGCAGCTCCATTTTAAAATATCCTATTTATATGCCTCTCTAACCAATAATTCAATTAATTGTTTAATCTTTGATATTTTAACTTTAGAAAATTATCCACTACCTCCCAACTATTTCCTTCACACTCTAATTGAATAATACACAAAACAAACAAACAAAAATTTCAACACTTTCAGTTATTATCTCTTGTGATATCCTGACCACTCTTCAATAATTCACAATACAATTCTAAAATATGTAAATTCAACAAGTTTTGTTTTAAAGGAAACTTGGGGCTAATAACATTTATTAATAATCAATGTCTTGTAACATTTATTCACTTTCTTTTTTACACTATTCCAAATGGTAGAAAATCAATTCTCTTTCCCATTAATTTATAAATACCTACCTAAGACAAATGGGCTCTTGATGCAAAATCTTTACACGTCAAAAGCCAAGCAGAAGACCTAAAGCTGTTGGAAAATATACTATAGAAAAAGTTTTTCTAGGCAGTAGGAGTCATGAAACAATCAGATATAAAATCATTTACTTATGATGATACTCGATGCAAATACTCCTCTTTCCTGTCCCCAGGTGAGTGTATTAGGACTTCATTTTAAGTATCTGACAGATACTCAGCCCTTAGACAAAAACATCTCCACCCTACCACAGATACTCTGCTGTCTGGAGACCATACTTACTTTTCTCTATCTGTTTTGTAGATCCGAGCAATCTCAGGCACTAAAGGATCATCTGGATTGGGATCACACAACAGAGAACAGATGGACAAAAGTACTAGAATGAAAAAAACATACAAATTAGTAGAGGAACAAAAGCAAAAAGGTTGAAAGAAACATGAGATGCCAACACAAGAGAAAATTCTAAGATCCTATTTATATTGTAGTGCCTAACAGCTTTGTAAGCTCTACCTAAGTTTACAGTAACAGTAATCAACAAAGATTCTAAGATTTCTCTATGCTTGAACCCCTGAGGAAGCTGGCCCAGGCTGGTGAAGTGTCTTGCCTCATGTCCCTGGTTAGTGAGTAAAATTAGAGTGGAATTAGAATCCAGGTCTTCCAAATCCTAGACCAATAACACTTTTCCCAGCTTATGAAGTTCAATTTTTAGAAGCCCATGTTCAGGGATAAATGGCTTTCAAAATTCCAAAGACAACCACACTACTGAATGCTCTTAGTAAGAAATGACAACTATGAAATCCAACAATCACTGCTTTCTCCATGGCAAGTAGTATATATTCAGATGCAATGGATTTGTTTCATTTTTAGTTGAAAACGATTTAGTCTAAGAATATAAAGGCCAGTACTTGCTCCCAAATGGGGCTGGCCACACTTATTATAGAGGATACAACATATCTCAAACTAAAGTCTCAAATTATTTTCAGTAATGATTTAGAATCTCATCTAAGCCATTTCCTCAGTGACAACCTGGAATGTAGCAGACAGATCTCAACAGTACAATTTCCTCTGTTCAAATTCATTAACTTATGTATTCCTTATTGAAAGCAAAGAGGAGGCTAAGGCCACTAATTACATTAAATCCAGTGGTCTCTGACATACTGAAATAAATTCCAATCCTTCTATTCTGATGTTACCAGAACTCAGCTACCTTATTTCTCTCTAATGTTCTGTAGCAAGAGACAATGATTCAGAGCTCACGTTACTCCCCAAACATCAAATTCATCAGGAAAAGGAATATTCCTTTTCCTATCAAATCTGTTCTACGGAGATGAGGGGCTTCGGAGAGATGGAAAGTTTACACGCCCTTTATCATTCAGTTGTTAACAAAAAAAGCTATTTCCTTGCCTTAAGAGTATATGGAAAACAAAAAACATCAGGCAAGATGTTTTCTGACTCTTCATTCCTGTTGCCCACAAATGGCAGATGGCATTCCCAAAATATCTTCTCTTCCCATTGTCAGGTGTATCACCTGATGCCCTCTTCAAGCACAGAACATTCTAACAGCAATTAGGAAAGATTTCATGTATTTCCTGGAAATGACAACAAGGAGTTATAGATCTTTGAATGTTCATGAAATTACTGACTATAGAAGAAGAAACTTATCTGGCCTATCAAGCTGGCAAGAATACAACTGATTCTTCACCTAAAATTAGCCATACGACCATTAGTATTTGTTAAGTTCCCTTTATTTACTCTTCCAACTATTTCAATAAGGCAACTTTAAAAAGACAAATTTTTTTTTTTTTTTTTTTGCGGTACGGGGGCCTCTCACCGTTGTGGCCTCTCCCGTCGCGGAGCACAGGTTCCAGACGCGCAGGCTCAGTGGCCATGGCTCACGGGCCCAGCCGCTCCGCGGCATGTGGGATCTTCCCAGACTGGGGCATGAACCCGCGTCCCCTGCATCGGCAGGCAGACTCTCAACCACTGCGCCACCAGGGAAGCCCAAGACAAATTTTTTTAAAAAATTGAAGTATAGTTGATTTACAATGTTGTGTTAGTTTCAGGTATACAGCAAAGTGATTCAGTTATACATATACATATATACTCTTTTTCAGATTCTTGTTGTGCATTATAGGTTATTACAAGATACTGAATATAGTTTCCTGTGCTATACAGTAGGTCCTTGTTTATCTATTTTATATATAGTAGTGTGTAACTATTAGTTCCAAACTCCTAATTTATCCCTCCCTGCTCCATTTCCCCTTTGTCAACCATAAATTTGTCTTCTATGTCTGCGGGTCTGTTGCTGTTTTGTAAATAAGTTCATTTGTATCATTTTAAAAAGATAAGTTTTAAGTAAATAACTTTTCTCTCCTTCTTTCCAGGAAAGGAAGGTAGGATGTAGGTAATCTGGACCTGGTAAAACAGTTCTTAGTACACTACTTAGATCCTTGAATTTGTAGAAAATTGATTTGGCTTATAATATACTATACCTTCTTTCTCTATAAAGAGAATAACTTCTATTTCTACAGCTTGTAGAGACTCTTCACTGAAGTAACTAAATTTTCACCAACATATATATATTCCTCATCAGTACATACCCATTTTCATTAGTGTCATAACCCACAGTCACTTCCAATTCTAAAAACATATAATCAAGTGGCTTTATGATGCACTTAATCTGCTTCCTTTAAGTTTTCTGTATATTTAGGTCCCTTACCTATATACTCAAAGTGGAGGGCATTTTGGGTCAAGATTACTGCCCTCAAAAACAGACTATGGGGCTTCCCTGGTGGCGCAGTGGTTGCGAGTCCGCCTGCTGATGCAGGGGACACGGGTTCGTGCCCCTGTCTGGGAAGATCCCACATGCCGCAGAGCGGCCCGTGAGCCATGGCCGCTGAGCCTGCGCGTACGGAGCCTGTGCTCCGCAACGGGAGAGGCCACAGCAGTGAGAGGCCCACGTACCGCAAAAAAAAAAAAAAAAAAAAGAAGAAAAAAAAAAACAGACTATGGGGACTTCCCTGGTGGTACAGTGGTTAAGAATCTGCCTGCCAATGCAGGGGACAAGGGTTTGAGCCCTGGTCTGGGAAGATCCCACATGCCGCGGAGCAACTAAGCCCGTGTGCCACAACTACTGAGCCCGCGTGCCACAACTACTGAAGCCCACGTGCCTAGAGCTCATGCTCAGAAACAAGAGAAGCCACCTCAATGAGAAGCCCGCACACTGCAATGAAGAGTAGCCCCCACTCGCCGCAACTAGAGAAATGCCCGTGTGCAGCACCGAAGACCCAATGCAGCCAAAAATTAATTAACTAATTAAAAAAAAGAAAAAACGGACTATGTTAAAGGGATAATTATATCACATACAGGATTCAGGCCTTCTTTAAAACACTAAACCTAGGTATGTTGATATAACCAAATTCAACAAAATGGCACTGCAGGTATTTTAAAAGATAGCTATCTAGACAGAACATATCAAGTCAAATAAACTAACAGCCCTTATGATTTAGAACAACTGAAAAAATCAACACCAGGCACAGAAGGGAAAGGGAAAAAAAAAAGCTATGGTAACAATTTCAGGTATCTAGACCCCCTCGCCCCGCCAGACACACAGACACACACACAGACACAGACACACACACAGACACACACACACAGACACACACACACACACAGAGTCCCACCTCTCTTGGCCCCATTTATATCTAGATTTCTATCTCTACAGCTACTTGGTAAAAGAAGAGCAACCAGGCCAGGAAATCCAAGAACAATAGGCATATGAACACTTTCACAAGCAGCCCTTGAATTACAAGGAGGCCTTCAAAAAGAAAAGGGGCCACTTATCTGGAAAACTATTTTAGTCACAATTTTGAAAAATGTGGTCCTCTGATTTTTTGTTTGTATTTTTGCCTGGGACCCCAGAAATCTTAATTTAATGCCCCAGAATTTTTGTTTCCTTCAAAAAATTAACTTTTAAGAATATGCAAGTCTTACCGTAATTACAACATGACAAATATCCAATAATTTTTAAAATTATTTATTTTTGGCTGCACTAGGTCTTTGCTGCTGCGTGTGAGCTTTCTCTAGTTGCAGCAAGCAGGGGCCATGCTTCGTTGCAGTGTGTGGGCTTCTCACTGCGGTGGCTTCTCTTGTTGTGGAGCACGGGTTCTAGGCTGCGGGCTCAGTAGTTGTGGCACACAGGCTTAGCTGCTCCGCAGTATGTGGGATCTTCCCAGACCAGGGCTCGAACCGATGTCCCCTGCATTGGCAGGCAGTTTCTTAACCACCGCGCCACCAGGGGAAGTTCCTATCCAGTACTTTTTTTTTTTTTTCTTTTTTTGGGCTGCGTTGGGTCTTCGTTGCTGCATGTAGGCCTTCTCTAGTTGCGGCGAGTGGGGGGCTACTCTTTTTTTTTGGGGGGGGGCTACTCTTCATTGTGGTGTGCAGGCTTCTCACTGAAGTGGCTTCTCTTGTGGTGGAGCACAGGTTCTAGGCGCATGGGCTTCAGTAGTTGCGGTGCGTGGGCTCTAGAGTGCAGACCCAGTAGTTGTGGCGCACGGGCTTAGTTGCTCTGCGGCAAGTGGGATCTTCCCGGACCAGGTTGTGAAACCGTGTCCCCTACACTGGCAGGCAGATTCTTAACCACTGCACCACCAGGGAAGTCCCCTCCAAAACTTTTTACAATAGTACCTTTATCCCAGTTATTTAGGTGCTTACAAGGTACGAGTCAACTATGGATTTTTTTTTTTAAATTATTTATTTATTCAGGCTGCGTTGGGTCTTCATTGCAGTGTGTGGGCTTTCTCTAGTTGCGGTGAGCGGGGGCTACTCTTCATTGCAGTGTGCGGGCTTTTCATTGAGGTGGCTTCTCCTGTTGTGTAGCACAGGTTCTATGCACTTGGGCTTCAGTAGTTGAGGCACACGGGCTCAGTAGTTGTGGCCCCCAGGCTTAGTTGCTCCGCGGCATGTGGGATCTTCCCGGACCAGGGATCAAACCTGTGTCCCGTGCATTGGCAGGCAGATTCTTAACCACTGTGCCACCAGGGAAGTCCCCTCCAATACTTTTTACAATAGTGCCTTTATCCCAGTTATTTGGGTGCTTACAAGGAACCAGTTAACTAGGCACTTTTTGCTTTTTTAATCTTCATAATAACAGTGAAATAGTTTTTATCATCCCTATTCTACCGATGAAAACTCTGTGGAATGCAGAAGCCAATCTGTCTCAAGTCTCATCCAATAAGAGGTGGAGCTGAGATCCTAATACAGGCAGTTGCATCCAGAATCTATGTTCTTTAACATGAAACTACGTTGCCTCTTGTCTAAATGTATGCATTAAAGAAATGATAAAATTTAAGTAGACAGAAAAGAAAAATATTTTTATGTACCAAATTTCATCCCCAAATACCCAAACTATTTCTTTCTAGCTATTTAATATACTTTCTATACAACGCAAGTTACAATGTGTAACACTTTATCTCTTTTCTGCTTTTTTCAAACATTGTATTTTCCTATTTCCCACAATATTTTTAAGGATCAATACTCTTTTGAATGCATTTTCCAGAACCAATATATTTTCTCCTCTACCGTTGAGTCTATATGTAATTTCTATTTTTCAGAAATAACACTGTTGCAAATGTACTTGCACAGAGAACTTTTTTTAACTGTTGGTCTTATTTTTTTAGTACAAATGAATGAACCTAGAATTACTGGGTCAAAGGGTATTAATGATTAAATCTCTTATTTCTTAATACATACTGGCAGACTGGACTATATAAATCTATACTTCTATCTGTAGCATATATAAGCACTCATTTCAATGCAGTTCACCAACATTTATTTTTCTTTTGTAAAGATCTTTGTTAATTAAAAAGGTGAAAAATGGGAACTTATTTTAATTTTTATTTCCTCTGTTCCTTTCTGTCCATTGGGATCTAGGTTTTTCCTTACTGATTTATATATGTTCTTCATATCTGTTAAACATATTGGCCCATTATCATACTTGCAGCCTATTTCTAGTATCTGTACTTTGACAACATTTAATCCACTTGTGATTTCATTTGGGTATGATGTTGAGGGGTTGAACAATCTCACATCAACAAATAAGATAATATTCAGTTCAGGAATATAAAAAAATCCCCAACCTCCTCATATAACTAGGTCTTATTTTAAAGAACTATTGGAGGGGGACTTACCTGATGGCGCAGTGGTTAAGACTGCACACCCAACGCAGGGGGCCTGGGTTCGCTCCCTGGTCTAGGAACTAGATCCCACATGCATGCCACCACTAAGAGTTCGAATACCACAACTAAGGACCCTGTGACTTCCCTGGTGGTGCAGTGGTTAAGAATCTGCCCGCCAATGCAGGGGACACGGGTTCGATCTCTGGTCCGGGAAGATCCCACGTGCTGTGGAGCAACTAAGCTCGTGCGCCACAACTACTGAGCCTGCACTCTACAGCACGCAAGCCACAACTACTGAGCCTGTGTGCCACAACTACTGAAGCCCGCGCACCTAAAGCCTGTGATCCACAACAAGAGAAGCCACCACAATGAGAGGCCCGTGCACCGCAACGAAGAGTAGCCCCTGCTCGCCACAACTAGAGAAAGCCCACATGCAGCAACAAAGACGCAACGCAGCCAAATAAGTAAGTACTTAAGTAAGTAAAGAAAGAAAGAAACAACTACTGGATCTTCCATCACTAAGTTGGTAACTAACTTTCTCTACACATTTTCACCCTCCCCCACACACAATATACCAAAGATTAAGATGCTCAAATAAAAATTTATATTAAATTGATTATCTTAGAGGGTGATTCTGTTCCTGACAGAAACCTAAAGATAAGAGCTGGTAAAACCTTAAAGAATGTGAATATGAATTCACCTATACTTTGCTCTTCAAGAAACTACTATCTATGCTTATAGTATACAAGCATTCCTCTACAATGGCTGTTTTTTTAATTATTCTGGAACAATATCTATCCTTTCCATTCATGGATCTCAAGGTTGGAAGAGACATTGTTTGTCTTCTACTTTTACTATGCTCTAAAAAAACATTCATACCAAGTAGTCATATTCCAACCTATGCTTGAATAGCAAGAGCAATGGACAGAGAGAAGTCACGACACCAAGGAATACCTATGCTTGAAAATCCAGCTCTCTCCAGTGGGTCTAAAGGTCTTTTTAAGAATAAGGGGCGGGGGGGGGGTGCTTCCCTGGTGGCGCAGTGGTTGGGAGTCTGCCTGCCAATGCATGGGATGCGGGTTCACGCCCTGGTCTGGGAAGATCCCACATGCTGCGGAGCAACTGGGCCCGCTCGTCACAACTACTGAGCCCGCACGTCTGAAGCCTGTGCTCCACACAAGAGAGGCCGTGATAGTGAGAGGCCTGCGCACCGCGATGAAGAGTGGCCCCCGCTCACCACAACTAGAGAAAGCCCTCGCACAGAAACAAAGACGCAACACAGCCATAAATAAATAAATAACTTAAAAAGAAAAAAAAGAATAAGGGGGATTGCTACCTCCTCTTAAAAAAGGAATCCGAGCAATCTTTCCAAGAATAAGTAATCTTAAAAAGACAAAAAACACAGTAGGATTTTTATACTGATATCAAATACTCATTCTATTACCTTTTGAAATAGTTAGTGCTGGAGACCACTGTGACCGTAGAATATCAAGACAAATGCTGCCATTACTGTTAATATTTGGATGATAAATTCTTGTTGTAAATGCAACCTATCAAAAAAGGAAAATTTTTTGTAAACTGTTTCAATAGTATTGTCGAAAGTAGATACAAAACAATTGTCATATCCCAATTACCTTAGGTGGTTTGAAGGGGTAATCTGTTGGGAAATGAATTGTCAAGAAAAATACTCCACCCTGATAGGGACTGTCATTCTGTTGATAACAAGAAAAGTTGGATTAAAATGAGTGAATTACATAAACTATTTATTCTGAAATTAATCTGAATACTTACTGGCCCCATTATTGTAGCTTGCCAATGGAACACTGAAAAAGAACAACAAAAAATCACCATGAAGCAATATCCACAGTATACCTACACCATAATAACATATCATTCCCCATGTAATCTCAGTTCATTTATTAGCAATATGATGAGTCCTGAGCAGGATGAGGAATCTAAATTAAGTTGGAGTCTGAACAGAGAAAACAAAAATGACTAGCATGGTATAGAACACTGATAAGGTGCTCAACAAAGAAGTATTTGGGCTAAAACATCTTGAAAATTCATGTCAGGGAAACAAAATTCTTGACAAGGTCCAAAATTTCACTGTTAAACAGGCATTTCCTTACCTCAAAGGGTAAAAAAGAACCACAAGATTCAATTCTTTCATGTGTTATATCATTTCCCCAACACAAATATATATAATATACTCCTTTTATAATACTGGCATAGAGCAGAACAGTAAACTTAAAGTAGACAATACTCAAATTAGGAAATGCTGGCTTTTTTCCAGTGAGAAAAAAATTTCCAAGAGTTCTCACCTGTAGGTGTTTAGAATTGCTGGTACCTCAGTAAATAAAGAAAACATCAGCTGAAAGCCCCAAGCTTGATTACAAACTCGGGATAATCCCAATAAATTATATACTTGTTTAATAAGGAAATTTTCTCTTCAAACTGCAAAAAATGGTGCTTGTTCCATTTCCAAGGTAATGCCACTAAGGACAACACAAAGATCAAAAAGCCAGTTTTCACTTTCTAAGCAAGCTACTTAGCATTTAACATTCACACTAGGATTTAAGCAAACTAAGGGAAGCTATCACTGGGATTATACATAAGCAACCCAAACCACCTAACCCTCGACACAAAGAGGAAATGTGAAGACTAAAAAACCGCACGAAAATCCACTGGGATATCAGGCCAAATCCTTAAATTCCTTCTGACCACCTGCATGAGAACTGACCCTATGGTTGGCCTGCCCCTCACTGGTGCCTGAATCTACAAAGAGCAGCCTGTTTATTAGGAATTAAAAATAAAGGATAGGTACTGCTGAGGCTCTCCTTTTTACGTTACCCATCATTAGTACTGAGAAAAATTCCTCATAACTTCTGCCAACCAATTTTTTATGGATTAAGCAGCTAAGGAGAAAGTCACTTTGAGTCACTAAGATTAGTCCCAGTATCTTTAACAAAGGTCCTATTAAAAGAGCCCTAAGGTCCTATTTAAAGAAACAAGTCTCATTCTGTTTTTAATCATAAATATATACAATTCGAGTAAACAAAACACACTGATAATTACAGTAAACAATCCCAATGACAAAGCTGAAAACACTATTAAAAATGACCAAGCTACAGGTCAAGGGAATTGTTTTAAAGCAATCTTATTCTTCCATTTAATCCTTCTATATTTTTAAAATTTGTGGCTGTAAATGGGAAGATATATTTATACCTGCACTCTTGTTAAAGGTTGTAAGAATCAGATAAGGAATAAAAAGAGAGAACTAAAGCACTTAGATGATAAAATATACAAATATCGAGACATGTTAAAAAATTTAGTTAAAAATTTTTAAAACTATCTAAGTCCTAACTTTTTCTTCTGAGTCTTTTCAAGATCAATCTTTCTCTTGCTAAAAATACTGCCAGACTTAAGAAGTTATTGGAAAAATTTAAACCTGAACAAATTCTTGGCTGAAGGTAAAATATTTATTTTTGGTGATTTCCTATTCTTCCTCTACAGAAAACAAAGACCATTTTATGCTTTATGATTAAAATCGACTAAAAATTAGACAACATAGAAACCCCAAAGGCTTGGAGCAGAAATTCTGACAAGACAAGCTGGCAACTAGAACATTTACAATTACATAAAGGATACCCTTCCTAGAAGAAGATGTGAAAAGATCAATATTTTCAAGTAATAATGCAATCTCTTTCATATCTGGCACTCTGGAAAATTGAAAATATTCTAGTATATTTAAGCAAGAATCTTATATTACTGAGAACTCTTATAAGCAACATCAACAGGCTATTTCATATGTAATTCATATCCATTTAGTTAGTAAATCAGGTTTAATATTCCCCAGTAGAACTAAACTTATATAAACCATTAGTTCTAAATAAAAACCCATTAACACTCAAATGCTAACCTTTATTAACTTGTTTCCATCTTTATAAATAAAGGGTCAAATACTGTCACCAGAAAAATGAGCAAAAGCACATACACAGGGCTGTCTTTAAGAGTGAGAGGGGAGAGGAATAAGGAAATTGCTAATGTAGCAAATGAGATCAACAATATTTATGTCTCTTGTTAAAATGATCTAGAATCTACAATACCAACAAAAGGCAGAGAAGAACAAAATAAAAACACATTAATTTGGGGCTTCCCTGGTGGCGCAGTGGATGGGAGTCCGCCTGCCGATGCGGGGTACACGGGTTCCCACCCTGGTCCAGGAAGATCCCACGAGCCGCGGAGCGGCTGGGCCCGTGAGCCATGGCTGCTGGGCCTGCGTGTCCGGAGCCTGTGCTCCGCAGCGGGAGGGGCCACGGCAGTGGGAGGCCCGCGTACCGCAAAAAAACAAAACAAAAAAACAACAACAAAAAAACACATTAATTTAATTAACAAAAGCATTTCAAGACCTAACATTTAAATCTTAATTGAGTATTCTGCCACGCTGGTTAAATATAAGAATACCTACTGGAATCAATGACTTACGTCTCCCTCTGGAGCACATTTGTTTCCATGTCTTGGCTATTGTAAACAGTGCTATGAACACTGGGGTGCATATCATCTTTTCCAAGTTAGTTCTCTCCAGATAAATGCCCAGGAGTGGGATTGCTGGATCATATGGTAACTCTACTTTTAGTTTTTTAAGGAACCTCCATATTGTTCTCCATAGTGGCTGCACCAATTACATTCCCACCAACAGTGTAGGAGGGTTCCCTTTTCTCTACACCTCCAGTGTTTACTGTTTGTAGATTTTTTGACAATGGCCATTCTGACTAGTGTGAGGTGATACTGCATTGTAGTTCTGATCTGCTTTTCTCTAATAACTAGCAATATTGAGCATCTTTCCATGTGCCTATTGGCCACGTGTATGTCTTCTTTGGAGAAATGTCTATTTAAGGTCTTCTGCCCATTATTTGATTGGGTTGTTTGCTCTTTGTCAAAAAGCTTTTATTAAGCTGTATGAGCTGTTTGTATATTTTGGAAATTAATTCCTTGTTGGTTGCATTGTTTGCAAATATTTTCTCCTATTCCACAGGTTCTTTTTTTGTTTACAGTTTCCTTCGCTGTGCAAAAGCTTTTAAGTTTAATTATGTCCTATTTGTTTATTTTTATTTTTATTTCCATTACTCTAGGAGACGGAGCCAAAAAAATACTGCTGCAATTTATGTCAAAAAGTATTCTCCTTGTGTTTTCCTCTAGGAGTTTTAGAGTACCTGGTCTTACACTTAGGTGTTTATTTTCAGTTTATGTTTGTATATGGTGTGAGAAAATGTTCTGATTTCATTCTTTTACATGTAGCTGTCCAGTTTTCCCAGAACCACTTACTGAAGAGACTATCTTTTTCTCCATTGAATATTCTTGATTCTTTTGTTGTAGATTAATTGACCTTAAGTGCGTAGGTTTATTTCTGGGCTTTCTATCCTGTTCTACTGATATATATGCTTGATTTTTGCTTTCCTGTTCCACTGATCTATATTCTTGTTTTCTGCACCATACCCCTTTGATTACTGTAGCTTTGTAGTACATTCTGAAGTCAGGAAGCATGATTCCTCTAGCTCCAGTCTTCTTTCTCAAGATTGTTTTGGCTATTCGAGGTCTTCTGTGTTTCCATACAAATTTTAAATTTTTTTGTTCTAGTTCTATGAAAAATGCCATTGGTAATTTGATAGGGATAGCACTGAATCTGTAGACTGCCTTGGGCAGTATGGTCATTTTAACAATATCTGTCTATGTCATCTTCAATTTCTTTCACCAGCAACTTATAGTTTTCAGAGTATAGGTCTTTTCAGCATAATGTTTTTAATGCTCATCCATGTTGTAGTATATATCATTTCATTCTTGTTAATCGTCAAATAATATTCCATTGTATGGATACACCACATTTTATTTACCCCTTCATCAGCTGGTGGGTATTTGGGTTGTTTTCACTTTTTGGCTATTATAAATAAAGCTTCTATGAACAATCATGTATGAGTTTTTGTACAGATATACGTTTCATTTCTCTTGGACACATACCTAGGAATGAACTCACTGGGTTATATCGTAACTCTATGTTTAACTTTTTGAGGAACTAACAGGCTGTCTTCCAAGCTGGCTATACCATTTTGCATTCTACCAGCAATGTATGAAGGTTCAAATTTCTCCACATCCTCATCAACATTTGTTATTATTTGACTTTTTGATTCTAGCCATCCTAGTGGGTGTAAAGTGACATCTCATTATGGTTCTGACATGCATTTCCCTGATGATTAATGATGCTGAACATCTTTCCATGTGTTTATTGGCCATTTGTATATCTTATTTGGAGAAATAGCTATTCAGATCCTCTATTTTAAAATTGGGTTATCTATCTTTATATTGCTGAGATACAGACTTTTAAAAAATATTTTGGATAAATATGCCTTATTAGATATATATGACCTACAAAATTTTTCTCCCATTCTGTGTGTCTTTTCACTTTCTTAATAGTATCATTTGTTGCACCTAATTTTTAAATTTTGATGAAGTCTAATTTATCTTTTTCTTTTATTGCTTATGCTTTGGGGGAGTTTAACTCTCCAGGGTAAGCATTTTTTCAATCTGACAAAGGAATGTAATAGTACTAACTATGGTAGAAGCAAAGGCAAATTACTTTAGCACACTACAGAACTTCAAAAATGAAATCTAATCCCCAGACTTCAAACGCTTTTAATTAAAAATCAGCCACTCTCAACTTTGAGGAATTTACCTGAAATAAAAACACTCTTTCAATTGAATGACCACACTGATGCAGATGGATTATATGATAACCGTGAAATGACAAAAGTAGAATCAGAAAACCTGAGAATGAGTCCACTTCCGGAACCTCCACAAGCCTCTCACCAGATTCTTCTCTAAAATAGTTTACAATTTCTATCCCAATGACCTAAAAGAATTGTGAGGCGTAAATGAGATAATGTGTGTTTAAGTACTTGTCCTGTCCTGTTTGGTATCAAATACTATAGTTACTCATACTGGACAGGTCTAAACATAACATAAATGGGATTTTTCATCACAAGTACTTAGTCTTATAATTTATAACATCTGTTTTATCTATAAAGCAGTCCTTGTACAAGGGCTTTGCTTTGGTTCTTAAGGATTTAGGAGACCAAAACAGCAATCTAAGAAAAACAAGGAAAAAATTAATTTACACACAAACTAATATAACCTCATTTATTTTTTGTCTTAATCTATATACTTCTCTTACACAAATGTTTCCAAGTATATTCCAAGTATATTCCATTTTTTCCCTATTTGCTAAATGTTGCATTTTCTGTGTGTGAATTAGTTTTGTGTTACAAGGCACAGCCTCGTCAAATATCCTCCATTTTAAAAAGGATAAAAGATGGTATAAGGGGAAAAAGCTGTGTTGAGACAAAGTGGAACAAAAACAAAATTATTATCCAACATGTACGATAAGTACAATAGATTATTTTAGACAGGATTAAGGAGATAAACTGGACATTAAAAATAAATTGTAGCTGTCTTCACGAGTATGAGTCAATAGAAAGACAGACACAGACCCACATACATACATACACATATACATATACACACACATACCCCCCCCATCATCTTTAGTATTATCTTACTGAAAGAACAGTAGCTTGCTGTAAGTAAAAGCTCGAATATTTTGACTCAAGTAAATACCCAGAAGGGACAAAGGACAGATAAGAAGGAGCCAGGACAACTACACAGACAATGTCTGGCAGAAGAGGTTCAAAATGTAATAAATAGTACAGAAGATGATGGGATACACATAAAACTGCACCTTTCATGGGCAAGTAAAGGTAAATACTGCCTCTTCTCTACTGCATAATTATCTCTTCACACAAAATAACCTTAAGAGATGTATATTTATCAGTCCCAGAGTTCCCCAGAGGCAGATTTTTATGCTGTTTTATGTTTCACTCTATCATTCTTTTCACATACTTACTATCATCTCCAACGGGACCTGCTGAACACTGTGCTGGGGGGTCCCGCGCCAGGTCGTTCAATTCCTTAAGAAGGAGAGAAAAAAGAAATGTATTCAACATAAATATAACTTTTATCCATTAATAAAATTGTCACTGTTACCAACATTCTCTGTCCCACCAGTAAAGCTCTTTTAGGAGCACTCCTTCAAAGTCAGAGAAGGGTAGATTAATGAAATCTTTGGGGTTTCATTATTTGGGATTCTTGAATGCAAATATATGTTTATACAAGTAATCATTTTTGCTTTGTTCGGAGTTTAGTAGGTAGTAAATATAAGGAAGGTAAACATGTATCGTACTAAAGAACCACACAAAAACTGTTTTTAAGTAAAAACTTATTAGTTTTCAAAAAAGATCAACAGCTTTTTTTTTTTAAAGATTTAATTTTATTTTTTTGGCTGCAGTGGGTCTTCGTTGCTGTGCGTGGGCTTTCTCTGGTTGCAGCGAGTGGGGGCTACTCTTCATTGCAGTTCCTGGACTTCTCACTGTGGTGGCTTCTCTTGCTGCGGAGCACGGGCTCTAGGCATGCAGGCTTCAATAGTTGTGGCACGCAGTCTCTGGAGCGCAGGCTCAGTACTTGTGGCACACGGGCTTAGTTGCTCCATGGCATGTGGGATCTTCCCGGACCAGGGATGGAACCCGTAACCCCTGCATTGGCAGGCAGAGTCTTACCCACTGAGCCACCAGAGGAAGTCCCTATAGGCTGGTTTTTGTACCTCAAAACCATTAGGTTATACTTGAGACAAACTCTTTAAGTCATCTTTAAGTCATAAATGTTCCAAATTACACGGAACCATCTGACAAGATACTGGTATTTTTTCAGCTCATATCCACTACCAAGGTTTCAAAGGTAGTAGAAAAAACTTAAAAAAGGATATATTATAGGGCTTCCCTGGTGGCGCAGTGGTTGAGAGTCTGCCTGCTGATGCAGCGGAGACGGGTTCATGCCCCGGTCCAGGAAGATCCCACATGCCGCGCAGCGACTAGGCCCGTGAGCCATGGCTACTGAGCCCGCGCGTCTGGAGCCTGTGCTCCGCAATGGGAGAGGCCACAACAGTGAGAGGCCCGCATACTACAAAAAACAAACAAACAAACAAAAAGGATGTATTACAAAGGCTGGCTGAACATAACCCATCATAAAGATTTGTAATCAGAGATGGAACTACTTGTAGTAATGCTCCACAACCAGATGCCAGCTTCTTAGCTACTTTAACATAAGAATCCACAAACTTGAGACTTGTTACTGGGTGGGGATGCCTGAAAAACCACAAAGCAGGAAATCATACTATATTCCCTTTCCCCTTGACTTGGTATTTGAGATAAAAACAAGCTCTGAGGGAGGACTAGTTTTAATTATATGTTAAAACCAGAACAGTAAAAACAGTAAAATCTATTAAAAGTTCAATAAAAACTATCTCAAATCTTATTAATGAGTTACATAAGTAAACTTTTTAACTTGCAACACATAGATATTTCTGTAAGTCCCTTCTTCTGAGTTAACTTATTCAACCAGCCATTTGGTTACATCAATTATCCTGTTTTATCCTATCTGTAAGCTCGGAGGACAAAGCATAAAGTATAGAAATAAAGTTCTGTTTTGTTTTTTAAAGGGCTGGGGTTGAGATAAAGATTTAACAATATTTACTTTCTTTTGTATCTCAATTTGGTGATTTTGTATTTCTCTACAACAGAGATTCCTTGCCCATCTCAAGGAGGAAAATAAACAAAAAACAACCTACTGTACAGTTCCTATTCCCAAATGTTTGTAATAAAGTTCACTATAACTAAGAATGCTTGCTTGATTTGAAACAAAAAGTTAATCTACTTCTGACTAACATTTATCTAAGTGAATATAAGATCCATCAGATGGTGATCACTTTGTAATGTACAGAAATATCAAATCACTATGTTGTGCACCAGAAACTAACATAGTGTTGTGGGTCAACTATACTTCAAAAACAAACAAACTCATAGAAAAAGAGATCAGATTTGTTTATCAGAGGTGAGGGGAGGTGGTGAGTTAGTCAAAAGGTACAAATTTCCAGTTATAAGATAAATAAGTACTAGGTATGTAAATGTACATCATGATAAATATAATTAACACTGCTGTATTTTAAAAAATATTTTATTTATTTTATTTATATTTTTGGCTGCGTCGGGTCTTAGTTGCAGCGCTCGGGCTCTTTGTTGTGGAGTGTGGGCTTCTCTCTAGTTGTGGCATGCGGGTTTTTTCTCTCTAGTTGTGGCACGTGGGTTCCAGAACACGTGGGCTCAATAGTTGCGGCACACAGGCTTAGTTGTCCCTCGGCATGTGGGATCTTAGTTCCCCAACCAGGGATCGAACCAGCATCCCCTGCATTGGAAGACAGATTCTTTACCACTGGACCACCAGGGAAGTCCCAACACTGCTGTATGTTATACATGAAAGTTGTTAAGAGAATAAATCATAGGAGTTCTCATTACAAGGAAAAAAATTTTTTTCTTTACCTTTTATTTTGTATCTGTGAGATGATGGATATTCACTAAACTTACCATGGTAATCATTTCATGATATATGTAAGTCAAATCATTATGCTGAACATCTTAAACTTACATAGTATGTCAATAAAACTGAAAGGAAAAAAATTTGAGCCATTAAAAAAATCCATCAGTCCACTTCATGAGCCAGTATGATATAATTAATTCAAAAAACCTTAACCCAAACTTAAGCTAATACACAATTAACATACTCATTCAACACTTCCTTGGTTCAAGGCACTCATATGGATGAATCTCAAAGGCATAATGTTAAGTGAAATCAGTCAGACATAAAAAGACTATAATCTGTATGATTCCACTGATATGCATTCTAA
Source organism: Globicephala melas (assembly GCF_963455315.2). NCBI lineage: Eukaryota > Metazoa > Chordata > Mammalia > Artiodactyla > Delphinidae > Globicephala > Globicephala melas. Next base: position 116,057,804 of record NC_083316.1, on the reverse strand, counting down.
GAAAGGTAAATTTATAGTGACAGAAAGCAGACCAATAGTTTCAGGGGCTAGAGAGAGCTGGAGGGGATTGAATTGCAAAGGGACATGAGGAAAATTTGGGGGGTTATGGAAATATTCTGTATCATGATTTTCATAGGGACCACAAAACTGTGTATATATTTATTAAAACTCAAACTGTACACTTAAAATTGTTGAATTTTATTGCATATAATATATATCAGAGTTGTTTACTAAAAAAGCATATATCCATTCATCTTTGTATATGCATAAAATATCTCTGAAGAATACATAAGAAACTAGTTCACAGTATTTGCCTTCAGAAGGAAAGTCTGTTTTGGGGGTGAGAATAGGAACTATATGTATTCCTTTTATACCTTTTAACAAGTGTATTTACTGCCTATTTGAAAAATAAATTACCAGGGGCTTCCCTGGTGGCGCAGTGGTTAAGAATCCACCTTCCAATGCAGGGGACACGGGTTCGAGCCCTGGTCCGAGAAGATCCCACATGCTGCGGAGCAACTAAGCCTGTGTGCCACAACTACTGAAGACTGCGCGCCTGGAGTCTGTGCTCCGCCACAAGAGAAGGCACCGCAATGAGAAGCCCTCACACCGCAACAAAGAGTAGCCCCCACTCGCTGCAACCAGAGAAAGCCCGCGCACAGCAACGGAAGAACCAATGCAGCCAAAAAATTAAATTAATTAAATAAATCTATATTAAAAAAAATAACTTACCAGTTCTGACTATAAATTTGGATTAAAATAAAATAGCTATTAAAAGCTGTGACCATCTCATTTCAAAATAGTGAAAAGCCAGTTAGACTGAATAGACACAGAAGCTACAAAATTTGATGTGCCTGCATTAAGATGAAAACTGAAGGGAGTTCCCTGGTGGCCTAGTGATTAGGATTCCAGGCTTTCACTGACATGGCCCAAGGAACTGAGATCCTGCAAGCCGAGTGGCGTGGCCAAAAACAAAACAAAGATGAATCTTGAAATTAAATAAAGGCACTGATCTAGACAGATCACTTGGGCAGAAAAAAAAACCCTAACGCATCAGGCTATTTTTTGTTTAACAGTTGGCTTTATCATATGCCTTTATACCTATACATTAATTTCCTTGACTTCTTATTCCAAAAGAAATAGTATTCAGATTTGTCTTGTATATCATATAGCAAATTACGCATTACTGGGATTGAGAGTAGGGCTAAGACAAAACACAAAACCAAGGAATTTTCCTGTTTATTGAAAAACTTTTCTATAGAAAGAGCAATAGAGAAATAAAGTATATATAATTAAATTTAGAAAAAAGAGGGAGGAGGGAACTTTGACAGGATCCTCAATTTCTAAAAAGATTTTATAATCTTCCTTTGAAATCTAAAAAAAATTAAAATAAAGGTCCTGTTTTGGGAATAAACTGGATATTACTAAATAGTTCTCAATTAAAATTTTTTTCTTTGATGGTGTACACTCCCCTTGTTTATAGGTATACAGCAGAACTGTTATTTTTAAAGATTAAGGGTTATAAACAATTTTGATTCTCTGCAACTTTCCCAAGTATTTCTTATCTTAGTTCAAACAGCCCCAAAACCTTACACAAATTAATTTAATTATTTTCAAGTAAGGTTTAATTCACTACAAACTTTTTTTTTTTTTTTGGCTGTGCACCACGGCTTGCCGGATCTTAGTTCCCTGACCAGGGATCAAACAGAACCATGCGCCCTGCTGTGGAAGTGTGGAGTCTTAACCACTGGACCACTAGGGAAGTCCCCAAACTTTTATATTTTATTTATTATTTTTTTAACTTTTTTTTAAACATCTTTATTGGAGTATAATTGCTTTACAATGGTGTGTTAGTTTCTGCTTTATAACAAAGTGAATCAGCTATACATATACATATATCCCCATATCTCTTCCCTCTTGCATCTCCCACTCCCTCCCACCCTCCCTTTCCCACCCCTCTAGGTGGTCACAAAGCACTGAGCTGATCTCTGTGTGCTATGGGGCTGCTTCCCACTAGCTATCTATTTTACGTTTGGTAGTGTATATATGTCCATGCCACTGTCTCACTTTGTCCCAGCTTACCCTTCCCCCCCCCCGTATCCTCAAGTCCATTCTCTAGCCAAACTTTTAAATACATTTCCTAATACTACCTTTTTTGGCTCAGGAATATGAAATCCAATGAAGAGATACACAGGAATGATTATAATGCCTTATATGACTCCTTAAGAATACCTACTTTCCAAAGGATTACCCCTTCTTTAAAAGGGACCACTATTAAAGAAAACAGAACGCTAAAGTCTCTGAGCCTCAGATATTTCTGTATCATAGCACTGTAGCAAAGAGAAAGGAACCTTCCTGGGACTTCCCTGGTGCCCCAGTGGTTAAGACTCCACGCTTCCACTGCAGGGAATGCAGGGTGCGGGTTGAGGGGAAAGAATAAAGAAAGAAAGGAAACTTCCTAGCTCTGTGGGGAGGGGGTCCTGCAAGGGATATGTAGAGTTTCCTTTCACTGTATCCTTAAATACTCAAATAGGTCATTCTTTGGTAAAAATTAATGCTACTATTAGCTATTTTTAAAAAACCTCTTTCCCCAGTCTTAACAATTATGAAGCAAAATACAGACTGCATGGAATACAGATTTGTTTCACCATTTTGGTCTTTACCCTATGGCATATGGTGAGAGAAACAAGATGGGAAAATGAGAGGTTATAGTTACTTTCACAGAAAATTGGCTTCAAAGTCAATTTTTTTTGACTTTGGGAAGCCCCAAAGTCAATTTTTAATAGTTCTAAATTTTGCTGTACAAATCAAGGATCTTTGGTAGTGTTAATCAGGATATGAGAAGATTTAAGCAGAAATTATGATTCAACACCAGAAGAGATCATCTAGACCAATCCCCAATTTTATTTTTTAAAAAAGATACAGGGCTTCCCTGGTGGCGCAGTGTTGAGAGTCTGGCTGCCGATGCAGGGGGCACAGGTTTGTGCCCCGGTCCGGGAAGATCCCACATGCCGCGGAGCGGCTGGGCCTGTGAGCCATGGCCGCTGAGCCTGCGCATCCAGAGCCTGTGCTCCGCGATGGGAGAGGCCACAACAGTGAGAGGCCCACGAACCACAAAAAAAAAAAAAAAAAAAAAAAGATACAAAGTATCCAACCCAAGTAAAACATGTAATTAGTAATTAGAGTAAGGACATGGTGTTCTACTATACATGTTCTACCATATCATGTCTTTTTAGTCTGAATCTAAAAAATACTAGAAATGTACAAGTTAGAATGCCTGAGAAACTATGTTGCCCAGGAAATCAAGCTGAACCTCCTTTTAAGATGAATGAACTGCAAAGAAAGAAGAGCTAGATAAGTAGTAGTTCTCAAAAATGAGGTCCTGGCACAGCAGCACCATTATCACAAGAAAACTTATTAGAAATGCAAATTCTCAGGCTCCAACCAAACCTACTGAATCAGAAACTCTGCAGTGTAGCCTAACAATGTGCATTTTAACAAGTCCCCCAGAAAATTATGATGTACACTAAATCCTGACTGCCTTTATGTTTGACAAATTAAGCATCAGAGACAGAAGACAATGCTAGAAAACTCACTACCAGCAAAACTGAAAGTGAAGGGAAGGTGAAGGGCAACATGATAGCACAAAATGAAGAAATCAAGAAAGGGGTGAGACACGTGCCACAACTACTGAAGCCTGCGCGCCTAGAGCCCGTGCTCTGCAACAAGAGAAGCCCGCACACCTCAACGAAGAGCAGCCCCCACACACTGCAACTAGAGAAAGCCAGCGCACAGCAACGAAGACCCAACACAGCCAAAAATTTTTAAATTAATTAATTAATTTAAAAAAAAAAAAGAAAGGGTGAGACTTAGAAAGATAAGGTATGTTCCGCGTTTTCAAGACACACTGAAGGGAAGCAGTCTGTCATCACCATAGTACTGCATTCTCCCTGCTGCACTATCTTACCAGGGTTGCAACAGAAATGTTAACTTATATGTCCAGCATAATACTTGAAGCTAGTATTTAAAAATTAACTGCTAGAGTATTTAAAATTACAAATTTTTAAAACTTAGGAAATATTAGTAACTCAGTTATCCTAGATGAGTTTGAAAGAAAATTATTATAATTAACTTCTGAAAATATCAAATTATAGAATCTGGTACTCTAATATTTTCTATTTCCCTCTTAATAATGTTGCCTTCTATTTTAAAGACAGACAAACTGATGGAAACATGTATCAATACCAATCTTTCCCTGAACTCAGTATAAGCAGAAGTGGTAACCTTATTTGAGGTTAAAGTCTGTACTCTTTTTAAAAAATTCAAGTCAACTAAAAGTATAGAAAATACACAGCACAAACCTATGACCCAGCTTTGCCCAATCTAAACATTGTTGTATCAACTCTGGATCTTTAAGAAGTCCTCTTTGTTTTCCTCTCCAAAGTAATGATTACCCTGAATTTATTGTTTATCATTCTCTTGCATACTTTTATACTTTTCTATGTGTCCATAAACAACGTAGCTTTGTTATCACGTTTTTAAACTTTTATTTAAAAAGTGTTACATGGCATGTATTCTTCTATACTTTGCTTTTCGCTCAACATAGTAAGATATTTTTCCATGAGGATCTAGTTTATAGTTTATTCCTTTTTACTGCTGTTCATTTTGCTAGTAGGTGTCTAAACCAATAATGTTTCCTTTCTTTAGGTGACGGACATTTGTTTCCTATTTTTCACTATTACAATGTTTTGGTAAATATTTATACACACATTCTTGAATTCACATGAGTTTTTCAAGCTAAACACTTCTTTGACTTAAGTAACAAGTACCCCTCCCCCTTTTTAACCATGCAGATGCCTTTTATTATGTATGGGTTTTTAAAAATTATTTCCTCAATCCATACACACAGGCAAAAATAAGTGTACTGTTCAACACACTGGAACTTGCAAACCTGATCATTGCCTAGAGAAGGGAAAATTATCCCTAGAACATGCTTAACCAGGAGGCCAATTCATCTGCCAACATCCAAGAGCACAGAAATGAACGTGATAGACACTATATTCCATCTGAATCTTCATTCACCGCCATTTGACAACCCTTCTATACATATTGGAAACTAACCATTTCATGTGTAATTATGTTAATGAAAATAAGTTTCCATAAGGATTATAATGGTTATTCTACAACCTGTTTGTGTTCTTGCTGATATCAGCAGGGGCAACAGGCAGAATTCAGTTTTTCCAAGTCTTCATATCCTTTGATGGGACTTCCCTGGTGGTCCAGTGGCTAAGACTCCACACTCCCAATGCAGGAGTGGCGGGGTGGGGGGCCTGGGTTCTATTCCTGGCCAGGGAAATAGATCCCATGTGCCACATAAGAGTTCACACACCACAACTAAAGATCCCACGCGCTGCAACTAAGATCCAGTGCAGCCAAATAAATAAATATTAAACAAAACAAAACAACAACAAAACTTGTATTTGTGTTTAAAATATACATACATACATATATATATATATATATATATATATATATATATATATATATATATCCTTTGACGTTTTCTCATTATTCTGCTCTTAGGTAACTTTAAGCAAGTCATTCAACTTCTCCAGATCAGAACTTTCACATCTATAAAACAAGGAAGTTAAACTAAAATAGCATGGTTTGGTTATAGATTTAGGGGTCAAATAAGTTTGGGAAATGTTATAATCCACATACTTATAAGAATATTCAAGGTTCTAAAGAAGTCCTGCATAAAGAAAACACTATTGTTTGGACACAGAAGCAGGCTTTGCTTCCTTCCTTGGCCCATTCTTCCAATGCCCCGTTCCCTGCCCAAGATTTTATTCTCACAAAATGCCTAATGCCCTTGGGAAAGTCCGACATAAGTCTGAAAGAATCACGAACACTTTTTATCCCAAAGAAATATTATTGTTGTAGAATAAAAGAATTTTAAGCATGACATAGAGAAATCTACACAACATGGCTAATACGTTCCTAAAGTTATCTACACCTTGTCTCTCACATCTGGACTATAAATTACTTCAGTGTGGTTTTTTTTTTGTGTGGTAAAATACACAAACATAAAATTTACCATCTTACCCATTTTAAAGCATATAGTTCAGTGGTATTAAATACATTCATAATGTTCTGTTCAAAATGTTTTAAGAGAATGCTTATAGCAAGAAAAAGCTCATTATGAGTAGCTTTTCAGATATGGTTAATACAACATAAATGCCCTTTCTAAGGCGATTACATGATTCTATTAATTTCTGGAGACGGGTTTTTTCTGTTGTTTTTTTAAGTTACTTTTGCCAAGTTCCAGGAAATCCTTACAAGTGCTATTTGTGTGACAATATCCATAGCTTCGTAGTGATCAAATAGATAGCTGATGTGTCTCTGGCTTAAAACATTTTTTCTAGATAAAAAGGGGGAAAAGCACTTTTCTCACAAAGGACATATCTTTTAAAAGGGAAATGATATGCTACATAAAGATATTAGCAATATTTGTCATTTATATAATCCTATCTGTTGTACTACAAAATGTTCAAATACTGAAAGCTTATACTACTCATATCACAACCTAGAAAGGAAAGCTAAGCAAGGTAACCTTATTGTACTTATACATATAAAGTCAACAAGATCTAAAATTCTATGTAACAAAGGAGATCCTGATTACCCTAAGGTAAAACAAGGATTAAAAGAATTACAAAATTTTAAAGAAAATTCTTTCTTTAGACTCATTATTGACTTTAATTATGCAACCAGGGCTTGAATAAAGGGGCAGGGGTAGGGGAGGAGGGGAGGAAAGGAGGCAGGAGTCAGGAAGTCAGAGTATAATGAGGGCTATCACTATTCTGTAAGTGGGAAAACTCAACTATAGGAAAGAAGCTGTGAGTTCAGACTTATATGGTATTTCTTTCTTTCTTTTGGCCGGGCCCACTTGCGGGATCTTAGTTCCCCGACCAGGGATTGAACCCCAGCCTGGCAGTGAAAGCACTGCGTCCTAACCACTGTACCGCCAGCAAATTCCCTGATATTTCTATAAATTACAGCTGAGTTATAAGGGATTCATATTTGTTTTGGCATATTTAAAGTTTCACAAAGCAGAAACCAATATGAAATTCTGACAATGGATATAATTAACCCAATTATGAACCTGAAGTTAAAAATTGTCAAGGGAGGAGTCAAGATGGCAGTGTGGGAAGATGTGGAGTTAGCGTCTCCCCACAACTAGGGCATCTACTGGCCGCTGGTGGGGGACTCTGACCCCCAAGGAGATGGGAGGAACCCTGAAGTGAACCGGTAGGACTAGGGGGACCCAGCGGGGAGGAGAAGTGGAGGTCAGACAAGATCAGCGCCCCTGAGGCCAGGGAGATCAGGAGAGGCAGGAGGGAGGGACTCTCTGGGAAGAGCAGGAGAGGAGCAGAGGTCGATCACCTGGCCCACTCAGGCAGGGGAGGCTGCTGAGCTCCCAAGCTGCTTCCTTCCCTATCTAAAGCCCCACCTAGGCCGCATGGGTTCTGGGGGCATGGGAAGGAGGCCGGGGAGATCAAGAGTGACAGGCTGGAGGGGCCATCCAGGAGGAGCGGGAGAGGAACGGAGGGCAACTGCCCCACCCACTTGGGCCAGGGGAGCCTGCTGAGCTCCTAGGCCACATGGGTCCTTGGGAGCATAGGAGGGAGGCTGGGGAGATCAGGGGAGGCAGGTGGGAGGGGCCCTCTCAGACCCCAGACTGGAGGAGCAGAAGAGGAGAGGAGGGCGTTTGCCCTGTCCTCTTGAGCCCAGGAAGCCTGCTAGTGCCCAGGTGAGGTCCCCTGCCCTCTGAGACCAGGCTGGGGGGCAGGCCTGGGCCCCTTCTGTTCCTTGAGCCTAAGCCCCATCCCCCACAGCCCCCAGCACCTTTTCCAGCCCTGTGGGTCCTGAGCATGGGCCCCGCCCACCACCCAAACCTCGCCCTTGCTTAAGACCCACTCTCCACAGCTAAGGCCACCCGCCCCCCGCCGCCATTTTTCCCTTTTCTTCCTCCTCTTTCTTACTATTGTGGTACTGATGTACCTTCCGGTTGTTGATTCATCTATATTTTTATTTTCACATTCTAACATATCTGTTAGCTTCCCAGTCTAATTTTATTTTTTACTTTGTTATTTTTCTCTCTCTCTTTTAAAGTTATTTTTGGCTACATTGGGTCTTTGTTGCTGCATGTGGCTTTCTCTAGCTACGGGAGCGGGGGCTGCTCTTCATTGTGGTGCACGGGCTTCTCATTGTCGTGGCTTCTCTTGTTGCAGAGCACGGGCTCTAGGCCCACGGGCTTCAGTAGTTGTGGCTCATGGGCTCTAGAGCGCAGGATCAGTAGATGTGGGGCATGGGCTTTGTTGCTCCACGGCGTGTGGGATCCTCCCGGACCAGGGCTCAAACCCATGTTCCCCTGCATTGGCAGGCGGATTCTTAACCACTGCACCACTAGGGAAGCCTCTCTCTCTCTCTCTTTTTTTTGCCACCCCACGTGGCTTGTGGGATCTTGATTCACAAGCCTGGGTTCGGGGGGAAGCTCCTGCGGTGGGAGCTCCAAGTCCGAACCACTGGACTAACGGAGAACCTCAGACCTCAGGGAATATTCACTGGAGTGAGGTCTCACAGAGTTCCTCATCTCAGCACCAAGACCCAGCCCTACCCAATAACCTACAAACTCCAGTGCTGGAAGCCTCCGGTCAAACAACCAGTAAAACAGGAACACAATTCCACTCATTAAAAAAAAAAAAAAAAGAGAGATGGCAAAAAAAATATGTCACAGATGAAGGAGCAAGGCAAAAACCTACAAGACCAAATAAATGAAAAGGAAATAGGAAATCTACCTGAAAAAGAATTCAGAGTAATGACAGTATAGATGATCCAGAATCTCAGAAATAGAATGGAAGCACAGGTTGAGAAAATACAAGAAATGTTTAACAAAGATCTAGAAGAACTAAAGAACAAACAAACAGAGATGAACAACACAATAACAAATAAAAAGTACACTAGAAGGAATCAATAACAGAATAACCGAGGCAGAAGAACGAATAAGTGAGCTGGAGGACAAAATGGTGGAAATAACTTCCGAGGAGCAAAATTAAAAAAAAAGAATGAGAAGAATTGCAGACAATCTCAGAGACCTCTGGGACAACATTAAACACACCAACATTCGAGTTATAGGGGTCCCAGAAGAAGAGAAAAAGAAAGGGTCTGAGAAAATATTTGAAGAGATTATAGTGGAAAACTTCCCTAACATGGGAAAGGGAAGAGTCACCCAAGTCCAGGAAGCACTGAGAGTCCCATACAGGAACACCACACCAAGACACATATTAATCAAACAAAAATTAAATTCAAAGAAAAAATATTAAAAGCAGCAAGGGAAAAACAAAAAAATAACATACAAAGGAATCCCCATAAGGTTATCGGCTGATTTTTCAGTGGAAACTCTGCAGGCCAGAAGGGAGTGGCAGGATATACTTAAAGTGATGAAAGAGAAAAATCTACAACGAAGATTACTCTACCCAGCAAGGATCTCATGCAGATTTGATGGAGAAGTCAAAAGTTTTTCAGACAAACAAAAGCTAAGAGAATTCAGCACCACCAAACCAGCTTTACAACAAATGCTAAAGGAACTTCTCTAAGTGGGAAACACAAGAGAAGAAAAAGACCCACAAAAACAAACCCAAAACAATTAGAAAATGGTAATAGGAACATACATATCAATAATCACCTTGAATGTAAATGGATTAAATGCCCCAACCAAAAGACACAGACTGGCTGAAAGGATACAAAAACAAGACCCATATATATGCTGTCTACAGAGACCCACATCAGACCTAGGGACACATACAGACTGAAAGTGAAGGGATGGAAAAAGATATTCCATGCAAATGGAAATCAAAAGAAAGCTGGAGTAGCAATACTCATATCAGATAAAATAGACTTTAAAATAAAGACTGCTACAAGAGATAGGGAAGGACACTACATAATGATCAAAGGATCAATCCAAGAAGATATAACAATTATAAATGTTTATGCACCCAACATAGGAGCACCGCAATACATAAGGCAAATGCTAACAACCATGAAAGGAGAAATTGACAGTAACACAATAATAGTAGGGGACTGTAACATCCCACTTACACCAATGGACAGATCATCCAAACAGAAAATAAATAAGGAAACACAAGCTTTAAATGACACAATAAACCAGATAGATCTAATAGATATTTATAGAACATTCCACCCCAAAGTGGCAGAATACACTTTCTTCTCAAGTGCACATACAACATTTCCCAAGATAGATCACATTTTGGGTCACAAATCAAGCCTCAGAAACTTTAAGAAAATTGAAATCGTATCAAGCATCTTTTCTGACCACAACGCTAAGAGACTGTAAATCAATTACAGGAAAAAGACTGTAAAAAACACAAATACATGGAGGCTAAACAGTGTGCTAAAAAATAACCAAGAGATTACTGAAGAAATCAAAGAAAAAAAATACATAAAAACAAATGACAATGAAAACATGATGACCCAAAACCTATGGGACACAGCAAAAGCAGTTTAAGAGGGAAGTTTATAGCAATTCAATCTCACCTCAAGAAACAAGAAAAATCTCAAATAAACAATCTAACCCTACACTTAAAACAACTAGAGAAAGAAGAACAAAGAAAACCCAAAGTCAGTAGAAGGAAAGAAATCAAGATAAGAGCAGAAATAAATGAAATAGAAAGGAAGAAAACAATAGCAAAGATCAATAAAACTAAAAGCTGGTTCTTTGAGAAGATAAACAAAATTGATAAACCCTTAGCCAGACTCATCAAGAAAAAAAGGGAGAGGACGCAAATCAATAAAATTAGAAATGAAAAAGGAGAAATCACAACTGACACTGCAGAAATACAAAGGATTATAAGAGACTACTACAAACAACTATATGCCAATAAAATGGACAACCATGAAGAAATGGACAAATTCTTGGAAAGGTACAATTTTCCAAGACTGAACCAGGAAGAATTAGAAAATATAAACAGACCTATCACAAGTAAAGAAATTGAAACCGTAATTAAAAATCTTCCAACAAACAAAAGTCCAGGACCAGATGGCTTCCCAGGCGAATTCTATCAAACATTTAGAGAAGAGCTTAACACCTATTCTTCTCAAACCCTTCCAAAAAACTGCAGAGGGAGAAACACTCCCAAATTCATTCTATGAAGCCACCATCACACTGATACCAAAACCAGACAAAGATAGTACAGAAAAAGAAAATTATAGACCAATATCACTGATGAATATAGATGCAAAAATCCTCAACAAAATACTAGCCAACAGAATCCAACAGCACATTAAAAGGATCACACACCATGATCAAGCAGGATTTATCCCAGGGATGCAAGGATTCTTCAATATATGTAAATCAATCAATGTGATACCCCACATTAACAAATTAAGGAATAAAAACCATATGATCATCTCAACAGATGCAGCAAAAGCTTTTGACAAAATTCAAAACCCATTTATGATAAAAACTCTCCAGAAAATGGGCATAGCGGGAACCTACCTTAACATAATAAAGGCCATATATGACAAACCCACAGCGAGCATCATACTCAATGGCGAAAAACTGAAAGCATTTCCACTAGGATCAGAAACAAGACAAGGATGTCCACTCTTGCCACTCCTATTCAACACAGTTTTGGAAGTTCTAGCCACAGCAATCAGAGAAGAAAAAGAAATAAAAGGGATACAAATTGGAAAAGAAGAAGTAAAACTGTCACTATTTGCTGATGACATGATACTATACATAGAAAATCCTAAAGAGGTCACCAGAAAACTACTAGAACTAATCAATGAATTTGGTAAGGTTGCAGGATACAAAATTAATGCACAGAAATCTCTGGCATTCCTATACACCAACAACAAAAAATCAGAAAGAGAAATTAAGGAAACACTCCCATTTACCACTGCAACAAAAAGAATAAAATACCTAGGAATAAACCTGCCTCAAGAGTCAAAAGACTTGTACTGTGCTTCCCTGGTGGCGCAGTGGTTGAGAATCCGCCTGCCGATGCAGGGGACGCAGGTTCGTGCCCTGGTCCGGGAGGATCCCACGCACTGCAGAGCGGCTAGGCTCATGAGCCATGGCCACTGAGCCTGTGTGTCCAGAGCCTGTGCTCCGCAACGGGAGAGGCTACAACAGTGAGAGGCCCACGTACTGAAATTTAAAAAAAAAAAACAAAAAAAGAAAACAAAAAGACTTGTACTCAGAAAACTATAAAACACTGATGAAAAAAATGAAAGATGACATAACAGATGGAGAAATATACCACGTTCTTGGATTGGAAGAATCAGTATTGTGAAAATGACTATACTATCTAAAGCAATCTACGGATTCAGTGCAATCCTTAGCAAACTTCCAATGGCATTCTTCACAGAATCAGAACAACAAAATCTTACAATTCGTACGGAAACACAAAAGACCCCGAACAGCCAAAGCAATCCTGAGAAAGAAAAACAGAGTTGGAGGAATCAGGCTCCCCAACTTCAAACTATACCACAAAGCTACAGTCATCAGCTACAGTGTGGTACTGGCACAAAAACAGAAATATAGATCAATGGTGCAGGATAGAATGCCCAAAGATAAACCCACGCACATGTGGGCACCTAATTTACGACAAAGGAGGCAAGAACATACAGTGGAGAAATGACAGCCTCTTCAATAAGTGGTGTTGGGAAAACCAGACAGCTACATGTAAAAGAATGAAATTAGAACACTACCTAACACCATACACAAAAATAAACTCCAAATGGAGTAAACACTTAAATGTAAGACCAGAAACTATAAAACCTTTAGAGGAAAACATAGGAAAAACACTCTTTGACATAAACCACAGCAAGATCTTTCTTGACTCACCTCCTGGAGTAACAGCAATAAAAACAAAAATAAACAAATGGGACTTAATTAAACTTAAAAGCTTTTGTACAGCAAAGGAAACCATAAATAAGACAAAAAGACAACCCTCAGAATGGGAGAAAATATTTGCAAATGAAACAACAGACAAAGGATTAATCTCCAAAATATACAAACAGCTCATGGAACTCAATATCAAAAAAACAAACAACCCAGTTAAAAAATGGGCATTAGACCTAAATAGACATTTCACCATAGAAGACATACAGATGGCCAAGAGGCACATGAAAAGATGCTCAACATCACTAATTGTTAGAGAAATGCAAAACAAAACTACAATGAGGTATCACCTCATGCTGGTCAGAATGGCCATTATCAAAAAAGTTAGAAACAATAAATGCTGGAAAGGGTGTGGTGAAATGGGAACCCTCCTACACTGTTGGTGGGAATATAAACTGATACAACCACTATGGGAAACAGTATGGAGGTTCCTTAAAAAACTAAAAATAGAACTAGCATATGACCCAGCAATCCCATTGCTGGGTATACACCCTGAGAAAACCATAATTCAAAAAGAGTCATGTACCACAATGTTCACTGCAGCTCTATTTACAATAGCCAGGACATGGAAGCAACCTAAGTGTCCATCGACAGATGAATGGATAAAGAAGATGTGGCACATATATACAATGGAATATTACTCGCCATAAAGAGAAATGAAATTGAGTTATTTGTAGTGAGGTGAATGGATCTAGAGTCTGTCATACACAGTGAAGTAAGCCAGAAAGAGAAAAACAAATACCGTATGCTAATGCATATATATGGAATTAAAAAAAAAATGGTACTGATGAACCTAGTTGCAGGGCAGGAATAAAGAGGTAGGCATAGAGAATGAACTTGATGACATGGGGTGGGAGGGCAAAGCTGGGGAGAAGTGAAAGTAGCATCGACATATATACACTACCTAATATAAAATAATTGGCTGGTGGGAAGCAGCGGTATGGCACAGGGAGATCGGCTCGGTGCTTTGAGATGACCTAGAGGGGTGGGATAGGGAGGATGGGAGGGAGGCTCAAGAGGGAGGGGATATGGGGACGTGTGTATCCATATGGCTGATTCGCTTTGTTGTGCAACAGAAAATAACACAGTATTGTGAAGCAATTATACTCCAATAAAGATCTATTAAAAAAATGTCTTAAAAAGGCTGGACCCCAGTTCACTGTTATCTATTTTCACAATAGCACAGTTATGATTTTTTTTTTTTTTTTTTACGGTACGCGGGCCTCTCACTGTTGTGGCCTCTCCCGTTGTGGAGCACAGGCTCCGGACGCGCAGGCTCAGCGGCCATGGCTCACGGGCCCAGCCACTCTGCGGCATGTGGGATCTTCCCGGACCGGGGCACGAACCCGTGTCCCCTGCAACGGCAGGCGGACTCTCAACCACTGCGCCACCAGGGAAGCCCCCACAGTTATGATTTTAAAACACATCAACACTAAACACTTCCAATTAAAAAGATTACCTCTAACACACCATTCTAAAGCAATTATACTCCAATAAAGATGTTAAAAAAAAAAGATTACTGTTCACACACTGCTTTTTTAGGATGAAAAATAATCGTTTTTATTCCCCAGGGACTTCCTTCTTTCTCCAAGCAGCTTATTGTTTATTAACTATACTATACAAATATAGTATCATATATGGTATGGTACAGTAATATCTTGCGATCAATATTTTATCCACAACTACCAAACTCTGTGTACCCTTGCATCTACCCCTTGAATGCTTAATTCTTTTTTTTTTCTTTCTTTTTTTTTTTTTGTGGTACGCGGGCCTCTCACTGTTGTGGCCTTTCCCGTTGCAGAGCACAGGCTCAGGACGCGCAGGCTCAGCGGCCATAGCTCACTGGCCCAGCCGCTCTGCGGCACGCGAGATCCTCCCGGACCGGGGCACGAACCCGCATCCCCTGCATCAGCAGGCGGACTCTCAACCACTGCGCCACCAAGGAAGCCCCTTGAATGCTTAATTCTAAATCCCTTCAGTTAGAGACAAGGTATATCATATTCTTTACTGCATTTCCTAGATTGGAACACAAGAGACACTCAAATGTCTAAATGGGTGGATGAATGAATGCCTAGCATGCCTAGCACAGTACATATCAAGCAGAATTGGTGCTCAAACACTTGCAAATGAGATGATAAACAAAAGCACATAAACAACTTGCAAGGGGAAGTCCAGTCCAATTCAGCCTAATCACCTATAGTGTCAGGAAAGAGAAAGTCTATAGTGACAAACAGTATATTAAGATTTAATTACTGAACATGAATGGAATAGGTGTTTTTGAGTGAGACTGGATAACACCAGAGAACAAGGAGTTCGGTTTTTTGAGCACTTCAGCATCAACCACTTAGGTGGAAATGTTCTGTTATAATTAAAGACAATATTCTTTGTTCATTATTGAAGATCAAGAACCTTTCCTAGACCTCATTTTACCTACATGAACTACCATTTACTCATTTCAAAACTTTTTTCTTAATCAATTAGTTTGAATTTTAATTTTTAAAAGTTAAATTTTTTCTTTTTGCGGTACGCGGGCCCCTCACCGCCGTGGCCTCCCCCGCCGCGGAGCACAGGCTCCGGACGCGCAGGCCCAGCGGCCATGGCTCACGGGCCCAGGCGCTCCGCGGCACGCGGGATCCCCCCGGACCGGGGCACGAACCTACGCCCCCCGCATCGGCAGGCGGACCCCCAACCACTGCGCCACCAGGGAAGCCCTAAAAGTTAAATTTTTAATTTAACTAGTTCAAGACTCTAGGAACAGTTTGCCTGGAATACTCTGCACGCCCCACCCCAACTCATGCGCCTTTAGTCTTCATGTAAATGTTGTACTTAGAGACAGGTCTCCTAGAAGCCCTTCTCCCCTATTTCCATCCCGTTTCCTGTTAAATACTACGATGGAAAAGTGCAAGTTGCCTTAGCAACTCAGGATGGTTTATAGTCTATGTGTGATTATTTAATGTCTCTCAACCCAATGACAAATAGGGACCTGACCTCCAGCACAGTCCCTGGTCCAGGGTGAGTCCCCAGTAAATATCTGTTGAAGAACAGATTGTTACAATTACACACAGTAATTTTAAGTACGTAGAGAAAGATAATACCATCTTTCATTGATTGTAAGATTTTTTTTAATATACTTGAAATCAAACTGCATACTACAATCAATGGCATGTCAGCTTAAGTGGCAATACCTTTTCTTTCTTAGTAGTACGTCTTTCAATTAATTGCGTCTTAGATTCAATGAAGTAAGGCACTTGGAAAGGCAGTAATATACTGATACTGCATCCACAGGATCATATACCTAACAAGGAACAAGTTTAAAATTTTAGCAGTCAAGGTCAAAGCAGAAGATGGTTGAGTAAATGACAGTGTTAAGATAGGAAAATCACAACTCTTCCGGAAGACTACTTCTGTAGAAAGTAAGGGGACAAAAATATTAGCGTGGTACACATGGTACCAAAAGCAAAACAAGCAAATAGCTGTTTCTTGCTTCTGGAACTGATGATCACTGGTAGCTAAGTTGTCGGGACAGGTTAGACTCCACACAGGGTCTCTGTCAGGATCTGAAATTACCTCTCCTTTTAGCTACTGAAGCAGCGGTCCGTGCTCTTCAATACTCTGTTTCCAAAACAAGTGTGGCACATAGCCAGGTAGATGGGAAGAGTCTACGTTCTAATAGATGGTGGAGCATCTATGCCAAAAGATTCCAGCGCTCACTAAATTCCAAAGAAAATACTGTAATGCTAAGGAAAGAGCTCCCTTCCTGGCATTTGAATAACCAGGATCTACAGCAGTCAATTCCACCTCAGTTAACAGCTACATACCAAACTAGAAATCTAAAGAACTCTTCTATAGCATTAATCACCATGTACCATAGTCCCAAGCTTGAGAAAATGGGGATATAAACAAACGGTGATATCATTATCTTGGTGTGCTTCTAGGCTACTTAAAGTGGCAGGACAATGAAGACCTTAAAAAGAGGTAAAAAAGACATCCCTTTTCTCATTATACCCTGTAAAACTATGTGCTCCCACTCTCCCAAATAACTCACATGCACTATTTTTAGTAAGTAGCATATGGTTAAGTTCTGGTACTCTGATGTTTTGAAATATATAAAAACTATTCACCTAGAACTGTAAATCCTTGAAATTTAAAAATAACACTTCTCACGGACTTTACTCTTCACTCTTCCAAAGCATAGTCAGTTTCTGTTTCACAAGTTCTCCAACACTAACCTAAGGAGCTCAAGATGATGAATCTACCCACAGTTAAATCAGTCTTCCTATAGACTGACAACCTCTGTAAGACAGGTGACCAATCGTCAAGCAAGCTGTTAAATTTTATTATGCTAGAAGACTTGCTACATACTTGCAAAACTGTCTCATGTGATGATCAAAGCATAGAAAACACACTTCAAGTTTAAAAAAAAAACCCCACACACAGAACCAATATTTAATCCTGGGATTACATCTTAGAACAACTATTGAAACACCAACAGATTTTTGCATCTCCCTGTAACAGTCCAACCTCCAAAACAAGACACTAAACAGTATTAACAAAAGTGTCTTTTCAAAGTTAAATTTTATGTAAGCCTAGAGACAGGAGCTCTCTGTCCACACTAAAATCACTTGAGATGCCATTTAATCAAGTATCTTCTACACAGTAATAGAAACATTTACTACTGTCTTGGGGGAATATATTACAGCACCATGACAATGAGACAAATGAACAGTTTCTATCTTACTATGATGAAGTTCACAGCCTAAAAGGATTTCCATTTTGTCTGCAGCAAAGGTTGGGGAAGGGCCAAACAGAAATTTCAAGTACGTAGTTAGGCTGGAGAAAGGTTTGGTACTGTTACCTGTTTCAAAAACATTTTATATTCCTGATATTAAGAACAAAGCATAGTTCTCGTAAGCAGTTTTTGATATGGCAGACCTGACCAATGAACCTACAGGGAATGTTTAACCCATATAATCATTACAGTGGTGCTACTTGAGGATTCTGAGAGCACTTTTGAGATTAACAAAGAAGAGATGGCAGGAAGAAGCTGCTCTTTGGTATGGTAATAGGAAAAGTATGAAAACATTATGAATCAAGTAAAAAAAAAACCTCCCCAGCCTAGTCGGTCTCATGTGTGTTAGTTATCAAGATCATGAGTTATGTGAGTGTCTTGGTAAGAACAAACAAGGCTGGTAATATAAAATTACTCCTTCCCATGACTCAATTTTATCCAACACTTTCCAGAATAGACAGGCAACCAAGAAGGCAGCCACCCCCGTGGTCTTTAGACTTTTAAAGTCTTATATTATAGGAAAAACTTAAAGAATACCAGGTAAAAACTCAAAAGAGCCTAGTGATTACATTTTAATGCTACAAGAAAGAAATAGTTTAAGCCCAGGACATATATGGCTTTTTAGAACACTTACATCCTATCTTTTTAATTCCTTTTCCTTAGTCTCCAGCACTAAGCTAAACAAAGCAACTTGTGGGTGGTGGGGAGATGGTGGAAACGGGGAGATGTTGGCCAAAGAGTACGAACTTCCAGTTATTAGATAAATAAGTTCTGGGGATCTAATGTACAACATGGTAATATAATAATACTGTATTATATACTTGAAACTTGCTAAGAGAGATCTTAAAATGTTGCCACCACAAAAAAAGAAATAATAATGGGACATAGGGACTTCCCTGGTGGTCCAGTGGTAAAGAATCCGCCTTACAATGCAGGGGATGTGGGTTCGATTCCTGGTCAAGGAACTAAGATCCCACATGCCGCGGGGCAACTAAGCTGGCTTGCCACAACTACTGAGCTCATGAGCCTCAACTAGCGAGCCTGCGTGCTGCAAATTACAGAGCACACACGCTCTGGACCCTGTGTGCCACTAGAGAGAGAAAACAACCCCACATGCCATAACTAGAGAGAAGCCCACACACCACAATGAAAGATCCTGCGTGCCTCAGTGAAGATCCCACATGCTGCAACTAAGACCTGGTGCAGCCAAAAAATAAATAAAAAATAAAATAAAATAATTATGGGACATGATGGAGGTGCTACCTAACACTATGGTGGTAATCATTCTGCAATATGTAAGTATCAAATCCACACTGTGTAACAAACTTACACAATGTTATGTGTCAATTATATCTCAATAAATTTGGGGGGAAAAAAGAAAAAAATAAACAAAGCAGCTTATGAAGTTTATTTTGACAGGAAAAGGCAAGGACCCAAGTAAATGGTTATACTTCTCCTCAAAACAATCACATTTTTAGATTTCACATCCAACAAGCCTTTCCCTTACCCTCTACTCTTCCCTTCTTCCCTCCTCCTGTTGACTGGCCAAACGAATCTTCATAAAAAATTTCTTTGAATTAACATTTGGAAAAAATGTTAATATTACCCAACCATTTAGAACTATTTTTGATGAATCCAAAGAGGCAAAATTCTACTACAGAATTAAATTTTTAACAGGTGACCTTATCCAAGAAGTATGTTAGTACTAAGACAAAACTTACTACAACTTCCCCTGCAGTAAGTAATCTCCAAAGATGGGTGCCAACAATTTCTCCCCTCCCCGTAAGAACATACCACTCCTCTTATCAAGAAGTGGTCTACTTCCCTTCCCCTTGAATCCCAGCTGCCCTGGATCTTGCTTGACCAAAAAAAATTTAAATAAATATGACACCATGTCAGTTACAAGTCTACTGTTTAAGAGGCTTGACAGCTTTTCTTCCTGCTCTTTCATAGCTCTAAGCTACCACATAGGAGGTCCAGGCTATCTTGCTGGAAAGGCCATTTAGGGGGCAGTGGAGCACATTCCAGCCAATAGTCAGCAACAAGGCCCCAGACACGTGAGAGAGGTCTTCTTGGATCTTCTAACCCTGATGTCAGCTGAACACAGCCACAGGGATAACCCTGGCTGATAACACATGAAACAAAACCGCCAAGTCAATCCAGAATCCTGAGAAATAATAAATCACGTTGTTTTAAGTTTTGGAGTCATTTGTTATACAGCAAAGCTAAATGATAAATACCCCTATGTAGTCTCTAAAGATAATAGGCTCAATAATAGATCCTTCCAACAATTATCACCATACCAGTTTCTCAGCAAAACAACACCAAATTTCTAATTTTGCTAAATACTAAAATAAACAAACACACACACACACACAACCTCCCCCCCAACCTACCCTGCTACTGGAAGCTACTGGCCCAAGAGAAATATTTTTAATATTTTAAAATACTGTTAAGGGGTAAAGTCATGATAAAAGTAGTTTATTTCAAGTGATCCATATCCCTTCAGATTTGGCATCCCAGTATTTTGCCCAAGGTCCTTTATAAAACCAAATAATATTTAATCTTAGCAGGTATAAATATTTACCTAAAACCTCAATAATAAGGTAAATAATCAGCTACCCATCTTAGCTAAATTTAAAGAGAGCAGCCATTTTTAAACGTTACATATTGATCTAGGAGAAAATCACAAACTATTTAAAAAACACGTAGGGACTTCTCTGGTGGCGCAGTGGTTAAGAATCCGCCTGCCAATGCAGGGGACATGGGTTCAAGCCCTGGTCCAGAAAGATAAAAGATAGAAAAGAAAATATAGCAAGACTAGTCCAGACACTCCCCAAATTTATCTACAGATCCCACGAAATCTCCATCAAAATTCCAAATGCCTTTTTCTTAAAAAAAGAAACAACAAGCACAACCTAAAATTCATATGGGAATGCAAGGGATCCAAAAAACCAAAACAATCCTGGGAAAGAACAAAGTTGGAGGATTCACACTTTCTGATTTCAAAACTTAACACAAAGCGACAGTATTCAAGACAGTACGGTACTGACGTAAGAACAGGCATAGGTCAATGGAACAGAATTGAGAGTCTAGAAATAAACCCATACATCTATGGCCAATTGGTTTTTGACACAGCTGCCAAAACAATTCAATGTGGGAAAGAACAGTCTTTTCAACAAATGGTGCTAGGACAACAGGATACTCACATGAAAAAGATGAACTTAGACTCCTATCTCAAACTATATACAAAAATTAACTTAAAAATGGATTAAAGGCCACTATCTCATTCCATCAGGATGGTTACTATTAAAAAAAAAACAACCAACCAACCAACCAAACAAAAACAGAAAATAGTAAACGTTGGTGAGGATGTGGAGAATTTGGAACCCTTATGCATCACGGTGGTGGGGGAGGGGGAACGTAAAATGGTGTAGCCACTGTGGAAAACAGTATGGTAGTTGCTCAAAACTAAAAATAAAACTACTGGGGACTTCCCTGGTCGTGCAGCAGTTAAGAATCCGCCTGCCAATGTAGGCGACATGAGTTCAATCCCTGGTCCGGGAAGATCCCACATGCTGCAGAGCACTAAGCCCGTGCACCACAACTACTAAGCCTCGGCTCTAGAGCCCGTGAGCCACAATCACTGAAGTCCATGCGCCACAACTACTGAGGCTGCGCTCTAGAGCCCGCGAGCCACAACCACTGAAGCCCGCGCGCTCTAGGGCCCACGTACCACAGCTACTGAGCCCGCGTGCTGAAACTACTGAAGCCCACACACCTAGAGCTGGTGCTCTGCAACAAGAGAAGCCACCGCAATGAGAAGTCCGCGCACCGCAACGAAGAGTAGCCCCCACTCATTGCAACTAGAGAGAAGAAGCCCACAGGCAGCAACGAAGACTCAACGCAGCCAATAAATAAATTAATTATATATAAATAAATAAATATAATTACCATATGATCCAGCAATTCCAGTTCTAGGTATATACCCAAAATAACTGAAAGCAGGGTCTTGAAAAGATACACCCATGCTGACTACAGAATTATTCAGAATAGCTAAAATGTGTAAACAACCCAAGTGTCCAACAGCAGATGAATGGATAGGCAAATATGGTATATACATACAATGGAATAGTAAATAGCCTTCAAAAAGGAAGGAAACTCTGACAACATAGATGAACCCTGAGGACACTGTGCTAAGTGAAATAAATCAGTCACAAAAAGAGAAATACTGTATGAGTCCACTTCTATGAGGAACCCAGTCAAAACCATAGAGAGATAAAGTACAATGGTGGGTGCTTAAAGGCTAGGGAGAAATCAGGAGTCACTGTTTAATGGGTACAGACTCTCAGTTTTGAAAAACAAAGAGTTCTGGAGATGGAGTAGTAATGGTTGTACAACAATACAAATATACTTAATACCAATGAACTGTATATTTAAAAATGGTGAAAATGGTAAATCTTATATGTATTTTACAACAATTAAAAAATTGGGGCTTCCCTGGTGATGCAGTGGTTGAGAGTCTGCCTGCCGATGCAGGGGACATGGGTTCGTGCCCCGATCCGGGAGGATCTCACATGCTGCGGAGCGGCTGGGCCTGTGGGCCATGGCCGCTGTGCCTGCGCATCCGGAGCCTGTGCTCCACAACGGGAGAGGCCACAGCAGTGAGAGGACTGCGTACCGCAAAAAAAAAAAAAAAAAATAAAATTGGAAAAAACAGATCAAATACCTAAATGTAAGAGTTAAAACTATAAAATTCTTAGAAGGAAACAAAAAAATTAAAAATAAATTAACCATATGATCCAGCAATTCCACTCTGAGGTATATATCCAAGAGGAATGAAAACATACGTTAACACAAAAATTTTAAAATAAATGTTCATAGCAGTATCATTCTAATAGTTAAAAAATGAAAACAGGGCTTCCCTGGTGGAGCAGTGGTTGAGAGTCCGCCTGCCGAGGCAGGGGACACGGGTTTGTGCCCCGGTCTGGGAAGAGCCCACATGCCGCAGAGCGGCTGGGCCCGTGAGCCATGGCCGCTGAGCCTGCGCGTCCAGAGCCTGTTGCTCCGCAACGGGAGAGGCCACAACAGTGAGAGGCCCACGTACCGGGGGAAAAAAAAAAAAAAAAAGAAAACAACCCAAATGCCCATCAACTGATGAATGGAAAAAGGAAGTGTGGTAAATTCATACAATGGAATATTATTCAGCCATAAAAAGAAATTAACTACTGATATATACAACTTGGCTAAACCTTGAAAACTCTATGCCTAAACAAAAGAAGCCAGACACAAAAGGTCACATATTGTATGATTCTATTTACATGAAAGGTCCAGAATAAGCAAATCCATATAGATAGACTCAGGGACTTCCCTGGTGGTCCAGTGGTTAAGAATCGGTCTTGCGATGCAGGGGACGCCAGTTCAATTCCTGGTCAGGGAACTAAGATCCCACATGCCGAGGGGCAACTAAGCCTGTGCACCGCAACTACTGAGCCTGTGCGTCACAACTAGAGAGCCCACGTTCCACAACTACAGAGCCGACTCGCTCTGGAGCTGGCACGCCACAACTAGAGAGCCCATGTGCCACAACTACAAAGCCTGCGCCCTCTGGAGTCTGCGTGCTGCAACTAGAGAGTCCACGTGCCACAACTAATGAGCCTGCATGCCACTACTAGAGAGAAGCCCGCATGCTGCAACAAAGAGCCCGTGTGCCGCAATGAAAGATCCCACGTGCTGCAACTAAGACCCGATGCAGCCAATAAATAAATATTAAAAAAAAACTCAAAAAGACCAACTGAATGTTGAGTAAAATAAGTGAAAACTGACCTACACCACCAAACATCATGAAATTTCACAACATTGGGGACAAAGAAAATCTATAAGCTTCCAGAAAGGAAGGTGGTCACATATATAGGATCAGGAATCAGAATAGTTTGGGACTTAACAGCAATACTGGAAGCCAGAAGACAATGAAAGTACAGACTATAAAAGCAAAAGGAGAGCTTCCCTGGTGGTGCAGTGGTTGAGAATCTGCCTGCCAGTGCGGGGGACATGGGTTCAAGCCCTGGTCTGGGAGGATTCCACATGCTGCGGAGCAACTAGGCCCGTGAGCCACAACTACTGAGCCTGCGCGTCTGGAGCTTATGCTCCGCAACAAGAAAGGCCGCGACAGTGAGAGGCCCGCGCACTGCAATGAAGAGTGGCCCCTGCTCGCCGCAACTAGAGAAAGCCCACACACAGAAACGAAGACCCAGCACAGCCAAAAATAAATAAGTAAAATTTAAAAAAAGTAAAAGGAGTGCCACACTGGTGGTCCTACCTCACACTCCCAGATTAGATCAAGTCATGTTCATGATCCAATGCCACTACATTGTTACCTTCAAGTTGTTCTTCAAAGTCTGAACAATCTTCTTAACCTTGTATTAATGGTTTATGTGACCTCATACAATTTAATTTTCATATCAAGTTATAGGTTCAACAATAGAGGAACTGAAATAAGACTTGGATATACTGAAAAAAAATATTGCATAAGCATGTTTTGGGATTGTCACTGTAAGTTAAACAAATTTTTATTCATTAGAGATTTGCCCTGTAGTGATAAAAATAAATGGTATAACTATTTCTCTTTGAAAGGAATTCAAATTTCTGTTTTAAACCAATTTAATCAGTGTTTTAAACATGTGGGCAATGATTTCAAGTCAACCTTGAAATGGATATAAATATCATGGCAATTCACAATTTTAAAAAGAGTTCACAAGCATGTATGATATACTCCTGGTAAGCTCAATTACTTCAAAGTGGATTTTATTACTTCTAGTCAACAAAAGTGAAACACAATGCTTAAAGTATAAATAACCTTTCAATGGACAGGAATCTAGCCTACTACTTAACTCAGTGATGATATAGTATTGCCTTGATGCAATAGGTAAAGTAGGGGAGGTTTCACAAGTAATTCCCCATTACTTACAACAATGTACCTTTATCAAAACATGAATATTTCTAAATATATGCAAAGATCCCAAGCTCATAAATTACCAAAAGAAGCCATGGCTCCTGACTAAACTTTAACACTGAAGCTAAATTAGGTAGGTCTGAATCTTAAACTGGATAGTAAGTACCTAGGTGTTGGTCACATCAGTATCTAAAACTTTCTGTAGACATAAAAATACTTCATAATAAAAGATTAAGTTTCGGGACTTTAAATTATGGTTCCTTCCAACTATTTCTAAGAATGGAGACTAGTTTATACAGGTTACTAGTATAATTATCAAAATTGTCTCATAATAATAACACTAAACTAAAATTATGGTTTTAGTTTTTTCCAAAAATGGGCTATAGAAAATGCCATATTCCCTAACTGGGAAAAGTGCATGTGGTCACAATCACTAGATTGATTTTTCCATATGTGTTTTAAGTAACAATTAGCATTATTATTTTAAACAGTTTTTAATCTAAATATTTATGTCAAACAAGTCCTATATTGTAATTTGTTTTTTAAAATAGTGAGGCTATCCACAGGGGAATGGGCATGACCCAGTGCAGGATGTCCAAGATAGGACAGAGTTAAGAAGGGCATCCCTAGGAGAGACGGGGACAAAGAATCGTTATCTATGCAGGTGGGCCACAGCAATGGGAAGTTGATTATACACAGGGGAATTGATCAAATGAGTAAATACATTAACGGAAGCCAGGTTTTTCACTGTAAGAAAAGGAATACCAATATTGAAAGGAAAAAATACGGGGTGAAACCTATGGTACTGGACTGGAATTAGAGGCACCGGTGTGAACTCATGGTTTTTGATATATATAGAGAAAAGTAAATCTATACATACACATATTCCCCTAGCTACATCCACTGATTACACTGAGAAAGCCTGGAAACAGTGAGATTCCAAAAGCAATGAGCATACCTAGCATCCAGATCTTGGTTTCTAAATACCATTCACCAATAAAAAGACCAAGGGATCCTTGGAAAAATAGATGATAACAGAGCTAGAGCAGGGAAGGTAGAAGAAAATGCAGGAAACATCTTTTTGTGCCAGAACTTAAAGAAGTGCTCAAATGATGGGGAAAAAAGCAAACTGGGGACAATTTGAGGATTAAAGTAAATAATAATAAATTATTAAAACCCACATGAATAAAATAGGAAATCATGAGTCCATACAAATATAAACTTTAAAATGAGTAAGTTAAAATTTTTGAGTAACAGCGTGGCACCCAGACTCCAGGTTGGCTCCCAACGATCCTGAACTCCTAGTATTCACACCCTTGTGCAGTCTTCCCTGCCACACTGTACCAGGGGTAATCTGTGAGGCCAACAGAACATGGCAGAAGTGATGGTACGCCTGTCGATTCTGAGATTAGGTTATAAAAGATACTACAGGCTTTCACTTGGATGCTCTATCTCTCTTAGATCACTCTGAGGGAACCCAGCTGCTATGTCTTAAGCACACTCAGGCAGCTCTGAGTCGGAGAAACCCACGTGGGGAGGAAATGAGTCTGTAAGTCCAGCAACCCACAAGGAACTGAGATCCGCCAACAACCACGGAGTGAGCTTGGAAGGAGATCCTCTAGTCTTCAGAGTACTGCAACCCTCGGCAACAGCTTGGCTGCAACCTCAAAAAAGACCCTGAGGGCTTCCCTGGTGGCGCAGTGGTTGGGAGTCCGCCTGCCGGTGCAGGGGACGCGGGTTCGTGCCCCAGTCTGGGAGGATCCCGCATGCCGTGGAGCTGCTGGGCCCGTGGGCCATGGCCGCTGGGCCTGTGCGTCCGGAGCCTGTGCTCCGCGACAGAAGAGGCCACACAGTGAGAGGCCCGCGCGTACCGCAAAAAAAAAAAAAAAAAAAAAAGACCCTGAGCCAGAACCACCCAGCTTTTAGCCATTCTTGGATTCCCAATCTTCAGAATCTATGTGATAATAAATGTTTATTGTTTTAAGCAGCTAAGTTTTAGGGTATTTCCTTATGCAGCAATAGATAAAGAGTAAAAACAGAAGAAGTACATATATTCAAAGCAACTCCATACAAATTATTTACTCATTACAAAAGGAAAAAGAGTAACTTTACAGTATGAAACCTGGTAGATATCACCTTAATCAAGTGATGGAAGTGAAAATTCTCAGTAATGGGTCAAACTGAAACTGTATACCACCTGACAGGATGGAATGAAAAGAATCCAACCAAAATCATGTACCACTTGATAGGATGTAGAGACAGACATAGCATTGCTTCTGTGACATTCCTGCCAAAGATGCATGACCTAAATCTAATCACAAGGAAATATCAGAAAAACACAAACTGAGAGACATTCTGCAAAATAACTGGACTCTAATCTTTAAAAGTGTCAAGGTCATAAAGCAACTACACTTTAATTTAAAAAAAGTGTTGAGGTCATGAAGCAAAGGAAAGACTAAGGAATTAAAGAAAACTAGAGATAGATAACTAAATGCAACAAGTAACTACAGACTGGATTCTTTCCTATAAAGGACATTATTGGAACAACTGGCAAAACTTAAATGGAGTCTGACGATTAGATAGCAGTAGTATCTCAATGGAAATTTCCTAATTTTGATGGTTATACTGCGATTATGTAGCAGAATGTCCATTTTGTAAGAAATACACATTAAAGTATTTGGGGTTGATGAGTCATCATGTTGGCACCTTACTCTGAAATGGTTAAAGAAAAAGATGTTCTAGGTATTGTATTTGCAACTTCCCTGGTAGGTTTGAGATTGTTTCAAAATTTTAGAAAGATAAAAACAAAATCAGAAAAGCCCAACTGTAATTACAGCAGTCACTTTATTAGAATTTGGGGATTAGATGGCATACAGCATTGAATGGTCCCTAAAACGGTATGTGGCACATCTTAATTACTTGGACCTATAAATGTTACCTTATTTGGAAAAAGGGTCTTTGTAAACATAATTAAATTAAGGATCTTGAGATAAGATCATCTTGGATTACATGGGTGGGCCCTAAGTGTAAGATCAAGTGTCCTTATAAGAGATAAAAGAGAAGACCACACACAGAGAAGGTAGTGTGAAGATGAAGGCAGAGACTGAAGTGATGCGGCCACAAACCAAGGAATGCTTACAGTCACCAGAAGCTGGAAGAGGCAAGGAAGGATCCTCCCACAGAGCTTCCAGAGGGAGTGTGGCCCTGAAGGTATGCTCATTTTGGACATTTGGCCTCCAAAACTGTGAGAGAATAGATTTCTGTTGTTTTAAGCCACTCAGTTTTTTGTAATTTATTACAGCAGCCCTATGAAACTAATACAGATGGTATAAATGAGGACATTTAATCTAAAGAAAATCACTCACTCCCATTAGCATACTATTATTTTAAGAAACCTATTTCTAAACTGTTATCACTGCAGCTTCTGTAAAATTCAGCTTTGATTTCAAATGTTTTATCTGCTATACGCCCTTAAGAAGTTGGCAAAGGAGTGCTATCACTTATATAGGCACTGATGTTCTACAGGTGGTGCGGGGACATGCTCAAAGGACAGCAGCAGATACTTCTATTACAAGATTATGTTAAGAGAACTGTTTTCACGTCTAGGCTTACAAAAGTATCACATTTATTGAAAACGTATTAAGATAACAATAGTTAGAACTTTGTTGAAGAAAAAATTTGGAAGTCAGTCCCTTTTTTTCATTTAGAAATGTTAGAAAACATCACCTTACAACATCAGGGTATATTTTTTTCCCTTTTCTTTCTTGGTTGGGGTACCAATGAAGGTGAAATGCTAAACAGACACTTAACACTGACACCTAAGATTTCAAGATTCTACCAATTTCATGGGTCATCATTACTGGGCAGTTAAGCCAGTGGTAATTAATATTAAAAACTATCTTTTGGGTTTCCCTGGTGGCACAGTTGTTAAGAATCCGCTTGCCAATGCAGGGGACACAGGTTCGAGCCCTGGTCCAGGAAGATCCCACATGCCGCGGAGCAATTAAGCCCGCGTGCCACAACTACTGAGCCTGCGCTCTAGAGCCCGCGAGCCACAACTACTGAGCCTGCGTGCCACAACTACTGAAGCCCATGCGCCTAGAGCCCGTGCTCCGCAACGAGAAGCCACCGCAATGGGAAGCCCGCACACCACAATGAAGAGTAGTCTCTGCTCACTGCAACTAGAGAAAGCCCGCGTGCAGCAATGAAGACCCAACGCAGCCAAAAATAAATAAATTAAATAAATAAGTTTAAAAAAAAAACAAAAAACAAAAAACTATCTTTTACATGGTCCATATTTTCTTTCTACTCATCCCCCACAGGCTTGCAGGGTATGTGACACTATCCTCATTCTATAGGCAAGGAAGCTGAGGCCAAAAAAAAATCAGTGAAGTAACTTGCCTAAGGCCACAGGGTTAGAACATGACTCAGTAGGCATGTTGCTCCAAAATCCTACTATTTTTTTCCACTATACCACTTGCTGTTGACTTTCATTAAATGTTGCTGGCAAAAACTGAATGCCTACTATACATCAGGTACTGGGAATATAATAAGTAAGACAGGGACTTTGCCCAGAAGAGCTCAGTCTAGAGCGGGTAATAATCAATCATGTCTACATACTAAGAAACAGTTCTACAGCAGAATCCTACTGCCTGCATTACTGGGGCATGTTTCACAGAGAAGCAGTCTGTTGGATCTCCAAGGATGCAGAAAGAATTCAGGAGGAGAGAGTGGGTTGAGAAGGCATAAAGAAAAGCACAAAGACTAAAGGAAAATAATTCTGAGAAAGATCAATTAGAACTGTTTCAATTACACTAATATTTCTCATGAGACACTAACATGTATTATAGGAATAAAAATGGCAATCTTTTTGTCCTAAATTTTATCTACTTTTAATATGTCTTTAAGAAATACTACATATTTCCACGAATTTAAAGCAATAATTTGCCTCAAGAAACTTGCACACCACAAAGCAAATTATATGTGTTCCGATGCATAAACAGCATTTAACCATGGGTATTACCTGACTTCAGTGAACTATCCTGTTTATTATCATAATTCAATATATATTTGAGAAGTTATTTAATCAAAGCTTATTGAATACTAAATATTTCTACATTCCCCATGGACTTATAGCTAGAATATGGAAGGGTTTTGTTTGTTTGTTTTGTTTTGTTTTGCGGTACGCGGGCCTCTCACTGTTGTGGCCTCTCCCGTTGCAGAGCACAGGCTCCAGACGCGCAGGCTCAGTGGCCACGGCTCACAGGCCCAGCTGCTCCGTGGCATGTGGGATCCTCCCGGACTGGGGCACGAACCCGTGTCCCCTGCATCGGCAGGCGGATTCTCAACCACCGCGCCACCAGGGAAGTCCCATGGAAGTTTTAAATGAAAAGCAGAGTCCTTTGATTCTTAAGCCCGAAAAACCAGATTATTTTAAAATAAACATGAGCAAAGCATATACTTTTTATTTTTTAATTAGGTGATCTGTCTGCCCATGAGACAATTAATAATGTTGGTAGTGGCCTAATTGCATGAATATTGCAAAACATGCAGTTTTAATTCTTTCTTTTGTTGTAGTGCACCTGCCTGAAAAAATTTTCACATTATACTATAATGAAAACAATACAGAGTAACACATCGTCTTTTTCTTTTGGCCATGCCACACGGCTTGTGGGATCTTAGTTCCCTAACCAGGGATCAAACCCAGGCCCTCAGCAGTAAAGCGTGGAGTCCTAACCACTGGACCGCCAGGGAATTCCCAAGAGTAACACATTTAGTGCAGCACCTGATGAGGATCCCTTTCATTTTCTTAAAATACTATTCTTTAGGTGTTTGTTACTTTATAGCAAAATGACAATGAATAATGTTTCATCTTAATATATTTTGTTTTTAAGTTAATTTACCTATTTTTGTGCTTGTATATTATATATTGATTATGTTAATTAGCTTACCTAATTGACAGCCATTTGTGCTGTCAATTTTAATCCAAGTGTGCATTATTTCATGAACTTTTGTTTGTATCCATAAATAATATTAGTTTGAAAAGTGTTCTAATAACGTTAGGAAATACTAACATTATTAGAACACTAGATATGAGAAAGGAGGAGAAAGTTTATCAAAAGTTAAGGGAAATGAGTAATAATGTGAGTATAATCACACTAAGTGTTACAAAACTGAGGTATCCATTGAATTTGGCAATTAAGTAATCATCAGTGACCTTACTGAACAGTCCCAGAACAGTGAACAGACACTATTCTGTCAAGAATTTTGGCACTGAAATGCCAGAGATGGAAGGGATAAAGAGGAGGAAGGAAAGGAATCAGCTCTAGGGGAGAGGAGAGTTTAAAAGTTTTTTTTTTAGGATGAGGAAAGTCTTAGACAAGTTTGGATGCTTAGGAGAGTCAGAGAAGAGATTAGAACTAGGAGAGCAGGGACAATTACTAGAGAGCAAGGACCTGGCAAAAAGAATAGGATGAAAAAAAAGTTAGCTTGCAATGGGTAAAGTATAGATTCTTCAGAGACAAAAGGGAAGAAGAGCAATGACTAAGGTATATACTTGGAGCAATGGCTGGCTCCATAGTCAAGATCGAATGCATTTGAATCCTGGCTTTTCCTATCATAGCCATATAATCACAGGCAAGTTTGTTTACTTCTCCAAATCTCCATTTTCTCTTCTAACCTGGGGAGAACAGAATTTTCATAGGGTTGTTCAGAAGATTCAGTCATTCTGATACAGAGTGAGTACTCTAAAGATGGTAGCTGTGGTGTTTGGTTTTTCTTTTTCTTTTTAAAGGCCTCAAAGGAAATTTGAAAGAATTCACACAAATTTCTATTTCCTCTACAGAATAGGTAATTGGGTCACCTACTGAGATTAAAACAGAATGTTTAAGGAGACGGGACAGTGATTCTTAGTCTTTTGGAGAGATTAAAAAACCCATTTGAAAAAAAAAAAAACCATTTGACTATGATGAAAGATATATGGAGGACAGAACATCAAAAATTTGCATAGTTTCTTATTTTTCTGCTTTTTGGAATTAAAACATTGAAACCCCCCCCCCAAAAAATCTACATAGTTTTAAGGGAATTCATAGACACCTCTCCAACAATAACAAGAGATGTTGAGGAAAAAATATTCTGGTTCCAGGGCATAGTTTAAATATCCAATTGTTCAAACAAAAGAAAAAGATTGCATCCTCTGGATTTACATACCTAACGACTACCTACGAGTATAGGGCCTGCCAGAAAAGACACTGGGCACAGTCAAAAAACCCAGGTTCTTTATCCAGCCCTACAAAGTCACATGGCCTTTTCAGACAGTAGCTCTGAGAGGTGATGCAGTGCTAAAATTTTCTGATTCTATTACTTGAAATTTCACTTGACTGTGCAGACAAAAGAACAAATGGTACTTTATTTCCTATGTCATAGTTTAACATGATTTTGAAGGTTAGTCTGGGAACCTAACCACCAAAATTTTATTTCTACAGAAAAAACAAGTGTGCTCCTTCATTTCTGGGATGAGGCTGCAGAGGTTGCTGGCAGCATCAGGCATGAGTCAGGTATTCCTATCCTGGGAACTGCCTAGGATATTTCAGCAGCCCTCTCTCTCTGGACTAAAATATCCAGAATTGGGCTTTGTCAAAACTTCCTCCTTGTCAGTCAGCAGTACAGTAATACACACTGGGAGACTTAAAAAAAAAACCCTAGATTTATTAAGTTAATGACGGCTGTTTAAATTACATTTAAATAGCAACCCAGAAGAGCCAAATAAAGTTTCTCAATTCAATGAACCTTTGCGAAACAAAAAATCCTTTTCTAAAGGAAAAAATAAAAATCTTCCCTGAGATTTCAAGAAGCTTATCTTTTGGAGTAAGAAGGTATGTCTGGGGCTTCCCTGGTGGCGCAGTGGTTGAGAATCCGCCTGCCAATGCAGGGGACACGGGTTCGAGCCCTGGTCCGGGAAGATCCCACATGCCGTGGAGCAACTAAGCTCGTGCACCACAACTACTGAGCCTGTGCTCTAGAGCTCGCAAGCCACAACTACTGAGCCCGTGTACCACAACTATTGAAGCCCGCACGTCTAGAGCCCGTGCTCTGCAACGAGAGAAGCTACCACAATGAGAAGCCCACGCACCACAACGAAGAGTAGCCCCCACTCGCCGCAACTAGAGAAAAGCCTGTGCGCAGCAACGAAGACCCAACACAGCCAAATAAATAAATAAATAAAAAGGATGTCTGCTTTCCAAGATAAAACTAATTCAAACAGTCATCTTCTGTCAACCATTTATTATACTGAAGTTCCAAATACTCAAGACTATTTGCTAATTTGTTTCATCATTTTGACTGGAATTCACTGGATCCTTACCTCTGATAAGATTAATGCAATGTATGATATCACACTTCTAGTACAGTATTTTAAAATAATCTTAAAATTAGTACTGTTACAATGTTACAACTCCTTTCCCATATCCTTAAAAATCACCCTTTGGTAACTGGCAATCTTAGACATTTTGAAAGTATGTAGTCTACAGAAAGATGATTCATAACATGAAACAGGATCACAATGAAGTTAAGAGTTAAGATGTAAACTCCTACCATGGGATCAATGCATCTACTAAATTGGCTTTTCCTATGACTATAACCATATAAAACTTCACCAAAGAAGTTAATTAGAAGTTTACAAAAAACTACTGATACTTAATTGTACCCATTTACATAAAACAATACTTTGACACTTTTAAAAAGACAAAGTATGGTTTAAATGATTTAATCCTTACACTCCTGGTTACTTGCTGAACCTCAATCTTCGGTTATTTTTAATTCATATACTGAACTGGTGCCTACCAATCTACAAAAAAGTGTGGTGATGTCTTTTGGTTTTGTTGTTTTTAATTTGAATTGGCTGCCAAAAATCTGGATTTGTGGCTTCCCTTAAAAAAAAAAAATCTGGCAACTTTGGGCACAGATCCTGGCAATAGCAACATTTGGAGGGAGCTGAATAGCAGCTGCCCTCTTCTAATAGCACATGCAATTTCTAGCTCCCTCCAATTCTCTTTGCTCACTTTGGTCACCTGCCTAGCCATCAGAGTTTGAAATCTTTATTTTACTGGAAAATTGACTGACTGGGCTTTTCAGGGGCCTTAAGACCTTTAATCATAGAAATACAGTAAATCAAGTGATAGCCCTGGCATTAAAGCTATGTATTCCAAATGTTAACTATAACTAGCACGACACCATTAAAATGTACAAGGCACTATCATTGTTAAGAGCTTTTTAGCATCTTAACTTTGGTCTGTCTTCAATTCTTCAAAGAATCATGATATTCAGCCTTTTACCCTTCCTCAAAATAAAGAAATTAACCTTGTATTTCAATATTATGGCACGCTAAGAGCAACAAAAAGCTTCCTGCATCTGTATAACAAAGGTAAAGAAGAAAAACAGGAAGCAAGTAAAAAAAGGTCTCTGATCAGTCAGACCACACAGTTCACAGAACACATGAAGCCCTCTTCACTCAGAGCCTACTGGATCTTATTTTAGACATAATTTTAATAAGCTCAGTGATCTGGTTTCCCAGCCCACAACAGATGAGAGGCAGCCAACTGGAAAAGGGCTGGGGGTGGTGCTGCTAGAGGCAGACACTCAAAGCATCAAAATCAAAGCTGAAGACTGATAATGTCAGCAGAAAACCTCAAAACGTAGCAGGCTGGGGCCAATTGGTGTAGATACGAACAATCCCAAAGGGTCCCAATCCCTGCACAGAACTACAATGGATGTTCAAAATGAAACCTCTTTGGTAAACTCTGTTAAAGCATAGGTCAGTTGACCTTAAAGTATATATCAAAATAAAGTCCACCAAAAGCTTTTTCCAAAAAAGTCATGGCATTTAAAGGACTGTCAGATTCACAGAACACTATTTCCCTCTGTCAATGAAACACAAGATACTGAATTCCTAAAGATGCCACATGTCAAAAGTATTTGTTCTTAATAAAATTTTATTAGAACCCAGATGCAGTAGTTCATGATATCTGAAGTTGAGAGGTATTTAAGCAGAACTATTTTCTCAGAGAATAGCAACTGAGAAGGTTCAAGACCAAGATCAGTTATGTAAGCCAAGTATGTCTTTGGGGGATTCCATCGCAGATACATTACTAGGGCTGAGGGTGAGATAGGACTGGTCTTATCCAAGTCTGCATTCAATTTAAAATTGGTGTCATACAAAAAGTTAGGGGAAAAAAATCTCCATTTTGTTTTCACAATCTTATTGACTATGACTAGTATGTACATCAAAAATAAATTT
This sequence comes from Globicephala melas, assembly GCF_963455315.2. Lineage (NCBI taxonomy): Eukaryota > Metazoa > Chordata > Mammalia > Artiodactyla > Delphinidae > Globicephala > Globicephala melas. Next base: position 116,022,784 of record NC_083316.1, on the reverse strand, counting down.
TATTTTTCTAATCCCTGGCAGTCTCAGAAGTTGAGCCATACTTTGAGGATGGCTCTAGGTTATAAACCAGGTGAAAAAAGGTTAATACTGAGTTTTAAAAGTTCAAATTATCATTGTGTACACTTGATTTTCCTTATTAAAATTTTAATAAGGGCATCTTTTAGAGAAAATCTAGAGAACATGTAGTATTCAAAAGAAATCATATTATTGGAGGCAAGGATATTAGAAGATTAAAATGCATGTTTTGAGTGCTAGTTCCTTTTCTGAAAAAACCTCCATAACATACATATCAGAGTAGAGATTAAAGGCTACATTTCTTGATTTGTAAGTGATCGCACATTATACTCACTCTTCTTCAGGTTTTAAAAATAAGGCCACAATCTTCCACAAGTATAATCTTGAATTGATAACTTCTCAATTAGTCTTTAAAATCTCATAACTCCTTAAAGCCTTAAAAATGCATATGTATTATTTACTTGGAAGACCTGTCCTCAGTGTGCTCCTGCTCCTTAAATGGTTAAGAGATCTTTGCTTAAAGTTCAAGCTTCTTTTAACAAATAACCGGCTTCATTTTAGTAGATTTACTCTGTCTAAAGTCTGCCCTTTTTCATCTGATAGAAATCAAAGTCAAAAGAAGTTGGTGAGGATCTAACCTAATTTACAGTAACCATTGGGATTAATTCCACATTAAAGGTCTTTGATCAAGAATGAAACGAAGACAAGCTGCTGAGCTGAGGTGTTTAAACTGACCAAACCTGCATTTTCACTGAGTTTAAGGCAAGGTGAAAATTGGTTCTCTTCCCCTTGCATCTCTATCCCATCCTTTAGGATGGATAATCCCAGGATCTACTTCTTACTGGCTAGAGGTTTAATACAGCCTCTCCAAGTAGCCAAGTGAAACACCAAACAAAAATCACCAGTGCCGCTTCCCCACTTCTGAGAAGAAGAAGGAAAAAAAGATAGTGAGAGGTAATAGGAGGTTACAATATTACAGGGAAGGGAAAAAACCCTAAACTTTAAGCTAAACCCATACTCCAGAGCAATATTAGAAAAACCTCTGTAGAGGCAACTACAAATAAATAACCCTTCATCCTAAAGGGCAAAGAAATCCTTCCTAATGGAAAAAGGTAGCAAAATACCTCCTCCATTAAAAGGATCTCCCTGAACATATCACCTAATTTAAGCGTTAAAATCCGTTTTGCGAAGAGAATGTAAAAAGAAACTTTATGAAATTCTCTCCAGTGGTTTTCAATTTTCAGGTTTCTACCTCTACCCTTGACAATTTAACAGGTTTTCTATTAAATCCATTCCTGCAAACTGAAGTGTCAGTTTCTGACTACATTTGGCAACCTCAAGGAATAAAACGCTTCTCCCTCTACTTCCCTCCTGCCTCATAAAAGTCATGTTTATTTCCTCCTGAACTTCCTACTCTTAACAGTTTCTAGAAGAGTTAAGTGGACCGAAGCGTGCGGCCACTAAGAGGCAAGTGAACTCCAGAAATATTTGTGGATCGGACAAAAAGGCTTCCTCAGTCTGCCTGAGATACGGGCCCCAAGCTCAAGCGGTTCTGTGGAGGAAGCCTAGGCAAGTGGGGGTAGGGGTTTTATTGGCAGAGATGGGGCATAGAGCCCTTTCGACCTCCGTCGATGGGGCCGCCCAACGCCCCAGTCCCAGCACCCCCTCCCGGCACGGCCGGACAATGGCCCTCTGGCACAGCAGTCCCAGGCCGGGGAGAGGCCCTGGGACTCCATACCACGCGGGGCCTAGAGAGGAGGCCGGGAAGGAACGCTGAGCCGGCGAACATACCTCCGGCCTAAGCGCGGGCATTGCGCCCGGGCCTCCGTGGGCGCCATCACTGGGAGTGGGGTGTGAAGGCAGCCCGGCCGGGGCATCGCCGGCAGCCGGGTCCAAAGAAGCTGCGAGCCCGGCGGAGGCGACGGCGGGAAATGCAGGCCGCAGCCTGCTCAGCCGACCCACCCGGCAGCCCGACCCGCCAAAGCCGACCTTTGGCAGCTTACCTTGTGGATTCTCTTCAGAGCCATCGTGGGAGGCAGGTGGAGGCGGCCCCCGGGGCGGGAACAGGGGCAGGGGAGGGACGGGGAAGGGACGAGGGGGCGCGAGGCCGCCTCGGTGATCGCGGGTCGGCCGGAGACGATGGGGAGTTCCGGAGCGCGGGTCCGGCGGGACGGACTTGGGGCCGTGGCCCACTCGGCTCCTGAGCCTGCCGCAGGGGTCACCGCATCACCCGGCGGCGGCCCCTTTATGCGCTGCCGCCCGAGCCGCCGCCGCCGCCACCGCGGTAGCTGCCTCTTCCTTCTAGGCTCAGCGCCGCCTCCTCAGCCGCCGCGGATCCCTCCGCCAGGGAGCAAGAGCCCAGGCCTCGGGCTCGGCCGGCGCCTCTGGGTCGGACGGTCGGAGGGACTGCTTGCTGCAGGTGGACCGAGGGACGCGCGGGCGGGCGGCGCCGCCGGGGTGGGGCAGGCGGAGCGCGGGGTGGGCCCAGGCCGAGGGGCAGGTCGGGAGAGCGGGGATTGGCGGGCCGGGGAGGGAGGGCTGGGCCGCGCCGGCGGCGGAGGGATACGGGCCGCCCCTGTGAGTACCTTACGCGCTGTCGCCGTCGCTGCCACGGCCGCCGAGACGATGACGCCGAGAAGCGCAAGGAGGAGATCTCGCGAGACCTGTGGTGCGGGTCGCAGAAGCTCTTTCGCTCGCTACGACCGATGAGTCCCTTACTTGTTTGTGGTCCCTCATTCGCGTGACACCTGAGATCAATAAACGTTAAAAGCGAATGTTTTTCAGATCACCCGACCATCCCCAGAGCGTAGACGGACCCGGGAAGAGCGCTTAGGTCCATTGCAATGTTCCTGAAGGAGGAAGGGACTTGTCCAAGGTCACACAGCTCCACAGTGGCAAAGCTGGGACTTCCCTGAAGTCGAGAGTTTCGTCAGATCCCTCCCTGGAAGCCGCGTGGCAACAGCCTGGGCACCTGCGGGAATGTGGTTGTACAAGCACGACGCAGGCAGCCCTGAGATGGTGTTTCCGACAAAGGCCCCAGCTGAGAGACAGTTTGAATGTCTCAGCCACTGATATGTCAGGAGAAGTGCTCTGCTTGGTAAATTGTTACAAATAGGCACTGTAGCTGTTACCTCAGGGAGAAAAACAAAAAAAACAAAAAACTTGCAAAACGTGTGCTCCAGTAATTAAAACCAACCTTGCGTTCAAATCACCATCAAATGCAAGGTTAGAAAACCTATTTTGGGGTTGTTTTTAGAAGATGAAGGCAAAAGGCTAGTTCACTGAGCAACTACTCTGTGTCGAACCCTGCACCAGGACTAGTGAAATATAAGGCTCACTGGTTTTATAAGGCCTGGGCTGGGAGGTGCTTTTTACCTGTCTGGAGACACTGGGAACACGGAAGAATAGTAAAGAATATTTTCCTGGGAGGTGATGCCCACATTCTCAAGTCTCCACCAAGGTTTTCTGATTCTAAATCTGTTCTTTCCTCTGTCTGGAAGGGACCTTGAAGATCATTGATTAAGAGAGGAGAAACTGGAGTCCCTAAGGAAAAGAATCTTGCCAAAAGTCACATAACACATCAGCAGCAAAACTTGTACTGCTTCATCTACTGAGTAGAGGCTGGACCCATAGGGCAGGGCCACCATGGACCCAGTGAGTCAAAGGAGGGAAAAGCTGTGTCCAGTCGCCCAAGATGCATAGGTTTTAGGTTGAAGGTGAAGAGGAAGAGTCCAAAGTCCTAAATCTTTTCTTCCTGAGAACTGTGATGGGAGAGGTACAAAAATGCCCATTGGTCAGATTTTTAAAAATTTTTCTTCAGCAATAACATTTTTATATTAAAAAGTAATATATATTTGTTGCAAGAAATACAGATAAGTAAAAGGAAGGAAATAAAAGTCAACCATACTCCCATCATCCAATGATTAACCATTTTTGGCATTTGGCTTATGTCCTTTCAGTGTTTTTCCATTATATATATATACATATTTTTCTTTGAAAATGTAGGCTCATGCCATTATACCATTTGGTAATCTACCTTTTTTAAAAAAAATTTATGTACTTAAGATGTACAGCATGTTGATTTGATATACATAAACATAGTGTTATGATTACTACATCTCTATCTCCTCATTTGTTGTGTGTGTGGTGAAAGCACCTGAAATTTTTGATAATTTACTTTTAAAATAAACAATATATGGTGAATTTTCCTGTGTCAAGACATATGTCTACTATATTTTAATGGCTACATATTCAATCATATAAATGTACCATATTTAATTAACTTGTCACATTTTGGGGGATATGTAAGTTGTTTCCAATTTTTACCATTAAAAATATTGCTATAAAAAAATATATATATATATATATTGCTATAGGGCTTCCCTGATGGTGAAGAATCTGCCTGCCAATGCAGGGGACACGGTTTTGAGCCCTGGACCGGGAAGATCACACATGCCGCAGAGCAACTAAGCCCGTGTGCCACAACTACTGAGCCTCTGCTCCAGATCCCATGAGCCACAACTACTGAACCCATGTGCCACAACTACGGAAGCCCGCGCGCCTAGAGCCTGTGCTCTGCAACAAAAGAAGCCACTGCAATGAGAAGCCTGCGCACCACAATGAAGAGTAGCCCCCGCTCGCTGCAACTAGAGAAAGCCCGGGCGCAGCAACGAAGATCCAATGCAGCCATAAATAAATAAATAAAATTAATAAATTAAAAAAATATATATTGCTATAGTGAAAAAAATATATTGCTATAGTGGATATTCTGTAGTTGATCTTTGTACAACTGTAAGAGGGCTTTTTGGTATAAATTCCTAAGAATGAAATTGCTATATCAAAGACTGATCAGATTTTTGCATCTATGTTCATGAGGGATAAGGGTTTATAATTTTCTTTTTTTGTAATATCTCTGTCAACTTTTCATATCAACGTTATTCTGGCCTCATAAAATAAATTGGAGGGCTTCCCTGGTGGCGCAGTGGTTGAGAGTCCGCCTGCCGATGCAGGGGACACGGGTTCATGCCCCGGTCCGGGAAGATCCCACGTGCCGCGAAGCGGGTAGGCCCGTGAGCCATGGCCGCTGAGCCTGCGCGTCCGGAGCCTGTGCTCCGCAACGGGAGAGGCGACAACAGTGAGAGGCCCACGTACCGCAAAAAAAAAAAATAAAATAAAATAAACAAAATAAAAATAAATTGGAAAGTGTTCCTCCTCTATGTTCTGCGTGAGTATGTGTAGGATTGTTTTTTTTCTTCATTAAATATTTGATAGAATTCTCCAGTGAAGCCATCTGACCCTGGAGTTTTCTTTACAGAAAGAGTTTGATAATAAACTTAATTTCTTTCATATGTATGTGTCCATTATGATAAGTTGTGTTTTTCAAGGAATTTGTACATTTCATTTAGGTCATCCAATTTATTAGAATAAAGTTACTCATAATATCTTATTTTTCCTCTACTATATGTAGCATCTATAATGGGATCCCCAGGGACTTCCCTGGTGGTCCAGTGGTTAAGAATCTCCCTTCCAATGTAGGGGATGCAGGTTCCATCCCTGGTTGCAGAACTAAGATCCCACATGCCCTGGGGCCACAATGAGAGAGAAGACCGTGTGCCACAACAAAAGATCCCACATGCCATAATGAAGATCCCATGTGCTGCAACTAAGACCCGATGCAGCCAAATTAATTAATTAATTAAATTAAAAAAAATATATATATATAAAATGGTGTTCCTTTTTTATGCCTGATGTTGGTTATTTGTGTTTTGTCTATTTTTTTCTTGCTAAATCTTGCTAGGAATTTATCAATATTTAAAAAATATATGCCTATTTTAGTCTTACATTTTTATTCTGTTTAAATGCTGTTTGAGACATTTAATCTTTTTTTTTTTTTTTTTTTTTTGGTGGCGCGGCATATGGGGATCTTAGTTCCCCTGCCAGGGATCGAACCCCTGCCCCCTGCAGTGGAAACCTAGAGTCTTAACCACTGGATCATCAAGGAAGTCCCAGGGATTTATCAATTTTATTAATCCTTCCAAAGAACCAACTTTTGACCTTACATTTTCTCTATCATTTGTCCATTTTCTATTTTATTGATTTATATTCATTATTTTTTTCTATTTATTTTGGATATAATTTGTTCTTTTCTAACTTCTTAAAGTAAGAGCTTAGATCACCAATTTTACACTTTTCCTTTTTTTCCCAATATAAGCATTTTGTAATAAAGCATTTTTATAAAGCACACTGTTATTGCTGTATCTTACAACTTAGTTATGTTTTGTTTTTCATTTTCCTTCAGTTTAAAATAGTTTCTAATTTCCCCTGTGATACATTCTTTGACCAAGGGTTATTTTCAAATACTTTGGAATTTATAGGTCATCAGGGAGATGCAAGTTAAAATCATAACAGGATACCATTTCATACCCACTGGAATGGCTAAAATCAAAAACATTGACAACCATAAGTGATGACAAGGAAGTACAGCAATTGTCACTCTCATTGCAGGTGAGAGTGTAAAATGATACAACCAGATTGGAGAACTGTTTGGTAATTTGTTATAAAATTAAATGTACATCTACCATATGACCCAGCAATTCTACTCTTAAGTATTTACTCAAGAAAAATGAAAAGATATGTCCACAAAAAGACTTGTACACAAATGTTCATAACAGCCTTATTTGTATATAGCCCAAAAGTGGAGACAGCCCAAATGTCCATCAACAGGAGACTGGGATAACAAATTATGATAAGTCATACAATGGAATTCTACAATAACAAAAAAAGGATGAACTACTGACACAGTTAACAACATGGATGAATCTCAAAACGATTATGTTAAGCAAAAGAAGAAAGATGCAAAAGAATATGAACTGTACAATTCCATTTATATGAAGTCCAGAAACAGACAAACTGATTTTTGGTGTTTGAAGTCAAAAAAGTGCTCTTGTTGAGGAGGTGATTTGCCAAGAAAGGGATCGAGGAAATTTTCTGGGGTAATGGAAATGTTCTATATATTGTTTTGGGTGGCGGTTACACACGTACATATATTTAATTGTCAAAACTCATAGAACTGAACATAAAAGAACATTAAAGTTCTGAGCATTTTATTATATGCAAATGTATATATAAAATAAAACAATATTAAAAAATTTAAGAGTATGCAGAATTTTTAGATCTTCTTATATAGTAGATTTCTCCTTGGGGTGATTTTTCCTCCACTTACCCTACATGGATCTTAGAGCCCACAATTTACCTTCCATTGTCCTACTGAAACTGTGAGCACACTGCACATTCTTGGTTGTCAACCCAATACTACAAGCTTTACAGTATTTAAAGGCTTTCCCTTAGCAAAGGTGTTTCCAGAGCTGACAGCTGTGATTAAATGATAAGGAGGGGCTTCCCTGGTGGCGCAGTGGTTAAGAATCCACCTGCCAATGCAGGGGACATGGGTTCAAGCCCTGGTCCGGGAAGATCCCACATGCCACGGAGCAACTAAGCCCATGTGCCACAACTACTGAGCCTGCACTCTAGAGCCCATGAGCCACAACTGCTGAGCCCACGTGCCACAACTACTGAAGCCCACGCACCTAGAGCCTGTGTTCCGCAACAAGAGAAGTCACCCCAACGAGAAGCCCGCTCACCACAACAAAGAGTAGCCCCCGCTCACCACAACTAGAGAAAGCCCACATGCAGCAACGAAGACCCAACACAGCCAAAAATAAATACATAAATTTATAAAGAAATAAAATAAATGATAAGGAGTATACTCATTAATATAAATAGACAGATGATTGCTGTGGGTTGAGTAAAGAGTACAGTGCAAATAATTTGGGAATTCCCTATTTTTGGATCTCAGCAACCCTATAGGAGAGTTCATTGTGTCTTATTAGAATAACTGAATAAGAAGTATTAGGTAAACCAGGAATTGATTTTCTAGCTGCATCAGTATAACCCCTTTTTGTGATTTTTTTTTTTTGGCCAGGCCCCGCTTGTGGGATCTTAGTTCCCCAACCAGGGATTGAACCCAGGCCATGTCAATGAAAGCACTGAGTTCTAACCACTGGATGGCCAAGGAATTCCCTATGATATTTTCTAAGGTGTAGATTTAAAACACAAGAATGCCCCCAAACATCCCAGACTCTTTAAGATAGTACCACCATTAGAGGCTATCAGAGGTAAACTATTTCCTAGGAAAATTAGGTTTTGTGAGTTTGAAGTAGCTAATTTTTTCATGGTCAAAAATCAGAACAGTGGCTTACCAAAAGAGTTGTATTCAATTTTACATTATTTTTGAACAGTCTCTCTCTCTTGTTATATATGATTTGGAGTGTGTTCTGCCTACCAGCATTAATTATATTGTTGGGGTCTGGGGCTATATCCATGCCCTACTTCGTAAGAATTGCTAACTGAAGAAATGACACTAACTTTGCCACCTGCCTCCTATAACACTTTCTTATGTTTTTTGGCAGACTGGTTTTAGCCTAAAAGTCATCTTTCAGGAAGCTTTCCTGACCAGTCACCCAGACTAGTTTAGGTACTCTTAGAGTCCTGCCCAGAGGTTGATCACACTTTATTTTAATCGTTGGACAACAGTCTCATTCAATAGATTGTCAGTTTCTGGAGAGCAGAGATGTTGTCTCTTTTGTTACACTTTTAATCCCCAGTGCCTGGCATATCAAAGACAGATGTTGAATGAATTTAGGAGCAGCTCAAGAAAACCTTCAAAACTCACAAGTTGTTGGGTAAGATAGCAGATCCCTTAAAAACCCAACCAAACAAAAACACTCTGTAGTATTCCAAGACTTTATGCACAGAACACAGTCTAAACCCAGTGTAGAGGTTTCAAAATCTAGTAGGAAGGAAAAATACCGTCCCTGCTCTCTCCTTGGAGAAGATATCATTGTGCACATGTGGACTTCCTCCTGGTGAAATAGTTTGAAAGGAGGAGATGGTTGTGGGCCCTTGTGCTGCTTCCCTTACTGAGGTCAGGGGTGTTGAGAGGTAGTGTGATCCAGTGACACAGTGGTTTAGAACCAGGGCTTTGCAGTCAGTGGGTTTGAGCCTTACTCTGCTATTTGCTCCTAGTGTGAAGTTTATGCAAGTTTACTTGACCTCTTGAAACTTGGTTTTTCTCATCAGTAAAATGGGGATAATGGTAGGATCTTCATAGAATTATGAGATTAAATAACAAAAGGTATGTATAGGGACTTCCCTGGTGGCACAGTGGTTAAGAATCCGCTTGCCAATGCAGGGGACATGGGTTCGATCCTTGGTCCAGGAAGATCCCACAGGCCGCAGGGCAACTAAGCCCATGTGCCACAACTACTGAGCCTGTGCTCTAGACCCCGTGCTCCACAACTACTGAAGCCCACACGCCCAGAGCATGTGCTCCGCAACAAGAGAAGCCACCACAATGAGAAGCCTGCGCACAGCAACAAAGAGCAACCCCCGCTCGCCGCAGCTAGAGAAAGCCCGTGTGCAGCAACAAAGGACCAATGCAGTCAAAAATTCTTTTTAAAAGTATGTATAAAGTTCCTGGCCTGAAGGAAGTGCTTATAAATATTAGCTATGATGATAATGATCCTTTTTCTGAGAAAAGCAGTATTATAAAAGACTGGTCCTAGGCAGTCTTTTTCCTTGAAAGAAGTCTACAAACTCAGCCCCTGTGAAGCTGAGATTGGTTTCCAGAGCCCTCAACCACTGCTCTTTCTGTGAACCTTGTGGTGGGGATGAGAATACAGCAGCAAAGGGTGGATGGCTTCCTGCAGGCTCAACCCATACCATTGCCCTGGAAGGGGAGGGGAGGGTCTAAGGACTAAGAGACAGAAGAGGTGGCAGAGCCCCTAGACAGCTAAGTAAAGCCCCAATTTCTGAGGACTTGGTGGTTCTCGTAGTCTACAGCTTAAAAGGACCCAGCTGCTTCACTGCTGGGAATGAGATAAGGACTCCGTATTCAAATGCCAATGGCTTCAGCAGCAAAAAAGATGTATAGTTCAACCTTATTTGTTTTTCCAATAGTGTATAGAGACTACACAATATAGATGATGTACGTGCTATATGCAGAGAATAACATCTGTATTTGGTGGTTTCTGAGAGGGGATTATGAAGGACTTTTGCTTTCTAAGACAAACATTTCTGAAATGTTGAATGTTTCATACTGAGCGTGTATTATTCTTATGTAAAGAAAAAACAAGTTTTTAAAGTTTTAAAATCTGGACTTCCCTAGTGGTGCAGGGGTTAAGAATCTGCCTGCCAATGCAGGGAACATGGGTTCGAGCCCTGGTCCAGGAAAATCCCACGTGCTGCGGAGCAGCTAAGCCTGTGCACCACAACCTCTGAGCCTGCGCCCTAGGGCCCGTGCTCCGCAACAAGAGAAGCCACTGCAGTGAGAAGCCCGTGCACTGCAATGCAGAATAGCCCCAGCTTGCCACAACTAGAGAAAGCCCGTGTGCAGCAACGAAGACCCAACGCAGCCAAAAATAAATAAATAAAATAAAAATAAATTTTAAAAAAAGTTTTAAAATCTAATAACATGTTATAGCAAAAACTTGGACACGGTGTAATTATTCATCAACTGGAAAAGGTTAGAGTACTGTAATTCATACTACAGAAAAATATGCCACCATGAAAAGAATGAGTTAAATCCATACGTCCCACTGTGGAAGAACTATCACAATATTGTTGAGGTAAAAAACAAAAAACAAAAGCTGCAGCAAAATCTGGTTGATAGAATTCCATTTTTGTGGGTTAAAAAATGTCTAATAAAAACTCATGGAGCTGTTTACACTTGAGATTTGCACAATTTATTCTAAGTAATATCTCAATAAAAGTTTTTTTCCATCTTCACGAAATTCTGGTTGCGTGTGTATGTGTTGGAATGTGCATGGAAAAAGATCTGAACAGATGAAAACCAAATTTTTAACAGTGATTGTTACTTAATTACCCCTGGGGAATTACATGAGGAAAGTGAGGGAAGACACTTGCACTTTTTGTTTTACATACTCCTCTATATTATTTACATTTTAAAATAATAAACATGGGAATTCCCTGGCAGTCCAGTGGTTAGGACTCCTCAGCTTCCACTGCAGAGGGCACTGGGATCCACCCCTGGTCAGGGGAACTAAGATCCTGCAACCACATGGCCTGGCCAAAATAATAATAACAAGAACATCATGATTTTCTTCTGTTGTTAAAACAAAAGCAAATAGAAAAAAATTATTTGTTTGCTATGGGGTCCCTTAAATCACTCCATCGATTTCAAGAACATTTAAAAAAATACTTATTCGCTTGCACCGGGTCTTAGTTGTGGCATATGGGATCTAGTTCCCTCACCAGGGATTGAACCCTGGCTCCCTGCATTGGGAGCACAGAGTCTTAACCACTACACCACCAGGGATGTCACCTCAAGGACATTTTTGCTGCCTTCCCTCCCTCTCAGTGGGTAAAGAAAATGAAGTTAAGAACAGTCCAAAGGCTTCAGGCAAATTGTGTCCAGTCCACATCACGGTATTGCTGATTTCCCTGTAATTTACATTAGAGAAATTGAACTTCTGGTTGAAGTCGCTTGTGTTTCAAGCAGAAAGCAGACGAACTTTAATGCTACGTACGGTCTCACGACCTTTTAACGTTAACACTGCTCTCAGGAAAGAATTGGGATTTGGCGGCGAAGCTCTGCGTGAACATTATCACTTTTTAAATATCTATTTTTACCGATGCCCTAGAAGCATTCTTTGGAAACGTTCTTGTTCCAGTAAAAGTTAGCCAATGGGAAACAGGCATGCGGGATCTGAGAGGAGGGACTGGTTTTGAGCATCCTCAGCCGCGAGTAGAAAGCGGCACCTACAGCCAGGCCCCTCCCTACAGCCTGTGACCGTCCTGTCCCCAGTGCCGCCTTGGGGGCAGTTGCAGCCCTCCCGCCAGGTGGGGCCGGGGACCAACCGGAACGGTGACCTTCCTCTGCATCCAGCCCCACGTACAATCCAGGATCCACACAGATTTAGAGGGATGATTGAGCCCAAAGGAGGCAGAATGATCAAAGATATGAACACAAAATAGGGCGAGGAAAGGGGGACGTCCTAACAGAGGCTGGGGGCCCACCTGCCAAGCTTTGTCTTTCAGAATAATATTGTGACTATTGTAGAGTAACCCAGATTCATCATTAGGACATGGAAGAGGGGGTACCACAGTAGATTTACCTTTTTAGCTTTTAATATTTTTGTCTGATTTAAAAAGTCATGTTTTTTGTCAAACAATACAGAAACCTATAGAGCTGAAAATTAAAGCCCCCTTCCCTAATTCTACCTTCCCAGAAATAACTAAATAACTACCATAACTAATGCTGCGTGTCTGTCCAAACTTTTTTTTTTTTTTTTTTTTCGGTACGCGGGCCTCTCACTGTTGTGGCCTCTCCCGTTGCGGAGCACAGGCTCCGGATGCGCAGGCTCAGCGGCCATGACTCACGGACCCAGCCGCTCCGCGGCATGTGGGATCTTCCCGGACCGGGGCACGAACCCGTGTCCCCTGCCTCGGCAGGCGGACTCTCAACCACTGCGCCACCAGGGCAGCCCTGTCCAAACTTTTTAATGTAAATATTGTATATATAAATATACATATGGTATGATGTGGTGGTCAAGAATACAGGCTGGCTTTGACAATCGAGCCTTATCCTGGACATCAGTTTTCTCAAATATATAATATTTTCTCAAATATTATTTCTCAAATAATAGCTGCTTTTAAATTTTTTTACAGAGGTGGACTCATACTACATATGAGGCTCTATAAATGTAATTTCAGATTTATTTTTGAAATACTTATAGATTCACAGGAAGTAGCAAAGATAGTACAGAAAGTTCCAGTGTGCCCTTCAATCAGTTTCCCCCAATAGTTACAAATTACTTATTTATAGTACAATATCAAAACCAGGAAACTCATGTTGGTACAATGTGCGTATATAGTTTAATGTCATTTTATCACATGTGCAGATTTCTGTAACTACCACTGGAATCGAGATGCAGAACTATTCCAACACTGCAGAAATCTCCTTCATAGTACCTGTTTACAGCCACATCCACCAACCACCAACTGCAGCATCTCTAACTCCTGGCAATTACTAACTTACTTTTCATTTCTGTAATTTTGTCATTTTGAGAATAATATATAAATGGACTAATACAGTACACATGAATCATTTGAGACTGGCTTTTTTCACTCAGCAAAATACCCTTGAGATCCATTTACATGTATCAACATTTGTTCTTTTTTATTGCTGTGTAGTATTCCATTCTGCAATGTACCTTAAAACTTCTTTTTTTAAAAAAATATTTATTTATTTATTTATGGCTGTGTTGGGTCTTGGTTGCTACACATGGGCTGTTCTCTAGTTGCAGTGAGCGGGGACTTCTCCTGTTGAGGAGCACGGGTTCTAGGTGCAAGGGCTTCAGTAGTTGTGGCTCGCGGGCTGTAGAGCGCAGGCTCAGTAGTTGTGATGCATGGGCTAAGTTGCTCTGCAGCCTGTGGGATTTTCCCGGACCAGGGCTTGAACCCGTGTCCCCTGCATTGGCAGGCGGATTCTTAACCACTGTGCTACCAGGGAAGTCCTACATCTAGGGATTTATCATACAAATGTGTTTAAAAAATTAAACTTGGGCTTCCCTGGTAGCGCAGTGGTTAAGAATCCGCCTGCCAGTCCAGGGGACATGGGTTCGAGCCCTGGTCCGGGAAGATCCCACATGCCGCAGAGCAACTAAACCCGTGCATCACAACTACTGAGCCTGCACTCTAGAGCCCATGAGCCACAAACACTGAGCCCGTGTGCCACGACTACTGTAGCCCGCGCACCTAGAGCCCGTGCTCCGCAACAAGAGAAGCCACCGCAATGAGAAGCCTGCGCACCGCAACGAAGAGTGGCCCCCGCTCGCCACAACTAGAGAGAACCCATACACAGCAACGAAGACTCAACGCAGCCAAAAATAAATAAATAAATAAATAAATAAATAAATAATTTTTAAAAAGAAAAGAAAATCTTTGTTTAAACAAAAAAAATCTCTAGATGTATTATTGCTGGATGAAAGGATATGCAAATTTAAATTTTCAGTAGATATTGCCAGATTATTTGCTAAGGAGGTCATAAGATTTACACCCCGTATCAATAGTATACGAGACCACCTGTTTCCCCACACCCAAAGACATCCCTCATCACAAATGAGGTTAGGCACACCTTTTCATATGCTTTTTGGCCACTTGTGTTTCTTGCTCAGAGACCTGCATGCCTATATCTTTCAAGCTTTGTGTCTTCATTTATAAAAATGGGGATGTGGACTGCTGGGAATCCCAAGCATGAGAATTACAAAGTTAAGAATGAGGGACTTCCCTGGCGGTGCAGTGGTTAAGACTCCGTGCTTCCACTGCAGGGGGCACGGGTTCAATTTCTGGTCAGGGAACTAAGATCCCACATGCTGCAAGGTGTGGCGGAAAAACAAAGAAAAAGAATGAATGGTTCCTCCTGCACTATTGGTGGGAATGTAAATTGGTACAACCACTATGGAAACCAGTGTAGAGGTTCCTTAAAAAGCTAAAAATAGAGTTACCATATGACCCAATAATCCCACTCCTGGGCATATATCCGGAAAAGAAAAAAATTCTAATTTGAAAAGATACACGCACCCCAATGTTCATAGCAGCACTATTTACAATTGCCAAGACACAGAAGCAACCTAAATGCCCATCAATATATGAATGGATAAAGGAGATGTGCTATATATGCAATGGACTATTACTCAGCCATAAAAAAGAATGAAATAATGCCATTTACAGCGACATGGATGGACCAGAGATTATCATACTAAGTGAAGTAAGTCAGACAGAGAAAAACAAATATCATAGACTATCACGTGTGGAATAAAAAAATGATACAAGTGAACTTATTTACAAAACGGATTACAAAACAGAAATAGACTCACAGACATAGAAAACAAACTTATGGTTACCAAAGGGAAAAGGGGGGGAGGGATAAACTAGGAATTTGGGATTAACAGATTCACACTACTATGTGTAAAATAGATAAACAACAAGTACCTAATGTACAGCACAGGGAACTATATCTTGTAATAACCTATAATGGAAAAGAATCTGGAAAACAGTGTGTGTGTATATATATATATATATATATATATATAATATACGTAACTGAATCACTATGCTGTATACCTGAAACATTGTCAATTAAAGAAAAAAGAATGAAGGGCGATGCTTGTGCAGTTCCTACCTCCTTACCCCTCCCCGCAGATGAGCATCCCACACAAGATGGCACCCTTTTTTAATAAAGCCCCTGGCCCTGAAGAGAGCACACTAGGGACTTCTGCTGAGTGGCTTTTGAGCCCTATCTGTAACTCACTGGAAGCTCCCAGATGATGATAGCCAGTGTTAAACAGCATCCACATCCATCTGTAACCCTAGGTGACACAAATTTATGGGAGTTACCAGACACTACAAATTAAACACAAGAATCCTTGAGAGGCACTGGGGGAGGTTCTAACGTGGGTCTGCTCAGCCCCTCCTTGAAGGTGGGTGTCCAAGAGGCAGAGTTGTCCACTAGATGGAGGTTCTGTCCACTGCCATTTACTTTGCTGAATAATATTGGGCCAGTGGCTTCCCCAACTCTGAAAACAGTTTCTTCATTTGGGGATGATAATAGCACTGAAATGGGATTGTTGTAGGATGTGGTGAGCTAATGTGCCAGGCACCAGGCACCTAACCAGGTAGTTATTATTCTTCTTACAGATCTCCGACAGGAGGCTTCTAACCTTTCTCTAAGTAGCCCACTTAACATTGCTGTCAGTAGGTAAATAAAATTCCTCTTGTAGTCTAATCTCATCCCTCCTACTGCTGGTTCAGCTCATTCACTTGAGTTCTGTAGCAAGAAAAGGTTATTTTTAGAGACCCTCTGTAACTTACTCTTTTTCCCATCGTTCTAGGCACAGTCTGTCAAATTCGGTGGGGGAGAGAAGGAGGCATGGGGTGGGGGAGTGCTCATGGTGGCACCTTCCACTCTTTCTTTGCCCGCGCCTGTATCTGGAGACCTACATGCTATGTGCTGGTGTGGGGAGAGGGGAGAACATTCTCACCTGGCCCAGCTTCTGTGTGTAGCTTTTGCCTAGGTCCACCTGGATCCTTTCTTTGTTTCTTTTTGGCTGTGTTGGGTCTTAGCTGCGGCATGAGGGATCTTCGTTATGGCATGTGGATCTTTCATTGCGGAGCAAGGGCTCTTTGTTGTGGCGTGTGGGCTTCTCTCTAGTTGTGGTGCGGGCTCTCTAGTTGTGGCTCTCTCGCAAGCTCCGTAGTTGCAGCACAGGCTTAGTAGCCCCTCTGGCATGTGGGATCGAACCAGCGTCCCCTGCATTGGAAAGTGGATTCTTAACCACTGGTCCACCAGGGAAGTCCCCAACTTGGATCTTTAAACTTCTCCTGCCAAGGCCCCAGGGGGACTATTGACCCCTTCCAGAGAAGGAAGGGGTGGGTGATTGGGCCAAGTTTGGGATTGGGCCCCTGCTTATTGTTTAATAATCATCATAAAAGCCTTCCTGGCTAGGGAGCCTTGGAGCCTCCTGAGGGGCTTTCACATTTAGGATCCTCAGGCCTCCTTTGATCCCTCACCCTCCAGTGGTGGCCCAGTAATACGTAACAATGGCCTCTTGTTACTAAGCACAGTAGCACACAAAGGACCATATCTTTAGCACTTGGTAATAATAATAGCTAGCATTTATAGAATGCTTAATAGATACCAAACCCCTCACAACTCTCCTGGGAAGAAAATACTGTTACAGTCAAGGAAAAGAAGAAGGAAGGTCCTTAACTGCTCAAAGTTATGGCAACAAAAGGGCCAGCTTGGCACCTAAAGTCCTGCTGGGACTCTGAAACCAGTATGCTCTACCTCCAGGCAATATGCTCTACCTCCAGGCAGGCAGGCTGCACTTCCAAACCTGTCCGTCCTCTTCCTCCTGCTGGTGCTTCAGCTTCCCCTGACTTCCCCTTACCAGGAGTTTTTCCATGTCCCTTTCTCACCTCCAGGCCATCACTGGTATTTTCAATACCCTCCATCATCAATCATTGTCCCTCCAATTATTTAAGAATCTCCTGGGGTCACAAAAGGATTAGCTCCCCAATCCCTCCCAGTCCAGCCACCCCTCCATCCTTTCTGGGGTGCGTGCACGCACACACACCCATATCCAGCAAAACAGTCTACAACCATTACAAATTGTGCAGCAGCAGGTTTTAGTGACAGAAGCAAATATTTAGAATGTATTTTATTTACCTTTTCATATTTTTGAGGAAAATAATAAAACATTATATCAAATATTTCTTCTTGTTGCTTATCTGTGGTTTCTAATTTATTTGCAAGTGATCTTGTATTAATTCTGTAACGAAGGCAGAAAAGTCTCTATTTGGAAACACTTGGGTACAGATGGGAATTGATGGCCTTTGGCTTTATATTTAGCCTCTGGATAGATTCCTGTCTCCCCGTGGCCCAATAAACTCCAGAGTAAGAAGCCCCAGCAGATCTAACCACTTGGGTCAAAAGAAAAGCAGTAGAAAGAAAGAAGACCCAAGAACTTTTGTGGTCTCTTTTCTGATACCCCTTGGTAATAACAGTTGTGTCTTTGATGATCTGGAGAGTCAGGGACATGATCCTGGCAGTGCCAAGGGGGGCTGGGAGTCCCCTCTCTTTCTTTGATATGGATATTGATGCCTTTTAAAAAAATAGATGCCTTTTAATTCTTACGCAGATAGACTTCCAAGACAAGTTTCCCAGAAGCCTCCTTCCACAAAATGCATCCCTTGGCGTTCCCTGGTACCCCAAGGGCCTGAGGTACCTCCTCCCGAGGTTCCAGCCCCTCCCCCAGTCTTTCTCCCATTATCCTCCTGCCATTTCCCCTGCCCTCCCCCTTCACTGTCCTTTGTTCAGGAGATGGACTCAGTTGATCTGTGAGCTGAGGAGGGTACTCTGTGAACAACAGCTACAGAGATTTAACAGGGATAGCTCGCATTTGTTAGGGAGACCGCAGAAGGCTTAGAGGATGAGCTGGATGCTAGACCTTTGCATCTTCAATAGCCTCTTGGGTGAATAGCATCAGGTAAATATTTTTTGATCACTTCATACATGCCACGTATGGCACTAAGCACTTTTACAGCATCATCTGATGCCAGTCTAGGTCTCTAACCACTGCACAACATTGCCTGCCCCTAGTTCACTTAATCCTCTCACAGCTCTTGTCACATCTTGTCCTCATGATTTACTCATCTCCCGCACTAGCCCGTGAGTCCCAAGAGAACAAGAATGACATTGTTCTATCTGTCCCATCTATCCAGCATTGCCCAGCACAAGGTCTGGCACACAAATTGGTAAGTTCTGGGGAAGGACTGATATGGTGGGATGGGGTTTTACATTTTGTGCTCACCTCTGTGGGTTGCCCAGTTGAGTGGAGGCTTTGGATTGGATGACCTGGTTGGGGGACTGAAGCACATTGGGCATAGGCATGGGCATATCAGGTTATTTATCTGCTGGGGTCTAGATTCCCCATGAAGGCTACCAGCTCAGACCCTCCATCAGCTTGCATTGCCCCAGATCTGGCTGGCCTCCTCACATGTGCTTGCCTCTAGTTTTCAGGGTACCAGATGCCAGTGGGCAGGTGATTCAGTGGTACCCATTCCCACAGCTGGAAAAGCTGCTCAAAGGAGTGTGCAGTACCTGCCTCCAAGAATCTATAAATCAGTTCTGTTCAAAGACCTGAACTGGCTCCTGGGGGGTGAGGTAGCCTCCTCAGGGCCTGGGCACCAGGTGGGGTAAGGGATGAGGGACGCTCTTTATTTTTTCTCCTCCTCATCTTCTTCTCTTCTAATTTCCCAGCTCAGTCACCTCCCAGCCATTTTTGTCCCTAAAACTAAGCACAGAGTGTTCAAACATATTTATAATCATGACATATTGTTCCTTAGTTTTTCCGTTTTGTTTCTAATAACATCAGTTCTAGGCATGTTAAAACTTTGGGATCATTGTAGGGTATGTGACAGGAAGGCTTTTGAGATGGGTCCTAAATGGTGAGGAGAGTCAGAAGGTAGGGAAAATGGGAAAAGGGCGTATAGGCCAAGGCACAGAGGAGTCTATGATAAAACCAAAGGATATGAGGAAGGAAGAGATGGGAAGTGACAGGAAGTGACACTGAAAGGGCATTGCAGGTCAAGCTAAAGGTTTGCACTGTATCCTGAGTGCAGTCAGAAGCCATTGAAGAGTGTGGAGCAGTGAGTATATTCCAGCAACACAAAGAGAAGTGTTAAATAGTGAATATTTATTGACCACTAGCTTTGTAATGAAAAAGATTATTTCATTTAGTCCTACCAACAATCTTATGAGCTAGTATTATTTCCATCTAATTTTAAGGGAAGCTAGAGATGGGAAGACTGTTTCCTCAAGTCACAGCTAGGAGCTGATCCTGTAATCTATTCCTTTAATTGTCATGCTAGCAGGTCTGAGAAAGGGCTGGGGTCAGGGAAGGGTCCTGGAGATGGTTAGGAGACAGAATGGGCCACCAGACTCCATGACCACCTGGATGTGGGTGTGAGGCTGAAAGCCTTCTCAAGAATGATGTCCAGTTCTCTGATTTGTGCACCTGGGAGAAGCGTGCAGAAGCACAGACTCTCTGGGACAAAGCGCGGAGACGGGAGCCAGCGCCAGCCAGCTAGTGGCTCCAGCTGCAATGGGTTGATCGCACCCGCGCGGCAGGCCCAAATCTGCCAGACAAGCAGCGCTATAGCACGAGCAGGCGGCCCGGAGTGCCTTCCCGGTCCTTTCCTGGTGCCAGCCAAACGGCAGGAGGGGCCGAGGGGGATGCCCGGAGCAGTGCCATGTAGCGGAGGCCGGACCCTTGGCAACCGAGCCCCATGAGGTGACCACCCAGAAGCAAGCCGGGAATGGCAGCTGCTGGGGTGTGTCACCAGCGGGACAGAGGAAGAGTATGGACCTAGCTGCGGGCTAGGCCTCTCTGGTGGTCTCCGTCCTACTGTGGACACAGGATACACCAGTTTGTGGGGTCCCCCGACTCTGGGGTCCCTGAGGTGCAGTGCCTTCCCTACTCCCAGCCTGTGTCCTCAGGCAACAGGCATGGACACTATGGTCCGACCTCTCAGACCCCTCAGATTCCACATTGAATCCCTTTGTTACCCAGTTCGGGTCTGTTTGCTTGAAATGCAGCCAAGCCAATCTACCAATACTGGATTGTGGTGACAGAAATTACAGTGTTTACTGCGGGGCGCCAAGCAAGGAGAACTGGGCAGCTAGTAATCAAAAGGCTCAAACTCCCAATGGCTTTCAGGCAAGGGTTTTAAAAGGCGACATGGGGGTCGCAGGGAGTATGATCAGCTCCTGGACATTTTTTGGACTGGTTGGTGGTGAGATAACAGGGTGATGCTTCAGGAATCTCAGTCATCAACCTTCTGGTTCCAGCCAGCCTGGGGTCTACATGCTTGTGGTCAGCATGTAGTCACCATCCTCCACCTGGTGGAGGGTCTGAGTTTCTGCAGAACAACTCACATTATTATCTATATCCCTTCAGGAGGAGCCGTGACCCTATTATTCTAATCATTAACTGCTTGAGTCTGCTCTTTGGAACTCAGGGAAGGCCAAACCAAAAGGAGGGGGGGCACAGAGGGGCTTGTACCTGGGAAGGCCTCGCAGGGTCCTGCTCAGTTTCAGTCCCCCCTTTTCTCTGATAGTCCTCAATCCTGAGGGGAACAGCGATGGGACAAGAAAGGGAATAAGGTTTTGGACAGAGAGGTTAATCAGAAACTCAGCATGGGAACTGGGTTTTAGGGGTTCCTCACACTCCTCCGACTTCCCTTACCAGGTTTTGGCTCCTCACCACCCATTCCCTTGCCTTCTGGCTGCCTCCTTTCCCTTATCTCACAGCCAGCACGTTACCAGGTCCTGGGAATGCTCCTGTCCCCCCTCCTCTCCCAAATTCAGCCACTTCTCTGGGCCTACTGCCTCTTTCTTAATTCAGGCCAATATTCACTCCAGGCTGGAAGGCCACATCTGCCAGCAGTCCTGTCCTCTTCAACCCACTTCCTACATTGCAGCTAGAGGGGGGATCTTTGCAAAGATTCTGGTTGTTCCCTGGATGAAAGCTCTTCAGGGGCTTTCTGATTCCTTTGGTGTAAAGACCAAACTCCTCCGTCTGACCCACGAGCCTTTCACAGCCTGGCCTCTGCGACCTCCAGCCCATCTTTCACAATGCCTCCCTCACATGTTGAGCCACAGTCCCACCTGCAACAAAATCACTGGTGGAGCTTGTTAAATGTGCAGATTCTGGGTCCCTACCCCAGGTCCCCCAAATCAGAATCCCTGGGACCGGCACCAATGCTTAACAAGCCTCCCATGATTGAAACCTACTTCTTGCAGCTCCTCAGAAAGGGCTCTTTTTCCTCCTGGGCTGTACACAGGTTCCTCTTGCCTAGTGGCTATACCTCCTCCACTTCCTTCAGACTGAGTTTAAACATTACCTCCTTCCTACCCTGGGCTTACTCCTAAAACAGCACTTATTAAGTGGAGATTTGCCTGTCTGCTTCTTTGTCTTTCCCCCCAACCAGAATGGAAGCTCCTATGGCAAGGTACCTGGCACAGAGAGGGGACTCAATAAATACTTGTTGAATCCAGAATGAATGAATATCTGGGCATACTCCAAGCTCAAGGACCTGCCATGGTGGCGGGGGAGAGAGAAGAACAACCAAGAATAAGCCACCATGAGGATGGAGGAGAGGACATGACTGGGGGGTGGGGGGTGGTGAGTCTTTCCAGTTCCCCTCAAGCTACCACCCACAGGGGTCTGGTTTAGGGGCACACCCACCTCCCAGGGATGCTAAGGAGAACCTGTTCCAATAGATCAGCTTTCTTCTCTGTCGCCTCAAGGACCCATTCCTGCTCCTCTGCTGGAGGTTTTGAATGCCCCCCACAAACACCATGCCATCCAGGGCAGCTGGGGTGGCATCTTGGTACTCCAGCAGCACTTTGTCTCCCTTTGTTTACTGACCTACCAGAAAAATCTCAAGCCCAGTCCAGACAAGTGACTCAGTACAGCCTCAAGGAATGAAAGCTGGAAAACAAGACTCAGACAGCAGGGCCAGTCCCTGCCCAGCCCAAAGAGAAGGTGCTAAGGGAAACCAGTCAGCAGATGCCCTCTAGAGCCAACACAGACCACCACTGTGTCCTGGGTCTTCTCTGCGTACACAGTCAAGGTATTCTGCCCTCTGCCCTCTGCCCTCAAGGATGTCTCCATCTAGTTGGAAGTTGTGGGAAGGACTTGAATTGGGTCTTAATTACAACAGCAACTGTAATAGCAGCTGTGATTCTTATTGAATGCTTACCACATGCCAAACATTGTTCTAAGCACTTGACAAGCGGCCTCTCTCACAACTCAAATAATCCTTTTGCAGATTAGGAAACTGAGGCTCAGGGAGGTTAAACCCATCCGTACAGTTGAAGGGATGGGTATAAAGCAGAGTGGTTGAGAGGAGGGCTCTGGGTGAGTTGGAAGGTGATGCACACTCAGTTTGGGCCACATTTCTTCAGTTGGAAGCAAAGGCATGTGCTGGGGAGTGTCACAAGGTGATGGGAAAGCCCTGGTTGCCAGGCTAAGGTGCTTGTAATTGCTCCTCTAGGCTCCATGTCAATTGCTCCTTTCCTCTGTGTTTTTAATCTTAGGTGGTCAAATGCTATGATATGACCTAAGGAACTGGAGCTGGGAGTCCTGGTCCTGCTACAGTCTGGCTGTGGGACCTTAAGGAGGCTCCTGCCCTCTCTGGGCCTCGGTGTCCTCACCCTGAAAGGAGCCTTATTCAGGAACTTCCAACCCAGCCCATGGGTTTCTATTCATAGCTTCATCACTCCAGAGCCCAATTAAGCTTAGATGCAGGAGCAGCTTTTAATTAACTTTAGCCTTTTCCTACAATAGACCCTTCCCGCACCTCACAGGTGCCCCTAGGACACAGGACAGGCACAGAGGAGGAAGGCAAAAGAGAGAGCAGAGATACTTCTCTCTGTACATCCCTGAGCAGGTGAATTGTCTGGCTCCCTCCTGGAGTCCAGGTTGGTCCACCTAGTTAGATCTCCAGGCCCAGAGAGACAGCATCTCTTCTTCCTCTTCCTCTTTACTGTCTGTATTCATTCATTCACCCATTCATCCATTTCTTCCTCAAAGGGCAGGGCCTCCTCTGTGCCAAGCATTGTACTAGGCCCTGGAATACAGCTATGAACCAGATGCACAGGACAGGCAGATGGTGGGGTTGCCTCTGTCCTAGTCCAACTGGCCACCAGGTGTCACCAGTGCCAGCCACACAGCCTCTCTCGGGTCTGAGAAGGAAAGTGGAGCTGGGATGGGGAAGTGTGAACGGGTGAACCAACCCAGCTCTGCTCAGCCAGCCTGAATCAGAAGCAAGTTCCTCTAGTGGAAAAAATAATCCATCTCCTTACCCCTCCCCCACCAGAAAGACACCCTCATGACTTCCTCAACAGCCCAGCTCACTTGCGATCTTGGGAACTCATACCCCTCTTCAGTCTGGAATTCTCCCTACAGCCCATCCCTCACAGAGAGCCCACCAGTTTCTTGTAAACCCCTTTGGTGACTGCAGCTCACTACCTCACAGGTGAGAGAGGCAGAGACCTGGGACCTTTACTGCAGTGCTTGCCCCTGGACAAATGTTTTCTCAAGCAACAGAATACAAAGAAACTATAAGGGACTAAAAATAACTGCATGCATGCCCAGCTGTGGCAAATTATGAACAAGATACAAAAAGACCAAAACCCAACTGCCATTTCTGAGGAAGGGGGAGCAAAAGCAGGGTACTGCACGTGATCCCTGCACACGGTACCACCCAGGGGGTAGGCAGACCACCTACGCCGCCCCTCTGGCCCGACCCACCAATTCGCAGGTACCCTCACCCCAATTAAGGGACCAGCTGCCTCCCCACCTCCCACCTCCCCACTCGCCCCCCGCCCCACCCCCACCTTGGGGAGCGAGCAAGGGAACCTGTTGCTCGTTTTCTTCCCTCTTGCTGCAGCACCAGTCCCAATAAAGCCTTGCTTGAATTTCTTGTCTGGCTTCTTATCAATTTCTATTGATTAAAGAGTCCAAGAACCTGGGTCAGTAACACAGGCAACCTATATTATTAGAAGACCCTTCCTGACTTAGAACCAAAATTTGACAATCACTTTGATTTGTCCTCGTTTTACCTTCTATAGGTAAAAAGAGGAGGGCTCTTCTTTCCCATACAGCACTTCAGGCGTTTGAAGAGATTGTTCAGATCTCCTGAGTGTGTTTGTTCATTATTCATGTCTGTATACAGAGCATTTACTATGCGATAGGCCTCGGGGCCACAGCAGAGAACAAGCAAAGTTGAGGCCTGTCCTCCCATGGCTTGTAGTCTGTCCAAGAAACCCAAAACCATACCAGCAGTAATGATAAAGTTTGTACAAGGCCAAATAGGAGAGATCTGGTCTGACATGGAGCAGGGGGCAAGGGCCTCAGCCAGCCTGGTCCCTAGGAAGACTTCCTGAGATCTCCCTGTGGTCAGACAAAGGGTGAGCAACTTCAATGCCGTTCAATATCAAACTTTTTAAGAAAAACTGGGAGAATTTTGCTGGTACCCTGAGCTTAGAAAATGCAGCATCATGGTGGTGGGGGGGTTGATGGGGTGTTTAGGGGACAGAGGCGGGGACAGAAAAGCCATCCAGGCAGTGAGAGAGAGGATGGAGTATCTGGGGGGCTGACAAGGCCCAGACTTGCTGGAGTACACAGTACAACTGAGGAAGGAGCTGTGAGGCAAGAGTCCCCAAAAGAAGGGAGAGACACCTTTAGGCCCTTCAGTGGTTTCTGGATACCAGTATCCAATGCCCAGATCTGGTGTGATGTGGGGTCTGGGGACACCATGAGGTCACCTTCCCTGATGCAGAAACACTACATTCCCATGAACACAGCCCAGGAAAGCAGCAGACTTTTGATGGGGACTTGCAGTGTAATTGTGGTCCTTCTAAAGCCCTCAAGGGTTCTTCACTCAAGCTGCTAAGAGGCCAGAGAGGTCCCATCTAGGGATCTCACAGCTGAGTTAACGAACCTCAGGCTGAACTGTATTTCCTCTGTTCTCTTGTTTATTTCCTTTTTTCTTAGTTTCATGA
Source organism: Globicephala melas (assembly GCF_963455315.2). Taxonomy (NCBI): domain Eukaryota; kingdom Metazoa; phylum Chordata; class Mammalia; order Artiodactyla; family Delphinidae; genus Globicephala; species Globicephala melas. Next base: position 115,997,556 of record NC_083316.1, on the reverse strand, counting down.
ACAACATGCATTCATTTTAATAAAATTTACAAATAGGATAAACAAAATAAGAATCTAAAATTACCTTGTATTATTGTATTTATTTCTGTGTAACAAATTACCCCTAAATTTCGTAGCTTCAGACCACAAACATTTATCTCCCAGTTTCTCAGATTCAGGTGCTTTGGAGTAGCTTAAGGATTTGGCTCAGGATTTCTCACAAGACTGCAATCAGATTGTCAGCCAGAGCTGCAGTCATCTGAAAGTTTGACCAGGGTTGGGAGTTTTATTTCTAAGGTTGCTGATTTGTACACCCAGCAAGATGTTGCTTGTTGTTGGTAGGAGGCCTTGTAGCTCACCACGTGGACCTCTCCATGGTTGCTTGAGTATCTTTTGACCCAGCTGCTGACTGTCCCCAGAGTGAATGATCCAAGAAAGAGAACAAGGAAGAAACCACAGTGCCTTTTATGATCTAGTTAATCCTATACTTGGGAGGGGAATTAGGCTCTACCTCTTGAAGGAAGGAGTATGAAAGAATTTGTGGATATCTTTTTCAACCTCCAGATACCCCAAATCCCCTTCCCAAATAACTACTATGAACATTTTACCAGAACTTTTCTCACTCAACTATATACATCGATCTTAAAAAATAAAAATGGTATCATAATGTACCTACTGTGGTTAATTACTATTTTATGTAATGTTTGAACAGGTGATAACTCACAGTATAAAAATTTAAAGGTACAATAGCACAAAAGCATATGCAGTTAAAAGCGAGTCTCCCTCTCTCACTTGATTTCAGCCACTTAGCTCCCCTCCCTGAAATATGCCTTCACCTGTTTCTAGCATACCACAAACATATACATATCTATCCTTTTGTTTCCACACTCACTGTTCTGCAACTTACTCTTTGGCCTCACTATATAGCTCTCAGATATTTCCATATCGGTACATAGAGAATTGCCTCATTTTTAAAAGAGCTGCAGAGTATTTTACTGGATGGAGGCAGCCAAGTTTATTTAATATGGACTGTTTTGTAACTAGTTCTGTGATTTTAAAATGTACTATAAATGTCTTTCAGCATCAGTAAATCTAGTGCTACATTATAGTGTATTGTGGCTGCTAACCATGTACTGTGACTATTTTAACTGATCCCCTGGTGCTGAAAATTTGAGTTGTTTCCTATTTTCTCATGGTGGCTTCCAAAACAAACAGCATACATCTAGTGAGACTTTTGGTACTATCCATCAGAAGCCTGAAAAATAGGCATAATCTTTGATCCAGCAATCCCACTTCTAAGAATCTCTCCTAATAATCAGAAAAGTGCACAAAGATGCACCTTCTTATGTTTGTTGCAAAGTTGCTTATAGCAGAGAAAAATTTTTTAAAAACCTATATGGCCCAAAACATGTGACTGATTAAATCATGATTCATAATTCTATCCATGGAATGCTAGGTATACACCAAAAATTATGATGTAATCTTATCTTTACTGATCCACAAATATGTCTATGGAATGTTCCCTAGTCTTAAAAAAAAAAAAACAAAACAGGTTACAAGACTGTGTATCTAATAAAATTGTGAAAACAATTCCATTTACCATAACATTAAAAAGAATAAAATAGAAAACAATTTGGGGGTCCCTCAAAAAGTTAAACATAGATTACTAAATGACCCAACAATTCTACTCTAGGTACATGTCCAAAAGAACTGAAAACAGGGACTCATACAGATGCTTTCAAGTGAATGTTCATAGCAGCATTATTTACCATAGTCAAAAGGTGGAAACAACCCACGTGTTCATCAACAGGTAAATGGATAAATAAATGTGGTACCCACATACAATGGAATATTATTCGGTCATGAAAAGGAATGAAGTTCTGATACATGCTACTATGTGGATAAACCTTACAAACATTATGCTAAGCGGAATAAGCCAGACACCAAGGACAAATATTATATGATTTAACTTATATAAAATATAGAGAGTAGGCAAATTCATAGAGATGAAAAAGTAGATTAGAGGCTACCAGGGACTGAGGGGAGGGAAAAATAGGGAGTTACTGCTTAATGAGTACAGAGCTTCTGTCTGGGATGGTGAAAAATTTTGGAAACGGATAGTGGTGATGATTGTACAATATTGCCAATGTAATTAATGCCCTTGAATCATACACATAAAATGGCTAAAGTGGTAAATTTTGTGTTATACACATTTACCACAATTTAAAAATTCCAAAAAAAGAGTAAAATACTTGCAAATAAACTTAACAAAAGAAGGGCAAAACTTATACTCTATACAACATAAAACATTGCTAAAAGGAATTAAAGAAGATCTGAATAAATGGAAAGACAACTCATGTTCATGGACCTGATATTGTTAAGATGATGATACTCCCCAAATTGACCTATGGATTCAACGTAATCCCTGTCAAAATCCCAGATGACTTCCTTGCAGAAATTGACAAGCTGATCCTAAAATTTATGTGGGAATTTAAGGGACCCAGAATAGCCAAAACAATCTTGAAAAGGATGAGCAAAGTTGGAGGAATCACATTTCCTGATTTTGAAACTTACTACAAGCTACAGTAACCAAGATGGTGTGGCCTGGCATAAGGATAGATATATAGATCAATGGAAAATAATTGAGAATTCATAAATAAACTCTCATATTTAAAGTCAGTTAATTTTTGACAAGGGTGCCAAAACAATTCAATGGAGAAAGGATAGTCTTTCTGACAAATGGTGCTGGGAAAACTTGATATCTATATGCAGAAGAATGAATGTGAACCCCTAACTCACACCACATTAAAAAAAACCTCAAAATGGAACAAAGACCTAAATGTAAGAGCCAAAATCATTAAACTCTTAGAAGAAAATACACACACAAATCATTATGACCTTGATTAGGCAATAACTTCTTAGATATAGCACCAAAAGGACAAGCAACAAAGTAAAAGATAAATTAGATTTTATCAAAATTAGTAACGTTTGTGTTTCAAAGGACACCATGAGGAAAGTGAGAAAACAACCCAAAGGATAGGAGAAAAATTTTCCAAAGCATTTATCTGGTAAGGGAATTGTATCTAGAATATACAAAAAACTCCTATAATAATTACAATAATAAATTATTATAATAATAAAAAGGCAAATACCCAATTAAAAATGAGCAAAGGATATGAATAGACTTTTCTCAAAAAAGATATACAATAGCAATAGGCACATAAAAGATGCTCAACATCATTTACCATCAGGAAAATGCAAATCAAAACCACTATAAGACACCACTTCATACCAGTTAAGTGAGGATAGCTATACTCAAAAAGACATATGTAAACGCTGGCTAGGATCTAGAGAAATTAGAACCCTCATACATTGCTGGTGGAAATGTAAAATCATGGAGCCACTTTGGAAAACAGTCCAGTCGTTCTTCAAAAGGTTAAACAGAGCGTTACCAAATGACCCAGCAACCCCACCCTGAGGTATTTACCCAAGAGAAATGAGAATATATGTCCATACAAACACTTGTACATGAATGTTCACAGCAGCATTCTTCATAATAGCCAAAAAGTGGAAACAACTTAAGTGTCTTTAGTAAATGAATAGGTAAATAAATGCAGTATATCTATACAATGGAATATTATTCAGCAATAAAAAGGAATGAAATGTTGATATATGCTGCAACATGGATGAATCTCTAAAACATAAGAAGACAGACACAATCACATATTGCATGATTCCATTTATATGACATGTCCAGAACAGGAAAATCTATAAAGAAGGAAGGTAGATTTGTGGTTGCCTGAGGGTGAGGTGGGGGTGTTGGCTACAGGAGTTCTTTTGAGGTGATGAAAATGTTCTAAGTTTGATTGTGGGGATGTGAATATACTAAAAACTAATTTTTTTAAAATGAACATATCTTCCCATTTGTATTTGCCTTTGAAATGGAAGTCTTTTATTCTTTAGGACTTTTTTTTTAAAATTTATTTTTGGCTGTGTTGGGTCTTCGTTGCTGTGCACGGGCTTTCTCTAGTTGTGGTGAATGGGGGCTGCTTTTCATTGCAGTGCGAGGGCTTCTCATTGCTGTGGCTTCTCTTGTTGCGGAGCACGGGCTCTAGGCACGCGGGCTTCAATAGTTGTGGCTCGCGGGTTCCAGTAGTTGTGGCTCATGGGCTCTAGAGTGCAGGATCTGTAGTTGTGGCGCAGGGGCTTAGTTGCTCTGCGTCATGTGGGATCTTCCTGGACCAGGGCTCGAAACTGTGTCCCCTGCATTGGCAGGTGGATTCTTAACCACTGCGCCACCAGGGAAGCCCACTAAAAATTACTGAATTGTACATTAAATAAGTGAGTTTTATGGTATGTGAATTATATCTCAATCAGGCTGTTACCAAAAACTAACAAAAAACAGCAGTAGATCTCTCCACCCTGAGGAATACCCTCTTCCAGGAGGATGTAGGTCCATTATTTACTCCCTGAAGATACAGAAGCTCAACCAGCTGTGCTTCCCCAACCCCAATCATGCATCATCCAGTCCCTCTTTCTCTATCACATCTACCAGGATATTGTCTTGTCCTGGAAAGCCCATGACACACTAGGCAGCTCCATGATGGGGCAATAAAATTACAACAAGGAGGTGGCTGAGGTCAGACTCAGAGCCACCAATGGATGAGACATCAAGTCTCTGTGTCCGCCGGAGAGGTGACTTGAGCCCAGGGTAGAGGCCAAGATGACAGGGACTGGCAACTCCAAGAATGTGATTGTCAATGGTGATGATGATGATGGTGGTGGTGGTGATTAGAGTTGACAATTACTGAGCACTTACAAGTCAGGCCTACAAACACATTATTTCTTTTCATTCTCATGACAATTTTATGAGAAAAAAGGTATTACCACCCTCACTTTAGGTATGAGGAAACTAACTCTCAAAGAAGTTGTATAACTGGGCCAAGGTCACACAGCAAGGAGAGGCAGAGGCAAGATCCCAGGTGTACCATGGTCAGCTGATATCAAAATCCTCCCAATGTCCCTGCGCTAGCAGGATTCAGGAACATTTACACACAAATATCAGAGACTTTTAACCATGAAAGGCATTGCATGGGCAAAAGAGTGGCTCCTTAGAAGCCAGAGGCCTCCTTATCCCACTCGTGGTCTGTCCCAGAACCAGCGTCCACTGAATGAATGCTTAGTGTTTTCTTCTCTCCCAGGAACACTGATGACAAGTTTCAGGGAAGACACGTGGGAACTGTAACTAGGCTGGCAATGGAAATGAAAGCCATCCCAGACCAGCACTTCTGGGGTGCCTGGAGGGAACACGCAACTACCAGGACGTGAGGGGAGGAGGCCCCAGGAGTGAGCAGGCTGTGGAGCAGAGTGTTGGCACTCAGCAACACTGACCCGAGGGCAGCAGCCTGTGAGCTGGGCAGTCTGGAACTTAGACCTAACTTCCCTCTGTGGTCCTCGGTTTCCTCCTTGTGTGCCAGATGGCCAGTCTGGAAGGGCTTCAAGGTCCCTGGCCATCAGCACAGCTGATGAGGACAATCTCATCCGTGCAGTCGTTGTGACACTCCCCATGCCCTGAGACCCTGGCCACAGCCCACAAGGCTCCAACCAACTCTCCAGTACCCTTTCTTACATCACTGACCTTGTTATGGGTTGAACTGTGTCCCCCCAAAAAGATATGCTGAAGTCCTAACTCCCTAGTACCTGAGAATGTGACCTTATTTGGAGACAGTGTTTTTGCAGGTACAATTGAATTAAGATGAGGTCATTAGGGTGGGCCCTAATCCAATGGGACAATGGCTGGTATCCTTATAAGAAGAGGAAATGCCATGTGAAGACAGAGATGCACAGGGAGAAGGTCACCCCGTGATGATGGAGTCAGAGGCTGAAGCGCTACAGCTGCAAACCAAGGAACACCTCGGGCTGCCAGAAAGTGAAAGAGGCAAGGAGAGGTCCTCCTCTAGAGGCATCAGAGGAAGCATGGCCCTACTAACACCATGATTTCAGACTTCTGGCCTCCAGAACTCTGTGAGAATAAATTTCTGTTGTATTACACCACCAAGCTTGTGGTACTTTGTTATAACAGCCCTAAAAAAATAACACAGACCCCCAACATGCTTCCATGCTCCCGCCACACCAGCCATTTCTGTTTCTCCTCAGGCCAAACTCCTTCCCACCCCAGGGGAAGGCCGTGCTGTTTTTTATGAATGTTCTAGACTCTCACTCCTCCCCCACATCTCTCTCTTGGTCCTCCAAACCCAGCATAAATGGCACTCCTTCAGGGAAATCTGGACTTGGGGTTTTCCAAGTTTCGCTCAGAGCAGCAAAAGGAATGCATTCTTCAAAGCCCTCACCATATCTGCAGTGACTCATACTGACTTGCAGTTATGCAAGGCCCATTGCACCTGCCCAGCTATAGGTGTTGTGACAACAGGGTTCTGGCCTGACACGTTCACAGGCATGTCCCATGCCTAGCACATTCCCTGACACATACAGCAGGAAGTCAGGACACAACTGTGTGGGCTGCATGGTACGTGGAAACTCCTGGGCTGGTATTTGAGGGCCCAGACATTGGGGCCTTGGCTGCCTCAGCAGCCTTCTCTCCAGTCAGACTTGGCCCCCAACTCCACACTCCGGATGGTCTCCCTGCCTCCCTGCCTCCCTGGTCCCCATCATTCCTCATTCCCCTCAGCCAGGCCACATCTTACTCTTCCTGAATGACCTGGCCCTCATGTCTCCTGCAAGGCTTTCCTCAGAGCAGGTTCAAACTCAGGAAAAAGAGCCCAGAGCAGCAGCAGGCAGCAAAGGGCAGTGAGGACAGAGTGGGGTGGAAGGAGGCCTCAAGACAATGTTGGGATTTTTTCTCTTTACAGCATACTCCAAGCATCAAACAACTAATACATGTTCAATGTCAGGAAAAGAAACCTTAAAAAACATAATGAGCAAAAAGGGAAAATTATACTAAAAATCACTCACATTCCCGCCACACAGAGTAATCATTGTTAGCACTTTTCGTGTATCATGTAGCCTTCCAGACCTTTTCTCGTGCAATGTGTATTTCTTAAAATGCAATTATACTGTTTTGTACTCTGCTTTTTTCCAATAAGAAACAATATACTAAAGGTATTTAAGAGTCAACATACAAAATTACATCATCATTTTAGTGGCTACCTAACATTCTATTATAAGATGAACCACGGTTTTGTTATTCAGTCCCCTATTGTTGGACATTTAGATAGTTTTTAGTTTTTCTCTGGTATAAACAACACTGGCACAAACATCTGAAAAACTGGTATCTTTGTGCCCTTGTCTCATTATTTTTTGATGAATGATTCCCAGAAGTGAATTGCAAGGTCTACGATTCTATGTGCATTTTAAGGCTTCTAATGCATAGTGCAAATCTGGCCTATAAAATAGAGAACCAACCTCCAGGAGAAGCGGGCAGAGATGAAGCACAGGTTCAGGGGTGGAACAGTGGAGCTGACAGCAGTGGCATCACCCAGGGGAGGTGGTGCTGGCCACTGGGCAGGATACTGGAGGCCCAAGGTTGCTTGGCACAGGGAGACTTTGGGGCAGCTGTGGACTGCTCACTCTGGGAGGACTCTGCTCAGGCCTTTTGTTTGGCAACCTTGACTTTCTTTGGTTCTGAAGCACTGGAGCCCTTGCCCACTGCAGGGGGCTCCCTTGTGAGCTCTTGTAGGGGAGAGAAAGTACAGTGAATTCGAATTCTCTCCATTCTTAGAAAATTATTCTAAAAAATGAGAGAGTTTTCTGGAAGCCTCCTTGCTCCTGAGAGGCCAATGGCACTTATGAACGTGGTGTGTCTTCTTGTGTCTGTTTGGGGTGTGGGGAAGGGTCTAGGCAAGGACCCTCTGGCCTGGGGACGTATGGACTGCTGTCGCTCTGTGGCTTCCACCCCAATCCCACTCCCGGGCGCCCCCTCCTCGAATCCAATCAGCTCACCAGTTTACCAGGAAGCAGCCAGAGACACTCCCCACCCCAAGGGGAAACACATCATGAAACTTGGTCCTGGCACCTTCCACCCCTTTCTGGGAAATCAAGGCACAGAGCCAGCTGGGTTTTGGAGCCACCTACCTGGTTCACGTCCCCACTCCCTCCTTTACTAGCCAGGGGACTGGGGCAAGTTAATTCACCTCATTGAGCCTCAGATTGTCCATGAGGTTAGTATTATACCTTCCTGACAGGGTGGCTGAGGGGATTAGGTGAAACAATTTATGTAACGCTTGGCATAATGTCTGGAGCACGGTGAGCACTTTATTATTATTACTATTATTATCATTCACGCGACTGCCTTTTTGGCTGGAAGCACCAGTTTCTCTCTGAGAAGTCACAGGCGTTGCCACTTCCTGTGGAGAGCCAAAACCCCACTCTTCTGCAGGGCTTCTGCTCCCACTAAGCTTTTTACTAGAAGGCTGTCGTTACAGGAAATACCTCTTCATTTTCCCCGCCTCTGGCCTGATATCACAGTCTTCAGAAAAAGAGGATCTGCTCTGGAAATCAGAATAAAACAAGCAGGTAGGGCAGCATGGTGTAGTGTGTGTGCTTGGCTGGGTGTGTGAAGTGCCCTGTGGGTGTTGGTAGAGTGGGCTTGATTGTGGGTGCTTGAGGGGCAGCCCGTTCAGGGCTGTGACTGCAGGGAGTTTGAGGGAGTTTCTGAACACCCTTGGTCTGGGGGATGGGCAGTGGAATGCGGGATTTCTCAAGCTTTCTCCCTCACCCCAATACTGGGACGTGGCTCACCAGGGTCTTGGTGGGAAGGCTCTTCCTCCCTCCTTGGGTGGCAGGAAATAACCTCCCCAGCGCAGCCCAGTGCAGCTGTGGTTTGGTGAGATGCCAGGGCTGGAGTGCTGTGGAGGAAGTTTCCATTGTTTTTAACCTTTCATTTTCAGGCTGCACCCTGAGAGGCCGTCCTCAGTTGCTGGGAGCCCTTGTGCCGGGCCTTCTCTCCTTGTTGCCTTCCAGAAACAAGCTGCCGTCTGGGAGGCAGAAGGTAAGATCAGGAGAAGACCGGCCTGAGTTCCAAGGCTGAGGCCCCTGCAGAAGCTGCACAGGTGGGTGGCAACCTTCTGACTGCCCTGCCCCTACCCTCTGAACTGTAGTTTTCAGCTTTGCTGACTAAGGTCCTTCTTGGGGTGGATTGTGGGGAGAGGGAAGCCCCGGTCCCCAAGGGTCCCCAGGTGGGTGGTACCTCACGGGACACTTTCAGGTCTAGGTCTGGGGTAGTTGCTGTCTTCTTTCTTTGCTACACCTGTGGTCTCACTGGGCTTGGGTGGGGTGTGTATGTGAAGCGCATGCATTTCTTTCTCCACCTGCTCTGTTTTCAACAAATCTCTCTTGGATCGGAGCTCTGGGATGCTGTATGCCCAGCCTGTCCCCTCGAGGCGCCTCCAAGAGCAATCTCTGGGTATGGCTGGGCACCAGGGAAACATAGAGCTGGGGCAAGTGCCCAGCCAGAGCCTCAGTCCCAGAACAATAGGAGAGTGAGGGGAACACAACCATGGATTTCTTGATATCCACAGATGCCCCACTCCAGTCTGCATCCATCCATCCCACGGCCCAGGGGTCACAGGGCCCAGAAAGCAGCCTTGGTCCTGCTAGGTGCCTGCCTGGTGGCCCTCTGGGGGCTGGGGGAGCTGCCAGACTACACTCTCCAGTGTCTGGTGCTCCACCTGGCCTCCCAGCAGATGGGGCTGCTGATCAAGGGGGTCTGCAATCTGGTCGAGGAGCTGAGCCACGTCCATTCCAGGTGACTCCCTGCAGTACCCATGGCAATTAGGCACCCAACATGTCTCAGTCCCTTGACCCCCAGCCCTGCCCCTCCTTGAATCTCTCTGGCTGAGCTGGGCTGGGGTCTGGAGCTTGGCTGTCACTTGCAGGTACCAAGGCAGCTACTGGAAGGCTGTGCGGGCCTGCCTGGGCTGCCCCATGCGCCGTGGGGCCCTGCTGCTGCTGTCCTGCTATTTCTACTTCTCCCTCCCAAACGTGGCTGGCCTGCCCTTCACTTGGATGCTTGCTCTCCTGGGCCTCTCACAGGCACTTAACATCCTCCTGGGCCTCCAGGTACGATACAAAGAGAGGTGAAGGGTCTGTTCAAGAGGAGGCTTGGCACATGTGACCTGCTCTGAGCTTAGTACTGGGAGTGGGACTAGTTTAGAGGCTGGTCCTTGGATGGAGCCTGTAATGGTCTGGGTTCAGCAGTGGCAGAGAATAGAGCCAAATGACAGCAGGTTGGGTAATCTTGGGGGGAGGAGGAGGAGGGTTCATGTTGTTCTTCATGGAGGCCCCCCAGCCCCACCCTGCTGTCCACAGGGCCTGGCCCAAGCAGAGATCTCTGCAATCTGTGAAAAAAGGAACTTCAATGTGGCTCATGGGCTGGCCTGGTCATATTATATTGGGTACCTGCGGCTGATCCTGCCAGGTGAGCCATCCTCTCTGCCCCCATTTCCAGATCTACAGGACAGACAGTAAGACACACAACCTTGTGTTTCCAGAACTCACTATATTTTCAAAGCATTTTCATATCTAACAAACCATTTGATTCCCAAAACAATCTTGTAAGCGTGAAGCTGTTATTATTATGCCTGGTTGACAGGAAGAAATTTGGAGTTTAGGTCCATTAAGTGACTTGTCCCAAGTCACCCATGAATTCTTTCAATAAATATTTGCTGCATGCTGTATGCCCTTCACGCGCACTTTCTCTTTTAATTCACACCCTGTGAGGAAGGGATAATCATCACCCCTGTTTTCACAGCTATTCTGAGAGATACAGTGACCTGTCCAAAGTGACACAGCTTAGTTAGAGGAGGAGACAGGATTTGAACCCAGGCCTGTCCAGAGCCTGGACCCTTGACTACCCCACTGGGAGCCCACGGGTCGTGTCTCATTCCTCTGACTTGCTGGTCAAGGCCATGGTTCTTCCCTGTCTCATGGCTGCCTTCCCTTGACACCAGGGCTTCCTCTAGAGGCCTGGCTCAGTGCACGTGGGCCTGCTGGCATGTCACCTCCCAGGACTCTTCCTGCCTCTCAGAGCCCTGAAAGCTGTGGTGGGAAGGAGTGGGGCTGACAGAAATCTGGACAAAGGTCAAGTGAGGGAGAGAAAGGGGTGGTGGGAGTAGGTGGAGGGGCGGGGAGGATGCTCACATGCTCTTCCCGTCCTGGCCTCCCAGGCAATGTGAGTGGACTGGCCCCTCGGTTCTCTTGCACCCACACATTGAGGGGAACAATGATGTGGGTCTCTGTCCTGAGTTGGGTGGGAGACACAGTTGGTGGAAATGACTTCTTGGGCCTCTCCACCCCAGGGCTCCAGGCCCGGATCCAAATTTACAATCAGTTCCACAACAATGTGCTACGGGGCGCAGGAAGCCAACGGCTGCACATCCTCTTCCCGTTGGACTGTGGGGTGCCTGACGACCTGAGCATGGCTGACCCTAACATTCGATTCCTACACAAGCTGCCCCAGCAAAGTGCTGACCGTGCTGGCATCAAGGGCCGGGTTTACACCAACAGCATCTATGAGATTCTGGAGAATGGGCAGCCGGTGAGTGTGCAGGGAAGTGGGAATGCTGGGGAGGGGTCAGGCCTAGAGACCCAGAACTCTGGGCCCTGGCCAAGCCCTGATAAAAATTCACTGCCCTTCTCTGAACCTCAGTTTCTCCAATTGGTGCCAGGGCTGGGACCAATTGAGCTCTGAATGACGAAACTGACAAGTAACATTAATTGGGCACTTACTGCATGCCAGATGCTATTCCAGGTGCTTCATCTGACTACCTCACTGCATCCTCACCACCACCCTGTGGGGTAGGGACTGTTATAGCCCCTACTTTACAGAAGAGGAAACCGAGACTCAGAGAACCAGGGAGAAAGTGGACAATTTCTCCTTGAGTATACCATGCTCTTGACCATAAATCTGCCCTAGATGAAGGCCGTGAGAATGTGTGAAGGATTTCACGTGGGCTATGGGGAACCCAGCCAAGGCTGAACCCCAGAGCCCCATCCCCAGACTTGACTGCCAGCTGGAGCAGTTGACAGCCTAGCTCAGTGGGCCTTGCCCTGAGAATCTTAGGAGGAGGATCTGGGAAGGGTAAATTTAACGCAGCCCTGGCCCTGATTTAGGAGTGGGGTGTCAGAGGCAAAGGCCGACCAGACAGTATAGACCCCATCAGGTGGCCACCTCCCCTGACTCCATCCCTACAGATTGAGCAGTGGCACTGGGGTCCAGCGTCTGTCTGCCTGGCCCCTGGTTGAGTCTGGTCTTCCTTTTACCTCCTCCAGGCAGGCATCTGTATCCTGGAATATGCCACCCCCTTGCAGACCCTGTTTGCCATGTCACAGGATGGCCGAGCTGGCTTTAGCCGGGAGGACCGGCTTGAACAGGCCAAACTCTTCTGCCGGACACTTGAAGACATTCTGGCAGCTGTCCCTGAGTCTCAGGACAACTGCCACCTCATTGTCTACCAGGGTGAGGGGTTGATAGGCTTAAGGGCAGGAAAAGCTGGGGTCCCCAGGGTCTCCCAGGGGGTCAGCAGGAGATATGGCAGCACCACGCCCGGGTCTTCCCGAGTGGTCAGGGCATTCAAGCCCTGCCCCTTCCTCCCCTGGAAGGAAGAGGAGAGGTCCCATCTCCCCACCGTGGGATACCTGATTGCTTTCTGAGGTCTTTGGCTGTGGGTCCCGGGTGGAGTGTGAAGAGATGGGCTCTAGGGGCCTCTCACTTCATCTAGGGATGCTAGAAGAAGCAGATAGCCCCAGGCCAGGAGCCAAGAGACCAGGGCTGCAGCCTCAGCCATGCCACTCCCTTGCTCTGTGACCTTAGGCAGGTATCTGCCCCTCTCTGAGTATCATCTCTAAAAGAAAGAGGGTGGAATTCTCTTGTCTCTAAAACCACTGCTAGCTCTAGAATTTCATGAAACTCTAGCCCCAGTGGCTAGGAGTGGGGAGGAGGTGCAGGGAGGTGGGGGAGAGGGAGGGCTGGAGGATTCACCCAGCAAGTCCTCTGGGTGTGCTAGAGTGGGAATGTGTGAGGCCCTCACCCCACTCCCCACCCCTACCCTCGTTCCAGAACCGGCAGAGGGAAGCAGCTTCTCCTTGTCACAGGAGATTCTCCAGCACCTTCGGCAGGAGGAAAGGGAGGTTACCATGGGCAGCATGGGGACCTCGGTGATGCCCGTTTCCTCCACACTGTCCCAAGAGCCTGAGCTCCTCATCAGTGGCATGGAACAGCCTCTCCCGCTCCGCTCGGATATCTTCTGAGGCCCAGGGTCACCTTCCCTGAGCCCCTGGCCATCCCCAAGACTCTGGATTGGAGGATTTCTTTCTTCAGCAGCTAGAGGCCTAGCAGAGCCATTTCCTCCCATAGAGGGCCTCTCAGAGAAGGTTCCTGAGTTTGACATCTCAAGATGAATCCTATGACCTTGGGCAAGTTGTTTCACCTCTCTGAGCCTCAGTGTCCTCATCTATGAAATGGGATTATAATCATTGCCCTACCTACCTCACAGGGTAGTTTTTGTGAGGTCTATGGCTGTATGGGTTTTTTGTAAACTCTAAATGCCAGGTAAACTTAAAGGATCTTCCAGGTGTCTTCCATTGGACCCTCAGACCTACTCTCTACCTTTCCTCTGTCCTGGGATGGCTTCAATAGGCTCCCTTGCCCTCTGGCTTCTGGTCACATTCAGTCAATGGGAAGCCCCAGTGGGAGAAGGAGGGGAAGGGAAGGGTGAGCTTGGGTTATCTATTCCCCCAGGTCCCTCCCTGCAGTATCAAGGTCACTGTGGGCTCTCTCTAGACCTAAAGGACCCTTTCAGTAACCCTGTCTATCTCCAGGTCTCATTAACTTCCTCCTCCTCATGCCCCTTCAGTCCTGGCAGTGGTATTGGAGCCTCACTGATGCTCAGTCTGGAGCGCTCACTCTCACTTGTAATTTCCTTACACCTGCCCTTTCTAAATAGTCCCCTTTTTATTTTTATTTTTAAAAATTTTTTGGCCACACCATGCAGCGTTTGGGATCTTAGTTCCCTGACCAGGGATTGAACCCACATCCCCTGCAGTGGAAGCTTGGAGTCTTAACCACTGAACCACCAGGGAAGTCCCTAAGTAGTCCCTTTTTTAAACACTCCTCAGATTATTTGAGTATGCCATCTTTTTCTGGCCAGACTGACTGATACAGGTGGTTGGCCATTATTATCTGCAATGTCCAAATCTGGTTGCACAGACACATTTCCTTACACGCCTCCTCATCCTAGTACAGGGCCATAGGGTGGTAGCTATCATTTCAGTGTAGACAGAGCCCACCAGCTGGGCTGAGGGTATAGAGCTGGGCAGCACCCCCGCTCCACCTGCCCTTTCAGTGCCCTTGTCTCCAGTGGGAGGCTTGGGGGACAGGGAGGGGCCTGAGGCAGCACACAGATGCCATGACGGTTACACACATGTGTCCTGGGCAAGGGGCTGCTCAAAGAAGCAGGAGCTAAATGTTTCCAGATGAGAGTCCCCTGGATAACGGGGGGAAGAGGGTTTGTGTGAGGTGATGGGATATACGCTGGGGACCTTGGACAACACAGCTGGCCACCTGCCATAGTTTGTGCCATCACTGTTAGACCTGAGCCATTTCAACGACACCGTGGAGGCAAAATTGCCCCCATCTGGGAGGCCAGACGCCCATTTCTACCACTTCCATCCATTCCACCCAAGACTTATTCCCTCCCTCCCACCTTTGTTTTTATCGCAAATGCTTTGTTTTTATCGCAAATTTCTGAGTATAGTATTACTGTGGAAAAAAACTTCACACACAGACACATATTGGCCAGAAGCAACACACTGCTCCCAAGGATGACAGAGAGTAAAGAGAGAGCCAAGGGAGTGAAGGGGGAAAGTCTCCTCTCCTCCCCCACTGTGCCAGCCATTCTGCCCCTGAAGATCCCCCAGCTTCACATCAGTCATTCCAACACTTAAAAACCAGCCCAGAATTAAGGGTATCCCCAACATAACCTTTCCCTACCCATCCGGCCCCCAACATGGTGCTCAGACTATGGAGACTGATGGCCCCAGGTTCAAATCCTGATTCCACCACTTAGTACTTGTGTCCTCCTGGGTGACTTGATATCCCCAGCTGTAAATGGAGATAACAGTGGCTCCTCCTCCCAGGGCTTTTATGAGGAGTAAACAGTATAATATCCGTAGGTCCATGGATGAGTCTGGAGCCCAGCACATAGTGGGCCCACAAGAAGGAGCAACTATTAACATTAGAGCTGCCTCTTACCAGTCTCAGTGGAGGCAAGCCAGTTCTCTGCACACATTACAATCCCCGTCTCTGTTCCTCTTCATCTTCTGTTATTTCTCAGAGTCCTTGACTGTGCTGGGGTCTCACCGAGGACAGTCCCCAGGGTTGACTTGTTGCCCTGAGGTGTTCCCCAGAGTAAAGCACCCAGAAGTTCCTCCATAAATGTCTGTCTGCATGTTCTTGACTGCACATAAGTGAGGCTCAAAGGTGTCAGGGGAAGGGGTACCTTTCCAGAGAGCCACTGGGAGGCTCTGTTCTGCCTTCTTGGCCTCCTGCATCTTCCCAGCCTCCATGTCCCGCCCCCTGCAGGGATTCCCACCCCTTCCTCTCCCCAGACAAACTCCATGGAGCTCCTTTTCCTTTCCTGTTTTCCCACCAGCTGGAAGATTCTGGATCTGGGAAATGTCCTGGGGTAAATGCTAGGCTAGTTCTAACAGGCCAATGTGCACAGAAAGTGGGAGGTATTGAGAACCCCCACACACACCAGTTTCCTCTATCCCATCCTGGGAAGGCAAGATAGAGTCTTGCTCCAAGATAGTGGGGGCAATTCAAAGACAATTTGGGGAGCTATGATTGGTGCTTGGGGCTTTTAAGGGCCTTGGAAGTTGTTGGCAAGACCTGGTCCCTGACAGCCAAAGGTAAAGGGTAACAGATTTTCCTTCCTTTCCTAAGTCTCAGAGAAGGCAGACCCCTGAGTTCTTTGCCTTGGCTCTCTGTGGCTGGCCCTCACAGGCTGTGGGGACGGGTCCTCTATCAGGAGCCTCTGACATCCCTGCACAGGGGTCGGGTGGGTGGTGGAATCTTCCAAGCTAGACTCACTTTGACACCAAAA
This sequence comes from Globicephala melas, assembly GCF_963455315.2. Lineage (NCBI taxonomy): Eukaryota > Metazoa > Chordata > Mammalia > Artiodactyla > Delphinidae > Globicephala > Globicephala melas. Next base: position 115,981,456 of record NC_083316.1, on the reverse strand, counting down.
GGGGAGGAGATGAGGAGTTGAGGAGGGAGTAGGAACTCAGAGAGGGAGGTTCAGTGGTCTGGTGGTCCCTGAAGAGGAGGGGGTAAGTTTGTAAGGACAAATTGGGCCCTGGGAATGCTCACAGCAGCATTCAAGCTTCTTTTATTTCTTTGGTCCACGACAGGGCTTTCTGTATAAATACTCTGCTGAGAGGGCAGCTCCAGCTAAGTCCATGTGTGCCCTTACGAAGCGCTGATGCCCACGCCCCAATTTGCTTTTGCCCTAATTCTCTGTCCAGTTTCTTGTTCTGAGCCAGGTCAGGCCAACTTTCCAAAGTCTCCCTCCTACAGAAATGTGACTTCATCAATGCTGAACCTGGGCCCATCTGGCACAGGGCAGGAGTCAGAGCCAGGAGGTTCCTGCTGGGCATCTTCGTGACTGTCCTGACGGCCCAGCACTCGCCAGTGGGTGAGAGAGATGCCACCCTCTGGCTTTGGGGATGGTGGCTCTGTGGCGAGAGTGGCATGGCCCTTGTGTAGCCTTGGCCCACAGTGGACTGCCACCACGATACAGACTGCCAGCAAGACAAAGGCAGTGACAATGACAGTTAGCGGGGGCAGCCCGACCCCTTGAGGTGGTTCCCAGGCCCCGCCCAGCACCTCCGGAAGCTGCCTCTGGGGCACCTGCCCCGCTGAGCCGTTCACAGCTGCAGAAAGCCAGGGATGGTGGCCAGCCTGGGAGGGAAGCAGCAGACGGAGAGGGTGACATGGGCACGTACACACAGAAAAAGACCAAAATAGAAAGAGATAGACACCCAAAGGGAACTGAGAGAGAGAGAGAGAGAGAGACAAAGAAAGACAGAGAGACAGTAAAGACAGAGAGAGAAGAGACACAGAATCACAGAGATAAACACACATAACAATAGAGAGAATGAAAGAAAAAGACAGAGGGGGGATACAGAGAGAATGAGAAAGATACAAAGAGAGAGACAGAAAGAAAAAGAGAGAGATGAAGAGACGGAAGTGAAGATAGATGCAGAGAGACAGAGGGGGAAAAAAAACAGAGATAAGGCAACAAGGTCATTCGGAAAGGGATAAAGAGAGGGGCTTTATTACAGGCTGGCATATAAAGTTTGCCTCCCCACCCCCCCAAATCCCCTGCCAAGTCCCCTCCCACTGCTCTCTCTTCCCAGGTCCTCAGGAAAACTCCTAAATAGATCCTATGTCCTGGGTCAGGAATCTTAGCACACTATGGGCTGCTGTCCCATGTCCTGGCCAGGGGGCAGTGAACAGCTATTCCTTAAAGTCCCAGGAAAAAGGAGTCATTTTGTCCAGCATCTTACGTTCCCACTACTCTCCACATACACAGTAGGGAGAGGGGTGTACCCCGGGGAGAGGGAGAGAGGAAGAGGAGGCATGAACCCCAGAGGCTTGGAGTGAGGCAAGAGCTATACCCCAAAACACCCTGCTCAGAATCAGGTTCAGGGGCCTGGAGGGGAGGGAATGCCCAGTGTGGATTCCTGGCTTTGTCCAAGATGGACTGAGGAGACCCCACGCCAACCTCTGTTCTCTTTCAGGGTCTTCTACCAAAAGCTGGGGGTCACTATCCTTACCTCTGTCTGTCTCTATCCTGCTAAGTATTGAGAGGGGGTTGGGGGGATTACCATCAAGGTAGCAAACCTCCATATTGTAAGCCCCAGAGCCGACGAAGTTATCACAGGCTCAAGAAACTATCTCCTTAGTCTTCTCTTCCCCAGCTGGACCTTGAGGAGCAGACCCTTGAGGTGGATCCCCTCCCCTAACTCTGAACCCTCAGCCTGGCCATCCCCATGGGTAGGCACCTGGGGTCCAGGAAGGGCTGGCCAGAACAAACCCACTCCCTTTAGTTCCTGAGTCACACTGTCCACCCCATCCCTCCCCAGTACCTGTCCCTCGGCATCTGGAAAGCTCAATACCTACGTCCCCACCCTGCTTGAAAGTCAGAGCTCTCTGGGGCCCAGGCCACAGAGCTCCCAGGCCAGGCGGTGGGGAAGCAGCTCCGGATGTACAGGGGAAAAAGGGAAGCACAGGCTGGTGAAAGGCTTGGGGCCCCTGGGGAGAGTCTCACCAGCGTGGCGGGAGGGGTGAGCTGAGAATCTACCTGATGCATTGTCCGGCTGCGCAAGGCTCCCTCGGGACTGGCTGCCAGCCGGGCAAAGGAGAGCCTGCCTCCCCAGCTCGGTCCCTACCCGGAGCTGCCACGTCTATGGGGCTTACGGGGCACACACCCTCTGCACGCGCAGCCTCAACGCTCTCTCCTGCGCTTTTACTTCCTCGAACATCTGGGCTACCCTGAGCCCAGCCCTCAACTCTGACAGTGCTTTGATCTTACTCCTTGGCACCTCCTTTCATGCCCCCTGCCAGCTTCAGGAGCCTAGGTCTGCCTGCCTGTACCTCCTCCACGAGATCCCAGGCACTTGGCCAGCGCCTTAATCCCACCCCGCCCCCCACCAGGACTTGCCTGCTCTCTATCCCAACTGATTCCTTGAAGTCATTATCTGATGTTTTTTAAAAACGCGATTTCTCAAACACACTGGAAAGTGCAGACTATAATATATTAAATCTCTCTGGCCCAACCACTAGTTCTGTTCATCTCAATAGTCTGTCACATTGATTTCAAAACATTTTAAGGACTAAAACATTACAAATAAAATAGAAACCCCGCTCCCTGACCTCTCCCCTCCTTCTCACTGTAGGGATAAACATCTTGTTGAATTTGACATTTATCATTCCCATGTAAGGCATTCTTTTCTCTTTGGGTTCTTTGACTTTCACAAATATAAATTCTGGTATGTCTCTTTGCACTTGTCTATAACTTCATTTGTGAATGTGTGTGCTTTAATGCATCCAAGACACAAAAAGTGCCCACCAGTCTCTCCTCTCCCTGGAGACAGTTTATAAAGATAATTTTGGGTTCCCAACTAACTCCATGGGACCAGCCATCCCTCAATCTGTCCCTTGCTGTGCATGCACCACCCTCTATTCCAGTCTGGAGACCAGGAGACCCCCCAGGAACTCCCCTCACCCAGTGATTTGATCCCAGGAAGTAAGATGTAGCCTCCTGATTCCTTGTCTCTCAGCCCAGCTGCTACACACCCTAACGTTTAGGGACCCCACTCAGACCTCCAAGCTCGCTTAAGCTGCTGGTCATTGGGCTGCTGACTTGGCCTGCAGAGTGAGTGCAACTGGCTGGCTGGATGCTAAGGACAGGGTGCTGCTGGAGCACAGGGAACACCTGACCCCAACGTGAGGGGAGGGCTGAGGGAGGGATGCTTAGAACGTGGTCCTCTTGTTTTTCTATTCAGAATAACAATAATGTTTGTAAGGTCTCCCTGAAAGATGTAAGGAGTCCCATCTGCATCCGGAGCCCTGAGGAGGGAGAGGCATGTAGAGGATTCAGTCTACAGAGGGTGGGCGGCCGGTGGGCCGAGCTGTAGGGCTCAATGAAACAGAGTTGCACTCCAAGAAAACCTCCAGGTGGTGTACGGAGGGACCGATGGATCCCCACGGAGGGGAAGAGAGGGGGCACGGGGCCAGGTTGCCATCGCTGGCTTTTGGGCACAGGTCCTGGGGGAGACCACAGTGGCCCTAGCCCAGGCCACGAGGAGCCCGGGCGCAGGCGCGGCTGTTTCAGCCTTACATCCTCAACTGGGCTGCCGGGCTGAGCAGGGCCCCTGGAGCCAGTCCCAATCTGTTTCCTTCTATTCTTTGACAGGAAGCTCTGGAGAGTCAGCCCCCACCCCCATCCCGCCCCAGCACTCCCTCTCTCTTTTCCACTATGGACAGAGCCTCCGCACAGAGGCTGCCTGCCTGCCGCTGACCCAGCTGACATGGGGAGCGTCGGAGAAACGCAGCTGTGCTGGGCCATCCTGGGCTTCCTCCTGCTCCAAGGTAAGAGGCACCTGCCACTGTCCTTCAGCAGCTCCTCTCCTGCGGCCGGCAGTCCTGGGCGCCTGTCTCTCCTTCAGGACACACACCACACAGGCTCTGCATCCAGGGCTTCGCTCACCCGGAGGGAAATTCCAGAGCCTTTTTGTGAAGGGGACCACTTGGCTTGGGAGCTGGTCATTCCCAGGCAGCGGTAAAATAGAGGTATGGTTAGACTCTTTTGTGGGACATTTTCCAGGGTGAACTGGGGCCCCCGGAGAGGCTGGCCCCCTGAAATGTGGGAGGTGACTGTCTTGGTGTGAGGCTGAGGCTGGAAAGCCCCTTCCAGGGTGTCCTAGCACAAAACTGTCTGTACCTTGGCTTTACAGGTGAGCTTTTTTCTTCTTTCATATGAGGAGTAACAACCTGGGATTTCCAAATATTGACTTTATGCTCAAATCACAGCAAGAGGGACTCAGGTTAGATACAAAGAACCATTTGCCAAAGAAGATGTACACATTTCATCTAGGAGGCCAGATGAAATGACCCCCAGAGGAAATGACTTGGGAACAACACCTCTCAGATAGAGCTCTGCTAGCTGATGAGTTGTGAAGCAGCTCATAAGGGGTCCTCTAATTAGGGAGCGGTTTCTGGGAAACATGAGAAATCCAGGAGATTCTGACTCACAGGGCAGAAACTTCCCTTCTGTCATCCCTTCCCCACCCCCACCTCACCCTCCACAGGTCCTCTGTGGAGGATTTATGAGCATGTGCTCAAAGCGGCAGAAGGGGGTTCAAGAGTATTTGGATGGGGAGGGAGGATGGCGGTTTCTTGGCGGTGGGTGAGAGGGCCCAAGTTCCCCAATGCTCTGTCTCCTGGAGAGGTCAGACATTTTTCTAAAAGCCCAAGGACTGGGGATAAAACTCTGATTGTCCCATTCCTATTCCCCCACCCCCTCCCGGGAGGATAGAGTCACACATCTGATCTGGGGCTGGGGGACTAGGCTATCGTAGAAACCTCAGAAATGGCAGAGGAGGAGATTAAAAGGTGAGACCCACGAGGGGATATTTTCACAAACCTAGGCTTGTCCCAGCTTCCCTACCTGCCATCCTGTCCCAGCCAAGCCCCAGGGTTAGGAATGTCCTGAGTGATTCTACCTGAGCTACAATCACCCTTGAGTATCCTAGCCGCTCATCCCAGGATCTTACAGCCCTCGCTGTTGCCTTCTTTTGGTGGACTGGGGAATCTTTTTGAGGATATTCAGGCCCACAAAGAGACGTGACTGTGGAGACACAGATTCAGGGCAGACTTGAAACTTGGAGGATTGGAGAGAAGGGGGCAAAATTTTAAATGTTTAGAATTTCTTGAGCATGAACTGTCAGGCCCTGTGTTAAGTGCTTTATGTGCCTTTTCTTATCCTCACAATGACTTTTGGGCTACTAAAATCACTTGCATTTTAAAGAAGAGAAAACTGAGGCCCAGGTCAGACAGTAAGCGACAGAGTCAGGGTTTGAACTCAAGACCGCCAGACTCCTAAATTTATGAGTTTAACTACTAAACTACGCTGCTGAGGAAAACAGTGTGGTGGTGGTGAAGAGGGGGAAGAGAGAGGCTGGCAGGGAGTGAAGCAGGTAGGGATTAGGGAGGGGAGACAGGAAAGTAAGATATCCCTGTGCCTAGTGGTCAGAGGCAGACCGGCCTATAGAAACAGATGCTCCCCAAGTCCCTCCTCTACTCACAGAGGAATCCACTGTTGACAAAGTGTTCCGGTAGGGGGAGGGGAGACAGGAGACAAAGAGAGAGCAGGCCACTGGGACTCAGAGCTTATGACTTTGGAACTCCTTCTAAGACACTAGTTTTGCTTCTAGATAAACGCAGGAAGGCAGTGAACTGTGCCTTCCCACTAAAAACTAGTTATCACCTTATAGAACAAAGATGGTACCTTAGATATGCTTGATCAATAACTGATAGATTTTTTTTTTTTTAAGACATGCCTCAGATTGAAAAATGTTCACCCAGGGTGATTCCCCAGCTGGGGAGAGTTCTCTCTATGCTGGGGCATCTAGAGGTTTTAACTCCCCTCTTGACGGCCCCACCCAAGGAGGGAATTGGGCTATGAGAGATGGTGACCTGGAAAAACACAGCCCTGGCTTTGGGCAAGCTTGGGCTTGGAAGCAATTAATTCCACACTATCCAAGTGATAGCACCATGGAGGAAGGCAGTGGCTGAAGAAAATAAACTAGTGGGCTGCCCCAGGCTGGGCAGGTCCCTGGCCCTCAGCAGCCTCTGTTCACCGGGGCCTGGGCCCCCAGCCCAGCTAGTGGAGGACGGGAACCCAGCTGGGCGGCTCCACTTCCCCACGTTGTTTTCCTTTCACATTGTTCACAGGTTTCAAGAATGATTTCATTGTGGAAAATAAGCAAACACAACCTGACCTTTCAGATCCCATACACACAGGGGACACGTATATGGACACACAGCACACAGGCACATCTGCCTGGAGGTCCGCAGGCACACTCATGCACACACACAAAGGAGAACGAGGCCTTGTGACTGGGGCCTCCTGATAATTGCCTCTTCCCTGGGTTTGGCTAACAGTGACCATTTCTGAAGTAGCCTCTATCTGTTAGAGTAAACTGGTGGCTCGTTCTAGAATTTCCTTGCCTCCTGTATGTACCTCAGAACTTGCTTCCTGTGTAGGCCCTTACCTCCAGCTGGAGGGGCACAGAGACAGCCCAGGTACCAATCCCAATCCCTCACCTCATCTTATTCACCACATCTTTCCATCCCCTTCCCTTGGGGCAAGACCAGGATGACAGTATTCACAGAAAAGGGGTGGCTCCATGGTAGTGTAGTGAGAACATTAGCTAGAGAGCTGGAGTTCTGGGTCTTTGTCTAGACGTGGCAGGTCACTGGCCCTCTGTCCTTGGACGTATCACTACTTTGGAATAACCTTCCCCTGCCCTTGTGTCAGGTTGGTATATAACCCATGTGAGACTGAAGAGACAGGAAAGGACTCTAGGACAATGAACCATGAGGTGCTGGTGATGGTGTGATTGAGTCACAGTCTCAGAGGAAGCCAGCGCCGTGAGCTGGAGTCACATCCTCTAGCCTACTGTCAAGGGTGTCTGCCTTCTTGCGTGGGAGGCTGGAAGCCAAAAGGCCTGGGTTCTTCTCCGGGGAGGCTCACCAAGCTAGTCTACGTGTTCTGCTTTCTCTTGCAGGCCACAACTCCCTGCCTGCGACAACTAGCCCTCAGGGTAAGACCAAAGACACAGGGCCTACTCCAGCATTCTGGCCTGGGAGCTGAGGAAAAGTGGAAAAAGCTCCAGGAAAGAGTTCCTGTTTGGCACTAATCTTTCACATGCCTTGAGAGAGGAGAGAGATGACAGGTTGGGGTGTGGGGTGGGGGAGGAAGAAAGACTAGAAAACACCAGCTTAGCAAAGGAGAGAGGCAGATGGAGCAATAGGAGGTAGCGGACCCTCAGTCTCAGATGATCTGTTTCAGGAAACTTCAGCAGTCATAGTCCAACCACAGAGCCAACTTCCCCCCAGACAGGTGAGTGAGTGTGGTTGCCTAGGGGCCAAGCCCTGTCCCTTGCCCAGCCCTTTAGATCTGCTTGGAGCCCAAGGGTTCTCGGGTGGGCTAGGGAGTGTGGTGTCACCAAACCTGCCCCACCTCCAGCTGCCCTCCACTTGTACTTGCAGGAGACGGTCCTTCCGCAGAGCCCAACTACTCCAGCCCTCTGTCCAGCACCAGCATCCCAGGTACTCTGCCACTCAGATTACAGATGCCATCCAGGGAGGGTCCAGCGAGGAGGCAGACACAGTTTCTGCTCTAAAGGACAATACAGATAAGTGGAGGACCAGACAAGCAAATAGGACCTCATATTGACAGTTACAAAGCGGGGTAAGAAGGGCCATGATGAGCGTAAGCCGAAGGTGCTATGGGAACCCGGGCAACATTAGCCACTTCAGACTTGGGGGCCAGACATCCCAGAGTGAGTGATCTCTGAAGCTGAGGCCCAAAAAGAGTTAATCAGATGAAGACTGTGGGGTGGAGGGTGGTAGGGCATATCCCAGGGAGAGGGAACTGCAAAGGTAAAAGCCCAGAGGAACGGAAGGCAGATTTGGGGCTAAAGAGCTTCCCTGCGCACATGCTGGTCGAGGCCCTAAGCAGGCCACGCATGCTTCCTAATCTGAAGCAGCTCCAGAGAAGCCCTCACAGGTCTCCATGGAAGCCAGTAAACCCATGACTCTGAGTTCAAGCACCGTGGCCGGTCACCCCTGTCCTTGCTGGGACTGACTTGGTCCCAGCCACAGAAGCACACGTTAGGACTCCATGAGTACATGAGACTGGGGGTGAAAAACCCTGGGTCATGTCTGACTGGGTTCCTTCTTCCCGCCTCGGGAAGCCCAGGTCCTGCCCCACAGTGAGGGTTCTCAAGGCCAGGATCCACACCAGTGGTACCCTGCTCTGGGAGAGAAGTAGAGAGGCTTGGGGTTGGGGGGAAGTGGAGACAGGAACTGGTCTCAGTGAAGGTTAAAGGAGCCTGGACTCAGGACTGATAAAGACATAGAACGGGTAAGCCGAGGGTAGGAGAACCCAAAATGTTGGAAAGGGAGGCAGAAAAGGCGGGAAAGGGCTACACGCTTCTCAGGGCAGGTTGGCCTTCACCCAGCAGCATGGGAGAAAACTAGGAGGGGGTGGACACCCTCCATCTGGGCCCTCCTGTTTCATGGTGCAGGCACAGGTGTCCCAAGCAGCAGCAAGAGCAGTGACAGTACAAGCAGAGGTACGTCCTGTCTGTGCTCACAGTGAAGAGCACCCTGACCCTTTCTCTCATCCCAGCCCTCGGCTCTGGGGCTTTTCTACACTTCCAGACTTATTTAGGAGTTGGGTGAGGATAAGGAGGCGGAATAGCAATCAGGCCTGCAGTAAATGTGTTGAAGCGGGGCAGAGATGGGCGACCATACCGTTTTTTAAGAGCACCAGAAACTTGTGCCCATTAACTGGCAGCCTGGCTTGTTAGGTCAGTGCCTGGGGACAAACATCTGATGCCCTTCCTTCCTTCCGCCTCAAACTTTGGCAAAACACAGATGGCTCCCCCTTGCCCGGTCTGGCTCCCTATCTCTGCAGCATAAATCCCTTTCCTCTGGACCCCACGGGTGTGGTGGGAAGAGCATAATGAGAGAAGCATCCTGAATTTTCTGAAGTCCTCTGGAACTAGGAACACGAGCAACCAGCAATGCTCTTCACGTGATTCCACATCACCCAGTTCTGAAGGGTGGGAGGAAGTCTTTTTGGTAGGGCATGAGTTCTCTCTGCAGTCCTCTAACTGGGGGAAGTGGGAGGGGACCAGCTTTCTCATATAGACCGCATCAGTCCCTTCGCTGATACCCCCATCCCTACTCCCTTTTAGACACCTCTCACAATGTTACGTCCAAATTACCCACCATGAATTTGAGGACGAGAGAAGACTCGACCGTCCTGCCCAGCCCCACGTCAGAGACAGTGCTCACTGTGGCTGCATTCGGTGAGAGGGAGGAGAAGGTGGGGGGTGGCAGGGGACCTCATGCCTGAGCTGACTTGGACTCTAGCACTCAAGTTCAAATCTTGTCCATTTGGTTTAGGAGGGTTTGGCTGACGAGGAAGATGCTGGTGGGAAGGAGCCTCCGCTGGCCCTCCCCTCCGCTCTTCTGGACCCCAATGGGCTCCATGTTCTTAAGGGAGGATGGGGGTAGGGCTGTGGAGCCAGAAATAGCAGGCTGAGAGCTCATTCATTCAACAGAGAAGGGGAATTAACTTTCCTCCCAGAGCCTGTCTACACAGCACTTAGCTGGGAAGGGAATTTGGACTCCTGTTGCCCTCTTCTGTCCTGTCCTCTGCTTCTCCTTCACCCCATCCTCTTCCCTATTCAGGTGTTATCAGCTTCATTGCCATCCTGGTGGTTGTGGTGATCGTCCTGGTCAGTGTGGTCAGTCTAAGGTTTAAGTGTCGGAAGAACAAGGAGTCTGAAGGTACATGCCCTGACCCTCAGGGCCCCCTTTGCCTCTCTTTGATGAGGGACCCAGAGCTAGATTCTGGAACTGACACCCAACCTGGAGTTGAGGGAAGGAATGGCACCACTAGGGGAAATGGGAGGGTCCACTGGGTGGGCTTTGAGGGGCAGCTTTGGCTTCTGAGTTACAGCCTGTGACCTCCAATCTGTGCCTTTGGATTTTTACAGATCCCCAGAAACCTGGGAGTTCGGGGCTCTCTGAAAGGTAAGACTGTCAGAGGTATAAGGGAAGAATCATCTACTGACCTCTTACTCCCCCATTCCAAGAGGGACCAACACTTCCTGCCTTCACACACACACACACACACACACACACACACACACACACACACACACACACAGAATCCTGACAGCCTCACCGAGACCAGGGCTCGGGCAGGTGATGGACTGGAACGCTTCAGCCCCAAGGCTAAGTCTTTATAACCCCTTCGTGAAAAGTGCAGGAATTCGGATTCTGATATACTCCTTAAACAAGAAGGTACTTATTTAAGGAACCACTTGTTGAACACCTTATATGTGCCAAGCACTATGGTAGAAATTTTTGTAATATCTCAAATTCTTAGAGGAGTTCTTCAAGGCAGATATTACTGCATTTTACACATTTAAAAAATTAAGACTTAGGAGAGGTTATAACTTGGTCAAGATCACACAAGTAGTAGGTAGTTTGCAAAACTAAGATTTTTTTTTTTTTTTTTTGCGGTACGCGGGCCTCTCACCGCTGTGGCCTCTTCCTGCCGCGGAGCACAGGTTCCGGACGCGCAGGCTCAGCGGCCATGGCCCACGGGCCTAGCCGCTCCACGGCATGCGGGATCCTCCCGGACCGGGGCACGAACCCGTGTCCCTTGCATCAGCAGGCGGACTCTCAACCACTGCACCACCAGGGAAGCCCGCAAAACTAAGATTTAAACACAAGTCTTTGGGGCTTCAAAGCACACACTCATTTCATTATAGTCCACCAACAAAATAAAGGTTTCACAACCCCCAATTCCTTGACCCCCATTGCCCTATGGCTCCTTCTGTCTATAACCCATGTTCCCTTCCTTCCCCAGCTGCTCCACAGCCAATGGAGAGAAAGACAGCATCACCCTCATCTCCATGAAGAACATCAACATGAATAACAGCAAAGGATGCCCCTCAGCAGAGAAGGTGCATTTTTCCTGGTTCCTTCCTCCCTTCTCCCTCCTCCTCCTCCTTTCAGGCTCCACTCCCTTAACCAGAAAGGAGATACTTTCAAAGATCCAGGCTCTTCTCTCCTCTTCCCTACCCCACCACTCCCGGTTAACTTCATCCATCCTCATTATGTATTTATTTTGCAGGTTCTTTAAAAGCAACCTTGGGTCCCTGTGGATCTGACGATGATGCAGCTTCCCTGTGACTGTAAGAAGGAAGGCGATGGGATGGGTAGAGGCAATAAACTAGATATAAGTTATTTTATTGTTTCACATCTACTCCCAGATCTAAAGGACATTAGCATTCCTCCAGATCTGGGAGCAAGCTGCCAGCATGAGAGACTCTTTCCCACATGGACTGTCACCCTAGAAGCACAGCATGCTCCTCCCACCATCTCAAAGTCACAGGGAGGAGGAGTCTATAGGGCCAGAGCAAGGAAAATGACAGCGAATTGGTCCTTTCTATTTTGCATTAAAATTATTTTCTAGCCTGCAGTATAATTTCTTTTAAGGTCTATGTTCCCATGGGTATTTCTTAACAGAGTGTTTTAGCAGCTCTGGGGCCTCCTTTTGTAGGTAAGGCATGTGTGCAAGTTTCTACCCCCGTGGGGAGCTCTCTGAGAAACCTGGGAGGTGGAGAGAACTTTTTGTCAGGTCTGCCTTGTTTCACCTGGTTTATTAAGTAGTGACGAGGACTAATCACTCCAATAGAAGGGAGAGAAAAGGAGCTGTAAACAGTGATCACTGTCACCAGTAAAGAAGTTTTAAGTCTGGAGAGTGAGAACATGGGACGCACAACGCATTCTGATTAGAAAACTCCGGTGACAATGGGTTTCCCTGGTGGCGCAGTGGTTGAGAGTCTGCCTGCCAATTCAGGGGACACGGATTCGTGCCCCGGTCCGGGAGGATTCCACATGCCGCAGAGTGGCTAGGCCTGTGAGCCGTGGCCACTGGGCCTGCACAGAGCCTGTGCTCCGCAACGGGAGAGGCCACAACAATGAGAGGCCCGCGTACCGCAGCAAAAAAGAAAAGAAAAGAAAACTCCGGTGACGAGAGCTGAATAATATAAGGGCAAATGTCCTCTGCCTGCCCCAGGTAGACTTGCCTCATTTTGGTCCTAGCTGTGGGAATAGCACTGGAAAGGTTTGGAGCGAGGATAGATCTGTGACTTCGTAAACCCAAATCCACTCCCTTTGCCCCACACAACTATGATTTTTGTGTCCAAGACACAGAATAATGTCTCACAAACACTGTAAACTTGTTTCAAGAGAATAAGAATGCAGTTACCTTAGTCATCTCTACCATGACACTGGTTTGGAAATGAATTTTGGTTGGGGAGAGTCAATGGAAGAGTCATCTGGATATGTCTGCATGGAGTGCTACAGGCATCTGGTTGATGGCGGTTTAGAACATAGATTACCCATTCTGAAGGAACCATATGCTATTTTTTTCTGGATTTAGACCCTGCAAGGAGAGAGAATGCTTAGAACAGAAAGTTTCACTCTACTTGTCTCAGTGAAACTATTAAAGTGGCCTGAAGAAACCTACTTGATTCTAAAATAGTCTAGGGCAGAGGATTTTATAACCTGCTCATGTCTGTAACTCCTATGTGGTACACTGTGCTCAGCACATCAGAGGTCATGACAACTGGATCTTAAGTGCAGGAAATCTAGTCAAAAGGCTGGGCTCTGCCACAGACTTGTAGCTTGATTTTGGCGAAATCATCCCAATCTCTGAGCCTATTTTCTTACTTTTAAAATGAGGTACCTGGCCTTCACTATCTTTTGGGGTTCTTATATTTTACAGTTCTATAAACTCTAGATGTAAGAAAAAATGAACACAATCTTTTAAGTAGAGATCACTCTGGGTGGGAGCCAGAGACAAGTCTTGGGTGACTCTGGGACTTAGATTCTCTGGACTTAGATTTTCCTGCGCGTTCATGTGTATTAATGTGGAACAACGATCCCAACCTGGCCCTGTCTCTCTCACAGGCTACTTGGTAGGTAAAATGGAATAGTAAACGTGGAGACACTTGGGAAGTAAAAGTACTAGCTGGCAATTGCAGCAGACAACATGGAGTACCACCACCCAGGTTCCACTTCAGGATCAAGACCCTTGATCTTGAATTGCTGGGAGTGTTGGCTGCTGAGGGCTCATAGCTGACTGATGACCAGTTGATGGGGCGGGGAGGTAGGGATGAAGACCTGGACCCCTTGTCTCAATTTCTCCCTCTGCTTAATCCTGCTTCCCTTATCCCTCACAACTGTAGTTCCAGGAGCACTCACCAATAAACCTTCAGCATGCAAATCCCAGAGACTCTATTTCCTGGAGTACCCAACCTATGACAGCAAGACTATAGCATTTTAAAAAATAATTCAGATATATTTTATTTAAGCCACAATGCAAAAAACATATGACTTCCAAGCTAGTTCCAGCACAAAAATCCATCACTGGGACAGAACTCTGCAGGTGACCTAACAATGTCTAGAAGTTCTGGATTCTGTTTGAATTGTTATTGTCATTCTGACTGTGTGGCTACTTAGTTCAGCTGCTTATCATGCTGGACTAATTAGGTCAAGGACATGGACTTCATTCTAAGTAAGTTTACGTCTTCAGTATAAGGCCACAAACTTCCCCCTGACTCTGGACAGTGTCCTGCAAATATGAGCTGTTAGTCCTAAGGTATTTATATATGGGAGAGATGGGGTGAACTTGTATTAATATGAGATTGAAAGGCTTTTACCCTGAAACTGACATTGCAATACCACATTAGCCATGTTGATTTTCCCGTTGCCAAGTAACTACCCTCTGGGAAGGGGTTGAGGATGAATTCACTTAATGCTGAATTCCGCTCTCTAGTAAATTATATTAGACAGGGTTCGGCTGGAGGATCCTACTACTTATGTAAATACAAGACCCCACCTCTGACAGGAAATCCAAGTATATATAGCCTTTCCCTGCAGCTTCCCTGAGACCACATCTCTTCCTTTATGTCTAGACAACAGGATGGTGGCCATTTAGAAGACGGCTTCCTCCCTATTCTAACACAGAACTAAAGGGCCCCAAAGCAGGAACGGGTGGCAGGCGTGGGCTGGTTGCTGTGTGTTCTTCCCTTGCTTCTCCCCTCATCCTATGCGGGGGGGTGCAACCAACAAGCCAGCTCAGGAGCACAGGCCCAGTTGAATAGAGGGATCATTTACTCAGTATCTTTCTTCCAGGGCTGGATGGGGCAGCAACTCAATCATATAGGGCACATGGCAAACCTCAGTATCACCAGAAAAAATTCACTACAGTTTAACAAGTTTTTCTAAAAGTGAGAAGAGAAAACTGATAGAAATTCGAGGCTGTCTCTAGGTAAAATGGTTTAGCAGGTAAAGAGTCACTGCAGGGTCCCCAGCCTAGGTCTAGAACACAGTTTCCCAAAGCCAGGCTAGTACTACTCAATTCTATTTGAATCTGCTGGAAAACATTGTGTGCCTCTGCTCAGCAGTTTCCCCTGGGTCTGTGGATGTCCTTACCTCTTTGAATTTCTTTCTGCACCTACCTTCCTCTCTTTGAGAACTGCCAAGTTCTTGTCCTTTATTTCCTTCCCAGGTGCTCTCACTCTTCCTGCTGATTGCTTTCCCCTGGCACCTCTATCTGGAGGCTGTTGAGCCCACAGCTTCCACTTTTACCAAACACAGAGATTGAATTTGACAGTGGGAATTATTTTTGTTGCGTGGTTGGCACGCTTAAGCAAAAACTGGCACAAAAGTGTTCTAAGTGTTGAGGTTTGGAGTTCTAAGTTAGTCCTGGTGATATAGTCATAGAAAAATTTATCCAGAGGTGTTAATTGAGGTGTAAGTGAGCTCTAGGATATTTGTGCATGGCAACACCTGAGAAGGTCGCAAGCTAAACCATTGTTTACTGATCTACGAGTAAATGAGCCATCTAGAAGAGGAGGAAGTGAGGTTTCAGAGGATGATGGGAAAGGTTGTTGAGGTACCAGACATTTTCAAGAGGCCCCAGCTTCCCAAATCTTGTCCAGCATTCTTGAACCTGGACTCTACTCCTAAGTAGCCCCATAATTTGTAGCACCCCTTCTCAATCCAATTTCCCCTACAATGCTCTAGTACCCCCACTCTCAACCAGATACCTCTGACTTCATGGTACTCTGACATCTTCGAGTACCTCCAGACCTTAGCCCTATACCCCTGGACTTCAAGACATATTCCACCTTCCCCTGTACATCTTCTAGATCAGTCTGTCTAGCCTCCCTAAACCAAATACACTTCCTTCTTATATTCAACCACCTAAAGGATGTCCCTGATCAGACCCCTTGTCTGAAGAGCACAAGTGGCTTCTTCAGGACCCAGCCTTCTGGGAACACAGTGATGCTCATATATCCCAGGGCCATGACTGCAGGGAAGGGGTGGAACTGCATGCCACTGAAGGCATTCACCCTTTCAGTTTGTGTCTAGGGCTGTACATCTCCCCACTCCACTCCAACTACCTAAGTAACTCTTGGTTGATA
The DNA here is from genome assembly GCF_963455315.2 of Globicephala melas. Classification (NCBI taxonomy): domain Eukaryota; kingdom Metazoa; phylum Chordata; class Mammalia; order Artiodactyla; family Delphinidae; genus Globicephala; species Globicephala melas. Next base: position 115,965,828 of record NC_083316.1, on the reverse strand, counting down.
TCATAATTGACATAACTGATTTGGTCTTCCTGAGTAAGATCTCAATGAATTCTAGGTAATTTTTTATTTGGGGATGTACATGATCATTTCTCACTTTTGCAGACCTGATTTTTGGCCATCCCAATTCACCTGCAGGGATGAGTCAGTGACACCAGACCTATCCACCTATGAAGAATTCCTTTTATTCTTTGCTAGGTCCCATACAAACCTGGGTGGGGAAAAGCAGGAATATTTCTTCATTTCCTTTTTACTAATCTCCTAGGGCCTGGTCCTTCAGAAAAGAAGGGAATGGGCCAAGGAAACGAATGGGGTGGAGGAGAGGAGAAAAGTCTCGGAGGGGCCCTGGAGTAGGATGGGATGAATGAAGGATAAGGAACAGCAAAGATAGGGGATATAATGCCAGCTCCAATACCTGCCTTTTTCTTCTTTCTCTACCCCTGACTCCTATTCGGTCCCTCTAATGAAGCTATGCCAGAGGAAACGCCCTCTAACCACATATATCTCTCACTTTCTTATTTTCTTGGTTCTCCCTAGGGTTAGGTTCGACATCACCAAAACCTGTCCAGGACCGAACATACACTTTGCACAGAACAGGCATCAGCTATATTTAAAAAGGACATCCCTAAGGATAAAAATAGTCATAATGCCACCCTCTAGCCCATAGTTTGCAATGCCTTTCCCAGGATGGATCTCATTGCGTCTCCCTGAACGTCCGAAGTGTTAGGCGGGGCCAAAGCCACTATCCCCACTGTACAAATGAGGAAAAGCGCGGCCCGCCGTGGCCGCAGGTGCAAACTGTGAGCCGCTAGCCATAAAGCAGTCAACTGGCAGCAAGGGTCGCGCCCCTTCACACCACTGCATCTGCGACTCCTGGCGCGATCCCTGCTGGGAATTGTAGTCCAATGACCCTCAGCTACTATGGATTGGACTACAATGACCAGCATGCCCCGCGCTTTTTGGCGCCCCCTTCCCTTTCAGCCTCGGGCGCGGGGGAGGCTCGGCAGACCTGCTGACTGGGAAGCGGTATGGCAGCGACGCTGGGCAGCGGGGAGCGCTGGACGGAAGGTATCAGGTCCTGGCCGGAGCGTGGGACAGGGCAGGGTCAGTTGAAATCAGGGATGGGGCTCCTGACGGCGCCTGAAGGGGCTGAGATCCTGGGCCTGAGATGAAGGATGGAGGTCTATGAGAAGATGCTGGGCCTGAGTAGGGTTCCTGGTGAGGAGGGAGACCTCCCAGGGCAGGGGGCTGGGATCCGGAAACTAGGAGCGCTGGCTCAAGCTGAGGACCCGGCCGGGTACCCAGAGTCACCCGTGACGACTTGTTGCCTCCGACCCCCAGCCCCGCCCCGGCCCGTGCCCCGCCCAGGGCCTGCAGCTGTCAGGCCCGCCTGCGCCGGGGTCAGCGGGGTGACGCGGTTTCCCGCAGCTTGCTTACCCGGTCCTTATCCTCGCCTCCAAACTGGGCTGCCTGACCCTCGGCCTGGGTTTGGTCTTGTCCCTGCATCCAGCATCAGGACGGATGGGCCAGCTTTTTCCATCCTACAGTCAGGCAAAGAGTACTGAGGCAGTGCCTATTATGTACTCTGCATTATGCTGATCCTGCAGCGGGATTTGACAGACATGGGCCCCGTAGCCCACAGAACTCTAAGTCTACTAAGGAAGTTTGACAGGTAAACAGTCAGTTACAAAACAGGGCCAGAATGTCCTGGGCTACACAGCAAGGTCGTAGGTTTGAGGGGCATACTGACTAGGCACTCAGCGTGGCCTGGGTGTCAGAGGCCTCATGAAGAAAGTGTTACGTATGATGACATGAAGGATGCGTTGGAGTTAGCCAGACCTACTTAGAGAATAGTTTTGCAGGCAGAGGGAACAGCATGTGCAAAGGCACAGAGAAAAGAGAAAGCATTGATGGTCTGAAGGGAGTTTGGTGTGGCTAGAGCATAGACTACAAAGGAAATTGTGTTGAGATTTGAGGCTGGAGAGACAGGCTGGGCCCATGATAAGAAATTTGGACACCGAGTAGTGGGTAGTCAGTAAGAGATGTTAAGCAGGAAAAAGGGTTTTTTAAATCTTACCCAGATCCTCCATACAGGACACGAGTACTCTGCCTTCTTTGACTATATTGCTATGGCCCTCTTTGTACTCTGCAGGCATTATGATTAATTAAATCCTCTCCTTTAAACTATATCCTCCTTGTGGTCAGGATTAGGTCTTATGCATATATCTCCTTGATCTATCTAGCCAAATGTATTGTACATATTAGTTTTATAACTGTCAGTTAAAAAATTGAACTCATTTCTACTTTAAATCTTAGTGGTGGGAGGCATTGTGACAAAAAATAATGTGTTATGATCAATTCACTTCTGACCATGGACCACAGAGAAATAGGCTTCCCCTGTGCTGCCCTAAAGCCAAGGTATTGGGCAGATGCCTCTTGAGCCCCTTTACTGGCTCTGAGTGAAGATTATTTGCTGACTGATGACTATAGGTATGGTGGACATTATTATGCTTCATGTTTCTGGCATTAAAAGTTTTTCATGGTTGCCTCTGTATTGTTTTCTCAAGGAAGATGTTTCTTCAGCTTTGTATGGGTGTTTAGAAGTCAGCATGATGTCAGTAACCTGGGCCTCACACTCATTTGCCTACAGGCAGCCTCCCAGATAGCTAAGGCCAGTAGCAAAGTTGATTTGCAGGTCAGACTGAAGCCTCATGGAGGTGCGTTGCTTTGCAGCTTACATTGATGCAGTTAGAAGAAACAAATACCCAGAAGACAGACCTCCTGAAAGTCATGACCCCTGTGGTTGCTGTAACTGCAGGAAGGCACAAAAGGAAAAGAAGTCTGAGCATGAGTGGAATCAGACCCGACAGGGTGAGGGGAGTGCCACTTATACTGAGGAGCAGCTGCTTGGAGTACAAAGGTGAGCCTGTGGTGGGATTAAATGAGTGATTTTATGTACAGTGCCTGGCACAGATGATGTGTTATGTAAGTATTGACTGCTATTATTATTTTTATTACTGTTATTGAAGCACAATAGCTTCTTGACCTCAGAGGCAAGGCTAGGTGGAAGTGGAGTGTTAGGGTATAATCTGAAGTAACTGCCCTGCTTCTACTGTAAGAGAGACAGGGGAAATGAGCTTGACATAACAGACACCTGTACAACATTCTACCCAACAACAGTAGAACGCACATTCTTCTCAAGTATACATGGAACATCATCCGGGATAGACCATACGTTAGGCCATAAAACAAGCCTTAATAAATTTAAAAGGATTAAAATCAAACACTGTATGTTCTTTGAAATTGACAACAGAAGAAAATTTGGGTAATTCACACATATGTGAAAATTAACATATTCCTAAATAACAAATAGGTCACAGAAGAAATCACAAGGAAAATTAGAAAATACTTTGAGATGAATGAAAATGAAAACACTTATAAAGCAACTACACTCCAATAAAAATTAATTAAAAAAATGAAAATACAACATACCAAAACATATAGGATGCAGCTAAGGCAATACTTAGAAGGAAATTTATAGCTATAAATGTTTATATTTTTTTAAAAAATCTCAAATCAATAACCTAATCTTCTAAAAAAAGAAGAACAAACTAAGTTCAAACAAGCAGAATGAAGGAAATAATATAGAGTGGAAGTAAATGAAATAGAGGATAGCAAAACAATAGAGTTCTACAAAACCAAAAGTTGGTTTTTTGAAAATATCAACAAAATTGACAAACTTTTAGCTAGACTGACCAAGCAAAAAAAGGGAGAAGACTCAAATAACTAAAATCAGGAGTAAAATAGGGGATATCACTACCAATCTTACAAAATAATGATTATGTAAGAGAATACTGTGAACAATTATATGTCAACAAATTAGATAACTTGAATGAAATGGTTAAATTCGATTTCCCAAAAGAAAAGCCCAGGCCCAGGTGACTTCACTGGTGAATTCTACCAAATGTCTGAAGACAAATTAACTAATCCTTCATTAACTATTTTAGAAAATACCAAAGAAGGGAATTCTTCCCAAGTCATTCTATGAGACCAGTATTATTACCCTGTAACCAAAAACAGACAAAGTCATCACAAGATGGATACAGATTTCTGCAACATATAAAAATGATTATATATCTTGACCAAGTGAGATTTATCCTAGGAATCCAAGGTTGTTTAACACATGAAAATCAAAAAATGTAATACACCATATTAATAGAATAAAAGACAAAAGTCACATGATTGTTTCAATAGGTGCAGAAAAAGCTTTTGACAAAACCCTGCACTCTTTCATGATAACAGTATTCAACACACCAAGAATAGAGGGGAACTTCCTCAACCTGATAAAGGTCATCTTCAAAAAATCCACAGCTGGGACTTCCCTGGTAGTCCAGTGGTTAAGACTCTGCACTCCCAATGCAGGGAGCCAAGTTCGATCCCTGGTCAGGGAACTCGATCCTGCATGCTGCAACTAAAGATCCTGCATACCACAATGAAGATCCTGCATGCCTCAACTAAGACCTGGCACAGCCAAATAAATAGAATTTTTTTAAAAAAAAACCTCCTTAAATTAAAAAAAAAAATCCACAGCTAACATCATACTTAATGGTGAGTAATTTGATGCTTTCCAAGATCAAGAACAGGACAGGAACAAGATTCTAGCCACTTCTATTCAACATTGTGCTAGGAGTTCAAGCCAGGGCAGTTAAGCAAAAAGAAGTAAAAAAAAAAAAAGAAAAGAAAAGAAATAGAAGCCATTCAAATTGGAAAGAAGAAATAAAAGTATATTCACAAATTATATGATCTAGTATAGAAAATTTTAAGCAATACCCACACACACACAAACTAACTATTAGGACTAATAAATTACTTCAGTAAAGTTCAGTATAAGATCAATGTACAAAAATTATTATTTTTCTATATGCTAAGAATGAACAATCTGAAAATGAAAACAATTTCATTTATAACAGCATCAAAAAGAATAAAATGCTTAGGAATAAATTTAATGAGAGAAATGTAAGATTTTACATTGTAAACGACAAACTTTATTAAAAGAAATTAAAGATGACCTAAATAAATGGGAAGATTGCCTGTATTCATGAATTGGAAGGCTTAATATTGGTAATATGGTAATAGTCCTCAAATTGATCTACAGATTTAACACAAATTAAAATTCCCTGCTACCTATCAAATTCCCTGCTACCCTTTTTTGCAGAAATTGACAACCTGATCCTAAAATTCATATGAAAATGCAAAGGACCCAGAGTAGCCAAAACAGTCTTGAAAAAGAAGTACAAAGTTGGAAGACTCACACTTCCCAATTTCAAAACCTACTACAAAGCTTCAGTAATGAAGACAGTGTGCACCAGCATAGGATAGGCATGTAGATCAATGGAATAGAATTGAGACTCCAGAGATAAACGCTTATATTTATGGTTAATTGGTTTTTGACAAGAGTGCCAAGACAATTTAATGGGGGAAAGACTAGTCTTCAACAAATGTTGTTGCGACAACTGGATATCCACATGCGAAAAAATGAACTTGGACCCCTTCCTCACACAAATACAAAAATTAATTCGAAGACCTAAATGTAAGAGCTAAAACCATAAAAGTCTTAGAAGAAAACAAATGTAAAGCTTTGTGACATATGGATTAGGCAATGATTTCTTGTTGACACCCAAAGCCCAAGGGATAAAAGAAAAAATAGGCAAATTGGACTTCATCAAAATTAAAAACTTTTGTACTTCAAAAGATACCATCAAGAATGTGAAAAATCAACCCACAAAACAGGAAAAAATATTTTCAAATTATATATCTGATAAGGGAGAGAGGGAAAGAGAAAGGCAGGGGAGGATCTGCCATGGAAGGAGGGATCAGAAACTAGGGTGGGGAATCCATAGGATCCTCACGGGCAGCTCTTGGGGAAGGGCCCTGACCGACATTCCAGACCCTGCATTATAGTCCCAACTGTGTTACTGACTTACTATGAACTCTTCAACAAGGCTCTGGGTCTCTGCCTGCCTAACTGAATTGTGTGGTAGCAAAAAAATGGAGATACTTTAAATGCCCATCAGTAGGGAATGTACATACATCCATAAAATGCAAGAATATGCAGCTTTTTAAAAGAATGTGGTAGGTTTTTATTTTAAAGTATATAGTTGATTTACAATGTTGTGTTAGTTTCTGGTGTGCAGCAGTGTTATATGTAACTGAATATATATATATTCTTTTCCAGATTCTTTTCCACTGTAGGTTATTACAAGATACTAGTATAGTTCCCTGTGCTATACAGTAGGACCTTGTTGTTTATCTATTTTATATAAAGTAGTGTGTATCTGTTAATTATAAACTCCTGATTTAATTTATCCCCCTCCTCTCCACCCCCACCCCTGCTTTCCCCTTTAGTAACCATAAATTTGTTTTCTATGTCTGTGAGTCTGTATCTGTTTGGTAAATAAGTTCATCTGTGTTATTTTTTTAGATTCCACATATAAGTGACATCATATCTTATTTGTCTTTGTCTGACTTCACTTAGTATGATAATCTGTATGTCCATCCATGTTGCTGCAAATGGCATTTCATTCCTTTTTAATGGCTGAGTAATATTCCATTGTATATATATACTGCATCTTCTGTATCCATTCATCTGTCGATGAACACTTAGGTTGCTTCCATGTCTTGGCTATTGTAAATAGTGCTGCTTTGAACATTGGGATGCATGTGTCTTTTCAGATTAGAGTTTTCATCTTTTCCAGATGTATGCCCAGGAGTGGGATTGCAGGATCATATGGTAGTTCTATTTTTAGTTTTTTAAGGAACCTCCATACTGTTCTCCATAGTGGCTGCACCAATGTACATTCCCACCAACAGTGTAGGAGGGTTTCTTTTCTCCACACCCTTGCCAGCATTTACTATTTGTAGACTTTTTGATGATGGCCATTCTGACCAGTGTGAGGTGATACCTCATTGTAGTTTTGATTTGCATTTCTCTAATAATTAGCAATGTTGAGCATCTTTTCAAGTGCCTGTTGACCATCTGTAGAATGTGGTAGATTTGTAATAATAGCCAATATTTATGTCATGTCAGATGCTATCAAGCATTTTAATGAATACTTCATTTAATTATAACAGCTGTGAAATATAGGTGTAATTATCAGCCCATTTCAGAAGATAACACAAAGGCACAGAGTTAAGTCCACAGCAAGATCAGATGCCAACCAAGGCGTTTTTACTCCAGAGTTCATGCTGTAGTCCACCCGCTCTCAAGGTGTGGTTTGGGAACCCCAAGACCCTTTTGGGGAGGGGTCTGCAAGTTTAAAACTATCTTCATGATAATACAAACATATTATTTGCCTTTTTCACTCTCATTCCTTCATGATTATACAGTGGAATTTTTGAGAGGCTGTATAACATGCCATTATATCATTTTATAAAAGACTTCTTAGATCAGAAAGTTCAGAACCAACACTCTGGTGGTCTAAACTGTTATCCCTGTACTTTTCATCTATATAAGTTATGGATCAATTCCCAAGATAAATTGTTAGTTTAAAAAAAATGAGATATAGAAGGGTGATTATAATATACTTCCATTTATGTAAAAAAAAAATGGGGAAGTCTCTATACAGGTACTCTCTCTGTACATAGGAATCAGAGAAAACTTTTTTTTTTTTTTTCCTGTGCCACACAGCTTGTAGGGTCTCAGTTCCCTGACCACGGATTGAACCTGGGCCATGGCAGTGAAAGCCCAGAACCCTAACTACTAGGCAACCAGGGAATGCCCCACAGAAAACTTCTAACTGTGGTTATTCTTAGGGTAGGAGATTGGAGGACAGGGAATGGGGAAGCAGGAAGATTTTTCACTGTATATAGTTTAGTACTATTGGATATTTTTCTTCTACCATGTGAATATATTAACTTTTTAAAACAATGTTTAAACAGATAGCCATAAGGAGAAAAAAAGGTAGATTAAAAAAAAAAAAAAAAGGATGGTTAGGGTATTTCTTCTGACTTTGCTGTCCAGTGGTTCAACTCTGAGGACTTAGCTTGGGCCTTAGTATTATAAGGGTTAGTATACTTGTTCTATCCACTTGCAGGGATATAGAAAGAAAAAAATATTAGATGTAAAAAAAATTAGATGTAAAAATATTAGATGTAAAAATACTTTACTTTATGTAAAAAAAAAATATGTTTTTTACATAAATGGAAAGGAATTAAGCTCTCACTGGGAGGAGGACATTGTTAGTGAATTGTATGTTTCATTAACATGTTCACCAGTTTTCTTTTAGGTTTGTTTTGGGGCTCACAGATTGGAGAGAGGATTGATTTACTATTTTGCAGTTAATTGTACAAAAGGGGCCTTTGTAGACATACCAAAAAATATTTCTGATTTATATTCGTAGGATCAAGAAATGCAGAAATTACTATGAAATTCTGGGGGTTTCACGAAATGCCAGTGATGAAGAGCTTAAGAAAGCTTACCGAAAACTCGCCCTGAAATTTCATCCTGACAAGAACTGTGCTCCTGGAGCAACAGATGCTTTCAAAGGTCTGATCCTAAACTAATGCTTAATTCTGCCCTTCTTATGTTGTTTGGTCACAGCAAGTTGTTTTCAGCCTCCCCTGTAATTGTTTTATAAGGCCACAAGCAGGGTTTTGTTTTTTCCTGCCACACCTCTTAGATAGTTATTGTTAGCATAGCTCTCTCCTGTCCTCATTCACTTACTTTAATTTCTTTTGGAAAAAATATTTGGTTTCTCTGTGACACCTTTTGGAACCTTTCATTCCTTGATTCAGCAAATCTTTATTGAAGATCTATGTGCCAGGTGCCATGGTGAGTAAAACAGATATGATTCCTCTTGTGGAACTTATAGGTTGGTGGCCGCTTGCAAGTAGGACCTAGACAGCATTTCCAAACTTCTTTGACCATCAAAATATTTGTTCATGAAACCTGTTATTAACATGTATGAAAAAGCTTTATACAGCTTTGTAAAGAGCAAAAACATGGTTATAGATCGAATCTTTTTTCCATTGATTTCCGTGATACTTTTAGTGATATATTCTTTTTTTTTTTTGCGGTACACAGGCCTCTCACTGTTGTGGCCTCTCCCGTTGCGGAGCACAGGCTCCGGACGCGCAGGCTCAGTGGCCATGGCTCACGGGCCCAGCCGCTCCGCGGCATGTGGGATCTTCCCGGACCGTGGCACGAACCCATGTCCCCTGCATCGGTGGACGCTCAACCACTGCGCCACCAGGGAAGCCCCAGTGATATATTCTTAAAAAATATTTTGGATCCAACACATAAATAAAAATCTTACTTAAGAGCTTCACCCTCAGGAATGTCATTGATTAAGGCAAGGATTATCAATGGATGCCGAAACTATTGGGTGATAGGTTGTTGTTGCATAGGATGTTCACATACTGTCAAATAATCACCCACAGAATACTTATTGATTACACAGGGGAAATTTTCCTTTATAACGGAGATAGCTAGCTGTCACCACTTTAACCAAGTGATCCAACTTATCATCACCAATACTAGAACAACCTAACATTACATGTTGTAATACCGTGTGGTATTCTTGCCAGAATGTTTGACCTGAATCTAATAAAGAAGCAATCAAAATATGGGACATTCTACAAAGAACACTGAACTACTCTTAAAAAAATTCAATATAATGAAAAACAAAAAAGGTGGGGAGACTGTTCTAGATTAAAAGTAACTAAAGATACATGAAACCAAATGTAACTCATGAACCTTGCATGGATTCACTGGGTGATAATGAATTGATGTTAATTTCTTAGCTATGATATGATGTTGTGATCATGTAGGAGAATATCTTTCTTCTCCGGAGACATAGCTAAAATATTTAGGGGTGAAGTGTCATTATATCTGCAGCCTACTTTCAAATGGTTCAGCAAAAAAAATGAATACATATTATATGTGTATGTGTAGAGAGTTGAGGAAAGCAATGTGGTAAAATGCTAACAATTGATGAATAAATGTAAAGGTTTTTATTATACTATTTTTTCGTCTTTTCTGGAGATTTGAAATTTTTCAAAAGAAAAAGTAAAAAAATGATAGATCTGAGACATTTTTTAAAGTCAGCTTTTACCTCAGCGGGCAGGCTACCCTTGTTGATGTGCCATTGTGAATCTAGTTCTCCCCACAGTTTCTACAAGGAAACAGATAACCCACAATTTCCTCACACCTTCATGTAAGGTACCTCACAGACTAATGCCATTTCTCTGAGAAATCTGCCAGATTTCAAGGGATGTGAATGTTTAAGCAACTCTGTTTAGGCTTTTCTGTTTGTTTTTTCTGCTTAGCAGTTTTATTGCTATAAATTTTTTTTTTTTGCGGTATGCGGACCTCTCACTGTTGTGGCCTCTCCCATTGCGGAGCACAGGCTTGGGACGCGCAGGCTCAGCGGCCATGGCTCACGGGCCCAGCCGCTCCGCAGCATGTGGGATCTTCCCAGACCGGGGCACGAACTCGTGTCCCCTGCATCGGCAGGCGGACTCTCAACCACTGCGCCACCAGGGAAGCCCTTGCTATAAATATTTAATACAATTCCCTAGCTAGAAGAATCATAAGGAAATGCTCTTTCTGACTATGTTTCTGATAGTGTTGACTGAATTAAAGGTAGGCGGGTAGGAATGTCTTAAAATTTGTTTTCAAGATTTCTTTGATTGTTGGTACTGATTGTATGTTTAAATGAAATTGGGAAAAGCTTGCACATTTGTGCATAGGGAGGAGAAGTGATGGTATGCATATGTAATCTATTCAGTCTTTGATCCCTCTTTGAGACGTTGGAGATACTTTTCTGTTGTTGTTGTTGTTCCCTGACCAGGGATTGAACCCAGGCCCTCGACAGTGAAAGCACAGAGTCCTAACCACTGGACAGCCAGGGAATTCCCTGGAGATACATTTCTTAATTTCTAAAGACCATTTTTGTTTGTTTGTTTTTGTTTGCTTTTTTTTTTTTTTGCGGTATGCAGGCCTCTCACTGTTGTGGCCTCTCCCGTTGCGGAGCACTGGCTCCGGACGCGCAGGCCCAGCGACCATGGCTCACGGGCCCAGCCGCTCTGCGGCATGTGGGGATCTTCCCGGACCGGGGCATGAACCCGTGTTCCCTGTATCGGCAGGCGGACTCTCAACCACTGCGCCACCAGGGAAGCCCTAAAGACCATTTTTAAAAGTAGGCTGAGGAGAACAGTATGGAGGTTCCTTAAAAAACTACAAATAGAACTACCATATGACCCAGCAATCCCACTACTGGGCATATACCCTGAGAAAACCGAAATTCAAAAAGAGTCATGTACCAAAATGTTCATCGCAGCTCTATTTACAATAGCCCGGAGATGGAAACAACCTAAGTGCCCATCATCGGATGAATGGATAAAGAAGATGTGGCACATATATACAATGGAATATTACTCAGCCATAAAAAGAAACGAAATTGAACTATTTGTAATGAGGTGGATAGACCTAGAGTCTGTCATACACAGTGAAGTAAGTCAGAAAGAAAAAGACAAATACAGTATGCTAACACATATATATGGAATTTAAGGAAAAAAAATGTCATGAAGAACCTAGGGGTAAGGCAGGAATAAAGACGTAGACCTACTGGAGAATGGACTTGAGGTTATGGGGAGGGGGAAGGGTGAGCTGTGACGGAGCGAGAGAGAGTCATGGACATATACACACTAACAAACGTAGTAAAGTAGATAGCTAGTGGGAAGCAGCCGCATGGCACAGGGATATTGGCTCGGTGCTTTGTGACCGCCTGGAGGGGTGGGATAGGGAGGGTGGGAGGGAGGAAGACGCAAGAGGGAAGAGATATGGGAACATATGTATATGTATAACTGATTCACTTTGTTATAAAGGAGAAACTAACACACCATTGTAAAGTAATTATACCCCAATAAAGATGTTAAAAAAAAAAAAAAAAGTAGGCTGAGGGACTTCCCTGAAGGCACAGTGGTTAAGAATCCACCTGCCAATGCAGGGGACACAGGTTCAATCCCTGGTCCGGGAAGACCCCACATGCTGCGGAGCAAGTAAGCCCATGTGCCACAACTACTGAGTCCGCGTGCCTCGAGCCTGTGCTCCACAATAAGAGAAGCCACTGCAATGAGAAGCCCATGCACCCCAATGAAGAATAGCCCCCGCTCGCAGCAACGAAGACCCAACACAGCCAAAAAAAAAAAAGTAAACTGAAATAAGACTGAGGAGTGAGGACTTTGCTTTTAGCCAAGCAGGAGGATTTTTACTGATTATTTTATTCAGGAGATTGTATGTGACTTCATGTTAGAATACCACTACTTATGTAGGAGCTGTTTCCAACCATAAACTACTGCTCTCAAGTGAAATAACACATTTTTGATGACGGAGAACAGTACTTCTTAGTTCATCTTGAGTCCAGTGTTGTTTCAGGCTTATCAGACTAGACCATGGAAGATTTCAAGGGCAAGCACTTTGGTGAACTTTCTAGGCCCAAGCACCTCTCCTTGGGTCACTGTGAAGTTGTCCAGCACCAATCAACTCCGGGCTCTTCGTTGCTACTACTATGATCACCCTCAGCTACAGCAAAGACTATGTACTCAGATGCTTTTTGTTTTTGTTGCAGCAATAGGAAATGCCTTTGCAGTCCTGAGCAATCCTGACAAGAGACTCCGCTATGATGAATATGGAGATGAACAGGTGACTTTCACTACCCCTCGAGCCAGACCTTATAATTATTACAGGGACTTTGAAGCCGACATCACTCCAGAAGAGCTGTTCAACGTCTTCTTTGGAGGACATTTTCCTACAGGTTAGTATCCCAAAATTATTGTTTAAGAAGTCATAGGGACTTCCTGGCAGTTCAGTGGTTAAGACTCCATGCTTCCACTGCAGGGGGTGCAGGTTCGATCCTTGGCTGGGGAACTAAGATCCCACATGCTGCTCGGCGTGGCCAAAAAAAAAAAATTCATATATATTTTGAGGATCTGTTTGAGGATCTGAATAGAGGGACTGTGGTATGGTGGCAACAGCAAACTTTGGAATCAGATAATCTGGGGTTGAAGGCATGTCTCCACCATCCAACTATGCATGATTTTGACTTAGTCCATCTGATCTTGTTTCCTTACCTAAAAATGGGGTTGATAATACCAACTTCACAAGGCTGCTGTGAGGATTGGATATTTTTTTAAGTGTTTTATAAATTAGAAGCAATGCCTATATTATCATTATTGCAAAATAGCATTTATATAAAGGTAAAGGTTAGAAAAGTACCCCCAGAGAGTTGGAAGTTGGGTTAATTAAATGCCTGGGAAGTAAATTGAATTTTTTTTTTTTTTTTTTTGTGGTACGCGGGCCTCTCACTGTTGTGGCCTCTCCTGTTGCGGAGCACAGGCTCCGGACGCGCAGGCTCAGCGGCCATGGCTCACAGGCCCAGCCGCTCCGCGGCATGTGGGATCTTCCTGGACCGGGGCACGAACCCGTGTCCCCTGCATCGGCAGGCGGACTCTCAACCACTGAGCCACCAGGGAAGCCCAAGTAAATTGAATTTTGTTAGGTGCTATTAAAGATACTAGTGACATAATCTGATATTGGGCAAGGAGGCAGACGTGAGCATGTCAGACAGGATTCGTGGCCCAAGTGCTTTCTTTCTTAGCCTCTTGGGGTTCTCTCACTCACTGGTTACAAAGGATTATTTAAATAAGGGCGAGAGAGCTAAGCATGTCCCATTTCCAGCTGGTTCACTTGACATACCTACTGTTGTATTTTTCTACTGAGTAAAATGGGACAATACTCTACCCTCAGAGAACCTAGTTGGAAGCAAGGACCTTGGAAAAGGCAAGGAAGGGGTGTTTGCCATAATGCATACTAAGTATTTTTCTTTCTTTTCCAGGAAACATTCATATGTTTTCAAACGTGACAGATGACTCCCACTATTACCACCGGCGGCACCGACACGAGAGGATGCAGACACGGAAGGAAGAGGAAGAAGATAAGCCTCAGGTACCTGGGGAGGACAGGACAAGAGCTGCCCATAAACACTTGTACTGAGCTGACCTTTATGTAGTATGATCAGGTTTTTGAAGTTCAACTTGAGATATGTTGCTAAAATGTGCTTTAGGAAAGCAGAAGCCTGGCAAGAAGAGCTGGATAATTGGCCCAAATAAGCCAGAATGGTACCTCCTCCCCCATCCATTCTTTGGTGACTGTCCCTGGAAATCTGTTCACCTATGGGGCTGTCTTGTAAAACATTTTCTTGACTGCAGAGAATAGGAACCCCCTTCAAAATATTCAATACTAAAGGGGGTTTAAAGTAAGAGATCAAGGGAGTCTTATGAAGCTTAAGGGCAGGAAGCTTGCTGGGCCTTATGTCAGATGGGAACCAGGAACTGGGGTGCTGTCAGGCCCCCATGCAGCTGTGCTCTCCATGACTCTTGGGGCCAGACTGTCTCCTGTTTTCCTGCCTGCCTGCATCTGTTTTGTTCTCTCTAAGCAGCCTGGCTTTTCTGCTTCCCCTTGCAAATGTCCAGTCTACAGTGCCTGAGAGTATGTGTCCTTTCTTCAAGTGACTGCCTAGCAGTGAATGGTGATGAATCTCAATCCCAGACGCTTAGGAGGGAGAATGTGATCATCCCTGCTACGGTTTGATGTCCCCAAGATGTCCCACAGTCCGTTCAGCTGAGGCCAAGGCAACAGAGTTGCATAATAACATGACCTCATGAGAGTCACAGTCTGGGCAAGCTCCCGCACAGGTGTCTGCTTCATTGGTCTTAGAAAAGGGGGCTGCAGAAGGATTACTGAGTGTCAATCCAGATTGTAGGTGGGCCTTGTTCAGCCTTTTCAGCAGACAGAATGGGGCTGTTTGGTACCTCTCAGCAGAAAGTACAACCTTCCCAGAAAAGCCTTGGGCTATGTGCAGTACATCAGTAATTCATATTTTCTTTGGGAAAACTGTTCTCTTTTCAATAAGCTTTATATTGATGAAGAGCACTTACACCAAATGCTTTTTCTTTTTCAGACTACATATTCTGCATTTATTCAGTTACTTCCAGTTCTGGTGATTGTGATTATATCTGTGATTACTCAGCTGCTAGCTGCTAATCCCCCATATAGTCTATTCTATAAATCGTAAGTCAAATCTTTATAAATATTTCTTAACAACAAGCTGGTACATTACTAACATTCCATTTCACCTTTTGTTGTAGAAAACACTGATTTTGTGTTTAAAGGAACAGCTGGATAGTAATAATGCAGAGACTCAAAAATATTGTTCTTTAGGCAGTTTCCGAGGCACTCAGGACCTGGATTGTTTTGTTCTACAGCGACATCATCTGGTCAGCTGCCCAATAGCAATGGCTGGTTTCTGAAGGATTAATAGACGAACTCCAGGTTCAGATTAAATCCTTAACATTCCACTTTAGAGTTTAAAAGGACCTTACTGAGCTTGTGATAGTATCGCTGGACCCCTGTGAGTCTGAGAACATAGTAACTAAGATCTAGTGATTATTTCCA
This sequence comes from Globicephala melas, assembly GCF_963455315.2. Taxonomy (NCBI): domain Eukaryota; kingdom Metazoa; phylum Chordata; class Mammalia; order Artiodactyla; family Delphinidae; genus Globicephala; species Globicephala melas. The sequence continues at coordinate 115,950,317 of NC_083316.1, read as the reverse complement.
ATTTAAGAAATTGCAAGAATAGTACATTTATTCATAAGGCTATACAGTCAAACCATAGTATCTCATTTCTTTGCTTTTGCTAAAAATATAGAAATCATTATAAAGTTTGTATTGCATGGAAAATTTGAGCTCTGATAGGAATTTTTTAATTTCTTCAATTAATTATTTCAGTTAAATCAGTTCTTAATTTGATCCCTAGACCAGCATCATCAGCATTAACTTGCCAACCTGTTAGAAATGCAGACTCTTAGGCCTTACTCCATATCTACTGAATCAGAAACTCTAGGGGTGAGAACCAGCAATATGAGTTTTAACAAGCCCTCCAGATAATTCTGGTCCATACTAAAGTCTGAGAATCACTGGATTATTTTTTTTAATTAATAATGGGAAATGAGTCATTACTATTATAGTTTAGCAGACAAAAACCTTTCAAAATGTGGACTCCATGGAACCGTACCTAACAGGAAGAGCTCTTGTTGGTGATCACTGTAGACTAAAGACTATCATTCTATATCAATATCTTCATTTTATAGAGAGGAAAGCTGAGACTCAGAGAGAGGTTATTGCTGTCAGGACACAATGGCCTGATTCCCTCTTATTTCCTGACTTCCCATATTTCTCCATATGCTACTGCTACCTCCTTTCTTGTCAGGCCAGTGGGACAGACAGGAAGCTACCCTGATAACAGCTTCCCAGAGGGAGGCAAGAGCAGTCATGGCTCTTAGACATCCAGCAAGATCCATAAGTTGAGAGATCAAAGGAAAAGGCTAGGAAAAGGTCAAATATAACTCCTTTAAGATGGATTTTGTCCAATTTGGACAAAATCAGCTTGGATTTTGCACATTGCCATCACATTGTTTTAACTTGAATTTGAACTCCCTTCTGTACTTTCTTATGGTTAGACTTCAATTAACCCAGACCTGTTAAAGTTTCTGAGCACCAGACACCTTTGGATATCTTAGACCCACTGAGAGTTAGGCTGGAGGTATCATTGAAATATTTTGTCTTAGTTTTTGCAGTTCTCACCTAATGGCTATGTGTAAAGTACTTTTTATCATGTCCTAAAAATTAGAACTAAGTTGGTATAAGCTGTCTGGTTATTTTTAAATAGTTTATAGTAACAATCATTTCATTCATCCAACATTTACCAATAGCCACTCTGCGCCAGGTGCCATGCTAGGTCCTATACAATATACAAATTGTTTTTTAAGCATTCAGCATTCTACTTTTAACACAGAAAGCAGTCTAAGAGAGGTCAATCCAGATAGCTGCACCCCCATATTCACAGCAGCATTATTTACAGTAGCCAAGACATGGAGACAACCTGAACACACACACACACACACACACTATGGAGTATTATTCAGCCATAAAAAATGAAGAAACCCTACCATTTGTGACAATATTGAGGGACCTTGAAGGCATTATGCTAAGCGAAATAAGTCAGAGAAAGACAAATACTGTATGATCTCACTTATATGTGGAATCTAAAAAAAAAAAAAAAAAAAACAAACTCAGAAAAAGAGATCAGACTTCTGGTTACCGAAGGTGGAGGAGAGAGGGAAGGGGAATTGAAGGAAGATGGTCAAAGGTACAAACTAACAGTTATAAGTTAAGTAAGTACAAGGTATGTCAGGTACAACACAGTGTTACAGTAGTAACGCTGCTGTATGATAGGAAATGATAGGAAAGTTAAGAAAGTAAATCCTGAGAGTTCTCATCACAAGGAGAAAGGTTTTTTTTCCTTTATTCTTGTCTTCTTTCTTTTCTTTTTATTGTATCTATATGAGAAGATGAATGTTAGCTGAACCTATTGTGGTAATCATTTCATAATTATGTAAGACAAACCTTCATGATATATGTTTTAAATTTAAAAAGAGAGAGAGGGCTTCCCTGGTGGCGCAGTGGTTGAGAGTCTGCCTGCCGATGCAGGGGACATGGGTTCGTGCCCTGGTCCGGGAGGTTCCCACATGCCGCGGAGCGGCTGGACCCGTGAGCCATGGCCTCTGAGCCTGCGCTCCGCAATGGGAGAGGCCACAGCAGTGAGAGGCCCGTGTACCGCAAAAAAAAAAAAAAAAGAGAGAGAGAAGAGAGGGAGGTGAATCCTTTAAGGAAATAAATATGTGGAGACTGAATCCATTTAATATGCTCACATAATAGCAACAATGATGACATTACACTTACTGCTTTGCTTGGGCAATAATAAATGTTAGATGTATTAGAAAATGATATCTGCATCTGCCCCATGAAGAGGTGATTGTGTGAATGATCTCTGTGAGGCCAGTGCTAAAAGTGATACTGCCAAGTATCACAAGCGTACCTGAGCCTCTCTCTCCTTGTTTCAGGACCTTGGGCTACACCATTTCTAGAGAAACCCAGAACCTACAGGTGCCTTACTTTGTGGATAGAAACTTTGACAAGGCCTACAGAGGAGCATCTCTGCGTGACCTGGAGAAGACGATAGAAAAGGATTACATTGATTACATCCAGACAAGTTGTTGGAAGGAGAAACAACAAAGTAAGATGCTCTAAAAGGGGCTTCAGCTGGTGCCATGCTTCCAACCTGAGGCATCCCAAGCTTCCTGATCCCTTCTCTCTCCTTGTTTGAGCTACTCATGTTTACGTGAACAGGGATAGGACAGAGGCCCATTCAGGATATTACCAAAAAAGGGAAGTTTATTGACAGGATACATGTGGCCAGGACTGGGAAATCTTAGGAACTTCGGCAGTACTAGTTGCCTATCTGTCTGTCTGTCTCTGAGTCTCTACATCTCTCTGCCTATCTGCCCTCTCTCCTCTCTCTGCCAACTTCTTTGCTTTTTCAAGCTCTCCTCCTTCACAGCCTTAATTTGCCATGGCTTATTTTGGTTGCTACCCTCCTATTCACTCTCCCAACTTCCCCAACCCCACAAGTCATTGGCCCCTTTCTACATCACAAGTTTCCTGTTTAAGTAGCTCGCTGGTTTGGTCCATGGTTTCCTAATTTCACATTTCCCAGAGGGAAATCTGATTGATCCAACCTAACCAAAGTTTTATAGGTTGTTGTTATTGAGTTCGGTGCCCCTTCTCTTCCCCTCCAATCAGCTGTGGCCACACAGAATAAAAGCGACTCTCCCAGGAGCAGGCCTTCCACACTGTTTCCCTGGAGACAATGGGGGTGACAGTGTTGGCTTCCAAACCCAGTGAGTGTTCATGGGGAGTACACACACACACACACACACACACACACACACACACACACACACACACACACACACACACACACACACACACACACACACACACACACACACACACACACACACACACACACATATCCATTAGTAATTGTATCTTATAAAACTTGGCTTTGGTTAATTTTTAAAAAGCAAACTAACTCATTTTTTAAAACCTTGTCTGTCACTGGGTATTGTTAAACATCTAACAGTGCCTGATAAATTTAGATCCTCAGTCACAGTGCTGCTAAGCCCTCGCTGACCCATCATGCATCCCAACTCCACCCCAAGTTAGTCTCTCCTTCCTCTGTGTTTTTAAAGCACTTTGCTCATCCTGCTAAGACAGTGCCACCCTCACCATGTTAACATGTTCTGTAGGTACATGACAGTCTCCCTGCTGGACTCTGGGCTCTCTGAGGGCAAAAACCATGTCTTACTAATTTTGTGTCCCAGGCCCTTGGCACAGTCTTTGCTTCAGAACAGATGCTCCACAAATGTCTTTTGAAGAGAGGATTCTCAGGACTGGAAGACAGTGAAACTGCTGAGGACTAGGAATCACTGAGCAGGGCCAGTGTCCTAACCCTGCCCCTGAGGGACCTTATCTCTGCCGTCTACTCCTGTAGGGCAGAGCCCACCTGACCTCTCAGGTGCATTAGGAGCTTGGTAGGCAATGACTTGGATGTAAGGGGGAATTCAGCAGGAGGAGGAAGTTGCTTTTTTATTGAAAAAACTGAGGGGTCAGGAAGTACCCCTACCCACTGTTAAACTAGGTTTTGCAAGTTTCAAAAATCAGGAAAGAATTTTGGAGCAAGATAGAGGCCTTACACTTAAAGGCATTATAAACGTGGATCCAAATCAGGTGAAGGCCACAGTGTATGTCCTAAGAGTCTCCATTATTTTAGACTCTGAGAGGGTTTTGAAATTATGCAGAGGGCTCATGGTAAGGATTACACCTAAGGTGGCTTCTAGGCTTTTGTCGCCATCCTCATGAGGCCTACTTTCAGGGCTTTGGCACTCTCCAGGTATAAACAGATCCAGTGGGTGAGCATGATGCGTGTACCCACAAGTTCCAACCCGGGGGTTATCAGCACACACCCCTTAAAAATCTATTTCTGGCATTTAAGGATGGTGGCCATCCGGAGCCTCCACACAACCCAAGTGCCATTTGAGAACAAGCAGCATCTGCCCTCCGGATCCAGCAGCAAGTGCAGCCAGCATGGTTAAATTTAGCACATGGAGGTTGTAAAAATAAACCCGCTTGAGAACAAAGTTCACTCTTGGCAAAATACCTAATGGAAACTGTTTTTAGCAAAGTTAGCCACTGTCTTTTAAAATCTTTTGTTAATTTCTTTTCTCTGCTTTCTTCCTCCCAAGGAGGTTGTATGGATTATAGAAGATGGTATGAGTATAACGCTTAGCATGGTGTCTGGCATATAGTAAGTGTTTGGATCCTGACCGAATCCAGACCTTGCTTGGCCTTGCTTGACTGGATGCAGCACTGTCTTATGAGGCTGGATCATGATGGTCGTTGGGATCTGTCAGGGTCTTCCAGCTGTCAGGACTCTGATCTGGGCTGTCATGCAGAGTTTTTTGTTTTTTGTTTTTTTGCTGTATGCGGGCCTCTCACTGTTGTGGCCTCTCCCGTTGCGGAGCACAGGCCCTGGACGCGCAGGCTCAGCGGTCATGGCTCACGGGCCCAGCTGCTCTGAGGCATGTGGGATCTTCGCGGACTGGGGCACGAACCCGCGTCCCCTGCATCGGCAGGCAGACTCTCAACCACTGCGCCACCAGGGAAGCCCATGCATGCAGAGTGTTTTTGAGAGAGGCTTTGGGACTTGCCTCTCTTGGCAATTTGCCTGAGTCAGCTTACCTTGAAGGTGCAATGCTCTGTCCATCTATTACACTGGCATTCAGGGCACGGGAAACATTTTGCAGAGAAGAAAAGATGTTCTCTTGATCCTGCCCCTGCCAAAGATTTTGTTTTTTCTTAGAAGTTATTGAATATTAACAGAACTTGTGAAAAGTAACATATTCATTGAGTTGACCTTTTGTTCATTGAAGTGCAAAAGGATTCACTGGCAGTTTGGAGAGAAGTTTCTCCAAGCATGATCATGGGGGTGTGGGACATAGTTCCTTGAAACACTGCCCTTGTGCAAGGTCATTGCTCTAGAGCAAGGTCATTGCTCTCAATCTCTGGAGCATTGAAAACTGGTTTCAATGAACTTTAAAAAAGCAACGTCATGTTTTGAGAAAAGCATTCATATATGTGCAGTTCTCTTTCATCAGCTTATTACAGTGGTTGTCAGTGTATAAAACAGTAAGAATCACTAGCCCTTAATGTTTTCTGGAATGAGATTTCAGGCAATGAGACATTTGGATAAGGTCAGTAACAAAAAACCTAAGGAAATCGTTTCAAGGAAAAGCAAAGCCATAGGATCTGCTCTATGTACTGGTGTAACTGTGACTCAGAGGACCAAAGGGACAGCCTGATTTCACAGAGCCCTCTTGAACAGGTTTCCCACATGCCAAAGAAGCCAGACAAATGGAGTCAGTGCCTAGCTCTGGGCAGAACGAAGGAGCAGAGGGCTTTCATTTGGGTGCAGTGTATGATCCGCCATGAAGCCACGTCACCTGCGAGGATGCCTGTGTGGGGGGCAAGCTCTGGCTGGCGCGCACTGCAGGCCCCACGCCGCGGGGTGAGAGCACATTGTTCTAGAGCCTAGGAGACCCCCTGTTTGCCAAGCAACTGCTGGGCCAGGGCTCAACCTCTGAACCCCCATCACAGAGGGTGGGTTTTCATGCATACCCACCCCTCACCCTGGAGTCCTGCACTTAATCTGCACTTTGGGCCTTACTTGGTGTGAACAGAACCATTGTGAGCAGAAATGCCTGTATTTTGGTTGATAGAGACTTATTCAGAAACCACTGCGCATTGTTCCCTCTGGCTAGCTATTAAGTCCTGTTTCCAGGCAGTTTGCTGATTAATCAGACAGGTGCCTCTTGTTCCACCAAGAAAAACAAAATCTGTCAGCAAGATGACTAAGAATGGATAGACATATTTCAGAATGATTAAAATAGCATTTTCACAAGTGTGGTCCTTTAAACATTGAGTAGCTGCCTGCTATTTGAGGCTTTCAGAAGCCACGCAGGCCCTCGAAGCATGCCATCATGTTAATACACAACACGTCTCTGGAGTTGCTTTTCAGGTATTCCTTCCTACGAATGTCTCTGAAACTATACAAAAGAATAAAAAAGAGAGGCAGCCAAACCACTGTTGAGTCCGGGAGGACAGCAGAGATTATATTCTGGTTAAAAATAGAATGACTTTCTCCACCATGAAGAGAAAATGAAATACGTTTCTTCGAGGAGACAGAGGTCACCGGATCCAGATGATTTCACTTTTAAAAGAGCCCAGCAGCCTTTGGCCTTTGAGTTAGGGGCCCCACATGTGGTGAGGGAATGAAGAACGCCGCCAGCAACCTGGCCTTCTATAGAAGCGTGCCTGCCGGTGGAGGGCTCTGTGTCGGTCCGCATATATGAGTTATGATCCAGCAATGCAGAGGGAAGGATGAAGCAGCTGTCTTTGTTTCAGATGACAGGAACAGGCGATTGGACTCCATTCTCTCCCAACTGCCATCTGAATACCATTCGTAGGAAAGCCCTGAAACAGGGTCTCCTCTTACCGCACGCGTGCAGGTTTCCTAAGTCTGGTGCCAAATGTTCTATTGATAAGAACTAAGTCCAGTGCTTTTGTAATAGAGCACAGATACTGTTGGACTTCAGGATCACAGGTGTCCCTTAATCCTCAGCACCTGGTGTAGCGTAGCTGCCTGATACGTGTTTCTTGAGTAAATGAGTGTTTCTTAAGTTTAATTGAAAGAAAAAGCATTAAAGTAAAAGGAGCTTTGCTTCCAGAAGTATTGAAGTGAAACAGAGGAGCTCAACTTTCTTCATGAATTGTTACCTCTTTTATCTTTCAGAGTCAGAGTTGACCAATTTGGCAGGATTATACAGAGATGAACGATTGAAACAGAAGGCAGAGTCACTGAAACTTGAAAACTGTGAAAAACTTTCCAAACTGATTGGCCTACGCAGAGGTGGCTGAGAGGATGGTAGTCCTATGCAGGCTCGGGGTTTTGCTACGTGTTACTGTTTATGTTCCTAATTCCACTGTATAATACAAAATTAGGAAATGATGAACATTTTACAATTTGCTAACTTTGTTTGGTGGGCAGGGTTGGAGGTGCTTCAGCATGGAGCCAGACTTGTCATCACAGACTCCTTCCCGGGGATTGGCTCTGGGGGCCAGGAGCAGGTCATCTAAATTGAATTAATGGCAAAGCATTAGATTCAGCCCCCTGCTCTGCGCCTACCCTGCCTCTAGAAAGGTAGTTCAGGGCACCCCAGAGCAGATTCATATTTTCTTTCTTCTTCCCTTCAGTGAAGTCTCAATAGCCAGTCATTCCTAGGCTTAGCCAAAGCAGCTTAATATTGGTTGTTTACAATGTGCACTGAGAATTATACCTCTCCCTTCATTAGAGTCATCGTCTCCCCACCAGATTCAGCTGTTGGAACAACTCAACTTTCCATTTTCTAAGGGAAATGTGGAGAAATGTAAACTGTTTTAGTCCACAGTTTTCTATTTGTCTAATCTCTGTTCAGAGTTACTAGCATTAGCAAACTGCCTAATTTGAGTTTCTTTTACTTCCTTAACCCTCTCTCTTGTAGAGAGCCCAGAAATTAAGTTATTGAGTGAAACAGTTCAATGGACATGGAAGCAGGGGCCAGGGGTGAAGGTAAAATGCAAGACTAAGTCTCAGCTGCTCAGTGCAGGTTCCCTAGTCCATCACAGAACTCAGAGAATGTTCTTTTTGACATTTCCCCTTGCAGCATCACACTTGAGCTGAGTCCCTACACCCCACAGAGGTACAGTGGTCAGACCTAAGAGGAGGCACTGCCAGCCAGCTGGGCTGTTTGCTCAAGCCTAGAGATAGGAGGCAAAGACCCTCAGTCTGAGGCTATGGGGGTCTGGCGTTGGCCCCAGCAGTCACTTTGTTTAACCCAGTGCCCTGTAGTTTGTGATAGGAGATGCTTTTTCATGTAGTCAACATTTGTTGAGTGCCTGGTATGGAATGAGAACATTGGCCCAGAGAGGATGCATGGTTGAACTGGGTCACACAACTTGTTGTGACAGAGCTAGATGGTAGGCCGACTATCAAGTAGGAAGTGTGTGATCATCCCCATTGCTCAGGTAATTCTAGCCATATTGGTTAAAGCAGAATCTTTCCCAAGGATGCTCCTCCCCCCACCCTGGGATCCTGTATCCTTTCTATGGCAGTGCTATATCCGCTCAGGACACCTCTCTACACCACTTCTGTGTACAAAACAAAAACAGGCAGCTCTTCCCACTGGTGACAAGGAGGACGGAAGTTGTTGCCTGGACTGTGTGGTTCTGGGCCTTCCTGTGGAGGTGAGCTACCAGGATTGAGCTGCCCAGATTATATCATGAATCTGAACCTGGAAGGATCAGTAGGTAAATGTAGTCTACACTCCATGTTTTCTTCGGGATGGAAGAAAAGTTCCTGTTGGAAGGAGAGTCTACGTTAAAACTTGTTTCCAAAGTAGAGTTTCTCGTTTCAGATGCATAGCCGTGATTTAGGCAGATGTATCTAGTATTGTCCCACGTGTGGGCATCCCACAGGGTCAGGAGATGAGTCCAGAGGTAAAGAGTGGGACTTTGGTGGCTGGTAGGGGCACCTACTCAGCTGTAGGGAGGGAGAGCAGCTCCAGAGATAGTCAGATTTTGTCACCCAATGAAGTCTATCCTCCTGGGTTTTGGGGGGCTTCCTTGATCCCCTCTGAGTGACTGAAGGGATTTACATGGTAAAATGTGCCTGTGGGCCAAATGAGCTATAGAAAGTTGTTTTCCTGTACACACAAAAATCAAAGCTCCCCTGTCCCCAACCCCAATCTCTGCTAGAAAATGGGCCCTAATTAAACTGACTTAACAAGGTACAAGACTCTGCTCTAGATGCCCGTGAATAGTGTAGTCACACCTGGATTTCATGGCAGAGATGAGTTATCTGTGATGATACTAAATAGAGGCAATACTAACTCACTTCATTAAATGTCAGGTCTGTTGTCTGTTTTTATAGCACTGATGGTACTGTTTTATTTATTACCTAATAGACTGCAACACTCACATCTGGTTTTCCTGAAGGGAATGGTATTTGCTTTGGGTTGAAGGATAGTTTAATCTATTTGGTACTGTCCAGAATATTGTTAAACTATAATTTCCTGGGTTGCATTTTAGATGGGTTGTCTGCATGGTGGTAAAATAAGCATTTTCCTCTTGCCTACATCATTTGGAAAGTTTTTATTATATATAAACTCTCTAGGCATGGCGTATTCTTGCTCTCAGAACTTGGCATGCAACTCTAGACTATTTCTGTGAGCACAAATGCAGACTGGAGATGCGTGATGGGAGTGGGGCTAAGAAATAGGGCTTGAGGCTCGAGCAGAAGGCGAAGCTCTTGTAAGAATGGAAGTGCCCTCTGCACTAAATGATCAACAGTGAGGAAGGTGGGATGAAAACCCTTCTCATCACAAGGGGCACTGCAGTTTAAAGGAATCCGTGTCCCCAGATTAGCAACCCTGGGGTTCATCTGCTCAAACTAGAAGACTTCTGAACTTCCTTGATCAGCTCCAGGCCTCACAGCTTGGGAGAAGTGTCCAGCAAGAAAATGCCATTGCTGTTCTTTCTGTTGGAAACTATTAGAAATTACGCCGAACTCCAAACCCCACTGGAACGTGGAATCCAGCAGCCTAGCCAAGCTATGTGTTACTCTCATTTACATCCTCACACTCAGGACTGGCTTTGTGAGGAGGCACTGTTGGGATTCCAGAGCTTTCTGTTACGAATAGCCACACACGCGGGTTCATTGTCTGCATGCACTGTTCCTCACAGGAGCTAGCGCTTAATTAGTATTTATTTTGGATTCCTTTAAGGTATAAGCTTAGTGTCCTAATATATTTATTTTTGGAAAGGACCAACTTATTATACATCTTATTTTTTGAGCCTGCATTGTTGATAACCTCGTGCAGTGACCACCAAGTAACTATATACCTGTGTGTTACATATTGATTACATCTTTTGCATCACATTCAGTATTTGGAATTAAAGATGTGAATGTTCTGTGACCAGAGCCAGGTTTGACACAGATGGAATCAGCTCCTGGTGGAGTAAGAATCCTGAAAAATCTGGTCACCTGATCCATTACATCTGGATTGAGTGTATTTTAACAGAAATAAATTAAATGGTTTTATATAAAAAGAATGGCTTTATATTTTTCCTTTGTTCTTTTACCTTTGCCCATGGCACCCGTAGGTACTGCATATTGCCTGACTCCTTGGAGCCACTTAGGACTAGACAGGCTGTTGACCTCTGCTCCAGTGTTCCCTCATACATCAATGGAATTATTGGTGTTTAGCATAATAGATAGCATTGGTGGCATCACCAATTCAATATTTGTTTTCCATCAGATGTCAGCAGCTGCAGCATATTACAGCCAATGTACACATCAAATCTACTTAGCATCTGAACATCAGGTGTTATCCCAGTTCCTTGCTGGCTTTGTTCCTAACGGTCCTCAGTTAGGGTAGTCTTGGTTTAGGAATACAGGACATTGTTAATGTAATAATAATACATTTCATGTGAAGAAATATTAAGGTGATATTCAATTCAGCAAAGATGGAGAACCTACTATGTACCAGGTGGGCTGAACTTTTGGGATGGGGGTCAGGAAACAAGTGAGACCCAGTACCATGGCTCCTGGAGTTCACATCTAATGGGGGAGCCAATTAGACAATGCTCCCCAGTGGGATGAATGTCAAAGGGGAGACCAAAGGAAGCTTGGGAATCTATAACAATGGGATTTAATCCAGGATGGAGGATCAGTGAAAGCAATTCTGAGGAAAAGAGATTTGAAATGTAATCATCCTTCATACAGAGTGCAGTGATTTTTTTTTAAATGGGGATAGAAGCAACACCATTGGAGTGCTCCCATTTCCACAAATAGCACCACCATCCATCCAAATATGAAGTCAGAAGCCCAGGAGACTTTGTGTGGTAGACTTAATTTGGTGTCCTCCAGTGGACCACACCTAATATTCATGACCTTGTATAGTCCCCTTTCTGACCCAGGCTGGCCTTGATCTTTAATCAATAGAATGTGGCAAAAACAGCAGCTTGCATTTTTGCACTTAGGGGAAACCAGCTTCCATTTAAGTCCCACCACCCTGAGACCACCAAGCTAACCACATGGAGAAGCCATGCAGAGGAGAACCAAACAACTGAGCTGGCAGCAAGAACTGAACCCAGACACAATCTGAGCCAAACTGGTTGCCACCCACGCTGATGATCACAGCAGAAATGAGCTGCCCTGCCAAGCCTGGTTCAAACTGCAGAACCATGAGCAAATAATACACTGGCTCATGTTTGTTTCTTTTTTTTTTTTTTGGCCACGCCGAGCGGTATGTGGGATCTTAGTTCCCCGACCAGGGATTGAACCCGCGGCCCCTGCATTGGAAGCGCAGAGTCTTAACCACTGGACCACCAGGGAAGTCCCCTGGCTACTGTTTTAAGCCATTACATTTTGTGGTAGTCTGCAGCAGTAGATAACCAAACACCTCGACTCCCTTTTTCCCATATCCCCTCCATCATTAAGTCCTATAAATTCTACCTCCAGAACATCCTAAATCCATCTTCTCTCTTCATCTCCTCTGATACCATCTGACTCCCAAATACCATCCACTTTCTCTGACCAGAAACCACTGCAGTAGCTGCCTAAGTAGTCTGTGCATTTACTTAGGGCCATCTCCAATCTGTACACCTTGCTGCAACCAGAGAGATCTTTTCAAAGCATAAATTATAGCATATCACCCTCTTGTTTAAAATACTTCAGTACCTTTCTTTTGCCCCTGTAATAAAAATCAGCAAAGTCTTCAGTATGGCCTAATACTTAACAAGGCTCTACCAAGTTTCTGGCCGCTACCCCTGCTTGTCCTGTACATCTTTTTCTTTTCTGCCATACTAGCCTTTTAGTTACTACACTATGCCAACCCTTTTGCCCGAGGGACTTTGTATATACTATTCACTCTTTCTGGAAGCCTTTCCCATTCACTTGCCCCTGCCTCCTTTGCAAAGTGCCTCCTGGTTACCTTAATAGGTTTCATTCAGCTCAAACATCTCTTCCTCACACCTGACACCCCAGGCTGGGCTAAATCTCCTTTTAAATTATTCTCATTCCTCTCTTTCTTGTACCTCTCATAGCTATAATGCTATTTACTTGAATAGTGACTTAAACTGGGATTTATTTGGGTGTTTATTTGATTATTATCTGTCTCCCCCATTAGACTAAGTTCCAGTCTGGTATTATCTGAACTGAACCTTGAAGGAAATGACATGTCACCTGTCAGGACTTCCTCTGGAAGTACAGCTCAAATTCTTTGAAACTACTCCTATCAAAAGGTAGGATGGGGCTTCCCTGGTGGCGCAGTGGTTGGGAGTCCGCCTGCCAGTGCAGGGGACGCAGGTTCGTGCCCCGGTCCGGGAGGATCCTGCGTGCCGCAGAGCGGCTGGGTCCATGGGCCATGGCCGCTGGGCCTGCGGGTCCGGAGCCTGTGCTCCGCGGGGGGAGAGGCCACGGAGGTGAGAGGCCCATGTGCCGCAAAGAAAAAAAAAAAAGGTAAGACATGTCCCCACTGCTTGAATACGGACTCTGTGGTTCCTTGACGAATAGGGTTGGGCAGAAATGACACTATGCCAGTTTTTAGGCCCAGGCCTTAAGAAAACTGGCATCTCTCATTTCGTCACTTTGTGTTTTGCTTTTGTTTTTGTTTTTGGAACCCGGGCCCCCGGCAGTGGAAGCACAGAGTCCTAACCACTGGACCACTAGGGTATTCCCTCTGTTTCATCACTTTGGATGCTTTCTTTTAAACCCAATCACCATGCTATGAGAAAGCCCAAGTGGCGCATGGTGAGGAACCAAGAACCTTGGTCCTGAGTTTTAGATGAGCTCCCAGCTGACAGCACCAACTTGCCAGTTACGCGAGTGAGCCGTCCTGGAAGTGGAACTTCTCATACCCTCACCCCCCACCCCACTAACCATCCCAGGCATAGAGCATAAATAAGCTTTCACTATTGAACCCTGCCCAAAGTGAAGATTCTTGAGCAAGGTGATTTTCTTAAGCTGTAAATTTTGGGTGATTTGTTAATACAGCAGTAGATAACCAGGACATCAACCAGTATGACAAGCCTGTGCAGAAAGGCAGCACTTCCCAGGGCAGGATCACAAAGCTATCTGTGATGTCATGTTATTCTGAGCTTTGCTGAGCCCCAGCTGGCTAAGAACCTGTAGTTTTTGTTGACATAGAGTGGGAGTCCGTGGCAATCCCCAACCAGGGTGTCCATGCTAGTATGCAGGGTGCGGACCTGGATCCAGGGTTCTCTCTTTGCTCATAACTTCCCATCCTCAGGAACTGGCTGCTGGAGCCTTTTAGGGTTTTGCCCTAAATGTGGAGGGCAGCTGGCGGAGGTGAATGTTGAGTGGCAAGGGAACATCAAGCAGCACCTCCTAAAAGACCCTAGAGAGGGGACAGAGTCCATGGGGAGATTCAGTGATCGCTGCCCCAGAGCAATGTGCAGCTTTGTCCAGGGTAATTCAAAGGAGCATTCACATTTGAAAGACAAAGTTCCTAGAGGTCTCTGTCCTGAGGCACATAAACCACAGAGCACCCTAGAGTCCCATGATATCCAATACAGTAGCCACTAGCCAAATATGACTATTTAAATTTATTTATTATTTATTTATTTATTTACTTTTGACTGCGTTTGGTCTTTATTGGTGTGCCTGGGCTTTCTCTAGTTGCAGTGAGCGGGGGCTACTCTTCCTTGAGGAGCATGGGCTCTAGGCACACAGGCTTCAGTAGTTGCAGCACGTGAGCCATTGTGGCTCACGGGCTCTAGAGCCCAGGCTCAGTAGTTGTGGTGCACGGGCTTAGTTGCTCCGTGCATGTGGGATCTTCCCGGACCAGTGTTCGAACCCGTGTCCCCTGCATTGGCAGGTGGATTCTTAACCTTTGCACCACCAGGGAAGTCCCTGGCTATTTAAATTTAAATTTTAATTGGAATTTTAAAAAATTTAAAAAGCAATTCCTCAGTCACCTGAGCTACATTTCAAGTACTGCTGAGCCACGTGAGGCTACTGGCTGCTGGTACTGGATGGTGCAGAACATTTCCATCAGAGAAATTCTGTTGGACTCTACAGCTCTAGGCCCTTAAAAACTGATCAACAGAGGTGGCCTTGCCCTCAAGGACATGAGAACAGACACAATAAAAAAGGAAAGATAAAACAAGGGCTACCACTGGGAGAGCCACAGGAATGGCCATGTTTGTTAGGTCATAACATCCAGCCAAAAAGAGGCACCTAAGCAGCTAAGGAGAGCAGCCTAAGTGGCTTACCTGAAATTTCAACTTCCCTTTGTGGTCATCGACAACATTTTTTCCAAACTCCTTCTTATTACAGTCATTTCCTACTTGGGGGTTTCAAATTCCATAACTTCAGAATCCATTATGTTCAACCAAAATGCATCACAGCATCACGGTTAAGAACATGGACTCTGGAATCAGACTGCCTCTGTCAAAACCCTGTTCCAAGGCTCACTAGCTTGGGTGACCTTGGCTTATTGGGTTATTCATTCTCATAGAACCTGCATTTTCTCATCTGTAAAATGTGGACATTAGAACCTACTTCACAAGGTTATTGTGAGGATCACATGAAATAACACTAATAAGGCATAATGGTGTCATGAAATAGTGAATACTCGATAAATATTAGCTCTGGTAATAGCTAATATCTAATAGCCTGAGCGTAATCTTATTTGGGTTTCAAAACGAGCCCTCAGGGCTTCCCTGGTGGCGCAGCGGTTGAGAGTCCGCCTGCCGATGCAGGGGACCCGGGTTCGTGCCCCGGTCCAGAAGGATCCCACATGCCGCGGAGCAGCTGGGCCCGTGGGCCCGTGGGCCATGGCCGCGGAGTCTGCGCGTCCGGAGCCTGTGCTCCGCAACGGAAGAGGCCGCAGCAGTGAGAGGCCCGCGTACAGGAAAAAAAAAAAAAAAAGCCCTCAATGAGGATTGGTGGGGATGTGTGATCACCTTATCCTTCCCTGCCTCCATTTTACAAGTCTCCTTTATGCCTGACTTCAGTTCTAATATCTTCAGGCTCTTCAGGCTGTCCAGAGCCTGGTATCAGAATGTGAGGACTCTTATCTTGGGTGAAGCCACTCTCCTTTTCTATTCTTGAGCTTCCCTTCATTGCTTAGGCTCAGGCCCCCTAAGTACTAAGTGTGTTCCTAGGAGGAATAAAGATCACAGGAGGCTGGAGTCTCATACTATGGGGAAAATGTAGAGATTAAAGTGGAATAAAGAGACATGTGAAGCTAAATATGCAGGGGTTGTCTCAGCTGACCCTTGCTTCAGGGTCTTGGGCCCTGGGAGAAGGGTGAGGGCTGGTGTCTGAGTGTTGCCTGCCCCTCAGCCCTTACAGTAAGTATAAGCCGGGCCCTGCCCGCTCCTCAGGACTGCATGAGAAACATATCATATAATAGATGTGCAAATTCCCTATAAACTTAAATTACTAACGGTGTTGGAGGTTCTCTTACCCAGGTGGCTCCTCTAAGAGAGCGGCTCCTTTAAGAGGCGGGCCCCATCCCTGCTAACAAAGGAAGTCCCCGCCCCTGGTTGCCAGGGTGCTTTGTGGCGTCTCATTTTCATTGGTGAGCGTCAGCGGGGAGGCAAGCCGCGGCAGCCATTTCCAACGAGCTGGCGGGGGCGAAAGATGGGGACGCCCGTCGGGTGGTCGCAGGGGGGTTCAGGATCAGTGTGTCTCGCCTTCGATCAACTGCGGGACGTGATTGAGGCTCAGGAGGAACTGATCCACCAGCTGAGGAACGTGGTACGCAACCAGAAGAGCTGGGGGATGCCGGACTGGACGCCTAAGTGGTGGGGGCGGGGCCAGACGCTGTCCCGATGCCAGGGGCGGGCCGAGAGCACATTGCCAATGGCGTCATCACGAGGAGGCGGGGCCCAGATGTGTTCCGGCTGGTAGAGGTGGAGCCAAAAGGGGGCAGTGTCTCGTGAATATTTACCGGGGAATTTTAGTCAACGCCAAGTTGTTTCCTACTCTCTTTGACTGGTTGTGCAGGGCCTGATAGATATGCCCATCTATTCGCTGAGCTTTAGTTTCCCCATTTCTTTTTTTTTTTTTTTTGGCCTCGCCACATGGCTTGCGGGATCTTAGTTCCCTGACCAGGGATCCAACCCCGGCCTCTCGCAGTGAAAGCTGGAGTCCTAACCACTGGACCGCCAGGGAATTCCCAATTTCCTCATTTCTAATTGAAGATGACTTCACTGACTTGCCAAGGCCCTTGTGTGCAGAGTAACTATAACATCCTTCCTATTATGGAATCCCCTCCCCATGAAGAGTGCAGTAAGCACAGAATTGGCTCTTCACATGTTGACTTAAAGGCTTCCAATCCCTTTATGTCCCTTTGCTTTTGCTTTTTTGGTCAAACCCCCGTTCATGTGTGCAAAGTATTGGAGCCACAGATTACATGGACAGGCATGGTAAAACGCTGGCCAACTGGAGTTCATGGTTTTTCTGTTTTGTTTTTTATCTGGGTAAGAAGGTGGGGACACATAAAACTGACTTCACATCTATTTCTTTAACGGTAGTATGCAGCTCTGGACACTGAATTACCTGCATACCTTTAGGTACCCAGGTCTTTCTGTTGGCAGCTGGCCTTTGCATGTGTGTTCTCACCGTCTGGAACACTTCTTTTCCATCCTCTTCTTCTGGCCCACCCCTATTTAGCAGTCAGATATCAAGTTGACATCCCCTTCCCTTCAAGCTGTTCTGACCCTTCCCCAGGCGGGTCAGGGGCCTCCTCTGGGAACCTCCATCATAGCACACACCATGTTAGAAGTGGTGGCCATGGGCTGTCTTCTCCATGAGACTTCTTGCTACTTGAGGGCAGGACATAGAGCTGAGCATCAGTGAATCTTGTGGAATGAACTCTCCCTTTCCTGGGCCCCAGTGTCATCCTAGGTGCCCTGGGCATCCCATTATCTATTCTCAGTCCTGGTCCCGAGAGAAACCCCTACCACCCCAGCCCCTCCCTGAGCCAGCCTCTGTTGCAGATGGTTCTCCAGGATGAAAATTTTGTCAGTAAAGAAGAGTTCCAGGCAGTGGAGAAAAAGCTGGTGGTAAGTGATGGCCTCTGTCAGCTTCTAAGCTTCCCCCATTTCCCAGGATCCCTGTGATTGGGTAGAGTCATTGAGTATTAGCCTCTGAGAGCCTCCAGCCCCAATAGTAAGGACAGAATCTTCCTGTACCCTGGATTCTATGTGCCATTCTGAGAAAGGGGGCTGGTTAAGGGAGCCTAGGAGACCCAAAGTGGCTTGGGATAATGAGGTCACTGCTGCTGCCCCTGCAGGAAGAGAAAGCTGCCCATGCCAAGACCAAGGTTCTCCTGGCCAAGGAAGAGGAGAAGTTGCAGTTTGCCCTCGGAGATGTAGAGGTGCTGTCTAAACAGCTGGAGAAAGAGAAGCTGGCCTTTGAAAAGGCGTGAGTGGGCCTTGGTAGTGGGGGAACGGTTGGGGGTCCCATCTGCCCATCAGCCTTCCCACCCTTTCTTATCTTCTCCACTCAGGCTCTCCAGTGCCAAGAGCAGAGCCCCGCAGGAGTCCAGCAAGAAGGACCAGCTAATCACCAAGTGCAATGGTAGGCGGGAGGCCCACGCTCCCTCCCATGCTTACGTACGTGGGCTCTTCCCTCACAGCCCAGTGCCGGTGTTCAGGGCAGGGTTTCACCCCAACTTCTGCCCCTGGCTGAGGATAAAGGCAAGCCCAGGTGGGCCACACCTTCGCAAAGGCCTTCAGGGACCAGGCAGGCCACGGAAATGAGGGAAGTAGTTGGTGTACAGTATTCTTCATGGCCATAAAGGAATGGGCTCGCTCCCATTTTTCTTGAAACATATGACCTTCTTAGCCTACCTTTTTGTTTTCCCACTTTTGGTGACTATTAGAAATAGTGTACTTGACTTATAACTCTGTTACCAGAGGAACAACGGGGCAATCACAGTGCTGTGTGGAATCTGACCCTTAGTTTCAGTGTTGGGGACCCACTAGGAGGAGTGGGGACTGTGGTAATGTGGAGAACCATGCCCCCTCTCAAGGGCCTAGAACCTCTGCCGTAGGAATAGGGGCCCAGTACTGTCAGATCTTTAAAAAAGAAACTGGAGACCACATTTTAATGGAAGCTTTTCTGACTTTTTAGGGTTGGCAACTGATTTAAAAATTTTTAAAATATTGTATGGGCCAAGGAAAATATGTCTGTGGGCCATTAAGTTTCAACTCTGCTCTATGCAGATGCCTGTGGCCACCTGTTGACTCAGTTGGTGCTCTGAGTTGTGGGGCACTTTCAGTGAGCTACCCAGTGTCCTGAGACCTTAGGACCCCCTTTCATTTTCCCAGAATGCTAAACTCCCCTTACCTAGTTTAAGAAGTAGATGTGGGGCTTCCCTGGTGGTGCAGTGGTTGAGAGTCCGCCTGCCGATGCAGGCGACACAGGTTCATGCCCCGGTCTGGGAAGATCCCACATGCTGTGGAGTGGCTGGGCCCGTGAGCCATGGCCGCTGAGCCTGCGCGTCCGGAGCCTGTGCTCCACAACAGGAGACGCCACAACAGTGAGAGGCCCGCGTACCGCAAAAAAAAAAAAAAAAAAAGAAGTAGATGTGAATTCCATATACAACATTTCCTTCATTCACTGCAGCATTCATTTCGAGTAGGCCAGAATTCAAGCCCAAAAGAGGTTCAGTGTCTCTCCTGATGGGCCCCCACCTGGAGCCTTGGGCACCCCCTACCCACCAATGCAGCCTTCTCTCTCCCCTGGTGAGTACTGTCACTGGAAAGATGCCAGCAGGCTGCCATCTTAATCTGGCCAAGTGGACTAACAAGCCTCATGGTTGTTTGATCAAGAGCTCCTGTTAGGGCTTCCCTGGTGGTGCGGTGGTTAAGAATCCGCCTGCCAATGCAGAGGACACAGGTTCGAGTCCTGGTCCGGGAAGATCCCACATGCCGCAGAGCAACTAAGCCTGTGCGCCACAGCTACTGAGCCTGCGCTCTAGAGCCCACAAGCCACAACTACTGAGCCTGCGTGCCTAGAGCCCATGCTTCGCAATGAGAAGCCACCGCAATGAGAAGCCCATGCACCGGAACAAAGCGTAGCCCCCGCTCACCGCAACTAGAGAAAAGCCCGCGCGCAGCGACGAAGACCCAATGCAGCCAAAAATAAAATAAATAAATTTAAAAAAAGAGCTCCTGTTAGGACCTCCTGGAGCCTAACAGGCAGTCAGTGCCTCCATACCCAAGGATGTTGGTCTCCTAGTCCTTCCCCTTTCCCTGGACATCCCCCCACTTCCCTAAAAGGAACCTAGGGTTCTTTCCTGGTGCTGCTAGAGGCCCTTCCTCTAGGACATTTCCTAGAGATCAGCCAGGGCCTCGGGGCTCTGCGACTGCTTGTGGAAGGTGTGTGAGTCACGGGGAGGAGCCTGGCTGCCTCCCCCAAGAAAGTCCTGAACTCCTCCAGTAGGGCATAAGCCCTCACATGAGGAGATCTGGTGACCTGAGCTACCCCCTGGCCTGTCTCCCACCCCCGCTACCTCCCTTTGCATGGTTCCAGTTTTACTCTTACATAGTTCCTTATTCTCAAAAGGCTTTTCTAACCATTCTCTCATTGGGTGCTGTTTATTCTAAATTTAGCTCTCATTTATTTTAAAAGAATCAAACACATTTATGATACTTTTTTTTTGCGTCCCGGGCCGGGGCACGAACCCGCGTCCCCCGCACCGGCAGGCAGACTCGCAACCACTGCACCACCAGGGAAGCCCTATGTTACTTTTTTCCCATAAGAACTTCACAGACAATCAGTTTGGATTCACTGGATGACCTGGGGAAGGAGGTTCAATAGTCCTGGTCCTGTGGCCCAGTGAGCCCATGTTTTCATTCTTTTCCTTCACCCATGTCTCTCTGTAACGTGTGCCTTAACTTTTTAATCAGATCTTCTCTTTTGAAACCTTCACTGCTTCAGTATATCTGCATTTTCAGAGCTTATGTTCTAGTTAATCTTTGTCCAGCCTTTAAAAGCAGTAGGATTTTCTTCCTTTGAGGATCAGAATTTTCCAGGACTCCCTGAGGGACATTATGTAAATGAAGCAACCCGAGATCCCTACAGCCTTACTGGATTTTAACCCAAGACACAAAACTTAAACGCTTGCTTCTAATGAGCACTTAATCTTTGCCACCACTGTCTCCCTGGGTCCTCCCCACCCGCCCTGTGGAATAGGGATCCTGTCTTCTCCCCTGAGGCCCTAACACAGGGCTGGGCATCCAGCTGGTCCTCAGTAGGTCTGGTTGGATTGAAATGACTGAACTAGGTGATGTTTCTAAGACCTAAAGGCCCAGGGGACATCCTGTTCATTCCACAAGTAAAAGTATTGTACATCTAGTACGTGCCAGGTACTATTTTAGGCCTTAGGGTTAAAGCCGTGAATAAAACAAAAAATCCTTGTCCTTGTGGACCTTATATCCTAGTAGAGGAAAAGACAAATGAGCAAAATGTATGGTCTGTGAGATATAAGTGCTAAGAAGGAAAATAAAGCAGGAAAAGGGGATAGGAAGTATTGGGAAGGGTTGTGATTTTAGACTAGGAAGGGTCTCACCAAGGAGGTGATATCTGTAAAGAGCAGCAGGAGTTGAGGGCAGGAGCCATTCATCCTCCTGCTTTTGGGCAGGGCTGACCATCTCTCTCCAAGGGCCCTTGCCTGCCCTCATGTGAGCTACCTGGTCCAGAATAGAGCTGTGAAGTCACTGACACATTCATCAAGATGTTGTGCCCTCCACTCCCACCCCATCATGACTCCATAATAAACTCATTCTTACGAAGGTATTAGCAACTACTGTTGGACAACCTCTGCGTTGGGGGAGCTAAGTTCTGAAGAGACCCCTGAGGGAATGCCTTATTTTAGGAAGGAGCTCATGGGATGGGAACCACTCCTCCTCCCTGCCTCTCTCCCCCACAGAAATTGAGTCTCACGTTATAAAGCAAGAAGATATACTTAATGGCAAAGAGAATGAGATTAAGGAGTTGCAGCAAGTTATCAGCCAGCAGAAAGAGATCTTCAGGTGAGGGGTTCAGGCCAGGCTGGGGATTGTTGATGGAAGTGGGGAGCCAGACCTCTGGTCCCTACCCTTGGGCTGTCCCCAGCCCATGCCCAGCCGGCTCCGTTGCAGGAATCACATGTCTGACTTTTGGATCCAGAAGCAGCAGGAGAACTACATGGCCCAGGTGCTGGACCAGAAGCATAAGAAAGCCTCGGGGATGCGTCAGACCTGGAGCCGCCAGTGTTCCAGGGAAAAATAAAATGGGCGTCTCCTTCCTGTTATCTGGCTGTAATGCCCAACCTCTGCCTTCTCTGCTGTGGTGGTCCCCATCCTGACCCTTCCGATCCCTGTGGGTACCTCCCTCAGGCCTCACAGTGGCCTGGACCCCAGGGAAGAGGTAGGGCGAAAGGCAAAAGACACTCTTTCCTTCTTCCCTGCCTGCCTTTTGGACCACCACCTGCCAGGCCACTGCTGTGTTCAGAATGGATGCTCCTCGAGTCTCCAGCCCCTGCTACTCCCCTCCCTCCCTCCTTTGGGTAGTAGTGGGGGCCCATGGGGATATGGGGTTGTAGCCTAGGGAAGGACTACTTGGTTGTCTAGTAGGCACTGTCCCTTCTTACTCTTGGTATTAAATTCCTTCCTATATAAACAACCCTGGTTACCCCAGTGCCCTGGTAAATTTAACTCTCCCAACTTGACGGGCTATCTGTGTATGTGTTGTGTATGTGTCTATGAGAAGCCCCGACTGGAGAGCTCAAAGATGGTGGGTTCCAGGACCACAGTGAATTTGGGAAATCAGTTTCCATCACATAACAATAACGCTGTACCTGTGAATCACATTTGCACCTTCTTACACTTCTCCCAAACTTAGAAGCTTATTAGTCTGCACAAATGGAGGAAGGAAAAAGGACAATGCTGTGTTGTGTGTGTGTGTTTTTCTTCTGCTATGTCTTTTTAAGGTGGGGTAACAGTGTGTGAAGGGGCTATGACGTGCTCAAGTTGCATACGCAGGGCTGGATGTGATGGACAGGTTGGATCCTCTCAGAAGCCATCACTAATGTGCCGTAGGTGATAAAGGGGACACACCAGGCAGGGGTCCCACTCAAGGGAGGCTGAGTCAGATTTGTCAAGTCTAGCCTTTCCTGGCTCAGTGTGAGAATTAATGCGTAGGGGGGGCCAGTGCTCTTGCTCCAGGGCCAGCTGGGGCCTGAGTCATAGCAGGACCTTGAAGCCAGAAGTTTAAGGGCAAGTGGTGCCCATTGTCATTGTCCCAGGAGAGTGACAGGTGGTGGCTGCTTCCCCATCAGCACTTGTCCCCAGGGCAAGTCCTAAGGTGGCAGGGGCTGGATGAGGGCCTTGTGAGTGTATGGGGGAGCACAGAGCTATTCTTGCCTCAGAGGGGCTTTAGAGAAGGGACCACAGCTACCCCAGAGGTTCCTAAGAGATGCCACATCAGCATCCGGGACTTGTTCTGGAAGCCTGAAAAGCTAGAACTGTCCCCTCCAGCCTAGGTTTCCACTAAGGGCAGTGGGTCCAGCCAGGGACAGCAGTTTTTTGAGGCCCCAGTACAACTTTTGGAGTCGGGGGGAGCCCTCCAAGCCATGCTCCTCTATCAAAGGTGAGGGGGGATGCACCCTTATGAGCTCTAGCGACAGACTATGGGAGGGCCAGGGAGGAGGGGTGCACTGCAGTGATGGGAAGACGCGGGGGGCTGACATAAAGATGAAATTGTTAGCAAGACCTTAGTTGTCTGGTCTCCTGGCTCACACTCTGATCCACATGCCGTAGTGCTTGATCTCAGGCAGGTCCCTGCTTAGCCTCCGTTCCGTCACCTGTGATGGATGAGTGGAGCTGGGCCTAGCTCCTGCGTACAAGTTGGATGCCTGCCCTCCCCTCACCAAAGCCTGGAATGCCACCCCGGGCTCTCTGGCCGCGCCGGAGAAGGGGTCTGGGAGGGTAGGACCCAGGGCCCAGGTCTCTCCGGCTGCCTATGCCGACGTCTCGGGAGCGGACGCGGCCGCTTTAAGGCGCGGTGACCCCACGGCACCCGTGGGCGGGGCGGGGACAGTGCTGGCATCCGCGGCACCAGCAGAGGCGAACGCGAGGGAGAGAGTGCGCGGCGTCCGGCCTCAGCATGCTGACCGCGTTCGCCCCACCAACCCTGCCCGGGGTCCCAGGGCGGCTGCCCGCGGCCCCCGCGCGGCGCCAGGACTCCTCCAGTTCGTCAGGCTCCTACCACACGGCTCCGGGTTCTCCAGAGCCCCCGGACGTTGGGCCGGACGCGGAGGGCAGGGCGAATTGGCCCACGGTGGCCCCTGTGCTGGGGGAGGGCGCGCAGCCTCGCCTGTCCGTCAGTGCCCAGAATAGCCGCCAGCAGCTCGGGCCCGGCTCGGGTTTCCCGCGAGGCCCGGCCTCGGGCCCGCGGCCACCCCAGCCCCAGCTGCGCATGCTGCCGTCGGGGGAGATGGAAGTCATCTTCGGCGCCGGGCCCCTGTTCAGCCGTTCTGACGCAGAGGATAGCGAGGTGCAACAGCTCACGACGCAGGCCTTCCGCAGCCTCTCTCCGCCCGGCTCCGCGTCTCCCATCTCTGCCGAACCGCAGCCCCAGGGCCCCGACGGTGGCTCCCGCTGGGCCACCTACCTGCAGCTGCGACCCCGCGGGCCGAGTCCTGCCACCCCAGCGCAGTTCGAGTGTGTGGAGGTGGCGCTGGAGGAGCGTGCCGCGCCTGCCAGGACCCGGACGGTGCCCAAACGTCAGATCGAGCTGCGCCCCCGGCCCCGGAGTCCCCCGCGGGAGGCCAGCGCGCCGCCCCCGCGACTGTTCCTGCGCACCGGCTCCCTGGACGAGTCTCTGGGCCGCCTGCAGGCTGCCGCGGACCTCGTGCAGACGGCGCTGGCCAGAAAACTGAGCCCCGCGACCCCTGCCCCAAGCAGCGCCACCTTCGGACCCACGGTACCGCCAGAGCCTGCGGCCCCGGAAACGCCCCGCAGTACTCGAGTGGCTCTGAAGGAGGCCAGGTCTCGGCCACCTCGTGTGCATTATAGTTCAGCCCCCGCCAGGGCCCCACGACCGTGGCCTAGCCTCCGTGAGCGCGCAATTCGGCGCGACAAGCCCGCGCCCGGGACCGAGCCTCTGGGTCCAGTTAGTTCCAGCATCTTCCTGCAGTCTGGGGAGAAGATCCAGGAGGCGCACCACCAGGAACCCAAGACTCGGTTCCCGCAAGAGACTCCGGATCGAACCGTCCTGAGGGCACAGAGTCCGTCTTCCCAGTCTAGGGCCCCCCGGGAGGTTTCGAGTAAGCCCGTGAGACCGAGGAGCCCATCCCCGCTGTGGCAAGCCCCAAATGGGACCGTGCGGGGTCCTCGCTGCCCCTCGCCCCAGAACCTGTCCCCGTGGAATAGGGCTATCCGGAAGGTGAGTGGCCCGTCGCTCCCCGAGGCATCCTCCGCATGGGGAAATCAGGATGCTGCTGTCACGGAAACTGTCAGCAGGAAGAGCCCTTCCCCTCCGACCCTTTCCCAGTGGAATCGGGGTGTTGCCAGTGCAAGAAGCCCATCCCCCGAAGCTCCTTCCTCGTGGGAGGTTCCGCATCCGGCAGGTGGGGATATAGTTGAGGGGAGTAGGAGCCCGTCCCCGCCAAACTTGTCCTCATGGGAGACTCCAGATCGTCCTACTGGGACGTGGAGCCCATTGCCCCAAGAGACGTGGGACTCCACAGTGCAGAGCTCAGCGGTAGTTTCTACGCGGGAAGCTATGAATGGCGTAGCCCAGGAGGAACTGGTGCCACCCACGCCATCTGCACCCGGGACTCCAGAGCTAACAGAGGCGCAGAGTCCGTCCACGCGGGAGATGCCGGATCTTGCCTTCCCAGGCAGCCAGCTGTTGCCAGCGGTGGCTGCACCCCAGCTGCCCCTCAGTCGCCTCGTGGGCACCCTGGATGCCGATGCGCGCCCGGAAGCCTTGGGCTCTGGAGAAGCGGCCTCGGGACGCCCGCGCGTGGCCATTCCGCGGCCCCGCGACGTGCGCAAGATGGTGAAGACCACATACGCGCCAAGCTTCCCGGCAAGCACCCCAGGCTCAGGGCTCCCTGTGCCTCCTGCGGAACCCCGCGGGGAGGAAGGCGGCGCATCCAAGACACAAGAGCTTCAGGCGCTGGGGGCCCACGCCCCAGCTCACTACACTTCCGTTTTTCTCAAGGACTTTCTGCCGGTCGTGTCACACCCCTACGAGACCCCAGAGCCAACCACAGACACAGTCCCCCGGGACGTTACGCAGCCCAACGGGGTACTGCGGCGGAGGGCAGAGAACAGCACGGCGAAACCCTTCGCGCGCACTGAGATCCGCCTGCCTGGTGCCTTGGCCTTAGGCCGCCGGCCGGAGGGAACCCAGGGAGTCGTGGTGCGCGGTCCTGGCGGAAAGAACAGGGATGCAGAGCCCCAGCGCAGGGTCCCCGACGACAAGGGTCGTACCAGCCCTCTAGGCGGCGCTCGCACCTCACCCCAGAAGTCGCCGATAGGGCCGGCAGGGACCCAACCTCCCAGACCGCCCCGCCCTAGCTCCCCGCAGGCGTACCCTAGCTCGAGCCCTGGAATAGCATCGAAACAGGAGACGCCACCTATGGCCCCTGAGCCCGCGGTTGCGGTCCAGTCGCCCCTCCCGCGGGAGCCCCAAGCGTCCGCTGGCAGAGCGGCCCCGCCCCAGGCCCGCGCCGCCTCGGCGCCTCCCATGGACCGGTCCCCGGAAGGCCCCTCCCAGGGGGCGCGCAGGCCGCCCGGGGCCGCGCACCCGGGGAAGGTCCTGGTGGACCCAGAGAGCGGCCGCTACTACTTTGTGGAGGCGCCGAGGCAGCCTCGGCTGCGGCTGCTCTTCGACCCCGAGAGCGGGCAGTACGTGGAGGTGCTGCTGCCACCCTCGCCCTCGGTGCCACCCCGCCGCGTCTACACCCCGCTGGCCCTGGGCCCCGGCCTCTACCCGCCGGCCTATGGGCCTATCCCTGGCCTCTCACTGCCACCATCCCCGGGCCCGCCGGCCTTCAGCGGCCCCCAGCTACCCTGGGCCTCCGAGGCGGGGCCCCTGGACGGGATGTACTACCTGCCAGTGAGCGGGACCCCCAGCCCCGCGCCTCCTCTGCTCCTCTGTGCTCCACCCTCCAGCTTGGGTCCCGCCCAGCCGAGCAAGGGCTCCTTGTTCCCCGTGTGAGGCCCCAGGGCCTGATCCCCATGGTGTTGGGGCCCGTTAATGGCCTTGGAAGTTCTGGCATCCAGTCCTGTGCCCTCTTTTCCTTCTATCACCTCTTTCTTTTACCCATCTCATGCAGTCTTCAGACCAGAAGTTACCTTCAGAGTGCTTATCTGAGACCCCCAGCGCTGATGGAGCTGGAGCTCAGGAAATGGCTGCCTGTTTCCTCCCCCAACAGAATCGTATACCCCTTTCCCAAGCATTCCCAGAGTGTGGTGTGTTGGGGGGCTGTGTGTGTGTGTGTTGTGGGATGAAAAAAATGCAGAACGTGAGAGTTGTGAGTTAGGTTTTATTTGGGGCAAAATGAAAACTCTAAGCCTGGGAGACAGCCTCTCAGCACTGAGGAACTGCTCTGAAGAGGTAAGTGAGGGAAGTCAGTATAGATGTGGGTTTGGTGAAGGAGGATACAGGCAATCGAGCACACATTTTGGCAGAAGGTTGCTGCTAGTCACAAGGAGCAGATGTCCATTAATGATTTTAGTGCTTTTCTAGTTATGAGAAGATGCAAGAAATTGGGCTCATAAAATCTTCTCCTGAAAATATCTGATTATCTAAAGGCCTTTTCTGCCAGTGTTTCCCAGAGCACAGAGGGCCTCATTCCTGATCTCTGCCCAGAACTCCTTTCAGGGTGTATTGAAGGTCAGCGATTGCACTGGCTAGTGATTTCATCCTTGTAGAGGCAGCTGGCAAGTGACAATTTTTAGTTGGTAGCGTGAGAAATCCCAGGACATGGCCCCAGATGCCAACCTGAGGGGGTGACGGGGTTCCTCGGGGGCAGCAGGAAATGGGAACTGCAGGGGACAGGGCTGCCCCCAGAGGTAGTGAGCTGTCTGTGTCTCCCTGAAGGTGGGCCCAGCAGAGGTGGAGCAGGCTAGTGAGCACTGATGGGATGAGGAGAGAAAGACACTGGCTATCAAATCTGTTATTCTTTGCAAGAGGATCTGAGCCTCGGCCTGGGAGGCTGCGGGGGAGAGTGGCTAGTGCAGGCCCTAGGTGAGTCTCATCTGAGAGAGAGAACTGCGGGGACAGGTGGTGGAGGTGGAGAGGGAAGTAATACGGAAGGGGCCATGGAGGGTCATCCTGGGACTTGGTGTGGGGGTGCTATGGGGAAGGTGGGGAGGTGACTGTAGTCTCCAGCTGGGAGTACCGCCCCTCATTGTCCCCTCAACCCCAGCCTCTGACTTGCCTTGTCTAAGCCCTCAGAGCTGAACTGGCTGGTCCTGGGGTTAGGAGTGGAGGTTCCAGCCATTCCCACCGAGGGTGGGGGACAGATGAGTGTGTCGTCAGGAAAGACTTAAAAGCACGGAGGATGGTTGAGCTGTTGTCCCAGAGGAGACTCTTGATCTCTCTGGGTGGGGTGGAGGGTGGGTTAGGGCTGGCAAAAGAAGGGATGCCTCTGTGAGGAGCCCTCATCTGGTTCCACTGCCCTGGTAACAGGTGTGGCAAACATGCCTAGGGAGGGGCTGGCTCTTCAGGTTCATCACAGCATAGGAAGGGACGGGACCCAGGGCCTGTGTTCCAATTGCCTTGAGATTCCAGGAGCTTCTGAGGAGAGCAGAGGGAGATGCATGGTGTGGGAGGTGCTCTGCGTGGGGGTCTGTGTAGAGTTCTGAGTGAAGTGGCTGGGCCTTGTGGGACTGGTATGTGATGTGATGAGTTTGGGGAAGAACAGTTACCATTAGAAGCAGTGTCAGGGATGGAGATCAATGCCTTCCTTAAGTTCCAGGCCTCCGGGGGGCCTGGATCCCTTGGAGTCACTGCCCCCTTGCCTTGAACTGGAAGCTGACTGAGAGAACTATGAGTCAGAATAACCTGGACATCTTTCTGTGGCTGGAGATGCTGGTCCTGATGGCAATGAGGGCCCTGGGCCACTCCCCCTCACCGCATCGTGGTGTGCAATAAATTGCTGACCCCATGGCCACGATGGCTGGAACAACTGGTGTAAGGTGTCTGATTTCCTGCTGCGGTCCCTTAGCACCCCAGAGTGCCCTTCCATGCCTGGGTGTGGCCTGGGGGAGGGGACCATGTGTGTCTTTCATACACTGTGGCATCCCTGCCTCAGCGAACTTGCCTCTCAGGGAGGGAGCCTTGGCTGGCAACCACGCCTGTGGCCTCATTCCTCCTGGTGGCTCAGTGGCCAGTGCACCTTGGGGTCAACCAGGCTTGGTTCCAATCTCAGCATAGCCCTTCTAGCTGTGTGGCCTTGGATTTGTCACTTTTCTCTGAACCTTTGTGTCCTCAGGGGTAGATTTAAGATGACAGTAACAAGCCACCTCCTTCCCTGAGGGGCTCAGCGTAGTGCCTGCCATGTGCTCAGGTCCCAGGACATGAGAGGTATCAGCCCCCATGTGTCCTCGCCCAGGCCCAGCCCCTCTCCTTGCCTCATTGGCTGGAACCACGGGGTCCCACGAGAGGAGGTGCGCGAGCGGTGTCTGCAGGGCCCTGGGGGAAGGGAGAGAACGGGAGGATGAGGTGTCGGTTTCCCATTGGTCTGGGGCAGGCTCTCTGCAGCAACCCCCACTGCGCGTACACACCTGCACCCCTGCACCCCAACCACAGTCCCTGCTTGCTGAGCCAGCTCCACAGACCATGAGACTGTCGCCGCTGTTGCTGCTGCTGCTGGGGGCCTGGACCATCCCAGGGGGCCTTGGGGACAGGGCCCCGCTCACAGCTACCGCCCCTGAGCTGGATGATGAAGAGAAGTTCTCAGCACACATGCCTGCTCACCTGCGCTGTGACGCCTGCAGGGCAGTGGCCTACGAGGTGAGCCCCCCACCCCCTCACCGCCCCGCGAGCAGTTCTCCTGCCCCTACCCAGGCCCCCACCCAAGCCAGACCCCTCCATCTACCTCAGATTCCACCGCTGGCCTTGGATCCCCAAACCCCGCCCCCCCCCCCCAAGGCATCGAGCTAGACTCAGCCTTCCATGATATTGCCATCTTCACCTCACCGGCACCGGCCTGCCTCAGTTTACCTATCTGTTTGCCCAACAAAGAGCAGGCAATCTCTGGGACACCAGGGAGTCACTAGCTTGTCCTCTCGGACTCCTCCCTTTCTAGAACCACCCTTAAGTCTGGACTCCTTCCCAAAGCATGACTGGGGAGCATTGGTGTATGTGTACACGTGTGCATGTTTGTCAGTCCCATGAGTCCATGAGCATGTGTGTGTCTTGAGTTCACATACAAACCTGTCACGCGTGCCTGAGTACTTGTGTGTGTCTGTGTGACTGTGAGCACGCGCACGCACATGGAGGCTATGAGTACACGTGTCACTGAAGACTGGGAGGTTTTTTTTCTTTCCTTGTTCTTGTGGTTTCAAATAGTGTGTGCTGATGGGCAGGTGTTACCTGGGGGAGGGGCCCCAATGCCCAGGCCTAATTCTCCACCTCAGTGTTTCCCACCCACCTCCCATCCCAAGGCAGCGGATCTTGCCTCAGCTGGTGTGGTCCCAGCTTTCTGGACCTGGGGGAGGGCCGTGAAGCCTGCCTCACAGGTGCTTCCTGTTCAAAAGGCTCCATTGCCTCGTTCTTCCTCAGAGACACAGGCTTCTGTCCCCGCCCCCAGCCCAATCACCCCTCCTTTCATGCTGAGCAGTTCTGAAGCCCTGGTTCTCAACCCCTCCTTGTTCCAGATGTGGCAGCATCTGACAAAGGCAGAGGCCAAGCTTCACACCCTGGACTCCGGGGGCCGTGGCAAGCTGAGAGAGTCGGTATACACAGACGTCCTGGACCAGAGCTGCTCCCAGACCTGGCAGGGGTGAGTTGAAAATCTGGCCCCTGCCCCCCTCCTCCAGGGGCAGGCTGATGAGTGGGGCTTCTCATTCTCCCACTCACACACCACACACACTCCAATAGGGCTCTGGCCCAAGGGTGGGGACTGGCTGGGACAGAGTCTGAGCTCTGGAGCTGGGAGCAAGTAGAAGAGTAAGGTGGCCAGGAGACAAGGTTGCTGTGTGACTTTGGGCCCGGAGTTTCCCCTTTCTGGTTCTTAGTTTTTCAGCAAGGAGGCTCAGAATCTGGGCACGAAACTCGGCAGATGCCCAGTGTGCCCAGCTTCATGTGCTGATGGGCTCCACTAATGCTGTCTCCCTCTCCTCCCACTGCCTCCAGCTACGGAGTTGGAGAAGTGGACCAGGTGAAGCGTCTCATGGGCCCAGGACTTAGGAAGGGGCCGGAGCCGACCATCAGTGTGATCATCATGGGGGCGCCGTGGCCCACGAGGTCGTGACTGGAGGACTGGGGTGGGATGGAGCCTTGGTCTGCCCCACTGCGGGCCGGGCAGAGTCTGAGGCTCCTCCTGGGCTCCCCTAGGCTCTCCAAGACATGCTTTCACTACCTGGGGGAGTTTGGAGAAGACCAGATCTATGAAGCCCACCAACAAGGTCAAGGGGCCCTGGAGGCATTGCTGTGTGGAGGCCACCGGGGGGCCTGCTCAGAGGAGGCACCAGTCACAAGGGCAGAGCTCTAGTCCAGCTCCTCCTTCCCCTTCCTGGTCAGCCCCTAAAGGGAGCTGGGCTTCCTCTGGATCTGTCCCCTCCTTTCTGCAGGCTGCCTGGAGGGCGGGGAGGCCTTGTTCTTCTGTGCTGCCACTCTCCCTCCCTCCTCCAGCTTCTGGGCCCTGGGGCCCGGGGGGGCGGCCAAGGCCTTCCCCTCTGGACTCAAATAAAACCAGTGACCTCGATTCCTTCTCTCTGCAAAAGGTGCTTGGGGGGCTGGGAGGATAGACATTGGTGTTTCTGCTGACGTCCCTCCTAGACAGGGCCAGGTACACATCCCCCATAATTTCCCAGAGGTAAGTGAGATCTGTCATGGCTGGAAATGTGAGTGAGCTGTCAAAGGCATATGGAACCAGTTATCTGAACGGTTGAAACCCCAGATCCCTCAGGAGAGAAAAGAAAAGCCAAGGCAAACTCCATAAGCAGGCTGCCTGTGGACATACCCACTGCAACCACTGCGTGCTACTGTGCCCCTCCCAGAACACTAGTCTTCCTGGGTCTACATCCAGCAGCTGCTCACTTTCTAGACTCTGCTCTGACCCCAGCTAGCATGGTTGAGCCCTCGGTGCTCACCTGGGACAGGGCAGGGCAGGGCAGGGGTCCTGGAACAAGCTGGATTCAGTATCTTGGCTGTACGTCCTGCTCTCCCCAGAAATTCTCACCTGGGCCCCTTTTCTTAGAAACAGAGAAAAGAGCTCCACCTGGTTCACACCTGGGTCTGGGTATCTGGGGTCAGTGGTGCTACAGCTTACAGATTCATTTGTGTCTCTGATCCTCCAAAGCCCTGGAAAGTGGACAGAACAGACACTCTAATCCCCTGTTGACAGGTGCAGAAACTGGGGCTCAGACAACAAAAGAGGCTCAGGCAGAGTCCCAGGCTGAGCAGTGGCAGGGCTGGGAGGGGATTCAAATTTGGGGAGTGGGGGAAGGTTAGGGCTGAAGGAATGGTGGTGTCCCAGGCAGGCCCTTACCACTCTGCGCCCCAGCCCCCTACGTTCCATCACCTGTTCCCCATCTGCCTGAGGCCCCTCCTCCTGTCCCTCAGGAGAGAACTCTTAAGCACCAGGAGAGCCAGGGCCCAAGGAATTGGCTGAGCAGTCAGTAGTATCAGGTGTGGAGCCGGGAGCCCATGATGTGCACCTGCGTGGCCCTGTGTTTTTGTGGAGTGATTTAGAGACACTTTGCGTCAGAGTCTAGGTGCTCTAGGTCCATTTGTGTGATTGTGTATCTGAGACCATGTGCAACTTCCCGGCTTTGTCTCCATGTGTGTGGTATGTGGTTTGGGTTGATTTGAGGGTCCAACGGACAATGTGTGGAAGGGGTAGGGCTGTCTCCCCAGCCCCTGGGAAGTACCGGGGAGGAGAGGGTGGGGAGGAGAGTACCGGGGAGGAGAGGGTGGGGAGGAGAGTGCCGAGGAATAGAGGCTTCGAACTGGTCAGATGACTTTGGGAACCTGGGAACAGGAGCCAGGATTTGAGAGGAGAGGACAGGTGGACAGAGGAACGGGCTGGAGGCTGGACAGGCCGTCGGATTCGGATTCGGGGCTGTGACATGAAGCTGCTACCCAGCTGGACAGTGGTGCTGCGGGGGAGGCCTTGGGGCAGGGCCTGGCCATGGGCACAGCGACCCAGAAGTAGGTGGACCCTAATGGGGTTGGGGCAGCTCAGAAGGGAGCAGAATCAGGGCCCTCAGCCCCTGGGCTCTCCCCAGCCCCCAGGAGGGGAAGATAGGCCGGGCCCAGGCCGGCTTCAGCGGCTGCGTGGCAGTCACGCAGGGCCCGGTGCTTAGAAAGGCCCCACAAATCAGTTTAATGCTCTGCTGTTGCTGTTTTTAAATTTATAATACTTTTGCAACAGGGGCACCAGATTTTCATTTTGCACTGGGTCCCACAGATTATGTAGCTGGTCCTGACTGGGAGGGGAAGGGAAGGAATCCTTGTCCTGACACAGAGGACAGAAAAGACCGGGCTAGCCTCGGCAGCTCCTTCTCCGGAGGCCCATCTGTTCTGCGCCTCAGGGACCCTGAGGGGCGAGTGGAGGTGGTGGGGAGGGCAGCCTTGTCTGACATTTTATGTATAATTAACAGCGTGGGCTCAGTAGTTCAGGCCAACCTGAATTTTTGGAATGGCTTTCTAAAACCTTGCTACCTGTGTGGCCTTGGTCAGATCACATCTCCTAAATCTGTTTCCTCAGCTGTAAAAGAGGTTAATGGCACCTAGCACCTGGGGTTAAACATGACAATACGTAGATGTTGCTTGGCACGCAGTTGTTCCTAAATAACGAGGTGGGTTATGATGATGATAATGATTAACTTTTGATTAATAAGCAGGGAAAAGCCTCATTCAGAGTGTACCATAATATGTGCCCATTTTCACTCCTTTCCTCTCACTTCACCCAGGGCCTGGTAAACTTCCAAGGCCGTCTGCTCCTCACCCCCTCTCCGGCCCTCTCTCGGAAAATACCTGTCCCGTGCCCAGGCTCAGGTGCGGGCAAGGAAGGGTGTGCTCGGGAGGTAAATGTGGCAGAGGCTTGGGCGGCCTTTTCCACCGTGGCTGGAGTTAATACGTTACCTGGGCCTGGGCCCTCCTTTCGCAATCAGTGTTGGAGATCTGGTTACAGATTTACTTTGAACAATGTCGGCTATGCGGATTAAAGTCCTCCTTGGCCTTCGTATAAGCAATCCCTTCTTCTCCTCAGGAACTGCTCACACCTGTGCCCCAAAGATGAGGGCCCAGGAGGACCCTGAGGGCCAGACGCAGGTGCTGGGGAATGAGGGGAGCGGGTGGGGGCAGGGTGGGGCTGGGGGCCTGAGCAGTCCTTGCTCCCTGGGAGGGCAGAGACAAAGGTTCTGATGAACTGGATCGAGAGTGACTGTCCCAGGCGGAATGTGGCAGTTGGGGGAAGGGTGGGGTGGCAGTGGGGTGAAGGAGACTTCTGCTCTGGGACTGGCTCACCCCAGCTTGGGGGCCGGCAGGGGCCCAGCCTATCGCCCCATTAGTGACACCCCAAGGACCTCTAAGGGACAGAGGGGGGACCAGAGTACGTCCAAGAGGGCCTGTCACAGTCTCCAGCCCTCTTTGCCTCCTCTCCTGGTGACCCCGGCCTTCTGATGTATGGGCCCGTTCTCTTGGAAAGAAGGCCCAGGTTCTGAGGGCTCCAGGAGCCAGTACAGTGGACTCATCCCTGCACAAAGCAATGTGAGGTGGGAGCCACGTGTAGCCAGGCCAAGGGGTAGCTGGGTGCATGAGCATTGAGGAAGGGTGGGGACCCCATTCTGAGGAGCTGACAGGCCACTTGGGCTACCTAATTGATTCTGAAGCAGAATGGACTTTTCTGGTTCCCATCACTCCACCCTGAGTTACTTCTCTCTGCTGCCCCCAGCATGAGTCCCTGGGCTCAGCAGGGACCTCCACGAAGGACCCCCCGACGGCCCTGTGCACAGAGCCCAAGTCTGACATGTTGTACAAGATCGAGGATGTGCCGCCCTGGTACCTGTGCGTCCTGCTGGGCTTCCAGGTGGGCATCTCCCCAGGGCCTTCCCACCCCCGCCCTGCCTGCTCCCCAGCCCCCTCCCTGGCCAAAGAGGTCATCCTGGGTAACAGGAAGAGAAACCTAAAGTCAGAAGCAGTGACTGTCACCAAGCAGGGGTGGGGAAGAGGCTTGATGGGGCCTGAAAGGGACGAGGTATCACCTGCCAGGTGGAGTGCCGGTGACAGGAAAGGGGGCCCACTCCACAGAAGCTGCAGGAATAACTTGGGGGCAGATTAGTAACTCCCAGAGAGGTGAGCAGTCGCTCTGTGGGAATGCCTTATGGGAGTGTCAGTCCTGGGTGGGCACACTGGCTGGGGCGGCACGGGCTCAGGCCCACTGAGGCAGGCGTGAGGACTGTGAGGGTTCCCCTGCCTCCCTGTGAGCTCCGTGGGCCCTGCCTCATGTGCTCTCCCCACATCCCTAGCATTACCTGACCTGCTTCAGTGGCACCATCGCTGTGCCCTTCCTCCTGGCTGAGGCGCTGTGTGTGGGCCGTGACCAGTACATGGTCAGCCAGCTCATTGGTACCATCTTCACCTGTGTGGGCATCACCACCCTCATCCAGACCACACTGGGCATCCGGTGAGCTGCCCCACTCCCACCCCTACCCCACCCCACGTAGACACACACGCAGTGATCCACACAGCAGGAGCCGTCTCAAAGGACTCTTGTGGGACAAGAAAAACTGCTATCTGCCCCCACCTGCTGCTTTTGGTTCCAGGCTAGCCTTAGAGCTAGGCAGCTGGGGTCCCACCCTGGACCCCTGGTGTCCCTCAAGGAAAGGGAACGTGCCCTAGCTGGGCTCTCCTCCATTAAGCCTTACTCTGGGTAATTGGGACCACTCACTCCCCTGCTGCCAGGGCTTGTGTGGGCCTCTCCAGTGGTCCGTCCTCCTGGGGGCCCCCTGCCCCTGCGTGCACAGTCCTAGGCCTGGGTGGCCTAAGGATGGTCATTTGTATGGTGGGAAGATGAAGGAAGGTTGTGAGTGGAGCTTGCATGCAGGAGCTGAGCTGTCCACTTCCGTGCACGTGGCCCCTCACAGTGCAGGAGCTGGTGCTGAGAAGGAAAGGGAGCAGGTTGTGAGCCAGGGGCTCCATCTGTTTTCTTTCTTAGGCCCCCAAAATGTTAGAGTCCTGCCTGGGGCCTCAGTGACTTCCCTCTGTTCTGCCCTTGCCCTTGTTCCTCTGTGTCTCTGTCCCTGTGTGTGATTCTCCCTGTGCCTCACTCTGTGCCCCTCCCTCCCCATCTCCCCTGTCTCTGTGTTCCTGCCTCCCCACCTCCCACCCTGTCCCTGCTGCTCTGTGCCTCTCTTTCCAGGCTGCCACTGTTCCAGGCCAGCGCCTTTGCATTTCTGGTCCCAGCCAAAGCCATCCTGGCCCTGGAGAGATGGAAATGTCCTCCAGAAGGTGGGCACATTTCTGGGGGCTGCACTGGAGAGGGGAGCCCCAGGAGCCCGGAGGTCTGGGCGACTGTTCCATGTCCATACCCCAAGGTGCCTTCAGGGCAGCATCTTTACTTTCTCTCTCTGTTCCCCGTGCACGTGTGTGTGTGTTCCTGTCTATGCCCCCAGAGGAGATCTATGGTAACTGGAGCCTGCCCCTGAATACCTCTCATATTTGGCACCCACGGATACGAGAGGTGGGTTTGCATGTGGGGTAGAAGAGACCTGGACTTGAGGGTGGGACTAGATGGGAGGGAAGGCCACTGCTGAATTGGGGGATATGAGGATGTGGTCCAGGAACATTTTTTTAACTTAGAGGTCATGGCTTCTACATGGTGACTTATAGCTGATCTTTGCTTTTCCAGGTCCAGGGTGCAATCATGGTGTCCAGTATGGTGGAGGTGGTGATTGGGCTGATGGGGCTGCCTGGGGCCCTGCTCAGTTACATCGGGCCTCTTACAGTCACCCCCACTGTCTCCCTCATTGGTCTCTCTGTCTTCCAAGCTGCTGGTGACCGAGCTGGCTCCCACTGGGGTATCTCAGCTTGGTGAGTGGGCACCAGGCCTGATCCTTGCCCAGCCCCAGTCCCTCAACCCCTTCGTGTCCTGCCCCCTTAGCCTTGGCTCTTGCCCCCAGCCCGGCCTACCAGCCGTTTTCTCTTTGTGCTTCTGTTCCCAGCTCCATTCTCCTGATTGTCCTCTTCTCCCAGTACCTGCGAAATCTCACCTTCTTGCTGCCTGTCTACCGCTGGGGAAAGG
This sequence comes from Globicephala melas, assembly GCF_963455315.2. NCBI lineage: Eukaryota > Metazoa > Chordata > Mammalia > Artiodactyla > Delphinidae > Globicephala > Globicephala melas. The sequence continues at coordinate 115,913,361 of NC_083316.1, read as the reverse complement.
GCCTCACTCTCTTCCGCATCCAGATCTTCAAGATGTTTCCCGTGAGGAGCTGACAGGCGGTTCGGGGTGGGACTAGGGCAGGGGCTGGACCTATGTCCAGGGCCAAGGGCAGGGGAAAGGGCAGGGGCAGCAGGGGAGCTAGAGGCAGAGTTGAGGTCCTAGCCAGGGATGGGGGCCGGGGTCTGAGCTGGGGCTGGGGCACAGGCTCGGGCTGGGGCTAGGGCTAAGGTAGGAGCTGGTTAGCCTGGACCAAGACCTCCTGGACCCTCAGTGCAACCCTCACCCCCCACCCCCACTTCAGATCGTGCTAGCCATCATGACCGTGTGGCTGCTCTGCTATATACTGACCCTGACGGACGTGCTGCCCTCAGACCCCACAGCCTATGGCTTCCAGGCACGAACAGATGCCCGAGGGGACATCGTGGCTATTGCTCCCTGGATCCGCATCCCCTACCCCTGTGAGCAACTCCATCTGGGCCCCTCTGCCTCCAACTGAGACCATCAGTGAGGCCCCTGGTGACCCGAGTCTAGCTGATGACATAACAAGTATTAGCTGCACATTTATAGTGTGCCAGGCAGAGTGGTGGTGTACTCAACGTCTCACTCCAGCTTTATGACTCTAAGTGACCCCAAATAAGCTCCCACAACTGTATAGCTCCCACCCCAGCTTGAGATCTCTTTACCCCTTCCCCTGCTCCACCCAAGTACTGCCTAGTCCACTCCCTGACCCACCTAGGAACACTCATTGCATCCAACCTCCCATCTCCCTGTTGATACAGGTCAGTGGGGACTTCCCACAGTGACTGCGGCTGCTGTGCTGGGAATGTTTAGTGCCACATTAGCAGGCATCATTGAGTCCATCGGAGATTACTATGCTTGTGCCCGCCTGGCTGGCGCACCACCCCCTCCAGTGCACGCTATCAACAGGTATGCCGACCTGCCCTCCCCGGTATCTCATCCCCTCAAGGGTCACTCAGGAAGCAAACGTCCGGACAGAATTGAATCCCAGAGGTGGGGGACAAGGAGTTGGGCAAGTCACTAACTCTCCAGGTTCTCCTTACTTATGAAATGGAGATGCTCTCATCACTCACTCTGTTGCGAACAGCTGAGGAGACAACGAAGTCTAAGGGAAACTACAGTCACTGACAGCCTTCCATGTGTCTAGCTCTTTCTTTCTCTCTTTATTTATTTGGCTGCACCAGCTCTTAGTTGCAGCGCATGGGATCTTTTTAGTTGCGGCATGCGGGCTCTTAGTTGAAGCATGTGAGATCTAGTTCTCTGACCAGGGATGGAACTGGGGCCCCCTGCATTGGGAGTACGGAGTCTTCTCTGCTGGACTACCAGGGAAGTCCCCATGTGTCTAGCTCTTGATGTGCGTTCTCTTATGCAATCCACTAATGGCTTTGTAAGACAGGTACTCTTAATATCCCCATCTGACAGATGAGGAAATTGAAGCCCAGAATCACCTAAGGATTAATTGCCAGGGCAGTGGGACTAGCATTCAGACCTGGGCTCCTGGCTCCCAGACCCACCTCTGGCCCGGAGTGGGGAGTACTACAGACAGATAGTTGCAGCTCACACAGCCCTAGAGACTCTGGTCAGGCTGGCCAGGGCAATGGGAGGACACAAACCAGGCTAGAGCATGGACCAAGGCCCCCACTTGCCCTTTTCTTACAGGGGTATCTTCACCGAAGGCATCTGTTGCATTATCGCAGGGCTGCTGGGCACGGGCAACGGGTCCACCTCATCCAGCCCCAACATTGGTGTCCTGGGGATTACCAAGGTGCCGCAACTAGCCAGAGCAGCACAAAGCCGCACCCCAATTCCATGTGCCGCAGGCCCCGCCCCAAACCTGTCCCTACTTTGGCCTAGCCCCACCCTGCCTTTGACAGGCCTCCCTTGCATCATGCTCTGACCCATATGTACCTTGCTCTTATAACAGGCCCCGCCCACCCACCGCGCCCCTCCCCTCCCACAACTAACCCCACACAACTTCACCCCCTGGGTCTAGCCCCACCCCTTGGCTCACTGGCAGGTGGGTAGCCGGCGCGTGGTGCAGTATGGTGCGGGTATCATGCTGGTCCTGGGCACCATTGGCAAATTCACAGCCCTCTTCGCCTCGCTCCCTGACCCCATCCTAGGGGGGATGTTCTGCACCCTTTTTGGTGAGTGTTGTGCGTGCTTTTGGGGTGTGGTCGCCGTGTGGTGGAGCCTACCCGGCCCGCGAGGAGCCTCCAGCGGTTCTTTTGTGCTCTCAGGCATGATTACAGCTGTGGGGCTGTCTAACCTGCAGTTCGTGGACATGAACTCCTCCCGCAACCTCTTCGTGCTTGGATTTTCCATGTTCTTCGGGCTCACGCTGCCCAATTACCTGGACTCCAACCCGGATGCCATCAACACAGGTGCCTCCACCTGTCTTACCTGTCTCAGGGTGGGGGAGGTGTGGTGGGCTCAACTCTGAGCACAGCCTCTTCCCTCAAAGGCTCCACACAGCCAGAGCCACAAATCCTGCCTGTCTCTGGATGTTAGCAGCTGAGGCTAATTAACAGCTCTTCTTTACTAAGACACTTTCTGTGGACAGGTATGAGCTTTACATATGCTCATTTAATTTTCACAACAGCTCCATGAGATAGATACTATTACCATCTTCATGTTACAGGTGAGAAAAGTGAGGTTCAGATGGGTTAAATGATTTGTTGCAAGACAAGTAGCAACCAGCAAAACTGGGATTTGAATCCAAGGATGGGAGGCAGAGGTGTATAATCTTGAAAGTCAAGGTTTTGTACTTTCCATCTCTGTGCTTGCTCAAGGAAGTCAGCAGGCTGCACCAGTGGGGAGAAAGTCTCTGAGCTCCGTTCTCCAGATGGGGCCGTGACACCCATTAGCCTTTGGCCTATTCCACAGGCATTCCTGAAGTGGACCAGATTCTGACTGTGCTGCTGACTACGGAGATGTTTGTGGGTGGGTGCCTCGCTTTCATACTGGACAACACAGTGCCAGGTATGGGTCAGCCCTGAAAAGGGGAACAGAGAACCAGGTTGGACTCAGGCAGTCCAGCAGATGTCTCCTGAGCTGAAGCTGTGGCCAGGTCAGATGCAATGCCTCAGGGCCTGCAGGGAGAAGCAGGAACAGATGGGCGGGAGGGAGAGACCACCAGCCTGATGGAGGCACAGGCTTCCCTCTTAGTCTTGAAGAGGGTGTGGCTAGGAGAGTCATTCCCGGGCCCTGTAAATTGTTTCTTTTCCATTTCTTTGTTGCCACTGGGTTGAGGGTTGCTTTTGCTTTCTTAGAGTAGGACAGATGGAAATGTAGCATCAGTATGTTGGCAAAATTCACTCCAAATATGCCAGTGACTTATGCTGGCTACTAGAAGAGCCCCTAACGTTTCTCTTTGGTATCAGGGCTTTTTACAGGGATCATGGAGGATACTTTGTGGGGTCCCTGAGAATCCTCCTGACCCATGTTTATGTGCCCAGGAAATATATAAAAACTAAATGTCACCAGGTGCTCTAACTATTAATAAGAATAGTTAGCATTTACCAAACATTTATGGGTCAGGCATGGAGCTAAATGTCTCCTTTCATCCTCAAAAACTATCCTGTGAGGCAGAGACTATCAACACCATTTTATATGAGAAAAAAGAATCAGAGGTTAGGTGACTCACCGAAGGTCACAAAACTTGCTGATTTAAAACGCTGCAAATTTGGGATTTAAACAAGTCCATCTGATGCAGTTAGTCCAAGGCCTGTGTCCCAGCCACTCCACCACAGTGCCTCTGCTAGAGAGTTTCAGGGGAAGTGTAAGATCAAGGAAAGCTCCGTAGAGACGGGCTAGATTGCATCAGTCCACAGAGATGACAGATGGAGGATGATAGCTCTCCATCTTCTGCGACTTAACAGCCTAAACATAGCTGACCCCACTTGCTTTCCCCTCTCTGAAGACACAAGTGTCTATTCAGAGCACAGGAATCAGCGGCTGGCTATGCACAGCTGGTGGGTTAGAGTTTGGGCAGGGAAGGGCCAGGACTCCCTGGCACTTTCAGGGATTTTAGATAGCATCAGATGAGGGAGCTTTTGGTAGCAGCTATCACTTGGATGGATGGGTGATACCTGACCATGGTACCCCCCTCGCCCACCAGAGGAAGCTGAGGTGGGACCTGGAGAAGCTCATCCTGAGGACATGAGACAGGGAAGTGGCAACCTCAATGCCTAGGGAATCCACGGAGATAGAGGGCGTCTGGGTGGGCAGCTGTACAGAGGGGTCTGTGATTTGGGCAGCTGGATTAAGCTACCCAGATGTTAACAGCCTCAGAGTGCCTGAGTTCCTCACATCTCTATCCTTCAACCCAGCTGCCCATCAGCAACCATCTCTGCCAATGATCAATATATGTATTACGCTACATAATCTTCAACAGTCCTTCAATGTGCATGATGAGGAATCTGAAGCTCAGAGTGGTTAAATCACTTGCCTAAGGTCACACAACCTGGTTTCAAGCCCAGGTCTGGCTGGCTCAGAACCTTGTCCTCAACAATGGAATTACAGAGCTTTATTCTGTAGGATGGGTACATTTTGCTGATAGACCACTTTGCATTTGCTCTTACTCTTTACCTACCCACAGACCAACCTTAGAGGGGCAGTAAGTTTAGTTCAGCAAGTGCTACTGGAGCAAGCATGGCCCCGAGTTAGACACTTAAGGGTAAAAAACATTAAGTCAACAAGATAGGAAGTAAAACTGGGTTTAAAGCAATTTAGAGCAATGAGGTGAATAAGCCTGGGCTGGAGTCATCTGGAGGGCTTCCTGGATGATTCTGGGTGGGGCCAAGAAGATTAGGACTTGGAGAAGCACTGGAGAAGGCAACACAGGTAGGGATGTGGAGGGGAGGCGAGGGAGTGCCGGGCTGGCTCTTGTGTCCCAGCAGTGGTGAGGAGTGGGGCCATCAGTCACCTCAGTCCTGTGCCACAGCTGCAGCTCTTCTCCCTCCACTCTGCCCACCTGTGCTCTTTGTGCAGTCAGGCCCAGCTCAAACAGTACCTCCTCCAAGTGGTCTTCTCTAAGGACGCCAGCCCTCCCTCAGTGCCCTCTCCTCTGAGACTTTGGGACACATTTGGTTTCTCTACTCATGGGGCTTTTCAGTCTGGGCTGCCAACGCGTGGAAATCTTTGCACTAGATTTACACTGTCTCACAGTCTTCGGTCAACCCCAGCCCTCTTGTGAAAACCTCAGAGAATTCACACATCCCTCCCATACCTCCTAAAGGAGACTTCCCCTAGTTGTAAAAAATCTCTCTCGCGTATCCCTACCACCAACAAAGATTTTACTTAGCTTGACTTTCTGAAGTTTGTATTATAAAAACAAGAGAGTTTATTTTCCAAATATGGAATCGTAATATTGAATATTAATACTGATTACAGTGTTTCAAAATATAACTTCCTGCCCTCACAGCAGTCTGAGCATTATTTGGTCCCCACTGGCCCAGGAGACACCAGCCCCATACTCGAGATGTAGGCCGACAATTACTTAACCGTCTGCCTGCCTTCTTGATCATAAAATTTTGTGTAATAGTGCCTATACACCTCCCACCAATGTTTCAAAGAAATTAGATAATGAAATAAAAGCACTTAGCACAGACCATGGCACACTGTAGATACACAATAAATACTAATTACGTATAACCAGTATCCCTTAGGGTTCCCTAGAGCTCCAGCCAAGTTAAGAGCTGAGATATCACAGATTCAACTTTTCAGGACCAGAGAATTGAGAATCAAGACAACTCCAGAAGTCTACCTTATGGCTAGGTTATGGGAAGGGGAGGTAGCAGAGGATTGCTGGCTCTGGTAAGTGACCCCACTGTCCTCTTCCAGGAAGCCCAGAGGAACGAGGTCTGATACAGTGGAAAGCTGGGGCCCATGCCAACAGTGAGATGTCTACCAGCCTGAAGAGCTATGACTTTCCCATCGGGATGAGCATGGTAAAAAGAATTGCCTTTCTGAAATACATTCCTATCTGCCCAGTCTTCAAAGGATTTTCTTCAAGGTCAAAAGACCAGCTTCCAGTTCCAGAAGATACCCCACAAAATACAGAAACTGGGTCTGTGTGCACCAAGATCTGAAAAACTGCGCCCAGGAAAGGTAGGATGTCTGTTAGTCTATGGCTTTTGTGGGAGGGTTGAAAAATCACAACATTCTTATGCTTTAACCAAAGAGAAAACAAAGTACTCAGTTTCCATTTCTGTGACCTATTTGAATATTTTCAATCAGAAGGCATACTGGGTAAAAAGTCAATATACATATGTGGAACTCCTTAGCCATTTTATAGTGACAGTGGAACTTCCCAACAGGTGTGGGCCAGTAACCTTGTAGGAGGTTACAAGTATACTGAAGTATTGATCCCTTTGGCCTTTGGTTATCTGGGCTGATACTGGGTCAACTGGAGCCCATGAGCCATAAACTCTAGCTACAGGCAGCCTCATCCTTACACTCCAGTATGATAAATTACACTTTATGACATAGAAAAGGTTGAGAAGTAACTGACATAGCATAAGAATAGGAAAAATCCTCTCACATAAGGTGCCTTGTTTAAATAGTTGTAATAAGATAAAACCCCTACGAAACAGCATGACTTCAGTTACCCTAAAACTATGCCACATAGGCCCAGATGGGGTAATAATGTGTTTCAAGCCCTTAAAAAAAAATCAAAGTGGTTTTAATGTGCACATTGCCTCAGACAAGTTCCAACAAAGTGAGAGCTTAGCTTAGATAACTCCTTAATTGTAATAAGTCACTTAAATAGAACTTTCTATGTACCAGGGATTGTCTTAAGTACTTGATGTGTATTAACTAATCACACAATCCTGAGATAGGCTAGTCTTTGCTCTTAAACATTAGGTTACAATGCCTCTCTAATTCAAGTTTATAACCTCTAATTATACTGCATGATGATAATTCGGCAGTATGTGGAAATGAACTCATTTGCCCCCGTCCAGGCTCAGAGAAGTGATCTGTAACCCTCATACTTGGCAGCCTGCTGTGCCACTTGTGGTACTGAGCTGTTAGAGTACAGAGGGGACTGGTGGTATTATGGCTCCAAAAAGAATGAAAGCCAAGCAGGATCGTCTGCTTCAGCATCTTAAAAAAACCTGTTTATTAGCTTAGTAAGGTAGCTATTAAAAAACACCAGGCACAGGTACGCACACCAAAGGACCCTAGGAAGAATGTGACCCAGAACTGACTAGATGGCCTTCTTAATCTTGAGCCCTCCAAGCTCAAGAAGAACACAGAGGACATTATCAACGACTGAGTAGGGCCGTGGGGCAGAATTGTATGTGGAACCAGGAAATTGCTAGTTGGTTTGACAGCCTATCCCAAATAAATATTAGCCACAAACCTATTATTAATTAGCTTGTGAGGGTGAAAAAGGGGAAGGTCCAGGTGAATCAAAATAGAAAACCAGTCCAATCAGAACAGCAATGGTTTGTGAAGGGCAAAACTCAATGAAGGTTAGACTACAGTAAGGTTACCATTATGCTGGCCAGCCAGAATGTTTCTTAACATGGATATATTTAATTGCCTTGACACTGCAGCCTGAGGTGATCAAGGTGGGCTACGGAAGGGGCTATGGGATTTATTTTACTGCTGTATTTTGGACAGACACTTATATAACAACATACTCGACACTATGGAATATAATAATAAAGCCTGCTCTCTCAGCAAATCTTGCCAGCAGGGCTGTCCTGAGGGACTGAGCCCACGCTGAAGGAAGTATCACCACTGGAGAGTCTGTATTCCAGCACCAATAAACACAACCATCTGCTCAGTTCTACTATTATTTATTTTTTTAAATATTTTTGAAAAAATATAATTTTTTTACAATATTTTCAACTTAAACACTATTCACACTGAACACGTATGGCAGCTTAACCTACCCAAATAAGAAGTTTAAGAAGCCAAAACTGTTCTAGCTTTGTTAAAAGAAAAGTTGTGCTGCAGACTATTGTAGTGATAGTTAACAAAGCAAGGAAAAGCACCACTCAAATCACAGGTTACAATTTCTTTGTTCAATTGGATTATGGGTTGGTCAAATGTTAGACTTTACACAGGTATAGCTTTGATGCAATGACTCCTTAGAAGAGGATGTAGTTCTCAAATCACATACTTTCTCAGATGTAACATTAGGAGAATTCAATATTTCTTACATGATAACATACCATAAAAGCCAGGACTTTGGTTACTAAGGTAGTGAACCTAAGACATACTTGTTTATAAAAAATTATTTCAAATTAACTAACAAGCCTTCATCAGAAAAAGGAGATTCTTTCTGATGGGGACAAATGCAAATTTAAGTCTGAACTGAGAAATTAACTACTAGAACTTAAATTTACTCATTTAAAAAAATTTAGACATTAACAAGTATCAGTTAACCTTAAGGGACCAGTTTAGTCTCAAAAAGGACAATTCACTAAGATTTAGAGGTCATTTAATTTGGTGCTTTGACACAACTTGACTGGTGCTTCTTTCCTCACTGTCTTCACATCAAGCCATGGGGCCAATTCTATTTTCAGTAAATGTTTGACAGCTTTTTACTTAATAACAGTCTCAGCACTTTTATTAAGCATGCAAGACTAACAAAACTTTGGCAATGCATAAGTGTAACACAGTGACAAGAGAGAGCTTTTACAATTAAGTCTTCTAATACTGCCTTCACAGTGTGGAAATTGTGCTACATCCACCAAAAGAGGGCCCCGTCTACTCAAATATTTCAGTACTTCACCCCAGGAACAAACTCCTTTGCATTTGGATTCAGATTGCTCTTGATCTGGAAAATAAGTACATAAAAAAGCAAGTTCATTAACAGATAAGCTTCAGATACTCAGAAGCATTCAACCCAGATCCACATGCAAAAACATCTTCCAAAAATATAAGACAAAGGCAAGAATTCAGATTGTAAGGTCAAACTTAAGTAAAAAAAAAAATAAAATCCACAGCAGGGAAAGGAGGAACCAGATGTAAGCTACGTATATTATACCAAATTTTATCAACTTTCTAAAGAGAAAGTAGAAATTGAAATTAAATTTGCTTAAGTGTAATCAGAAACTCACTAACTTCACATCAACTAAAGGAGTGTCTCAGAACACGGAATTCTGTTCGTTTAACTATGATACTTGACTTGCTATTTAAACAGTTTCATAATATGCAAAAACACTAAACAAGTGTTGAAATGATGATAAAAGTGATTGGGGAATGATTTACAGATTAATTTTACTTTATGATGCTCCTTGAAAATATGGAGTCCTCTTTCTACAACTGCTGTATTCTAATTCCCACAGGTAGCATGGTATATAAGAGGAAAAGAAAACTGCATGGGGAGTCAGAAGACCTAAGTTGGAATCCCAGCTCTGCTAACTAACTTCTTATATAGGCCTGGATAAGTCACTCTCTGGGACTTCATTTTTGCATCAGTTAGGGGAAGACTGGGCCAAAGCCTCTAAGAGCGTGAGAGACTTGTACCACCATTATTTTGTATTTCTAAATCTTTACTTTCCTAAGCAGATGTGTCAGCATATAGGGAATGGCTGGAAATTTTCCTCTACCACATCTCTGAATGCAAGTTGATCAAGAAAAAAAGAAACCAGGACGATTCCAGGGCCTGAAATGGTAGGCATGCTGGCAGGATTTCAGATTGAATCTGAGCCCCCAATATCACTTACTTCAAGACCAAAGCATATTAAACAACATGTTGGAGCAATAATTTAAGTTTCATAATTTATATACAACCATTCCCTTCTCTCAAGGGAAATATATCTAAACTTTAAAAGTGTGAGGTTTAAATTTAAAAAGCAGTGTTCTTGAATGTCCAATCTTTTGGCAGCTACAAAAGAATGAGAAGGAATTAACCTCAAATGGACTTGAGTCAAACAAACCAGTTTCTAGACAATGAAAAGATGCTGGGTCCAGTTAAAGTTATACATTATGCCCAGCAAAGGGCTTCCCTCCGCAGAGCAACCAGGATTATTTGTGGAGTGCCTAATGTGTAGCCATAAGCAAGCATATCCCAACAGACTATTCAGATCATGTATCTGCTTAATTGGGTTAGTGTCATTTACTGCAACAAAAGCTATACCACAAGTAAATTTCAGTGTTCTCTATACAGCCCTTTAGAAAAATGGTTTCCAAATGCCTGATAGGGCGGGCTGGCGGTATCCTCTGGGAGTGCTTTTAAAAAATTAACATGCCTAGATGACTGATTCTGCAGGTCTGGGATGTTGCTGAGAAAATTTTTGTAATGCTTCATAGGTAATTATGACATACAGCCAGGTTAGGAAATCACTGCACAGTGAACAGAAGACAACTGCAAAAATTACTTCAGAGTCTAGGGGTAAATTCCAGAGAACCATCTTGTAGAAGCAACTAGACAGACTGTCCATATGGAAAGAAAATTTAACATTCTGACTTTAAATTATTTTATCTTAATTTTAGCAAACGAATCATTAGGTTTTACTCTAGTACTGATGCTTAGTTATCAAAATTCGTGAAAAAACTTTTCACTACAAATAAACTATCAGCAATGAGACACTGAGAATAACTAAAAATATAAAAAGATTTGTGTTCCTTTTCTGCCAAGAGCATGTAAAAGTCCTTATCATAGTTCCAAATGGAGTTAGGGGTAACTCAATGAAAATCCTGGGTCAGGAAAAAAAACCTCAAATTTTATCTTTCAGAAAAAATTTGTAATTTCACCAAATATTTAAGACAATTAAAGAGCAAAACCTCTCCATCAAGCTACTTTTGCATAGGCAAGTCACATGAACATCCTGTGTACTCCCTTTTGAATTAATGCTTTAAGACATTTCCTAGGGCAACATAGTTATCATTATCTAAAAGCAGTGGCAAGAAGTCTGTTAGTAGTCTCAGGCTACCTCCAGAGTGTTGCCAGAAGTCACTCCTTATCATAAGTAAGACCAGGAGGCCTCTGCTTCCATAGTAAGAAGCAGCAGAATTTCTGAAGGGGAAGAGATGTAGAACTCTTCTTAAACAGATGGTTGCTAGCTTTTCCACTTATGGGAGAGATGAGCTAGGTTTTAAAAAGATGAAAAAATAACTCTTTACCACAAGATCTTCCAGGGAAGAGCCATCACTGATAACAAGGTCATTAAATTGGTCTTGGATTTGGTCCATAGTTTGTGGGAGATCTCGAGCTGGAATAAACCACTCATGTTCCTCTTCTTCTTCCAGCATTTCTTGGAAACAGCGTTCAATAAATTCTTCTTCCCATAACTCCTCTTCTATCTGGATTTATAATAAATAAAGGGTAATTTATAGCATACTTGGTAAGATGAAATCACTAGAAAAGGCTTAAAGAATCTTGAACTAAACCATTTAACAACATAATGTCATACCTTCCTCCTTTGCTTCTGTGCTAAGGAAAAAAAAATCTTTTCCATAAGACCTGGAAAGATCTGTTTAGGGTTTTGCTATGTCTTTACTTGTCACAGCAGAATATTCTTTTTTTTCCACTGAGGGTGGCGGGGAAGAAGTAACAAAGAAGTGTTCTCATGGAGGAATGTGTATCAGAATTACCTGTGATACTTCTAAAACTATACAAACCCTAAACCCACTCAAAAATGACTGGAAAAAAAATCTTTGGGTAGGACTTCCCTGGTGGCACAGTGGTTAAGAATCCACCTGCCAATGCAGGGGACATGGGTTTGAGCCCTGGTCCGGGAAGATCCCACGTGCCACGGAGCAACTAAGCCTGTGTGCCACAACTACTAAGCCTGCACTCTAGAGCATGTGAGCCACAACTACTGAGCCCTCGCACCACAACTACTGACATCCGCACACCTAGAGCCCGTGCTCCGCAACAGGAGAAGTCACCTCAACGAGAAGCCCGCGCACCGCAACAAAGAGTAGCCCCCGCTCACCGCAACTAGAAAAAGCCCTCATGCAGCAACGAAGACCCAACACAGCCAAAATTTAAAATAAATAAATAAATAAAATTATTTGGAGGGTAGGGTCAGCAACTAAACATTCTCACTGAAATAAGACTACATTGCTTTACTCTTGAATATATATAACTGGATATGGTGAAATCAAGCTGGCTACTAATTATCAAAGCCAGGATCAGAGAGAAACTAGATGAAAGGTAGAAACAGGTACCAGAAATATGGGAATAAAAGACATCTATCAATATATGAGAGTTCTCTAAAAAAAAACAGTGGTGTCAGATTTTGAGGCTGATCAGAATGAGAACCTTACATGAAAAACAGTACAATCTGTACCCCAGTACCTGTGCCTATTTGCTCCTGATTCCAGCTCTCTTGACTTTCACTGCAGTAGAACAATCTGACTGGTGTAAGGTAGTGGTTCCCAAACCTAATTGCTCACTGGAACCACCTGGGAGCTTTTAAAAGACACGTTTCCCAGGCTCCACCCTAAATCCTTCTGAATCAGAATCTCTGGGTGGGACCCCGAAAAAAGCTCCTTAGGTTATTTCAATGAGCAGTTAAACCTGGTAGTATCAGCATCCAACTAAAATAGGAGTGGTAGCACATAAATCCATGTATTTCATATATAAGGGACCAGGTGAAAAATGCATTTCAGGGAAAAGTACATTTATATTATATGACAGCTGTCATAGGCTACAATAAAAGAGCATGTTTATACACAAAACTAACTTGTCTGTTGAATTCCTCTTCATTTTCCATCCACATGTACTCTGCAAATGGATTGTCATCTTCATGAGAATGACCGTTAATAATCACATCTTCATTGATGATGCTTGGGCTAGTACTGCTGCGACTTGGATCTTTCATGGTTGGTGTTAGATATAGTCTTTAACCTTAAAGGAAGAACAATACAGTTAATCTAGTCAGTCATTCTTTCAGTTCTTAGTGAGCATCTATTATAACCAGCCATCATGATTAGGTATTAGATGTACATGATATATTAATGCACATGATAAACACAGCAATTGGAAAGCTTTTCCTCCTAAATGATTTTAATGTTTAAGAAATAGCTGAGAATAGCCTAGATTCATCTAATGTTTTCTAATAACAGTAAACAAAGGCAATCAATTGCTTAAATGGAATCCCCAAACCATCCAATTTTTTTTAAATTGGATATTCTGTGCTTTATAAAACAAGCATGGTTTGGAAGACTTAAATCATCAAGAGACTTTATGAAAAGCAAATTCTACTTTTTAAAATTGTTATTAAAAAGCCCAGAGACTGGAAGTGAAAACTAACAAACTTTTAATAACTCCTATTTCCTTAGTCGCAAGGTACAGCTCTGGCTCTCTCGACTTCATAGCCCATTCTCTATTTGCTTTATCTTTGGGTCCATGTTGAGTTCCTCCATGTCTGGATTTTCCCACTGCACAGTAAGTATCAGGCATCTAATCTCATACAGTAGATGTGGTTTCTTATACTCTACTCAACAGGTGATAACATGATCTAACCTAGCTGATATGTTGCAGGCTAAAAGTTCGAAGCATAAAGTTTCAGATTCTACAATAGTCTACCAATTCACTGACTCTAAACTTGCTAAAAAATGGGTTTACATAAAGCAAGAGTCACTTGTACATAAATCCAAACATTAGTGTGACTTGTGCCAAAGGAAGGAAATAGCATACCTAATAGAGTTAAAAAAAAAAAAAAAAAAACTTCTTCAGGCCTTCTTAAACTTATAATCAAATAAAATACTAAAACTAAAATCTTCTACTGGAAATACTTTTTTCCTTTGGGTAAGGTTCAGGGAAAGACTTGCTCTAGGTATGTTGCCTGGCCCTTTACATTCATTTTATGTACTTATCCTTAGGAAAACCTAAGGATAATAAAACTTATAGCTGTTCATATAACATGAATTTAGTCTCTAAGCTGTGGTAGGGGGTCCTATCCTGGCACACATATGCATTTCCCCCAAGACTGAATACGAATGAGAACAGTCATCATGGTGGTAGCATTTTCAATTGTTAGGAAGTCCTGAATTAAAAATTACTGAGAACTTCTGCCTTACTTATTCATTGTTGTATGTATATGAAAGAAAGGCAGAGACAGACTGAAATTTATGGGCTAGGCTGTGGGTAGAAAGAAAACATGATGTGGGTTAAGAAAGTGTAGCACTGTGAAAGCAGACATGACAGAAAACAGATGATGGATATCTTTGATATTTTTATTTATCATTAATCTTGGATTAAATAAACCCCCTTATTTTGATAACAAGTTTCGACTAGAGAGCAATCAGTTCCTCTAAAGATTACTTTTTTTTTTTTAGAAAATTACTCATTCTTATATGTCAAGGCTACCAAACATTTATATGCTCATCTTTAAACAAATTACATTTTAGATTAGACTCAAATATTATGAAAAGCAGGGGGTCAATCCTGCTTTGCAACTGGATGGAACTTTGTTTACTCTGCATATGAACTGATCATTAAACTATATTCAAAGACACCCCAATTTATAACAGCTTTACATTATTATTTTCCCAACATGTGTCCTATCCCAACTCGTGCCCATTAAATCCTACGTTTCAGAAGACCACAATATTAATAAGTGACTTATATCTTTAGTTAAAAACAGCAAATAAAAATCATGTTTAGCACAGAGTACAGGATATTCAAGTAGAATTGAATAGTTAAGTAGCAATTATACGTGTGAGACATGTACTAGAAATACTACTAACTTGTGTTTGAATGTGCTTCTGGTGACTAAAGTATTATCTATATATAAACGCAATTTTTTTAAAAGAAAAAAGTATTCTCCATACATTTCACGAGCATAACAATGAAACAATGAAAAATCTGCATCAGCAAATTCTATAGTCTGAGAATCTCAAGGGACTCCCTCCCTGCTTGTTTGATGCCAACCAGTAACAAATAAAATATAAATAGTGCTTAGCCTAAAGGGCCCAATCCCTGCATTTGACATGTCTCTAGGTCAGCTTTTTGCCGATTATCACCTCAACAAACAACCCGTGGCTTTGGTATAGATCCCAGTGAAAGAGTCTATGAAGGACAGTAAATGAAATTTCGCTGTCAAGTAATATTTGGGAAACAAATCATAATTGGAACCAGTAAAAATCAACTGGAGCCTGGGCACTAACCTTAAACCTTAAGATAGCTGAGGAAGGAACAACTGCTGACCAGATTTCTGATACAGTTAGCCAAGTGAAAAGCCAGAGGGGTAAGGATCATTTACTTTCAGAACGCTGACAGACCTACAATTACTGAGTACAAGGTGTTCTAATATAAGGTATTGTATCAGATTTTAAATTTTCTTCTATGACCTGTTCTTGATCCTTCTTAGACCACACTCTTTAGATTGTGTCGTGTGTTTTGCTATTTTAAAAAATTGAGTATATAGTTCAAATACCATAAAATTTACAATTTTAAATTGGCATTTGTCAAAAGCAGTTAAAGGCAAATGTAGTAGCCAATGCCTGCAAAGAATAACAGTTGGGGCAAAAAGCCTTGGAGGAAAGGCTGGTGAAGGAGATGCTTTGGGAATAAAGGCTTTGAAAAGCTCCTGCATATTCTGGGAAACCTAAAAGGCCATGGGCATGCCCAGTGCTGACAGCACGCTCAGAAAACAACTAACAAGGCCCTACACTTTTCAGGCGTCAGGCTCTGCACATAAAACGAAGGTTAAGAAAGAGCTGTAAACTGCCCAAGTGTTAAAGGTGTACCTCGGCATACACAAAAACCCATCTGCCAAGACTGGGAGAGTTTTATTTTTTGCTTAGGGGTATTAAAGGACATCTCTTGAAAATAACTAGCTGGGACTTCCCTGGTGGCACAGTGGTTAAGAATACGCCTGCAAATGCAGGGGACACGGGTTTGATCCCTGGTCCGGGAAGATCCCACTTGCCGCGGAGCAACTAAGCCGTGCACCACAACTACTGAGCCTGTGCTCTAAAGCCTGCAAGCCACAACTACTGAAGCCTGCACACCTAGAGCCTGTGCTCCACAACAAGAGAAGCCACTGCAATGAGAAGCCTGCGCACCGCAATGAATAGCCCCTGCTCGCTGCAACTAGAGAAAGCCTGCGTGCAGCAACAAAGACCCAATGCAGCCAAAACTAATTAAAAATAAATAAATTTTTTAAAAAAGAAAAGAACTAGCTGACAACTAAGCTAATGGGACAGACTTCAATGGCCACACAAAAAATAATACAAGCTTTTACAAAATTATTTCAGAAAGGTCACTAAACAAATAACAGAACAAGCAGAACAACCATCCTGGGGAGAGGGGAGAATATGATTTCCAGAGTTGCCATATAATAGTCACAATGTTCAGTTTTCAACAAAAATTATAAGGCATGCAAAAAAATAAAATAGTATGGCCTATAAACAGGAAAAAAAGAAATTAATAGGAAATGTCCCTGAGGAAGCCCAGACATTAGGCTTATTAGGCAAAGACTTTTAAATCACGTGTTTTAAATGTCCAGAGAGCCAAAGGAAACCACGTACAAAGAACTAAAGGAAACCATAAAAATAGCAAATATCACCATCAAATAGCAAATGTCAATAGAGACAAATTATAAAAAGAAGCCAAGTAGAAATTCTGGAGATGAAAAGTACAATAAATGAAAATTCTACTTGAGGGTTTATAGCAGATTTGAGCAGGGAAAGAATAAGCAAACTTGGTAAGTCAACTGAGATTATTCAGCCTGAGAAACAGAAAGAGAAAATAATGAAGAAAAATGAACAGAACCTCAGAGACCAGTAGGACACTGCTACATGTACCAACATATGCATAATGGGAGTCCCAGAAGGAGAAGAGAAAGAGTATTTGAAGAAATAATGGCCCCAAACTCCTCCAACTTGATGAAATCTATGTTAGTCTACACATCCAAGAAGCTGAACAAACTCCAAGCAGGATAAACTCAAAGCAATCCACACCGAGACACACTGTAATCAAGTTATTGAAAGTCAAAGAGAGCATCTTCAAAATAAGATTAATAGCTGATTTCACATCAGAAACCACAGGCCAGAAGGCAGTAGGAAAACATATACAAAGTGACTAAAAAAAAAGACTAAGACATTCCCAGATAAGTAAAAAAGTGAGAGCTTATTCATCACCAATAGACCTGTCCTACAGGAAAACCTAAAGTGAGTCCTTCACGTTGAAACAAAAGAATACTAGCATTAACTTGAATTCATCCAAAGAAATAAACAATGGTAACTACATAGGTAAATACAAAAGTCACTAATAATGTTTTGCTTTATAACTCTTTTTCTCTATATGAAACTAAATTGTTATTAGTTCATACTTGTTACAAACTAAGATGTTAGTTGTAATTCCCAGGGTAACCACTAGGAAAACCACCAAAAAAATATACAGTGAAAGGTGTATTGCTGGGGTGTATCATCATCCCATTCAGAGGCAGCCCCAAAGAAGCAGCTTCAAGACTCCAAGAGTCAATGAACTCAAATCGATATATATTAGTCTCTTGTGGCTGAGAAAAAGTTTTTCTCTAGAGCAAAACCAACCAAAACTAAAAGAGGAACTACTAGAAATACAACAGAAGCACCTAATTTGCTTGAGTGATGTCTGAGGGCACAATGTAGATAATAACTCGACAAATACAGTTAAAAAAAAAATCTGGTAATTAAACCATACCAATCTGTTGCTATCTTATCTTTGTTCATGCTTCAATCCAAACCACTTTAAAACTGGCAGAAATGAACTGAGAAAGCCAGTAATTTCCCCACAATTTTTTAATGTTCATATTTACTTCAAATGTTTATTATGCTTTAAAATCCTAAAATTATCAGAAAATGTAATTCAAATAATTTTTTAGCCTTACTCTCATAAAAGGATTTTTAAAATAACACAGTAATACTAACTCAGAACACGCTATATTAAATTACTAATATAAAATATCTAGTAGTTGTTAGACTACATATAGTTAAGATTTTCCTAAACAAAAATTACAAAATAGTAAAACAGCAATGTATCATCTTACAGTGTTTTCAATAATCATTTAAAAAATTTTGTACATAGTTAGGACATCTTGTTGAAAAAAGAAGCATTAAAGTGAAAGAAATGTACATATACAAAGTACACCCTACTTAAAAAAAAAGGTTAGGGCTTCCCTGGTGGCTCAGTGGTTAAGAATCTGCCTGCCAATTCAGGGGACACGGGTTTGAGCCCTGGCCCAGGAGGATCCCACATGCCGCGGAGCAACTAAACCCGTGCTCTAGAGCCTGCGTGCCTAGAGCCCATGCTCCGCAACAAGAGAAGCCACGACAATAAGCCGTGCACCGCAACGAAGAGGAGCCCCCACTCGCCACAACTAGAGAAAGCCTGCGCACAACAACGAAGACCCAACACAGCCAAAAAAAAAAAAAAAAAGAAGTTAAATGTACAAAACAGGTCCTAAGTGTATTTAAGTTTTTTCCTTTTGATCTCCAATCCTACTCAGAGGTAATCAATGTTAACAGCTTAGTATGTGTCCTTTCATATCTCTTTGCTTACAGAAACACACATAAAGGATTTATATATTTTACAGAATCATGCTAAATATATTACATGAAATATACTTACTAGTCAACATGTAGAAATACACTTTACTTTTTTTTTTTTTTTTTTTTTTGCAGTATGCGGGCCTCTCACTGCTGTGGCCTCTCCCGTTGCGGAGCACAGGCTCTGGACGCGCAGGCTCAGCGGTCATGGCCCACGGGCCCAGCCGCTCCACGGCATGCGGGATCTTCCCGGACCGGGGCACGAACCCGTGTCCCCTGCATCGGCAGGCGGACTCTCAACCACCGCGCCACCAGAGAAGCCCCCCACTTTACTTTTTAATTGATACAGCACCAATTACTCAACAATTCCCCCTTTGATGCATTTACTTTTCCAGTTTTTTCATTACAAACAATCCTGCTTTGATCACCCTTGTACACATATCCTTTTCTATCTGAGCTTTCTGTGGGATACATTCTGGTAAGTGGGAATAACTGGGTCAAAGGCCGTGTGCACTTATAGCTTTAAGAGAAGACAGATTATTTGCCAAAAATATTATGGTAATGTACATTCCTATAATACACTGAGTGCTCCCATTTCTCTGCATACTAAACAGTTCTCTACATAAGCAACATAGCATTTTACTTTTGCAAACAGATGGGCTTAAAAAGAATCTGTTTTCCTCTACAGCTCCTGGGATATGCTTATCTTGCTTAGTAATAAGTCTTTTCCTACCTTGAGGTTATATTTCCTTTATTTTCTCTCAGTATTTTTATAGTTTCTTTTTTTTACATTTAGATCTTTAACTCGTGTGAGCATTTCTTTGAGTATGATGTGAAAGATCTATACTTTTCCATATGAACACATCATTCATTATTTAATGAAAGCTTGTTCCTGATGTTTATCATAATCAAATTCCCACTTACACGGTTTCTAGATTCTTTGTTGCATGACAGTGTATTGTATGTATACTGTTTTATCTCCAACTTTTATTTTAAAGAATTTTAAACTTACAGAAAAGTCATAATAATAGTACAATAAACATTTGTACCTTTCATCTAGATTCATCAACTGTTAACATTTTGCCACAGTTGTTTTCTCTGTACAATTTTTTTTGCTTAACCATCTGATAAGTTGCAGACATTATGACCTTTCATCCTCAAATATTTCAGCACAGTATTTTACTCTTCTGATTACAGGAGCCTTTCAGTAAGTTTAAATACGCAGTAGCACAACTCCCATCTCAACTTTCTTTGGGGGGGAAATCTTGCACTTTTATTCTTCATACGAACTTTAGAATAATTTTTCCATAGGAGTCTGACTGGAATTTTATTAAAAATTTGCAGCTTAGGGCTTCCCTGGTGGCGCAGTGGTTGAGAGTCCGCCTGCCGATGCAGGGGACACGGGTTCGTGCCCTGGTCCGGGAAGATCCCACATGCCGCGGAGCGGCTGGGCCCGTGAGCCATGGCCGCTGAGCCTGCGCGTCCGGAGCCTGTGCTCCGCAACGGGAGAGGCCACAACAGTGAGAGGCCCGCGTACCGCAAAAAATAAATAAATAAATAAAATAAATGAATCAGGACTTCTTTTTACCAATAATGGTGGGCTAGATTATTTGGACCAGTCTTCCCATTGCAAACTGAAAGTGTTGGATGCCATAGTCTTAAAGAAACATTTAAAAGCACTCAAGTGTTGAAGAGTAAGTAAAGTGGGAATTCAGAGAGCAAAGTGGAACTTTTAAACACTGAAGCTGCCTTTGCACTGAGGACTTTTGCCCATTAGCCTTCTTTGGGTTGACCTTGGATGCTTCATGGGGCAAAAGGCATAAAGGTCAAGGTGGAAAACTGAAGAGAAGATCCTCCCCACTCTAAGCTGGGACCCTAAAGGGCTATAGGCTCAGGGTAAGGGTGAACCAAAAGCAACTCCCACTCCCCACCAAGCAAATCAAAAGGAAAAGGTGGAAAGGAACACAGACACTGTGACTGTGGTTGGTCCTCCTGTGGATAGGAGGAATAAATTCATCACCTGGGAGGTCCAGAACATCCCAAGTCATGTAATGAGTATGAAGTTGTCCTGACTTGGTAGTGTCTCTAGTGCCAGTGCCTGGCAAAAGCAAATGTAAAACTCCTTGGGAGGAAGGCATCTTCATGCTAGGACTTAAGGACCTCCAAAAATGATTTTTCAAGGCCAAAGAAGAGTTCAAAATGAAAGATAACTAAATCCAGAAGGAAAAAGCAAGATACAACACGCAAGATCAGTGCAATTTATAGAAAGCATAATCAGACCCATGTGGCAGATGACAAAAATGATCATTACGTATCAAGCTTGAAAATATCTTCACAAAGCAGCAAAATATAAAAAGTGCATAGTAGATTTGGAAAAGAGCCAAATAAAACTTCTAGATATACAGAAATCACAACATAAACAAAAATGTAATAAGTCTTGCAGCAGATTAGATACAACAGAATTGAAAAACAAAAGAAAGTATCCAGAAAACAGCAAAAAGATAAAAAGATAGAACATACAAAAGAGGGTTCAAACAATATAGAGGGCAGAGTGACAACTATCGAATTCCTGAAGAAGAAAAGAAGAAACATAGGGCAGAGGCAGGATCTGAATATTGCATATTTGATGAAAGCAATCAACCAACATGTTTAAGGAGCCCAAGAATCTCAAAGTAAGATAAATAAAAAGCAAGATATATCAAACTGCAGAATATCAAAGAGAATTCTAAAACCCAAAAAGACATTATTTTCAAAAAAGAATGAGAAAAACCAGCTGCTTTTCAACAATAATGAAAAGCAAAAGACCACACTGAAAGAAAATAACTGCAAACCCAGATTGCTAGAACTCTACAGAAAATAGTTTTCAAACAAATGAACTAGAAACTTCCCATCGTTATATTAAGGAATCATTTGAATAACAAGAATTATGGGATCCCTGAAGACAAATGAATCAAAAATTATAAGGGCTTGGTACTTTTTAAACTAGTACATTATTAACAACCTTTAATTTTGTTTTTTTTGTTTTGATTCGTCTATTCAGGTTTTCTACCTCTCTGGTTAACTATGGTCATTTTTATTTCACTAAAATTTTATTTCTCCATAATTTCAATTTTGTTATAATAGAAACTATCTAATTTCTCCTATTTCATAGCTAATTTGACTACGTTCCTCTTTTCCTCGATTAGGCCTACCAGGGATCTATCGTAGGAAAAAAAAATTCCAACTTTGCAATTTGCAGAACAGCAAGTGTAATAAACTCTTCATATATATAAAAAAAAAGGTGTGTGTTCACAATTTGCAAATGCATAGAATCTCTAGAAAGACAGAAAACAAACTGAGAAGGAAATTGTATCTGATAAGGGAACTATATCTAGAATATATAAAGAACTATTACAACTCAATAATAAAAGGACAACCAACCAATTTAAGATTTTTTTTGAGGTGGACCATTTTTTAAAGTCTTTATTGAATTTGTTACAATATCGCTTCTGTTCTATGTTTTGGTTTTTTGGCCGGGAGGCATGTGGGATCTTAGCTCCCTAACCAGGGATCGAACTCGCACTCGCCCCCCCGCCCCCCCCCCCACCATTGGAAGGTGAAGTCTTAACCACTGGACCGCCAGGGAAGTCCCCAAAACAACCAATTTAAAAATGCGCAAAGGATCTGAATAGACAGTTCTCCAAAGGCCAATAAACACATGAAAAGATGCTCAACATCCTTAACCTTCAGGGAAAATGCAAATCAAAACCACGAGATACCACTTTATATTAGTGAAAATGTGGAGAAATGGAATGCTCATTCACTGCCAGTGGGAATGTTAAAATGGTGCAGCTGCTCTGGAAAACAGTCTGGCAGTTCCCCAAAAGATTAAACACAGAATTACCTTATAACTCAGCAATTCCACTCCTAAGTATATACCCAAGAGAAAAACAAATATGTCTACATAAAAACTTATACACACAAATGTTCATAGAAATATTATTCTTAATAGCCAAAAAGTGGATAAAACCCAAAGGTCCACCACTTGATAAATGGATGAATACTGAAAATATCCTAAATGAAAGAAGCTAGTCACCAAGGAACACATATTGTATGACAGGTGATGGGAACAAGATTTCTTTTTGGGGTAATGAAAATGTTCTAAAATTGACTGTGGTGATCGATGCACAACTCTGGCAATATATTAAAAACTACTCTACTATACACTTCAAATGGATGAATTGCATGGTATGTGAACTATAGGTCAGTAAGAGCTGCTAAAAACAAAACTGAGAATACTGGTTACCTACAGGGAGGAGAACTAGATGGCTAAGGATATTTTTTATATCTTTTTTTGGGAATGGATTACCTATTTAAAAATTCAACTTTAATAAACAAAACTCTTGCTTTTGGTTTTATTGATCTTTTCTACTTATTTTTTGTTTATTTTATTAATTTTACTTTTCTCACATTATTTTTCCCTTCCTTTTTACATAACTTCAATTTGTTGCTCTTTGTTTTTCAAGTTGACAAATGTTTATTTTCAAGCTTTCACAAAAATTTTATATCTATGAATTTTCCCTAGAAATTTTAATATAGAATACAGTTAACCAACTTTAGGTAACTACAAATTATTTAATTTATAATAAGCCAGAGATTATTCAGAAGAATGTTCTTAATTTCCAAGTGGTTAAGGTTCTTTTGGTTACCTTTTGATGCCTGATTTCTAGTTTTATTATGTTATAAAATGCAGCCAGAAAACCTTCACTTTTGGGAATTTATTACAGTTTTGTTTGCAGGCAACTAATGATTTTTGCAAAATGTTCCTTGGGCCTAAAGAGAAAAATGTGTAACTTCCATTTCTTTTGTTTTCTGTGAATTTTTAAAAGTGAAGTATAGTTGATTTACAATGTTGTACCAATCTCTGCTGTACAGCAAAGTGACTCAGTTATACACATACACATTCTTTTTTTATATTCTTTTCCATATGGTTTCACATATATTGAATATAGTTCCCTGTGCTATACACTAGGACCTTGTTGTTGTGATTTCTATTTCTTACATAAAAAAATGATGCATATATATTAGGCTGATCTTTTTTTTCTTTCTTTTTTTTAAACTTTACCTGTTAAATTCTGAAAGCAATATATTCAAGTCCTGTACTATAACAGCTAGATTACTTGACCCAGTCTGAGGATCTGTCTCACAGGGAATTAACATTTTTGTAACTGATGCTTGGTATTGTCTTTCATTGTAACTTCATATTTAGCTTTCTTATAGCTTCTTTTTACATTCTATTCCTGTAATGTTTACTTTACTATTTTAAGCAGATTAAAAAAAATACTTGATTTATTTTCTGTAACTTACAAACTACTGTGGAATTTCAGTTGGTTTTTTCCCCCCAGTTTTGAGATATAACTGACATACAGCACTGTAGAAGTTTAAGGTGTACAGCACAATGATTTGACTTATATCTATTGTGAAATTAGTTTGAACAGTTTCCTATCAATTAAAAAAATACTCTATACACCCTCAAACCAACTCAAGACATTTAGAATGCTTTATCTTCTTCAATATATCCAACCCAATCCCTGCTCCCAGACAAAGCAAGACCTTTAGGATGATTTTACTTACCCACTTCCTCTCCCCACCCCATATCCTGAGTTTTGTAGAAATAATTTAGCACTGTTAGATCTACACTATTAGGTATTCCCTTATATATATATAATCATATATATATATGATATATATATATATAATCATCTTCCGCTAACTTGACACCTTTATTTTGCCTTAATATTTCTTCAAAAGGTTACCTGAGGATATAAATTTCTAAGCTACTTCATGTCTGAAACTGTCTTTTGCTTTCATATTTGAACAGTAATATTAAGTGGGACAGATTTAGACTTGTCCTTTCTATCAATAACCTACGAATATTCCAACTTTCACTATTGTAGAAAATGAATTTTCTTTCTTTTGTAAACATGCTGTTTACATCACGCCTGATATGAGAGCCTAACACCTAAATTCAGAGATTTTGCCAGATTCTGGTTAGGTGAGAGCTGTTTTTTCTGATGCCTGGCACTTTAAATCTACAAACTCTTTACTTCAGCTCTTTGTTCCCTTCTGAAATGCCTCTTACACATACTGGTTTCCAGCAGTGTCCATCCTTTCATAGTCCCTACAAAATTTTAAAATATGGAAATCTTTTAAGTTTTAGAAAGTCTCCCCCTACTTTCTTAAGAATTCTCATTAAACACTTCATGATACATGTAAATCAAATCATTATGCTGTATACCTTAAACTTATACAGTGCTATATTTCAATTATATCTCAATAAAACTGTAATAAAAAAATAAAAACATTAACTCTTCAAAAAAAATTCTCATTAAAATTCAAACAGGATTCTCTTTCCGCTTCTTTCATTAAACTGACTCCACAGGGAATTCCCTGGTGATCCAGTGGTTAGGCTTCCGGGGTTCCACTGCTGGGGGCCTGGGTTTGATCCCTGGTCAGGGAACTAAGATCCCACAAGCCGTGGCACGGCCAAAAAAACCCAAAACCCCCCAAAATAAAAAAACTGACCAGACAGACATAACACCTTTTCTTATTCCACTGGACTCTACTTTGAACTACAGTAGACTCCTTAACCTTATTTGTACACATATATATTGTATACGTATGTATTTTAATTAGAGAAGATAAAGAAATTTCTGCATCAGCCTCTGTATTTAATTCAGAAGTCTGTGAGCAGCGCTGAATATTTTGCTTTAATGTTTGGCAGTATAAAGGAACGATTAAAAGCATGGGCTCTGGGATTTCCCTACTGGTGCAGTAGTTAACAATCCACCTGCCAATGCAGGGGACACAGGTTCAATCCCTGGTCCAGGAAGATACCACATGCCGCGGAGCAACTAAGCCCGTGCGCCACAACTACTGAGCCTGCGGTCTAGAGCCTGTGTGCCACAACTACTGCACCTGCGTACCTAGAGCCTGTGCTCTGCAACAAGAGAAGCCACTGCAATGAGAAGCCTGCGCACCACAATGGAAGAGTAGTCCCCTCTCACTGCAACTAGAGAAAGCCCGCGCGCAACAACGAAGATCCAACGCAACCAAAAATAAACAAATAAAAATAAAATTAAAAAAACAAAAAAGGGGCTCTGGAACAAGGCTACCTTTCTAGCCATGTGACGATGGGCAAGTTATTTAACCTCTCTGTGTTTCAGGTTCCCCATCTGTACCTAGGCAGACAGCCTGGCACATAATAGTATTATTAAACACTTAGAGCAAATATAAATTTGTATAAATAAAAATAATAGGTCCAAACATCTGTAGGAGTGAAACAATGTCACAGAAAAGTCCCAGAGAGTATAACCCTAATCTCAACTGTAGTGTAACCAGGGTGATCAGGTCAGAGTAAGGATGGCTCAACACTGCTGATAAAAGCTCAAAGCACATCAGAAATACCATCCTTATTTATAAAAACTGATACAAAAAATAAAAAGCAAAGGCAATTCAAATAAACCCACACTATCCAATGTGGTAGCCACCAGGTACATGTGGCTATTTAAATTTAATTCAATACAATTAAAATTTTAGTTCTTCAGTTGCACTTGCTACATTTCAGGTGCTCAACAGACATGTGCTTAGTAGCTATCTTACTGGACAGCACCACTCTAAACGATGAAGACATTAAGAAAAAAGATTGAGTTATTGGAACTGAACCTCAGGCTGTAACATATACAAACTATTAATGCATCTGTGCAACAGGGTGATCCAGATCACAAAGATGACAACTTGGACAACTTTAACCTTGCATTGATTCAAGTCCCAGATATGCCACTAACCACCTAGAGTACCTTGGATATACTACTAAATCCCAGGCAACACACTATAGTGGTTAAGAGCACATAATCTCTGGAGTATTTGGATTTGAATTCCAGCTTTTATTAGCTATGTAACACTGGGCAAGTTACTTCACATTTCTCATTTATAATCTACATTTTACAGTAGTACTTACTGCCTACAGACATGAAAGATTAAAGACTTGTAAAAGTACTTCGAACAATGCCTGGCATTACTAAGTGCTATGGAAATATGTGCCTAATAAAATAATCTCTCAAGTTTCTATTTTCCTGATTTCCAAATGGGCAGGATAAAACTTACTCTGCCTAGGGCTTCCCTGGTCGCACAGTGGTTAAGAATCCGCCTGCCAATGAAGGGACAGGGATTCAAGCCCTGGTCCGGGAAGAACCCACATGTTGCGAAGCAACTAAGCCCGTGAGCCACAACTACTGAGCCCACATGCCATAACTACTGAAGCCTGCACAGCACAACAAAGAGTAGCCTCCACTCGTGGCAACTAGAGAAAGCCCGCGCACAGCAACGAAGACCCAACACAGCCAAAAATAAATAAATATTTTAAAATTTGTATTAAAAAAAAAAACTTACCCTGCGTATTTCACAGGTTAATAATAAATATGAAACTCACTTAGCTCCCATCCCTGAAAGAAACAGATAAGGAGGCTATACTTTTTTGGGGGGGGTTACCTATCTTTTTATCATAGACACTTATTTGTGAGAAAAAATTAAGCTCTGTTCAAGTTCACAATTAAGTTCTGTAATATAAACAGACTAATTTGCCCCAAATATCCTCTCACAAACCAGAAAGAGAAGCACAAAACAGCAAACACTAGGAATCTCATTAAAAACCCTGAGAGACCCTTATTTGCAAACATAACCTGCAGCCCACGAAATTTCAAAGGCAAACCAACACCCGACCAACTGCTCAAAGGCAAATTGTGACAAATTATGCTATCAGGTTAACAAGATTAACCAGCACATGCAAAATGGGAATCTGTCTTCTGTTGAAATGTCAAAAGCTGTCAGCTGTTAGACCTCATCCCACGGCATACTGGAATCCAAATTCTTTCTAGAGTTTGCGGTTTCTGTAAGATGATGGGGTTGCAAAATCAGGGAAAATAAGACAACAAAAGGAAGCAGAAAAGGCCACCTTTTGCAGTTACTAGAGAATACCATTGCTGACTGCTTCAACAAATGTTTTGAAACAAACAACTTTACCAGAAGCCATATATTTTTGATGGTGGGAGAGAATAAGCACAGTAGTAGAAATTAAAAAGTGAGATAACCAAAATCAAAAGAATGTGAATTGGATGGGTTCATCTGGTTCAAAACAGTCCTGGAGTAGGAGCTGCCAGTACTCCAAAGGCCCTCCTATCCCGAGCACGGAATACAATGTAACTAAAAATAAGGGTCAGGGGAAGGCGAAGAAACCGGAGAAAGGGGATCATCAGAAAGGTACAGGCTCATGGACGGTTACAGAATGCTCCCCTAGGACTATCGCCAGCCCGCCAGTCCCTCCGCCCCTTTCTCTTCCCCCACCCAAGCTTCTGGAGGAACGCGCAAGCGCAGCAAGTAGGGGCTGCGCGTGGCGACGCGCAGGCGTAAAGTGGGGAGAAACAATGAGCTTTGTTGCCGAGGCGGCAGTGGGGGGCAGGGGAAAAGGGTATCGGAGGGTGGGTGAAGCGATTGGAGGGGGAGCACGCGAGAAAGTGCTATCCCAGCAACCCTCGCGCGCCACCGAGGACCCGGATAGAGAGCTGCGAGATCCAAACCATAATAATGACAATGAGAAAAAAGCGACGGCCATTTCTCAGAGAAGAAAGAGACTAAGTCGGTCCAAGATCATCCCTCAGACTCGGCTGGAAGAGGCAAGGAACAATGGGGGCCATACAGGCTTGGTAGCCAACAACCCAGGGGACCCTCTAGGCCCCTCAGCCGTCGCCGAGGTGCTGCCCCTCCACCGCCGGGCCGCCGCACCCTTCTCGCCGCTCCGCCCGAGAGAACCCCTCACCCAGTGCACGGCAGCGGGGACGGCAGCCAACGAATCCGGTCGGCCTCCGCGGATCTCCACAGGCAGCGCCGCTACCCCGCTCGACGCGCGCTTCGCCCGCCGCCTCCCTTCTCCAGTCCAAACAAACACCCCAGCCCGGAAGTGACTTCACTTCCGCCGTCGCCGCCGGCTCCGCCTCTCGTTTTGTCATCGTTGCCCTCCGAGGCCGCCAGAGAGCGCGCGGGAGAGAAAGGGCGACCTCAAAGTTCTCGTCGCCCAAGCTGCACACATGTGCATGCGCAACGGCCTTTCCGGCGTACCCTGGCGGCCGCGGGGAACAGTGGGAGTCCTGTCGTGTTCTCTCAGGAAAACCGAAGTGGAGCTGGGCCAGTGTCCCCACAACCGCCCATCCTTCAAGAATGATGGGATGCAGTGAGTGGGGGAGCTGGGAAGGAGACCCAGAAAGGATACACAGACGTGGACTATTCACACCGCAACGGTTACCTCAAACACACTGACATCAAATAGGAACATCTAGATAACGACAGCGCACTCACACACCCAGGAACACACACCAAACGTGATACACAGCGTCACACTACGAGAGACATGTACCAAACCATATCCAGAGATCCTGACACAGAAACATAACACAGAAATAATAAACTAAGACAAATTCACAGAGGCATGTTAACTGATCTACAAGCACCTGCACTCATACACGTTCAGGAACACACTTTTTGAAGCTAGATCTTAAACACACAGGCGCAAATTACCGATATATATATATATATGGTGCCCAGGCTAAGGGAGGAAATACTCTGTCCAGAGGTAAGATAGAAGGGTGAGACCTAAGGGTCCAAGAATTTCCTCGTCCATGATCTTGGATGGGCTGCCCCGCACACTTTACTCTAATCCATTCTTCCTTGCTTCATCACTGGCAAGTCCCAATATATTTTTAGTGATGCTAATCAAGCTACAGTGTATAGTATGTGTAAGAAAATTCCGAATATACATTGTATTTGACAGGGGACACACAAAAACTTCTAACTTCTTCCCCTTGGGGAAGTAAAATGAGGGACTGAGATTTATCTTTTTACTCTCTTGTACAACTTGAATCTTTAAAAAACCACAAGCTTTTATAACTGCTAAAACTAAAGAAAAAAAAAGTTCCCTCCATGAAACTCTTGAATCCAAGCGAGGGCTTCTCTCTAGGGCCATTTCACTGATTAAAAATCTGCTTTGGGGCTTCCCTGGTGGCACAGTGGTTGAGAGTCCGCCTGCCGATGCAGGGGACACGGGTTCGTGCCCCGGTCCGGGAAGATCCCACATGCCGCGGAGCGGCTGGGCCCGTGAGCCATGGCCGCTGAGCCTGCGCGTCCGGAGCCTGTGCTCCGCAACGGGAGAGGCCACAGCAGTGAGAGGCCCGCGTACCGCAAAACAAAACAAAACAAAACAAAACTGCTTTGAGTCACCCAAAGCTCCAAAGAAAGTTTGGCAGTTGTCCCTTGGTCAACCACTTTGGCCACATTTGCAGATCTGTATCCTAAACTGGAAGGGCTTGGCTTTCTTGCCTGCTGAGCCAACAGCTCTGGAAAGATGGTGCTGTTTGACTGGTCTGTGGAGCATGATTCATTCAAGGAACCCGGAACTATCAACTCGAGGCTAGAAGAGGCATGAACAGGAGGGAGAACAAAATCAAAACAGGTAATCTGTAGATGACTCTGGCAATCTTAAAAGCTAATCATGGAGATAAATGGAACTTATTAACACAACCCATGTAAGTTATGTTGAAAAATAATCTTTGCTAAATCCTGGCTTATTTTAATCTGAACCATTCAAAGGCTTATGTTGTTTTTCTCACACAAAGGGGCTATAGATCTCAATTCCCAGCTCACTGTGAGTTCACCATTGTAGCTGAGAAAGCCTGATGGGCCCAGGGTACTGTCATGTTTTTATGCTATGCCTGGATGGTGGTGATGATGGTCTATGAATGGAAAACACTATCACAATAATGAAGGCTAATAAGTTTGCCAATGATGAGGAAAGACACTGCAATGGAACCATCAGAGGTGCAGTTTTAAAATGCTGCAGACATTCAACCGTCTCAGGCACTAACAATTCTAACTTGAGATGGAAGGTGAAGTAGGAATCAGGAGAGGATGGTTATGAAGGCATAGGATGGCTATGAACAGGTTCCCACTCTCCCCGAATTATCAAAATGTAGAACGTGTAAATCCTGACTCAAACACTCCATGTATGGGGAAGAAATGGGACATATATATAGATACGTAAGGGTATTCATAGCTATGTTATAAACAACCAAGAAACTGAAAAGCCTATCAATAGGGAATTGGTTAAATGAATTATGGTATTAACAGAGTAAAGCAAGTTATTAAAAAATGACTGGCCTTTCTCTCCTTCTGAGATGGCCCACACTCTGTGGAGTGTTTCTCTCTAAATAAATCCACTTCCTACCTATCCAAAAAAAAAAAAAAAAGGCTAAGATGGTAAATTTTGTGTATTAAAAAAAAAAACTGTCCTATGGGCTTCCCTGGTGGCACAGTGGTTGAGAGTCCGCCTGTCGATGCAGGGGACACGGGTTCGTGCCCTGGCCCGGGAAGATCCTACATGCCGCGGAACGGCTATGCCCGTGAGCCATGGCCGCTGAGCCTGCGCGTCCGGAGCCTGTGCTCCACAACGGGAGAGGCCACAACAGTGAGAGGCCCGCGTACCGCAAAACAAACAAACAAACAAAAAACTATCCTAAAAAGAGGATCAAATTTGTATAAAGTTGTAAATGTAAAATAAGCAAAGGTTTTTGCAGAAGGGTGATATGAGGAAGAAAAAATTCCTCTTTTCCAGTCTGAGCCAAGCCCATCCTTGCTGGTTTTGGACAGCCCAGCTACTTAAAATGAGATGGCTCAGAAACACACCTTGTACTTGCGAGCAGAAGCAGCCACCATCAGGAAAATCAGGTCTTCACTAAAGTTTCACCATCCATTACACCAAGAATCATTTAAACTCCAATTCCTTTCCACAGGTTTTCATACCACAAAATAGAGTGCACACAGAGCATGAACTAGGGCTTAACTTGATACAAAGTGTAGGAAAAAAAGGGGGGGGACATATATCAAGAACATAGTTGGTAGTAGTTGCCAAGGAAGTAGCTGTGATTTAACAACCCTAGCAAGGTTGCTAATAGAGCAAATAGAAATTGGCCCTACTTTTGATAGTCAGGTGCAATGACTGAAACTTCAGTATTTTGTCCTTGTCAAAGGTAGGACATTCCTGCTGCTCTTGGTATATCCATTTGGATCAGGTCCTCAGAACCAATACATCAATGCTGCCATGTATGAAGCACAATGACAAGATGGTTCAAAGATCATTAAACTTGTATCTAATGGCAGCAATTTTCACCCGAAGTTTACAAATGCTATTGTCATGGATACGTTTGACATTTCTCTACTACATGTAACATACTGCCTTTCAATTTTCCCATTCTCTACTGTACATGTGACTTTGCAGAATTCTTAAACTGTATGGAAATTATAAATCTAAGGCAAGAACTGTAATTTCAAGGGAAGGCCAGGACTAAAACGTCTTAAGATAAAGCCTTTTAAAAGTATTAATATAGCCTTTTAAAAATTAATCATGTATTACCTGACAGTCCTCTCCCTCAGAACTTTTCCAAATTAACTAGTACCTTAACTGAGCTCTAGCCTGTGTCAACTATAAAGTTTATAATTCAGCAAATTATACATGGAGTGATGAGAGGTACCTACTTCCATTTTGCCATTCACTTGAAACTTCAGTAAATTAGCTGTTCAAGATTTTATTAATGTTCCAAGCAAAAGACAAAGGGTTGACTTGGGAAAGCAGTATCTAGGGCTCTGAAGTGGGTGTCTCCCATTAACGGCTCTTTAAAAAATGCTTTGCGAGTGCCCCCAAATAATGATTATTTTCCAACATTCCCCTTATTTTCAGTTTTTAATGGTAGCAAAACCAGTACTTCAAGCAACAGTTATCTAAACCAGGTGTTTGATTACAACTGCCTAGCAGTAACACTTCAGCTACAGGTAAACCAATCAAAGTGTGGCCTCTATCCTTGACATCAACATCACCTGGTAACTTGAAAGATGGATAATTATTAACACCCACCCTACACCTAGCAAATCAGAAATTCTAAGAACAGGGCCCAGCAATGTTTAAATGAAGCTTCCGGGTAATTCTGATGCATGCTAACATTTGAGAACCACTAAAGGAAAAGAATTCACAGAACCATTTTGTTTACATACCATGTTGGATAAGAATCTTGGTCTTACCCATGACAGTCAAAGGACCTGCATCAGACTGGAGAGGCACTCCAGCTCAACAAACAGCTCAAGGTCCTTGTCAAGGGAATATAATCTCAAATGCGTAACCATTCAATACTTTGAGCTTTCAGCTATCCTAGGCCATTTTCTGTGATGGAGACCAATACAGAAGAGTACAGAGCTACTCACTCCTAGCCCTAGTGCATATTATCCTAACCAAACTGTCTATATCAATTTTGTTACTAATTTGATTTAAAAATATAATCTGTAGTGTTTCTACAGATTTCTACTACATACCGTGAGCCTCTTTTGTCACAATTTTTATTCATGATGTTTTTACAGGTCAAAGCCACCAAAAATGCACTGTGAACAAGGTGAGGCATAAATATGTGTACCCTTCCCCTTTTATAAACTTAATGCCACCATAATACTTAATAGGGTATACATCCTTTACTTGTCCCCATCACCCTAAGGGGTAAGAGAATTCAGAGAAAGGATATAACCTTTAAAAGGTCCTTGCAATCATACCATTTTCTAGAGGAGGTACCTCCTGGTGTACTCTATAGCCAGAAATTCACCTTCCTCATTAATAAAATCTTAAAATTATTTTTAAGATACACAATACTACAGCTAGCCAACTCAAGCCTTACCAGGATCACTCTCATATGCCAAATTTATCAACAATCGGTTAAAACTGTAAAACAAACATGAAGGTGTTTACAAAAGTTTCCTTCGGGCTTCCCTGGTGGCGCAGTGGTTGAGAGTCCGCCTGCCGATGCAAGGGACACAGGTTTGCGCCCCGGTCCGGGAAGATCCCACATGCCGCAGAGCGGCTGGGCCCGTGAGCCACGGCCGCTGAGCCTGCGCGTCCGGAGCCTGTGCTCCGCAACGGGAGAGGCCACAACAGTGAGGCCAGCGTACCGCGGAAAAAAAAAAAAGTTTCCTTTACCCAGGATTAACAGCAGATTAAACTAAAAACTAAAATGGTGGTGGGAAAATTTTCAACTTTATAGCTGGTTAAAGTGGAAACATTCCTCTTAAATAAAGGTTTGCCGTAATCTGGGAAATAGCTGTTACAGATTTATTAATCACTAGCAATTTATGAGAATTTCTGCTTTCAAATGCTATCAAATGAAGATATTAAACATTCTTTTCTCCAACTTGGTATATCTAACAAAGTAGGATCTATGAAAAAAGTTATCATTGACAGAAAACAATCAAGGGATTCCTTGATTTGTGTACACAAAATGCTTTGTGTAGCTGCTGTTAGTTAAAAGTTGGAGTTAAACAAAAGCAGGTAATTAGTAAAGGCCAAAATTAAACTACAGAAGTAAACTGGCAAGGATTTTTTGTGCATGTTACATTTAAAAAAGTGTCATCTGCCCCTCAGTGGTAGATCATAATATTTCTTTCAACTATTTGATACATCCTTTAATACACTTGGACCTAAGAGTTTCAAAGAGAATCCCTTAAATTCTTATTTTTTTTCATTGAAAATTTGTTTGACAATAATTTCTTATACCTATAATCCCAACAACTTTGAAAGGCTGGTAAAACCAATTCTTGTTATTCCATGTTACTTCCAATTTTATCGTTAAATACTTAGACATGTCTAAACATGAGCTTTTACCATTTCCTCACCCGTAACGTCTTAAAACTCCAAGGTTTTAAAAAACTATGAAGAAAAAACCAAAAAAACAAAAACTATGAAGAGTCCCATTTTCAGTTATGTAACAGGAACAAGAAATCCACCAGCACTAAAAGCTTTAAAACTCAGATCTTTAGTAGCAGTCTTTAGAACACTCTAAATTAAAAATGTAGTAATGTTAAAGCATGCAAAAAGTGTAACAGTGAATAAAAACCACAACTGACAAATATATTGGTTAACATTTCAAACATGTATAACCAATGAACATGGCCTAGGTTTTTTTTTATTGGTACTCACTTCAGAAACTTGAATCCACAGATATAAGCAGTATATAACCAGAAAGTTACAAGTAAACACAGATTATACATGCAAATTTCTGTTCACAAAGGTCACATATGCAGTATATGAATTAGAAGCGTGCGTCTAAGATTATGGCCAAACTGTTTTTAAAATGCAGAAATGTAAAATTACATCTTGAAAATATGAAGAGATGGTCTACACACTTCAAAAATCAAATGTGCTTATACCAGATGTATGACAGCTACAGGATTCAAGTGACAAGCAATATCTCAAGAAATTAATACTGGTCAAAGAGAATGGGAATATTTTTACATTTCACTGAAAAAGACAATGACTACTAGAATACGAAATCTAGCAGGAACTTAGGGAAAAAATTACAAAATCTAAAGCCAATTACTTAGTATTTCTTATTACCTAAACAGCATGACATTAAAAGAAAACTGCACCTGCATTTTAATTACCAATCTCACATTAATGAAGTTCTCAAAAATTGAAACAAAACCAAAAATGCTTCGAACTGCAAATGAAAAGTCTGCAAGGCTCAGATTAAAATGTGGAATGTTTCAGATGAAAGTAATAAAAATACAATTGGTTTTGTTCTTTATTGAATGGAATCAAAAGTTTTGACATTTCTTTGAAGCTTGGAACTACTAAATTTCACTTCTCTGAATGTTTCTACGTATCTTTCTTAGTGGTGCAAGTGACTTAAGTAGCATGTGAAGTCAGTCTCTAACAAGTATTTCTGTCTGTTACCATTTTGATAAAACAAGAACAATTCTTCATTAACTTAACCGTATATGTATTTTTGCTATAACACTTAACACATGAACAGACGTCTATTATTTTTCCACTATAACAAAAGAGTACAATAGTTTTCTAACTATCTGTATTGTATTTAAAAAAGGTTAACATTTAAAAACAAAGAACCATTATTTTCTTTGAAATCATTAAGCTTCTTGCACATCTTAAGCTTCCTTCTTCTGCCTGCGTTCTTCTGCCAATTTATTCAGAAATTTCTGAAAAGAAATAGAAAAAATTTTTTTACAAGGATTAAGTCACCGCAGTGAAACATAACAAATGGATTAACTCCAAAACAAAATATTCTATCCATGTTTAGGGACTTGAGTCTAATTTAACTATAACCTTATCAATACTTTTAAGATCCAGTTATTCTTATTAGGCAGGTATGAAACTAAACTGGACACCACAGTAAGGCATGGGAGAAAAATGGTAAAACATGAAAGTTATTTAATGTGCAATTAAGACTAACTTACAGAGATGATCAAAGACCATAACAGCCACACAGAAGTACTGCTACACCTCAAGAACTTAGTTAAAATGACATATATTTATTCAATGACTCTTCCACTAAGCCAAGCAGACAAAATATTTATATTAAATTGCTGCTACCACTGAAAATAACCACTGTTCTTAATGCTCTACTTTATAAATCAGTGTTATCTACAATTATGAATTCTTTAACTCTTACTTTCAAGTTTTTCCCCATTATTTATTTTAATACTTAGTCCTTAAGCCACTAAAACACCAAACTTCAAAATATCCAAACAAATTTGTTATGCTTTACCATGTTGTGCTTTTTTAATGTATCCTTTTATCTTTATATTCTGTTGATCATGAAACTTACTGAAGTGTCATTATTAATATATAATAATTTAAAGTCAATGTAAAAATCATTAAGTATGAAGGGATATGGCACTTTATAAAGCTGGCTTTCAGGCCTCCAATATCCAAATTAGAGAAATCACAGTCTAACAACCATTTGAGAATACTCAAGTAACTTTAACTATACCAAAGAATTTATAACATTTAGAACTATAAATTTAGAAATTACTCAATTATCAACACTTAGTTAAGAGTGTTTTCTAGACAGAGGCTTAATTGACAGATGTTTCTAGAATTCATTAAACTGCTCAAGGCCCATCAATAAAGAATGTTATCTCCAGGATAAAGCATGCTGGGTCCACAGACAGTACTTTCCATAAACTTACATGATTTGCTAGTTTTCACTAAAGAACTCTCCTCTTTTAGATATAGCCTTACCTTTAATTTCTGATAATGAGGAAGGCTGCTGCAATGAGTATTCTTTGCAACTTCTTCATTTGTATAAAAGAGTGAACACAGCTTACAGTAAAACCCTGTTTTAGGTATCACATAGTCTATACCTAGAACACAAACATACATTCTTACAAATTCAGTAAACTGAAGATTTCAATAGTGTTCTCAAATCTTTTTTTCCTGTCAATATAATTTGAATGAGGTAACATTTGTGACAAGTCTAATGTAGCCTAAGCTAAAACAAAACCAAAACCATGACATTGTTAATAGCTTTTACTTAATTGATGTTTAAGGTCCCACACCTGACTGTTCTCTTAAAAATATTGAAATAGAAAAGGTAAACAAAACAAAAAGCAATGTGAAATTCTCAGAAAACTTTATGAGAAAAGAGAACATATTATGGAATGGTAACAAAAGATAATACAAAATCACGAGACATGGGTAAGAGGAAAAAAGAATGTTCCAATTAAGATTTACAAACTGTTTTGCATAGAAGTAAATTAAGAATGTTATCAGAGCTTATGTAAGACCAATTTAAAAAATCTTATTTAATAAGAGTTTGGGAAGGGTAAGAGGGGAAGAACAAAGCCTTAAATCTCACCAACAGGAACATTGGGCTGATACGGTCCAATTCTATACTCATCTGGGATTGTATAGTCCTCCTTGTTTTCATCACTTTGGCCATCTGCGTTTTCACTTGTATCTTTGTTGGGATCATCAGCATTCTCGGCAGATTCAGCACCTGGTTCTGTATTTTCCTCATTTTTAATTCCATTTTCCAACGCTGCTTCGTTTTCTTGGTCAAGTTCCTCGATCTTGTCCACCTTAATTTCAACCAAACCATCATCATTTTTGTCACCAGATTTAAATGCCATGCCCGATTTACGAAGTTTCTGAAGTTCCGAATCTTCCTCATCACCAACCTCATCTAGAGTGACAAAACCTTCCATACTCCCTGGGAAACGACGCTGTTAAGAAAGACAAATTTACTCTGCAACAATTATCCTGCAGCATCCCTTCCATTTGCTTTACTTGAAGGGAAAGGGATAGCGTCTTTGCCTTCATTTTCTCAAAAAAAAAAAAAAAAAAAAAAAGAAAAAGAAAAAGAAAAAGAAAAAAAAAAAGCTGACTTCTTCCTTTTTCCCCTCTAAATTACTAACCTTTCAAAAACACCTTAGCCTGTTTTAAAACTAAATAATCGAAGGCTTGCCTCATACAAAGAGCAGAAAATAAATATGAGGACATTCATATTCCATACTTTCTGAGACTATTCTGCTGCTAGGCAATGTATTGAAGAACTGATTTGGTAGTTGAAAGATGTCCTTCAAAGAAGGTATCTTATGGTATAAATCTTGCTTAGAGAACATTCAGTCTAAAAAATAGCACTGTGGTTTAAAAATCAAGCTCTGGAGCATGACTGCTTTGGTTTAGATTTTGGCTCTGCCATTTATAGGCAGTATAACCACAATCTACTCAATTTTAACACATCTTGATCTGCTCATTCATGAAATGGGGATAACAAAGTATCTATGGCATAGGGTAATTATAAGAATCAGTTAATCAGCACACACAGAGCTTAGGAAAAATTACAGCATGTAATAAGCGCTCAATAATTATCAGCTCTTAAGAGTGCAAACATAGCAGCCAGAAAAAGAATCTCAAGACTTTTTTGACCAAGCCATCAAAAACTGGAGGTAAGTATTAGTTTCCTAGTAGCTGAGTACTGCTTAGAAGGAACCAATGAAATAGGATTATAAATATCTCATGGGTCTCATTTCAAGACCCATTTATGTTAAGGAGCTCCAAAGGGGCTCCTTAACATAGGTAGTCAATACACCATGGGTCTCTTGAGTTACTATTCTTTTACTATGTACGTATTTTTGTATTGATACTCGCCTGATATGCTCTTATATGTGACATGTGTTCTAAGAAAAAATGTTTTAAAACCTATTAAAATATCTAATCAAGGTTACATTTCTTTAACAGGAAAATTCTTCAAATTCAACCATTTTTGACAAAAGGTTTTTAGTGGCCTGGGTCAGTTAAGTTACTGTAAAATTCATACCCCATCTTTTAAAAAAGGCTGCCTACTACTACTTACACACTACCACTACAAAACAGAATCATATGTAGTTTTAAGTCTTTCTCCTTCATTACTAAAAAGTTCCCTTTGTGAACTGACATTTTTCTTTTGAAAATTAGTCCTATTTAATCTATTTATTGCAGAGTTTAGATTTCAATGTTTTTATTATTCGTATCTATTTTTTCCTAATATAAGTGACTTCTCTTTACTGTGACCCTAATATATGTAATTTGAAACGTTTATCTGATCTCATTTTCTACTAAAACAGGTCAACACATAATCTTCCTTTACCTTTTTAAGCTTTTTCTTGGCAGTTGCTGAAGCACTCGCATTTGCATCTTTTTTCACAACTTTGTCTGAAGGTTCCTTTTTCCCATCAGATGCCACATCCCCTAAATTAGCAAGATCTGTCTCATCTCCCACTGAACTGCCACTTTCTAGCAGTGCTGCTGCTTCTTCTTCATCTACAAGTAGCTCATCTTCAGATTCAAGAAGCATGTTAGGTTCTTGTTCTGCCTGGTCATCCTTTGTATCTTTTTCACCATCTTCTCCTGATTTCTCTTCTTGTTCTTTACCTTCGGTTGTACTTTCAGTCTTCTGGGAACCATCAGTTTTGGATTTCTTATCACTTGGAGATTCTTTGCCATCTGGAGAGTAAGACCTTTTCCTGAAACCAAAAGATACATCTGAATTAATTCACCTGAGCTGGAAAACAAAAGTTTTTAATATACTAGTGTACACAAAGACACAGACACAGACAAACACACAAAGGGAAATTACCGGGACTTATCTTTTTTCAGTAAGTCAATGCCTCTGTTGGGAATCTAAAAGACAAAATTTTACAGAAGTTAAATAAATGTATTAGAATTTGTAGTATAATTATCCAATTAACTAATGACTGATGACCATCCTTTATATATCAACTAAGCTTATTCGATCTCTGTAACCATACCTAAGAATTTAAGCTGAATATAGTTACCAATTCATTACAATCAACATTTCAATAGAGCAGGGAATAATAAACATTTTATTAACAGAACTCTGTTCAAATAAAATCTACCCTATATTCTTGGCATATAAAAATGTTTATAAGAATGTCATGGCTTGAAAAGCATGAAAACAAGCTTTATAATGAAGTAGAATCAAATACTACATACCCTGAGTACCAATTTTTTGTATTTTTCAGACAGGTCAACTTTTACACATCTCCCTTGAAACCAAAGGGCCTTTTTCAAACAGTGGTCAACCATTGCCATTGCATCTTCTCTGGTCTCCATCTCAATAAAGGCCTGAAAAAAAAATTAGCAAAGACATTATTTTTCAGAGAATTGTACAGAATTTTAGAGCTTATTTTTTCCTACCTGTTAGGAGAATTTAATCTTTAGTATAGAGACAGCAGTAAGAGTTAAAAATCACCCAGTGAAATAAGGGCAATTTGTCAGATTTACAAAGTATCTTGTCCAAATATTAAACCACCTGTATGCAATCTTTTTGCAAAAGTAATTAAAGTACTAAGCTTAGAAAATATCACTCAC
Organism: Globicephala melas; assembly: GCF_963455315.2. Taxonomy (NCBI): domain Eukaryota; kingdom Metazoa; phylum Chordata; class Mammalia; order Artiodactyla; family Delphinidae; genus Globicephala; species Globicephala melas. The sequence continues at coordinate 115,873,109 of NC_083316.1, read as the reverse complement.
AATACATTAAGGAAAAAAACAAAAAATTAAAAAATAAAAGTTTGGAAGGATATAAACTCATGTTGCTATAAAAGGGTTAACGAAAAAGAAAGGATGCTCTCCTTATTGTGAATTTTAAAAATGAAATACAAGTATGACATAACTTAATCCATCCATTAAACTCACATAATTTGAAAAGTGTTTAATATCCAGTGTTTGCAAAAATCTCACTCTCAGACAATGCTGGTGTGACTATAAATGAATAGTATTTTTTGAAGAGCAATTTGACACCATCAAACTAAAGGAAGCAAGTATCAGGATCCAAAATTCCAATTCTGAAATTGTACCCTTCAATCAAATGCATAAATTCACATGCCACAAAGTCCACAGCAGCATTAATGGCACAGCCAAAATACTAGCAACTCTAATATCCATCAACTAAAGAAATTAAATTCATTACAGTTTACTCAATGGAATCATATAATGTGGAAAACAACAGTATGATATAATCCCATATGAAGTAAGGGGAAAAAGTATACCTATATACACAAAGGAAGATCTTTGGAAGCAAACTCTGGAAACAAATAGTGTTATTAACCAAGCAAGAGAAAAGATCTTTACTTTCCACTTTATTTATTCACTACAAATGAGGACATTAAACAAAAAGCAGACAAAACTTAAAGCACTTTGAGAATTAATCTTTAAATACAGCTTTACTGGAGTATAACTGCTTCACAATACTGTTAGTTTCTGTTGTACAACAAAGGTAATCAGCCATATGCATACATATACCCCCATATCCCCTCCCTCTTGAGCCTCCCTCCCAATCCCACCTCTCCAGGTCATCTCAAGGCACCGAGGTGATCACCCTGTGCTATGTTGCTGCTTCCCACTAGCTAACTATTTTACATTCGGTAGTGTATATACGTCGATGCTACTCTCACTTCACCCCAGCTTCCTCCCTCCCCAACTCCATGTCCTCAAGTCCATTCTCTATGTCTATATTCCTGCCCTGCCACTAGGTTCATCATTTTTTTTTTTTTAGATTCCATATATATATGTGTTAGCATACGGTATTCGTTTTTCTTTCTGACTTACTTCACTCTGACAGACTCTAGGTTCATCCAACTAACTACAAATAACTCAATTTCGTTTCTTCTTATGGTTGAGTAACACTCCACTGTATGTATGTGCCACATCTTCTTTATCCATTCATCTGTTGATGGACATTTAGATTTGGTTCATCTCCTAGCTATTGTAAATAGTGCTGCAGTGAACACTGTGGTACATGACTCTCTTTGAATTATGGTTTTCTTAGGGTATATGCCCAGTAGTGGGACTGCTGGGTCATATGATAGTTCTAATTTTAGTTTTTTAAGGAACCTTCATACTGTTCTCCAAAGTGGTTGTATCAATTTACATTCCCACCAACAGTGCAGGTGAGTTCCCTTTTCACACCCTTTCCACGGGCCTCTCACTGTTGTGGCCTCTCCCGTTGTGGAGCACAGGCTCTGAATGTGCAGGCTCAGCAGCCATGGCTCACGGGCCTAGCCGCTCTGCGGCATGTGGGATCTTCCTGGACCAGGGCACGAACCTGTTTCCTCTGCATCGGCAGGCGGACTCGCAACCACTGCGCCACCAGGGAAGCCCTAGATTTTTTGATAATGGCCATTCTGACCAGCGTGAGGTGATACCTCATTGTAGTTTTGATTCTCATTTCTCTAATAATTAGTGATGTTGAGCAGCTTTTCATGTACCTCTTGGCCATCTGTATGTCTTCTCTGGTGAAATGTCTATTTAGGTCTTCCGCCCATTTTTTATTGAATTGTTTTTTTTGATATTAAGCTCCATGAGCTGTTTGTATATTTTGGAGATTAATCCTTTGTCCATTGTTTCATCTGCGAATACTTTCTCCCATTCTGAGGGGTGTCTTTTCGTCTTGTTTATGGTTTCCTTTGCTGTGCAAAAGCTTTTAAGTTTACTTAGGTTCCATTTGTTTATTTTTGTTTTTACTTCCATTTCTCTAGGAGGTGGGTCAAAAAAGATCTTGCTGTGATTTATGTCATAGTGTTCTGCGTATGTTTTCCTCTTAGAGTTTTAGTGTCTGGTCTTACATTTAGGTCTTTAATCCATTTTGAGTTTATTTTTGTGTATGGTGTTACGGAGCGTTCTAATTTCATTCTTTTACATGAAGTTGTCCAGTTTTCCCAGCACCACTTATTGAAGACGCTGTATTTTCTCCCTTGTATGTTCTTGCCTCCTTTGTTGAAAATTAGGTGACCATATGTGTGTGGGTTTATCTCTGGGCTTTCTATCCTGTACTGTTGATCTATATTTCTGTTTCTGTGCCAGTACCATACTGTTTTGATTACTGTAGCTTTGTAGTATAATTTGAAGTCAGGGAGCCTGATTCCTCCAGCTCCGTTTTTCTTTCTCAAGATTGCTTTGGCTATTTGGGGTCTTCCGTGCTTCCTTACGAATTGCAACATTTTTTGTTCTAATTCTGTGAAGAATGCCATTGGCACTTTGACAGGGATTGCACTGAATCTGTAGATTGCTTTGGGTAGTACAGTCATTTTTACAATATTGATTCTTCCAATCCAAGAACATGGTGTATTTCTCCATCTGTTTACGTCATCTTTGATTTCTTTCATCAGTGTTCTATAGTTTTCTGAGTACAAGTCTTTCGCCTCCTTACGTAGGTTTATTCCTAGGTATTTTTTTATTTTTCTTGCAATGTTAAATGGGATTGTTTCCTTAATGTCTCTTTCTGATCTTTCGTTGTTAGTGTATAGGAATGCCAGAGATTTCTGTGCATTAATTTTGTATCCTGCAACCTTACCAAATTCATTGATTAGTTCTAGTAGTTTTCTGGTGGCATCTTTAGGATTTTTTATGTAGAGTAGAAAATTATGTCACATCATCTGCAAACAGTGACAGTTTTACTTCTTCTTTTCCAATTTTCTTTTATTTCTTTTCCTTCTCTGATTGCTGTGGCTAGGACTTCCAAAACTATGCTGAGTGGCAAGAGTGGACATCCTTGTCTTGTTCCTGATCTTAGTGGAACTGCTTTCAGTTTTTCACCACTGAGTATGATGTTTGCTGTGGGTTTGTCATATATGGCCTTTACTATGTTGAAGGTTCCCTCTATGCCCATTTTTCTGGAGAGTTTTTACCATAAATGGGTGTTGAATTTTGTCAAAAGCTTTTTCTGCATCTTGAGATGATCATATGGTTTTTATTCCTTAATTTGTTAATATAGTGTATCACATCGATTGATTTGCATATACTGAAGAATCCTTGTATCCCTGGGACAAATGCCGTTTGATCACGGTGTATGATTCTTTTAATATGTTGTTGGATTCTGTTCGCTAGTATTTTGTTCAGGATTTTTCTATCTGTTTTCATCAGTGATATTGGTCTGTAATTTTCTTCTTTTGTGGTATCTTTGTCTGGTTTTGGTATCAGGGTGATAGTGAATTTGGAAGTGTTCCTCCCTCTGCAATTTTTTGAAGAGTTTAAGAAGGATCGGTGTTAGCTCTTCTCTAAATGTTTGATAGAATTCGCCTACTATGACTTTTAAACAACTACCACTTGGCTAGAAAATTTATCTATAATAAGCTAAAGAACCACTCCACCTTGGATGCCAAATTACCTCCCCACCCTTTCTTCACTACAAATGAGGATATTAAAAAAAAAAAATGAAACAAAATCTTAAAGCACTGTGAGAAATAATCTTTTTCAAAACTTCAACATGTATATTACCTGACTTTTCATCCTCATCAGTATATAATTCTTAATTTTCCCATAAGGCTCAGCAAGCTTGAGGACAGCACTGTCAGAATAGCCAGAATGAGGTAAATTGCTGAGATGTATCACACGTCCAAGCTCTTGTTTTTGATCAAACTTCTGGTCTGGCTTCCCTTCAGGTTTCTTTAATTTAATAAATGGGAAAAAAAAGGGAGGGAGGGGGAGTCAAACGTTGGTAGGTATGCCGTAATTATTAGTTAATAGTTAGGATTATCCTAGATATTAGCAACAATTTAAAATATCTGTAAGTTAGTAAATATTAAAATGATGTATCAAATGGTTGGTAATACAAATCTGGAAAAACAGATATTACCTTTATTCTTTTATACTTCTGGGATAAATGAACTCTCACTGGCTTGCCAAATACTAATGCTGGTGTGGTTGTATAATAATCCACTGCAGCCTGAGCATCTTCTGTGGTTGCCATTTCAATAAATGCCTAAAATGGCAAAAAAAATTATTTCCCCAAACCAACCAAATTCCACACTGCCCAAGTCTTTCCAAAAATATTTAGTCATTAAATAGAAAGCATTTTCAAGAATCTAAAAGCAAAACAAGAAACCCAGCATTGCTAATTTGCTATTTATTAACGATCACCTCAGATTTTATTACCATCATGATACTAAAACTATCATTTATTATGCCTACTGAATCTGAAATAATTTGGTGCCATCTGGGTAAAAGTTTGAAATGGTTTTCCAAATAATTATTCTTATATAGCCCTTATAGTAGCAGCAGTGTAATAATGACAATGTTACTGCTTAAGAATCACAATTTATAAAGTTACTAATAATCCATTAGTACTAGAATTTATTACTGATTAGTTCAACTATTGGCCCTTTGCTCTATATTACATTCCATATTGATGATTTAAGCTCTAACACAAAATTATGTAATCCCCTTAGGAAATATTTTAGTGATCAAAAAATACTACACTTAACTCATACCTCATTAATTTTATTTAGAATCAGATGATTTGAAATAACTCCAAATGGTTCCACCAGCTGTAATAGTTGATATCTCAAGTTTTTCCCTCGCTGGAAATCCATGATGTGAACAACTCGGCTAGTTTCCTATCCATTAGGAAAAAATCAAGTTAGTAAACAAGTCTCTTTAGAAGCAATACGAAACAGGTTATGTATTATATTAAAACTTTTATAATCTACAGCCAACCGGAAAAAACTAAATATTTAAAATATGTCACTGGGGCAAATCTCAAAGTTCCAGAAAACAGTATCTGCACTGATATTTAAATTGACTACCTTGTACATAATTAGATAGCAAAGTTCTTAACTTTGAATCAAGGTGAGATCTCTAGACTATGGACATAGGTGAACAAAGTTTTAACTCTTATCAAAGTCATATATAAAAGCCTGATGATTTTCAAACTAAAGCAATCTTCCTAATAAAGACTATGACACAAATTCAATTAGCAAGGATTCAAGTCAAATCACATTCCCCCGAACAGCTAAAACAGTAAAAGCAAGAGCTTTATTACTGACCACTCTGCCCTTTTGCATGTGTCTTGGTCCTTGCAGGTTTCCATTTCCAGCACCTTTATAGGGAAAAAGTATATTTTTCAGTCTTGTAATAAATATACTTGCGCTACCAGGCTATTTTAATTGAAAAACAGACATTTTTCAAACACAAATGAAGGATATTACAAACATCATATGAGTACCACATGTCTTCTCATGCAATGTTATTTCTGAGTTACAGTTCTATGACACTTCTTTTGCCTAACATCACTGCATTTAATTTTTATGATAAAAGCTCTTAGGGAAAGGTAACATGAATTTTATAATCACCCAGATTTCCTCTTGGTCCAACTGCTGGTCCCCCAAGATGAAATGAGGGAGGCGGAGGTCCCAGAATTCCTGGTGCTGGGTTTGTAGATTGCTGCAACATGAATGGATCACCCCTAGTATAATGTGAAAACATAAAATACAAAGCATGATAAAGTCCATCAGAAATAACTAAGATTTACTGCTAAAGCATTTGTATGCCTATGATTCCAATCTTTGGGGGCATTTATGTATGAAGTAACTAGGGAAAAATCTATAACAATAAAATAAAAATTACTACATGAGATAGTTTCTAGAAATTCTTTCACCCACAGTGACTTTTACCAAACTCTCATATTCAATAAAGAAATTAAGAAAATATTGTTTATGAAATGTTGAAAAGTTTAACCTGAATTCCTTACATTGATCTCCTTTACAAACAATAGCTTAAAAAATTTAACTTACATTGTGTGTCCTGTATCATTGTCAGGATTCCATTCTGGGTAGCTTTAAAAAGACCAGAAAATTAACTTTAAAATAAAACTGTCCTATTCACAAAGTAGCCTCGTTTGGCCTTTAAAATAGAGATTATTCATTAGTAAAGTTATACAGAGTCTAAGTGTTAGAAATATTACAGTTTAAAAACATGACATGTAGATATTTCCAAAGGAAAATTTCAGAGTTTCAAATTAATCCAAATGAAGGAGAATAAACTTGTTCTGTATTGCCTGAAAATGTAGGTAATGTATGTTGCAATTAAAATACTCCTGTATTTGGTTTTTTTTGGCCATGCCACATGGCTTGTATCCCCAACCAGAGACTGGGCCCTTGGCAGTGAAATTGTGTGTAGTCCTAACCACTGGGCCGCTAGGGAATTCCCTATATTTGTTAATTCACAAAGAGGAAAAGTGCTGCATGAGGGACTGGAAATGTGGATTATACAGGGAAACAAAGACTGACCACAGATTTTCTTTCTCCAATATTAAATACCAAGAGCAGAGCTGAGTTGTGGCACTAGACAGAAAGGACAGCCCCAACAGAGCATAGCATACGTGAAAATGGCCACTTCAGTGAACAATGGGTATCATGTGCTATTTAGGCAGGGAGATTCTTTAGGAATTCAATTTCATTCTAGCAGCTTAAACTCAGAATCAAAAGTATCTCAAAAGCAAAAAATACATCCTGAAGGGTTTTGCTTGAAAACTAACTTGTAACTTCTAGTAATTTCCCCCCTTTCCACATCATCTATATTCTTAGAGCACGTATTACTGTTACTGCAAATGCTCTTATGAACCTGTTCTATGTATCAAAGGCTATCTTTAAGTCTATTAATTCTTTCAATTTGTATAAAAGAACCAACGTTTATTAACCCTAGAAATAATATTAAATAACAAAGTACCACTACCACTGCATCTAACATCCCATATACAATTCCAGATCTAAACATTTTGTTTGTAATTGGCATTGCCTGGACAGTATCAACTATGCAATAATAACAATGTGGATATTACAAGTAAACGGTGAACTCCCCAAAGCAATCAATGGGTGTTTCTGATTCACGATAAGGATGCTTTAAAGGTATTTCAAACTCCTACATTTCAAGAAGAAGCTGGCATCGACGACTGTGACTTGCTCCATTGATATGTTGACTCCACTCCTGTAGCAAAGTAAATTAGCAGAATTAACAAAAATAAAACTAAGGTATTTTCATTTGAACCATTCAAAATCTAGGATGTTAATCTATACATAGTATCATAAGCAGAACAAACACCTGCCCATTCACTAATCACACTGAATTAATTTAAAACCATTTCTCTGAATCCTTGTAGCTTGATCCTGCCCTCAAATACGCCATGCACATTCTTGGAAAAACTGGATAACTTGGTTAATATACTAACAGACCTGACACGGAAAAGATATAGAGTTAATAAAGATCAAGAGTAGTAACTGACCTTGAGATCAGGCATATTAATTTCTGCTGTGGACGAAACTGAATTTTATTTACATATCATTAGAATTGCTTTTATAGAACTCTAAATATGATAAAAATATCCATGCTTATATCACTTTAGAAAATATATACTATAAATGTGAATAACTAGTTAAAAATAGTATCTTTAATTTCATCCAGCCTTTGAGGTATGTTGCAAGTGTACTACAGCCATAAAAAGCTAAGTTGATTCAACAGGAGTGACTTTTCTAGAAAATGCTCCCATTTATCAAAAAACTAAGCTTCCATTATATTTCCCAAAATCAGAGAAGCAAATTTTAGGAGTGTCCATTTCTAAATTTTAGGGAGGAAAACATTTTATTTCTTCAGTATTTGCTCCTGTGTGATTATTTTAAATTTGAAGGGATTAATTTTTCCTAATTTACGCAAATAAACTTTCCTTTCTTTAGTTAAAAATTCACATGTAAATGATTAACATTTTAGGCAATATAAGAAAGAGTTAGGAAAAGTAGGCTTTGCTGCCAGACTGCCTACATTTAATTCCCAAGGTGCCACTTACTAGATGTGAATCCTTCGTATAAGTTATTTAAATTCACTGTGATTCAATATTCTCCTAGGATTTTGTGAAAAGTAATGAATTAATAAAGGTAACCTGTTTATCAGAACATTGCCAGGCACATAGAAAGTGCTAATAATAAAAAAATTTTAAAAAGAAAGAAAAGCAACTATTATTACATTGCTTATAAAGAAAGCTATCTTGTTTTACACTTCCCGCTTTACAAGTATTATTGTTTCACAAATCCCCACAAAATAAGGCAACTTTTCCAACACCCACACTACCTAATACATTATATTTGGAATATAAAACATGGTCAGGCAATGTTTTAAAAAGGGAGTCTCACTTAGAGCTGAACTAAAATAAGGAACTAAATTACAAGAGACACCATTCTGAAACTTTTCAAAAAGTTTTTATAAATGGGATCTAATTTTTAAAAACTAACTTACATTTTGAGAGTTTACACACATTTCTATGCCCTACTAAAATTAACTAAAACTGTGAAAGAGGTAAAATGGAACACATTCAAACAGAATGGTACTTCTAAGAACTTGGGGAACTATCTCTCAAAGCTGGATTGTCTTTTTAAAATAATGGCTAATAAGTAAGGAACTGGAAGAGATCTCTCCAGCTGGCTCTACAACCAGATATTTGGGATATAAAACATTTCTACTTGCAAAGCAACAGACCACCGACTTGTTGGAGGCCACTTTAAAAATGGCTGTAACCAAGAGGCGCCATAGGTAAAGTTCACAAAATTCAGAAGCGGGATTAAGCAAATACGCTAACTTAGAATTTTAACGAAAAATATTCAGATTTAAAATATCCTTGAGAAGTAGTGTGTTGGGAGAGGAGCAAAAGTTACCCTATTAGGCATGCTTCTAATTAATAGGAGATGGAAAGGATATCTAGTTGACCAGAAGTTATTTATATCCAATCCCCCATGATCTTTAAAGGTTCAAACTTGTGAAAGTATGGCTGGTCTTACAAAGTACTAGAAGGAAAGCCAAGATCAAAGAATCAGTTATATATCTCCCAAACCCACCCATTACTAATCTGCACTACCATACCTGATCTTTTACTGTTTGGTCTAAGGTGAGGATTAAGAGCCAAAAGGTTTTTAAAAAAACCTATACCCTTGGATTCTACATGGAGGTAACTCTCACATCAGATTAATAAAGAGTAAGGATTCACTTTTTGAATTCAGAAGTTCTGCAGGAAAAACTACATTCACCTTGATGTCACTGAGATACCTAAATTATATAAAGAAAAGATAATTTGGAGAAGCACATGTGGAATGGCAGAATAAAGAATAACTTAAGGGCTTCTAGAATACTGAAAGGAAAATATGAACTCAAGTGACAAGACAGTGAAAAGGCTGTAGTGGCCAGTTTTCTTTAAGTGAAAGGAATTTTGAGGCAAGTTTGAGGCTGTGTAGAAAAGCAACTTGATGTTCTACAATGACCTAGAAAGAAATAAAAGCAACACCATCACTGAAAGTTACTTAAAATATCAAAAATAATGATGACAAATTAGATGTTTCTCACCTAAAAGTTTCTTATTTCATAGTAAGAAGAAGTTTTGATCATGTAGGCTATTTAACGTTACTACTAAGTGAAAAGAACAGATTTTCCAAGTTATGCAGCAATACCAGAGAGCAGGATTAAATGTTAAAAATTTTTTCATTATCTACTTTCTCTAAACTCATTGATTCTACATCAGCTATAAATTAAAAAGATCCCTACTAAAAGTGAGTATTTTTTCCATAATGAAGATATCCAGAAAACATTAGCTATGTTAAGGAAACTAAAATACATTAAGAGAATCCAGGTGCTAAAACTTCTTAAAATTGGTACAATTTACAAATACCATAAATTTTGTAAACCAAACAATCAAAGGGCCTCTAAAGTAATTCTTAACTGTTTCTAAATTTGTGATAAAATACCCAAACTAGCTAGGGTACATGCATTTTTACAGGTTAAAAGTACCTCCTGCACTAGGTAAGGTGTCTTACTCTTGAATTCAAAGTTTCAAATATATTCTTTTGTCAATTTAGGTCCATTTACTATCATTATTTATTAATATAACTGTTAAGGAACTAGAAGGTAACAACATTTGGAGAGAAAAGTATAATCATACATAAAAATAGAAACTTTTTTTCTGATTAAAGTCCTTCTTGGTTTTCTTTTGTGTTTATTTACTGAATTGTTTTCCCATGTGTAAGCAGCAAAATTAAATTACTGCTCAAAGTCAGGAAAAGGTGACTTCCAACAACAGCTTTTGATTTATGATGACTCCAGTAGCAAAGATTTTAAGTCCCTTACAATCACTTTGAGACACTGTAACTAGCTATCTTCCTTAGAGTTTAGAGAGCCTATCTGAGAATATTTCTCGTATTGCCATTTCTGCGAACAGGCAAGAAGTAACAAAATACTTTGAGTCACCAAAGTTTAATGGACCTTTTCGTTAAATCAATTCATACCAGACCTAAAACTTGAAGTTTGGTACTGAACAAAAACTAAATTCCATGATATACTTTAGTGTATCCAACAAATCTGAAAAAGGAAAACACCAACTAAATATAATTCCCTAACTTTTATGAGTTTGTGGTTCTGTCTTAAATGAAAATTAATCTATGAACGTAAATTTAGCATTTGAAGTTAATTTATTTTGACATGGATTAAAGATTAAAATATTCCTTGTATATTTAAATTATTGATGCATTAATTCAAAAGATTTTTGTATTATAAGGAATACATATATTTAGCTAGGAATTATTCTTAAAGATATTTTTCAAAGTACTCTGTAAATTCAAATAATGTAAGAAGTCTCTTCTCTTACTTATCTGAGACAAAAATATTGAGATCCAAACACAGAAAAGGGATTGATTGGTAATACTTTTAAAAAGATTAAAAACAAAATCTCTAATGACCTATATGATATAGTTTGCTCAAAAATCAACACTCACTTAAAAATGCATTTAAAAGGGATAGATATGAAAAGAAAATGACCCTTCCAAATGTTAATGTGAAGAAAAAACCCTGTAACAGTAACCATCAAATCAGTTTCATGGCAGCAACATGTTCCAGTTAAGTACAGCACATCAGGAAAAATGGATGGTCAGATTACAGATCAAGCTAGTGGAGTGCTATAATGTTGACCTTAAGTCAACTGCACTGTATTTTGGGGGGAAAAAAACCAGTGCGAATGATTAGCATTGAAAACGTTGAAAGAGAAAAGACAATATATTTAAAAGGACATTTTGAAAAAGTTCCCATTTTGCCAGATGTGATAATTAAAGCAAAGGAGAATTAGATTTTTTTTTTCCTCAAATGACTATACCAGAAGTCTAAGCCTAAGTCAGAAAAAGAACATGCTTATGAGGAACACAGAGCAGGATACTGCAGTAGTTGATTTTCCCAAGTCTCTAAAGGGATAGATGCAATATGGGATAATAAAAAGTGAGTTTTGAAGTATGTTTAAGAAAGTTGTGGAAAAGGAGAAAAAAAATGATGAAAAAATTTCAGTTATAGCATGAGAGTTTGTGTTAAAGGGAAATTAAAAAAGGAAGAATGAACTAATCTAAAATATGAAATATACTGAAACAAACACCAGGGCTCTACATTAACTCTTTCCCTGTAGCCACAGATAAGGAAAAAAAGAGAATTGTTCAAGAATACATCTTTACTACATACGAATCAGTAATTAAGACAGATGGAGAGCTGATTATCTAGCATCCTGAATGGCAGAGCACATTGACTGCAAAAAAAACAAAAACAAAAAAATATATATATACTTAAAACAATTCAACAAAGCAGACAAAAAACCTGCTTAAATATACGATTAAGAAGAACATATTGATGCCAAAAACCAACAAGATAATCCCAGTGGATGACAGCTTTGTGGCCAGAAGTAATCTAGGCAGATTGTATTAATGTAAAGCCCTGGTTTAAAATGCTCAAAAACAATTACCTTCGAAATAAAGTAAGTGTTCTCAAAAGTATAAAAATTCTTGATCAACTCAATGTCACCAGACTACAGAATTAGAGTAAAAGATATAGGTAAATACAGAATAGGCACTACAACGTAAAAGAAATTAGAAGTATCTGTTGCATTAACTCACCTTATTAGAATGAACTGGCAAATCACATATAGAGCACAGATGGGGATAACCCTTCGGTAAGAGTCCATGGAAGTCTTCAATATTGCTACTTGGAGGAGCGCCCCTCTTTTTCTCAAAGAGAGATCTCTCTTGTAAGGGGCCAGGACCACGTCCCATTCTCTCATACTCACTGTCAAATTTATGATAGTTATGCGAGGTCTCACCAAAAAAAGAATCATCCCTACACCTTTCTCCATCTCTTAATCTGTCATCTTCATAATCCATTCTGTCATAATAACCAGATTCTTGAGAACGACTTCCATGGTCATAATCAAGCACTGGGTTGAGACTAGGACCACGATCATCAAAACTATCTCTTCTAAAGTGCCTTTTTTCTTCCCAATCGTCCCTAGGTACTCTGTATGGTGGCTCCCGTGTAGCAGATCTGCCATCTCTACCATAACTCAATGTAGGGCCTTCTTCAGTTCTCCTCCTTTTAAGCTGTAGAAGGATTTGGGGCAAGTTCTCAGGAGTAATCTTGTCCTCTGGATAACGACTCAGTTCATCTAAGTCTCTAGCAGACAGACCAAAGCTGGCCAAAATGTTACTGGCCTGGTCTGCATCTCCACGGTGTTGAGAAGACAAAGGGAGCGGACCTCTACTTCCAATGTTAAATATAGACTGCAAATTATGGGAAGAAGTACTAGCAGAAGACAGTGCACTATGAGCTCCTTGTTGATTCAATGAAGAACTCATTCCAAGATTCATTAAACTAGCAAGGCGTGCAGTACCCTGGTTCATCCTTCCAAGAGATGCTGGCATACTTAAAGACTGGGTAGCAGCAGCAAGAAGGCCTATTCCTGCTGCAGACAGGTCACGCCCATGACCCTGCGAGTCCCTACCGAGAGATGACTGCTGGAATGACTTGGACATTGTAGAACTATCTCTTGTCTAGTTTATAGATTAAAAAAAAAATTTTTAGAAGATGGCCAAAAAGAAAGCTCAAACTAGAAAACTAGGTTAACTTTGCTTCAAAAAATGGTAACGCCAAGAAAAAGGATCAATAAGGACTGTAGAATCTTCTTCAAGCTGAGAACCAGCAGACAACTCTGTAGAAAAATAAGCAATTTTAGTCATAAATCCCTTTAAGTAGATGCCGTTTTTTTAGAAAAAAAACTTATGCATCATGTTGATTAAAAAAAAACATTTAAGATCTCAAACTTACAAGGAATTACATAACTTAAACAGATTTCAGATGTATGCAGAGCCTGCATATAGATATTTAAAAAGTAGTCTTTCATGCTAAAGTTTAACTATTAAAGGGAATTTCATACTGAATTTAAAAACATTTCAATTGAAGGGTTAGATGTCTGAATACATCAAAATTTCAATAAAAATATAGATGGGTCTCTTCTTTTAGAAGAATAAAAATACACCCTATAGTATGATGCTTAAGTTCCAGAAGACTAAAAACAAAAAAATCAAGGTCAGCAAGTCAAAGATGAATCAGTTGTATTCTGTTTTAGAAAATGAGACCTATTAACACTATCAGAAAGAACCAAGTAAAATCACAAGTAAACGAAGCTTAGGTGTCAAGTACCTAGTATAAGATCTAAGATCAAACACAACAGTTGAGACCTTTATGCAGCAAAATCAAATTGAGGTAAAGACAGATGTGAAGAAAAATAAGTGACTTCCTACAGTTTAAGGATTTCTGCACAAATTTAAGCCAAACAATTAACTGCCTTCTTACTGTCCATCCTGTATCAGGCAGTTGCTTATTTCATCTCTAACCTTAAAAGGTAAGGAGAACTAAATATGCTCAGTACAGAAATAGGAGACCTCCCAAGAAAAAACCCAGGTACAGGAAGTATAGGTGATTTAAAGAAGTGAAACTCCCCAAGGTAGTAGCCATCGACATTCACTTAATGCTCAGGGCCACAGCACCCCTAGAGCTCAAAACAGGTGAAAATGAAAATGAGATCTTGCTTACACAGATTTCTGTAAACATAGATTCTTTCACAAGAATAGCCCAATCACCTTGAAAATTTAAATTCTGAATGCGATCCTCCAAGATGTGTTTCCTCCAAGACGTGAAAATAATGAAATTATTTTCATTTTCTTTCTTATATTGTTATTTTACCTCAGAAATTGTTACGTAAGAATTTGGAAAGCATTTGTGTGAGCTCATAAAGTACCAGTTAAATGATATACACAATAAATGTCCTAGATGAAACAATTTTATAATCACAATTACACACAGAGGTTGATAAGTCTTAAATTGTTTGCTACATAATTCTACTAGGAGGCATTGCTCAGTTAACTTTTATACATTTCATCACCCATACCCCTAAGTACTGTTAGTTTTAAATATTAAACTTTATTAATGTAAAAACCAGGCAATATTCAATAGTTACAAGTCTATTATGGGACCAATTCCACCAATGACAGATTAAAGTAAGGAAACACTGGATGAAAACAGTGGTAGAAGAAGTATAAAAAAAAGTTGCAGGCAAGACTTTAGATTTTACAAAAAGATGTAACAAAGTTAAAAAGACACAGAAATGCTATCAGAGATGACTGGAAGTACAGAAGATGTTTTTGCACACCAAGGAAGACGAATTTGAGAAGACACTAAAGAAACTAGTTCTAGATGAGATCCGTTATGTAAACTACTTAGGCCTTAAGATTAATAAAGACAAGACTAAGTGTACATCATTGGATGAAGGTTTCTTTGATATGACTTTTAAATGCCATATAGAATGCCGGTTGAAATACTGTGTAAACATTGGTAGGACCCTCTAAGTTTTCATGTATACTTTGTTTTTAAAAAAAAAAAAAATCAATACCATTAAGAGGGTTTTTCAAAATCAAAAATTCAATGTATAGAGGTTACTATTAATTACAGCTTTGCCCTTCATTTGAGAGCCAAAGCTTTCTATTATTGAAAAGCCAGTCTTTTGAAAGAACTATTCTTTCCCTTAGGGAAATTATACTGCGGCATTATGATCGTATGTAAATATTTTAATTGATCATATTTTAAGGGAAATAAATGATTGTTGCATTACAGAATTATTTTTCTTTGTAGCATATATGAAAATGGTGGATCTGCAAAAAGGAAAGGTTAAGAGAAGTAAAGGTAAAAGGTGATAACCTTAAGACAAACAGAAAATGGATGTCAGAAAAACTAAGAAAAAGGGCAAGACAAACTATGTAAATCCCATGACAACTTGTAATTCTTAAGAATAACAATAGTTTTGTGACTCAGAGTTTCAACTTAAAATGCTCAGCTTCAACTTAAAATGCAGTCCCACACAAAGACATGAGAGTAGCATTACTGAAAAAGAACTTAAGTCAGACTTTTGATTGAAACAAAGTTCTTAAAAATCTTTTATTAGAACAAAGAAATTAAGAGAAATCAGACAAGACAGCACTGGTGCAAGAACATTTACAAAAAGTTCCTTTAGATCTTCGGTCAATGGTGAACATAAGACGAACAAGTCACTTTAAAAGGCTCCTTTAAGCAAGACCTACTGCCTATGAAAGTTAGCACAATACTGAGAGGTTTACTAAGTTACCAAGATTTTTAAAAAAGATTAGCTTCTTTTACTGTATTTTTTCCCCCATCATTATAAAGTTGCCTTTTCATAGAGATTAATAAAGCTTGAAAATAATTCCTTTGAGATAACTAACCTAGAATGTAATATCAAAATCCAATTTACCCATTTAAATTCTTTATACAATAAATTCTAAATGCCCATTAATGCAGAATCTTTCACTTCCAAAAGAGAAAGTACCTCCACCCCACCCCCAACCAGGAAACATCAGAAAAAGAACGACTAATTAGGCTTGCTTTACAAATGCCATTTAACTACAATCTGATATTCAAATTCTCAATGAACAGATTTAAAGCTCATTTTAATACACAATTCTAAATTATTAACCTGGAACTTAAACCTAGTTCATGATATAAGCGCTACTAAAGATGTTAGCTTCACCTTCAACAGATGAACAAGTATCTGTATGTATGGTTAAGAAATAAGCTTCAGTTAATAATATTCAACCTCCACATTCCATGAATACTATCTGATACTCTTTATTGGATTTATTTTCTTCAACAATTAAAAGAAATGGAAAACTAAAATATTTCAGAAAACAAATGAAAGCTTAACACATCCAGAAAGTTCATGGAGAAAACAAAGTTGTTTCATATTTCGATTTCCTATGTAAAATAAAGATTACCTATTAGTCTTATTACATATTCATTCTTTCAAAGGGTTAGCAGGAAGTGAAATGACCATAAGCAGACTTTAGTTCTTTAGAAGACATTATAGAAAAAATCTTCAGCTTCTAAATTTAAAAATGCTACGTTTTAAAGGTATCTAATACCATCATATAGATCTTTATGTTTTCAATTGTGTGAAATAATCACTTCTTAAAAACAATTTTTTTTTTTTTTTTTTTTTGCGGTACGCAGGCCTCTCACGGTTGTGGCCTCTCCCATTGCGGAGCACAGGCTCCGGACGCGCAGGCTCAGCGGCCATGGCTCACGGGCCCTGCATCGGCAGGCGGACTCGCAACCACTGCGCCACCAGGGAAGCCCAAAAACAACTAATTTTAAGATGGTATAATCATAAAGGCTTGTAGAGATGTTCAGGAAAGAAATATCCACTTATAATAACCCTTTAATCTCACATAAAAATTTAAGACACAACAGCCAAAAAGCAATAGTTTCTTACAGTATTTTCCCCATCTGAATTAAAAACACAAAAGGGTGTTAAGAAATTTTCAGATTTTCCACGTTCTATCAAGGTCAAACACCCTTGCGATTTAACTTATTCATGTGAAAATATGCCAAATACACGTAGCAACCAACAATACCAATACAGTAAAAATGTCCTAACCATTTCACCAACAGATGGCAGGGACAGTTCACTATTAGTAATTTAAAGCATTGACTACTCTGGTCAGAACTTTTAAAGCAAGCAACTGACTCATTTCCAATTAAAATGCAGGGTTAGGTTAATTACTCCTTAAAGTTTCTCATTTATTAAATTTATAATGGCTTTATAAATAACTTATCAACATAGTTTCCATTTTAGAGTGTTAAGTAAATTTTCATTTTCACATTAGCTTATGTCACTATATGTTTTCCCAATATATGTTTATAACTTGTGTTTCATTTAAGGGTTTGATTTTTTAAAAAGATTGTTATCTGAGGAACTATTCAATTTTATATATTGAGCTTGAGCCACTTTAAAAACTTATATTTTAGTCTGTGTTCTTCAGTGCCATAATCTTTCAGTATGGCATGCCTTTAAGTGACTTACAAGGTTTTTTTAAAAAAACAAACTACTGATTAATTTAAATAGTAAACCCCCTAGGAAATACTGTCCCAGATTCTTTTTTTAATTGAAGTATAGTTGATTTACAATACTATATTAGTTTCAGGTGTACAGCATAGTGATTCAGTATTTTTGCATACTATACTCCACTATAAGTTATTACAAGGTAACAGCTATTATTCCTTGTGCTATACCGTATATCCTTGTTGCTTATCCAGCTCTATTAATTTCAGTTTTGTATAAAGCAGTATGTGCCTCATCACACAATAAAGATAAAACCATATAAAGCGTCGTGCCCAGGAAGGCTGAAAAACAAGTATTATTTTTAAATGCTTTAAGACTGTTGGTGTTAATCCAATCACAGACCTGGATTCAACTTCTTGATCCTTAGGCTAACACAGTACCTTCACCTGCTAAAATAGAAATCGTCACGGTAATCCACAGAAAGGGTTCCTTTTATTCAGACTTGGAACATTTTTCTTCTTCCTAGGTTTAAATGTTTTTCCTAGTGACTTTATCAACTAGACATTACATATTTTCAGATTAAGCAATAGAGAAAACTGATTAAATTCATACTACAGGAAAGAAAATTATTCCATTTAACTGGCAATTTTGACTCTTGATTTGACCTAAGACACTAACTTGGCTAACTCTCCTCTCTACTTAAAAGCAAAATTTGTGGTTTTTCTCAAGGCACCATTCTGCACTCTTAAAATTTTCCCCCTCCACTCACAACTTTATGATCTACTGCTCCTGCTTTCCACAAACATTTTTACAACTCTCTGATTTGATATAAACTGAGATTTTTAGAGCCCAAATGCCTGGATTTGATTCCCAGTTCTACTACAAAGTAGCTATGTGACCTTGGGCAAATTACTTAACATCTCTGTGTTTGTTCCCTCGTATGTAAAATGGGAATAAAAATAACACCCATTTAATAAGACTTGATACATGGTAAGCACCATAGTGATCATTTACTTTATGCAATCTGATCCTCACAACCAATGAGAAATGAGAAGTAAAAGGACTGGCCCAGAGACATAAACACCTTTCACTTTCACTGCACTATTTCATATATCAACTATACTATCATGTCTCATCTCTTTCTATTTAAAGTCAGATTTAAAATCTGAACTTCGTTTCTGAACCAGAAGTCTGCTTTAAAAGACCAGATTTAAAGACTGGCAGTAACCTAGACAAATAAGACTGAAGAAGAGAAGTGGATTCTAGTGAAAGTAAACAAATTAAACCTCTTCCTTCTTCATTCTCTATTTCCAATCTACCTTTAAATTACCTTCTCATCCTTCAGAAATGCAGTCCATAACTCTCTATCTCCTCTGCCATAACCTTACCGGAGATACTCTGTCCTCTTGCCTTCCTGATGGCATCCGTGTATTGGATCCATGTTCACAGGTTTCAATATAAGCCTCCTAAAATATCACTCATTATTTTACTCTCTTCAAAAATATACTACTCGCGCCGCGGACTAACTAAGCCCGCAGGCGACAACTACTGAGCCTGCGCGAGAGAAGCCCACGCACTGCAACAAAGAGTAGCCCCCGAAAGCCCGCACACAGCAACGAAGACCCAACGCAGCCAATAAATAAATAAACACACACACACAACTCCCTACTACTTACCACATGAAGTCCACACTCAAATACAATTATTAGCTGGAATGTGTCTCTCCGTTCTCCATTTAATACTAGTAATTCTCTTAAGGCCCAGCACCACCCCCTTTATATCATACCTTATACAAACCTGTGTGTATAAACACCAAAGTTTAGAAACGTTAACGAAACCTTAGATACCTTCTACCTACCAATTTCCAGTGATTCCTCCTCCCCTTCTGCAGTCTCTTGTTTTTAAGTCTTACCACTTAATAGACATATATCTTTTTAAACAGTGTTAATTTAGCATTTCTGAATTTTATACAAATTGGCTTAAAATGTATGTATTGCTTACTTTTTAAAACTGATTTACACATGGATTACATCTACATTTTCACTGCAATACAGACACCATTAGGGCACATACACTTATCTGTTTTGCAGATGATGCACATTTAGACTGTTTCCAATTTCCTGTCATTAACAAGAACGCTGTTATGAATATTTCTAGGTTTCCTGATGCTTAAGTGTAAAGTTCCCTCGTCCATTCTGCTTTCCCAGAATATCATAGCCCACACAAGGAAACATAGCTAAGCATTAAAATTGTTCTGTTGTTCCACATCTTTTCACAGCTAGAAAATTTTTTTTTTTACTTTTTCATGTGAACCATTTTTAAAGTCTTTATTGAATTTGTTACAATACTGCTTCTGTCTTATGTTTTGGTTTTTTGGCCTCTGGGCGGGCATGTGGGATCTTAGCTCCCCCACCAGGGATTGAAGCCACACCTCCTGCATTGGAAGGCGAAGTCTTAACCACTGGACCGCCAGGGAAGTCCCAAGAATATTTTAAGTACAAACATTTGTATTTCTTTGCTATTACTGTTCCTTTCCCATCTACTGTGTGATTCAGGTGTTCAAACACTTGACTTTAAACTTTCACATATGGTATAAGCTCTTTTTTCAGTGACTATACCAAAGGGAGACGTTTAACATCCTAGAAATTCCCACAGAGAAAAAAAAAAGAACCCACCACACACATCACCTTTAAAGACCAGGAAGTTGTCTATTTCATTAACAATCTATGATACTACAAATCAAAGATCCTACTGAGACTCTAGTATCAACAGATTACTTTCCATATTTGCATTTACTGCTAACTGTGACAACTATAGGCATTTCCCCCCTCTCCGCTCTTCTTATCCAGCCGAATAGCCAACAGCAAGAGCTGGGAAGACCTATCATCCCACCCCCCCCCCCACGGGAACCCTCTGTTTTCCTACTAACGTGTTCTGACAGGTACCAACAACCACAGGCTATTGGTACTCTACAAAAGGCAGGCAGAGATTTGCTATTTAAAAAAGTTTCCAGAAAAAACCCAAGTATTTTATATCAATTAGCCTTAATCTTTGGAATAGTTTTAAAATCTTTAATAATTAAAAATTTTAAGTTAAAAAATTTTAATTAAAAAGAATTGTACGTAAGCTTTCATTGCTACTTCATGTAAATTTTAATTTCAGCAACTCCTGAACCTTTTTTATACAGACATTAGGGCTTGACCTACAACTGGAAAATCACATGGAGGCTGCAACACAAAGGTACTGCATCTATTCAGACCTGCCACAGTAATAAATTATATTCAGGTGAGGAAAAATAACACAGCATTTATCATATAACTTCTACTGTATTACAGTTTATATTTAAGCTTATAGTCAATGTCATCTGCGATAAGTCAAAAGCTAAAGTACTTTAAAGGCTACCTATCCAAAGTCCTCTCAATCCACTGGCTTCTCTCTACTCTACCTTTATCCACTAAACAGCTTTTCTACCTATAAACCTTTTAACAAGCATGTCACGACCCTTGATCCTAATGGTCCAATGAGAAGACCCACTACATACCTAGGAATTTTAAATTAAAGCAATTTCCTGGATAGTGTTAATTAACCCTGGAATAACCACATATATAAAAAATTTCAAAACTACACTGTCTACAACCCTTCCACCTTACCCACAATGAATTTAGTATTGTCCATCCCAAACCTTAAGTCAGTCAAGTATACTTAGAACCTGTTGTCACAGTGTGGTACAATTTTAATACGATTCTAACTAAGAGAGATATATAAAAACAAAGCACAGACTTTTAATTAGAAGATCTGCTAAGAACATCACCTAACAGACCATTACCCAATTCTCTAGTTTTGATCATTTAAAAACAGCTAATGGCTGCAGTTCATATCATAATCTAATTATCAGTCCTAATTTTACATAAGAATGCCTTCAGATTTCTCTGTACACACATAATAACAAGGGTATCTTACACAAGCGTTTCTTTCTGTCACTTTTGAACACTCTGCACTTGATTTCAAGAAGCTGGCTCATTTCTATCTCAATTCCCCTCAAAAATACATGAGATCCTAAAAAAAACAAAACATGAGATTCTGGTCTTTTCAGCAGTTCTAGCATTTACAAAAAATGTTTCATTTTTCCTCATTACAAAAGTATAACGTCTTGTGGATTATTTCAGAAAAAAAACAAGGAAATACAAATGACCCACAATGCCAACATCCAGAGCCAAAATTTTGGGTATATCTCTATTTTTATGCTTATTTACACGTTCCTTGAAACAACAAAAAAAACATCAAATTTGGTATTAGTGGAGTTTTATTACACTTTCTTCCCAATGAGTACTATATTCCACTATAATTTTCCCATCACTACTCTCCTCTTAAAACACTTCTAAATAGCTGTATAGATTACCACTTGATGGCCACACTACAATTAGTAGATCTCCAAGTGTTTTATCTTCTGGATTTTTAATATGCTTAATAATCAACATTAACATTTATGTACACCAATCTTTGACACATTATTCCCTTATTTACAGGATAACTTCCTGTAAGTATAGTTCTTCCATTTTTAAGCCTATTTATTAAAACATGCAGAGCCTAAATCAAGTATCCAATCAAAATGCAAGCATTCTAGAACACACTGGCATCACTGCCATTGGTTAACTACATAACAACTTCCTTGGGGTTTAATTCTCTCTTCTATAAAATTAGGAATTTGAACTACCTGTTATTTCTTAAATTATGTAAGACATTTTCTTTGCATTCTTCAGTTGTTAAAGTTTGTTTAAATATCATTGACTTGTAATAATATTTGGCGTTTACACGTCCCTAAAAGCATTAGTAGAATTAGTTTGTTTAAAGACTCCTTTAACATACACAATGTTTTAAGGTCAAGGGTGGTTAAATCCTTCTGAATTAATTAGCTCAAAATGCTACGTAAAAGCAACTCCACTTACACAAAGCTGAAGAGATGTGTAAAGATGATAATGTGAAAACTTCCTTTCTGGGTAAAGCATACGCTAACGTTATCAACATATAACGTGAAAAGGAAGAAATGCCAATTTAAGGCACTTTCAACACAAAGCTTCTGGCTAACGATCTCTTTTCCAAGTCTTATTTACATGACAAACCAGAAGAACCTTCATGTAGTACTTCAATCGTGTTTAATTTTAAGTTCAGTTCAGTGTAAAAGTCACACAGCGTTTTTTGCAACAAAAATCTGTCCTCCCCTTCTTGTTTTCCACAACAATACTAACATGAAATAATTATGTCGAGAGACTCCGTAGGTGACTGAACCATTTAGCTTTTTAAAACGAAATTTTATTTTGAACATATATGAAAATTGCCTAAAATATAATTTTTAGCCGCTGAGTACAGCTGTTTAAATTTACCTGGGAGAAAACTGTTTTGTCGACTATCTAAAAATATTAAACCAAGCTCTGTTCAACACGCAGAACGCAGCATCAATGCAAAATCTCATGACTACGACCTGGGAAATCAACGACTCGCACACTATTCCAGCGCGCTTCAAAGACTAGAATTTCAGAATCGCCATAACTGTTCTAGAAATATCTGGCTGGAAAACTGTAACTGATCCAATAAGCCTATGCCACAGAATGGGGCCACAGAGCAGGATAAACACCTAGGAGATATTGCTCCGCCGTAAATGGGGAAAGTCCCTGTAGAACACACAACATGGCACAGCGCCGGCAACGAAAAGAACAACGATGCCGCGACTACACCAGGGTGTACTCTAAACCCTTTGTTTGGAAACCGGAAGGTCCCCACACCACGCCATCCTCTCTGGAGAACCCTAGACTGATAGTATTTTAATAAGGAGGAAAAGGAATGTGAGGTGACTCTCTAAACAACAAATCTCCTGCCTCGCAGCGCACTGAAAAAGGCTTTATCCACGACGCAATACGATAAACAAGCGTTAACGTTTCATTTTTCGGCCATTTTTACGCGATGGCGGGTGGGGGGAATTGTTTCTGAGGTCCGGCTAAAATCGCGCGCGCCCTGTGTGTGGGCAGGGGAGGGGAGTCTTAGGGGGCGCTATGAAACGATGGGCGAGGAAAGGAGCGAAGGCCGCGACACCAGGAAAAAAACGCCGCTCAAACGGCCAGGCTTTTCAGAGTCTACGAAATCCTCCATTTTGGGACACATTTTCAGGCGCAAAAGGGGAAAAAAAGCATATATATCTGGGGCTGGCCCTATCTTAACTATCCTCCCCAAACGGCAGGCCCCCTATGATTAGTCAGTCCCTCAGGCCTCGAGCGCTCCTCCCTTCCCCTCAGCGCTGCAGTCCGCGTGTAACGGGCTCGTCGTCCCGCCCCCGCCCACAGCAAGCCCAGGACGCAGGAAGCTCGGCCGACCGGCTGCCCTCTGCGCCCCCGACTCTCCCGCCGCACCCTGGGCCCTTGCCTGGCCGCGTGTCTCCCTCCGGGGCCGCTCACCTCCGCCGCCCGAGAAGGCTGGTTGCGCCGCCACTGCGCTCCTAACATGGCGGCCGCCGATCAGGCGGCTCACATACGCAGCGCGGAGGGAGGCAGAGCGGGCGAGCGGGAGCGAGCAAGAAAGGCGCGCCGCCGGCTCCCCGCGGCCCCTGTCGCCGTCGCTGCCTCCTCCCGGCGGACGCAGAGAGCCCCCGGCCACCCCACCCCAATTCTTACCCGCTTCTCGCCTACCTTAAGGAGAGGGAGAGGGAAGAGGAGAGGCACCTCTCTCCAAGCGAGCGGGACGCTGAGGCTCCCACAATCCCCCGCAGCAACGGCGCTGTAAGAGGTGGCAGCAGCGGCTGCAGCCCAAGAACAAACCCACTCTCGCGAGAGCTCGCCCCCACCCACCTCGGTCCCTTTCTGCCCCTCCCCCTACTCAGCGCGCGCACGTCGCTCGCGCCCTCAGCGGCGGTCGTTGTTCTCTAATCCTGTAGCCCGCTTATGGCGGGAAATGGAGAGGCGTAGCTAACGAGTTCGAGTCCCATTCCCCACAAAGGATTTTTCTCGACTCCCCCCATATTGCTGGGTGTAAAACTTAAAAAGAGTATGCGTTAGAAGCGAGTCGCAGGAATCCCTGGCCTAGACCCAATTTCTATCCTCTCTGGTATTATCTGATAATTTGCTGAGGGGTCGTAGTTAGGGCCACGAAGTGGGGACAGATACCATTCTGAGTGGTTTTTGATTTCAGGTATTTCATGCAGAGAGTCATTGAGGAGAAAGACAGCTATTGAAAAGACCGCCGCAGCCATTTGGTGAATTTGAACGTAGAACACTCTTCAAGTACCCCATGAGCAAAGGAGTATATAGCACATGTGGAAATCCTGAGAAATTGTATAGATAAGGCGGGAGGAAAGGGCCCCTGGGGTTTCAAGTTTAAACGCAGAGGGACAGGCAGTCAACTGACACCTGAGGTAAATCAGTGAATACAAGTCAGACTAATAGCCCTGAAAATTTAAAAATCTAGAGCATGCTAACTCTGATTCGTGTCTTTGAAAAGTCATTCTGGGTCTACTGTGAAGATATTGGAGGGGGAAAAGATGGAGAAGAGCAGAGACCTGTAGAATGTTGAAGAGATCGTTTGGGACAAAAAGCAAATCTTACAATCAGGTAGAGCTGAATGGCAAAAGAGACCAAGTGAGTAGAGGTAGGGGAAAAAAGCGAAGAGGCGGGGAGGCAGAGAAATTGTACTGCCTTGACAGCCCAGCCAAAGTACTTAAAGGCCAAAATGACCAACAGGGTCAAATGCTATCAAGAGGTCAAGACTAGGACTAAAAACATCTACAAAAGATTTAGCAACTTGGACTTCCAGTAAAGTGGGAGAGGAAGTCAGAGGGGAGGTGCTGAGTGTATGGAAAGCTGTAAGAGGGAAACTACCAAATGCAGAAAAAGTGGCTATGAAGAGAGGAGAAAGCAGGGTTGGGGAAGATTTTTGTTTTACTATGGGAGAATTTTGGGCACAATTAAAATGTTTGCAGAAGAGCTATCTTAGGAAAGCACTGGTTGAAAAAAAAAAACAGGAGAAGGGATAATTCATATTGGACACTACTCAAAGGATGGGATCTGAAGAAAGGAGACATGTCTTTACTGTAACAGGCGGTATGGAGAGGATGGTGTGGAGTTTTCATTAGGAATTATAGTCAGGTGACTTCAATTTTCTGTGACTAAGCCATCTGTGGAAAGGGCTAGAGTTGCATGAAGGAATATTTTTAAATAGCCGTTGTGAAGAGTGAAACTGTAATCCCACATCCCCATTATGTTGCATGATTTTCTATAGGCTTTGAGAGGGCATTTGGTAGAATACATCAAGAACTGGGGTTCCCCTGAATAAGTAAGGCTTAAGCCCACTAAATAGTTAACTTTGGAATGAAATTTGGGGATATCCTAAATGTTCAGTGAATCTTGGGTCCTCCTTCACTTGAAACCAGATCTGCTTTCTACTCTGAGTCTTTGATTCCAACTGACTTTGGATAAGACTTCACTTTATGTTCTCCCCAGATCTTAGATGAAAAAAAGAGGCTCTGCTCCTCTGGAGACAGAAACATGAATGCATGCTTAGTTCAGATATGCACTTAACCATGCTTTTGTACAGGCTGTTAATGCAATCTGGTGGTCGTACAAAGAAGGAAAGGCAGACTTTTTCAATTGAGTAATTATTTATTGAGGATCTGCTTAGTGGGTCAACAGCAAAAAGACACATTGGAAACCAAACTGATACAAGATTTCAGTGATCAAATGCCAATTTCATGAAAGACGGTGTACAAGGGTGGGTATATAATGATGGATAAGACAGATTACCAGCTCTTGAGGATCCCAGTCAGATCAAGATTGGACAAGGAGTCTGGCCTCAAGGTGGGCCTGGCTATGAGAAGAGATGGATCAAGAGCTCTATTCACATTTGGGTTTCTTGGCAGTGGGTGTGGTACACCAGGGATGATGAAGAGGCTACGAAGCAAGTATTTGTGCTGAGACTTTGAAAGGTCTAAGTGACAAGTTTGAAATAAGGCTTTAAACATCAGGATACAGTCTACATTTGAGCTAATAATGAATACCTTTCAAAGTTTTGAGCAGAAGAGTCGTATTGATTGAGGACATATATTTTGACACCACTAAGTAGCTGATAATGCATTATAATTCTGAGAGTAAAGTACCATTACTCTTGTTTTACATAAGAGATTAAGAAAGCTTGCCTAAGGTCATGTAGCCAGGATTTGAACTCCGTTCTAAATAAATCCAAACCCAGAGCTTTAAAGCATTATATTGGATTGCCTTCAGCAAAGCTGTGGTCTCAGAATCTCCTGGCAGTCCACCATCTACTTCTTAAATAGATTAAATGCCCTGGAACCAGGCCATTTCAATACTTTAGGCTATTTAAAAACAGAAAACTGTTAACCAGTGGCTCTTTTTTAGCAGTGGCAAGGGAGGGGAAGTGGGCTTAAAAAAGGGTTTTGGGGGAATTCCCTGGTGGTCCAGTGGTTAGGACTCCACATTTCCACTGCAGGGGTCCTGGGTTCGATCCCTGGTCAGGGAGATCCCACAAGCCATGTAGCAGCGAGGGCAAAAATAAATGAAAAAAATTCTTTTGAATAAGGAATACATATAATAAAATTCAAAGCACACAACAAAGAGTTTTCCCCAACCACTACTCCTTTACATAAAGGCAACCACTATCAACCATTTGTGTATTTTAAGGATTTCCTATAAACATAAACATTTATACACACACACACACATATACGCTTGTGAATTAAAGATTGCCACAAATAATCCTTTTCTGCACTTATGAAACAGTAGCATCAATTTCCCCCTTACCTGCCCTCTGTAAGGGCCCTGTAATTGGCTTTTAACAATAGAACACAGAAGTGATTTTAAGATCTACTTTCATCCACTTGGAAGTCAAGTGCCATGCTGTGAGACCACATCAAAAGAATCGAGGTGCTTCAGTCAACAGCCCCAGCTGAGCTCCCAGGTGACAGCCAGTGGCATCTGCTAGCCAAAGTGAAGCCTCCAGATGGCAGTAGCCCCAGACAAATCCCTGTGTAACAACACAACCACCCAGCAGAGCCCAATTAACCCACAGAATTTTAATACTTGTTTGAACTACTAAGGGTTTTTTTTAGTAGATTTTTTTTTTCAAAAAATTTTTTGGCTACATTGGGTCTTTGTTGCTGTGGGCAGGCTTTCCCTAGTTGTGGTGTGATCTATCTTCCCGGGCCAGGGATTGAACCCATGTCCCCTGCATAGGCAGGTGGATTCTTAACCATTGCACCACCAGGGAAGCCCCTGAACTACTAAGTTTTAAGGTGGTTTAAAATGTGGTGACACACCAAAGTCTTATATTCCTATTTTCTGCTATTCAAAGCATTAGTATTAAAAAGTTTAGGTACAGGAACTCCCTGGAGGCCCAGTGGTTAGGATGCGGCACTTCCACTGCAGTGAGCATGGGTTCGATCCCTGGTGGGGGAACTAAGATCCTGCACACCACATGGTGTGGCCAAAAATCAAAAGTTTATGTACATATTACCCTATACATGTCAAAGTCTATGTGCAGTTTAAAATAAACCCCTCATTTTCTAAACCTATTGCTGTACAACAGCCGTAATCTACACTCACTTTCTCAATCTTACTATCTATAGTTAACTAGTGGACAGTTTGGAGAAAATTTGTCATTGCAGAACTTTATATAGTGCTGTTCTAGAGCAGTGGTCAGGCAAAATTTCTGTAGTGTCAAATGGCATTTTAGGCTTCAAGGCCCATAGTCTGTCAGAAGTACTCTGCACTTGTGCAAAAGCAGCCATGATTGGTGAATAAATGAGCATAACTATGTTCTAATAAACATAAATATTGGAATTTTAGTTGGAACTAATTATTCCTTGATAACATCAAATTCTATTTGTAAATCTGGTTGCTGGAAAATGGAATTTAAGCTATGGATTTTACTTGCATTAACTAGGGTTAAGCATCACTTAACTGTTTATATCTTTTGCCATTACCTATTGGGTTGTTGAGCTTTTACCTTAGTTTATAGGGGCTGTATTAAAGAAAAATTAACTCTTGGCAAACATTTTATTGGTTGTTTGTTTTTCCAACATTTTATTGGTTGTTTGTTTTTCCATACAAAATTTTTAAAAATCTAGACATCATCCAGTCTTTTTAAGTATTCATTTTGTTTTTTTCACTTAGAAGGCAAAGCTACTACACAATTATAGATACCTTGTTTTCTTCTTGAACTTTTTAATGTTTCAGGATCTATTTTTGTATTCCCTTAATTGTTCCATTCATAGAGTAGGCTACTCAGGTGCCAGTATCACCCTTTTATTTTTGGCTGCACCATGTAGCATGCAGGATCTTAGTTCCGCGACCAGGGATCAAACCCTTGGATGGCCAAGGAAGTCCCCAACCTGTCTTATTTTAACATCTGGTAGAGCTAGTTTTCCTTTATGACTCTGGTTCTAATAGTATATTATTCGTAATAATTCTTAATATTATGGTTTTCCCATATGAATGTTAGAATTAACTTGTCTACTTCCAAAAATTATCCTGTTATTTTTAATGGGATTTTAATAAACTTATACTTTTCTTTAGAATTATTATGTTGAGATTTATTGGACATGGTATGACTTCCATTTAAGGTCTCATTTTTGTCATTTTAATATTTTCTTCATATATAACTTATACATCTTTTTTTTTTTTTTTTTTTTGCGGTACACGGGCCTCTCACTGTTGTGGCCTCTCCCGTTGTGGAGCACAGGCTCCGGAAGCGCAAGCTCAGCGGCCATGGCTCACGGGCCCAGCCGCTCCGCGGCATGTGGGATCTTCCCGGACCGGGGCACGAACCCGTGTACCCTGCATCGGCAGGCGGACTCAACCACTGCACCACCAGGGAAGACCCTCCATGTCTTTTTAATGATTCCTAGCTTTGTCTTCCTTCCAGTTTATCTTCAAACTGATTACTTGCTACTTCAATGGATTATTTTCAGTTGACACAGCATTTAAGAAAACTTATTATCTACAACTGATTTTTACCTTTTTCCCCATTTATACATTTTCTTCTCATACCTCTTTGCCTTTGATAGTACCCTTGAACAAAGCTTTCTGTTTTAATCGGAACAGTTCTAGGGTTCCCCTATTAAGCATCACACAGGCTTTCAGAATAAGATACATTTTACCAGGCTTGGAATCCTGACTCTCAGCAATTTTAGTAAATCCCATTTTAGCATGTTGGAATAATATGTATCTTTTATTGAGATCAATTAATTGCAAATATTTTTGATGTATTCTTAAGATAATCTAGGAATAATGTTATATTTTTATATAATGGTTTATCTATTAAGGTCTTTATGTCCCTAATTTAGCAGTTATATTCCACTATATATGTGAAACAGAAAAGAGAATCCAACTCCCATCCTCTAAAAACATAAATTCTTGAGGAATTTTTAAATGTCTTGAAATTCTTATTCTGACCCTCTCATTGAGCCCACAGTTTAATAGCACAGGCACTGGAGAATTTTGATAAAATATGATAAACCCTACCAAAGAGCAAAGCTAGGGGTGGGGATGTGTGACATCTTTCAGGGACTACTGAAATGCTTTTCTTGCTTCTAGTCTCTTACACATAACAAATGCCAAATACCTTGTTTCAGGCCATCGGCATCTTGGCCACTATTGCTGTAGCTTGAGGAAGCTTCCTTTTGCTGTTAACATACATAGAACATATACAGACATAGCCTTTACCCTTGCTTTTAAAAGGAGTCTCCATTAGGGACTTCCCTGGCAGTCCAGTGGTTAAGACTCTGAGCTTCTAATGCAGGGGGCACAGGTTCGATCCCTGGTCGGGGAACTAAGATCCCATATGCCACGCAGTGCGGCCAATAAATAAATAAAATAAAATAAAATAAAATAAAAGGAGTCTCCATGTACTTCATACTTCCTCTCATAGCACCCAGGAGTCTCTGTTAGGCTGAATGAGGTTGATGATTGAAGCTGTTTATGAGAATTAGTTGGAAGGGAACTATACATGAAAGCCCCAAACCAATCACTAGTTTTGAAGTCAGATTCAGTGACCACCACCATAGTTCCTGGACCAGCTGTGTGACCTTGGGCAAATAACAGCATGCACCTTGTAGGGCTGTTGAGAGGATTAAGAGATGTATAGAATGAATTTAGCAGTTTTGGCCCATGGTCAACAGGCAGTAAATATTCTCCGTATTCTGTGTCCTGAAGTGTATTTACATAAATATACTAAAATGACATAGAATCAAAGATTATTCACTTTTATAGAGCTCCAGAGTAAACATGTTAAAATTATCCACTTAAATCTGGTTATAAGTTTTATCCTGGCACCTACTTGTCAGTGCAATGACTGCTAGTAAGAGAGGTTCTACAAGTTATAATTTAGAAAGATGTTTCAAAAATTTTCTTCAACATAAAGACACTTACAGATTATCAAAAAAAGTTTAAAAGGCCACACGTTTTAGTTAAAAGATGTCTCAAATTTGAACAACAAATCCTCTGCAATTCCATTATTTTCATATAATACTTTGAAGCTAAATTTAGTTTCAAATAGTTAGGCACTGTTATATCTTTAGAGTCTACCAGCAAATGATTTGGAAACCCAACATCTTTGTTTCCATGATTTTTCTTTTCAAAATTAAACAAAACCAAACCAGCACTGTTATTATCCTTACTTACTGGGGTATTGTTAAAAAGTAGGATATGCCTATGGCCTTACTCTATATTGGGTACCTAATGACACACTGATACTAATATTTACCAGTTGAGGCTCTTTAGTCAGCTGTCAGTGGAATTGAGGCTGCTTGGCTATATGGGAGTGAGGTAAACCTGTAAAAACTGGTGAATAATATCTTTCAAAGGACTGTTACACGGCATGGGGCTATCTAGCTCCGCAGTAAAACATGGTACAATGACACATAAAATGGGTGCTCAGTCAGGGAGGGTGGCTTCTCTGCTTAAGTGCTGCCTGGGCTGAGATCTCAAAGTAGGCAAAGTGGAAAAGGAAGATGGAATGGGAAAGGGAAACAGCATGTGCAGAGACCTAGATGCAAAAGGACTGAAAGAAACCAGCATGTCCAGAATAAAATCTGAGGGTGGTAAACATGAGAGGGCTGTGTCTTGTTCATCATGTATCCCCAATGTCTAGCAGAGTTCAGTTCATAAAAGCTGTAAAGCCATAAAAAGGGTATGAGTTAAATGACTAGTCTTCTGACAAGATGAGTCAATAGCATAGGTTATTTACTTATCTTCCTCTAACTCAGCCCGGGAGATATTATACACACAAATAAGAGGGAGGTTAGGGATGTGAGAAACTATGAAGAGTCCCCTGGATCATGATTGGGCCCTACTATACAGGGGCAAGAAATGGAAGCCCAGTGTAGAAAAGGGTAGAGTGCCATGGGAGTAGGGGTTGTGCCATAGGCTGGCAAAGAACTCTCCTGGGATGGCCAACATACTGTAACCATTAGCTCCTGGAGTTCTCCTCTAGAGAATTACAACTGAGGGGAAGAAGAGGAAGTTCTATCATCTGCCATTCTGGTGAAGTCCAGATTCTAACTCACAGGCTCTGTGCCTTGAGGACATCTCTACTTTCCTTCAATTCATTAGTACACTAGGGCCTGGGCTTGGCTCCTCTCTTCTACCACCAGCTGATACAAAAGTCCCATCCTCTTCTGTGAGCTCACAGGGTAAAAAAAATCAGTCATTTGGGGAATACAGCATCTACTATAAAAGACAACAGCCTCAACCAGTATTCTAAATGAAAGAGAATAAACAAAGACCATAGACTAAGACATGTTGAGTACTAAAAATGGAATGTTCATAAATCATAGCAGTGTTTTCTTAGGTCAGTCTCCCAAGGCAACAGAAATAAAAGCAAAAATTTAAAATGGAACCTAATCAAACTTTTAAGCTTTTGCACAACAAAGGAAACCATAAACAAAATGAAAAGGCAACCTACAGAATAGGAAAAAATATTTGCAAATGATGCTACGGACAAGGGCTTAATTTCTAAAATATACAAACAGCTTGTACAACTCAGTATCAAAAAAACAAACAACCCAATCAAAAACTGGGTAGAAGATCTAGATAAGACATTTCTCTAAAGACATACAGATGGTCAATAAGCACATGAAGATGCTTGACATCACTAATTATCAGAGAAATGCAAATCAAAACTACAATGAGGTATCACTTCCCACCAGTCAGAAGGGCCATCATTAAAAAGTCTACAAATAACAAGTGCTAGAGAGTGTGTGGAGAAAAGGGAACCCTCCTATACTGTTGGTGGGAATGTAAATCAGTGCAGCCACTATGGAAAACAGTATGGAGGTTCCTTAAAAAACTAGAGTTGCCATATGATCCAGGAATCCTGGGGATATATCTGGAGAAAACTCTAATTTGAAAAGGTACAAGTGGGACTTCCCTTGTGGCACAGTGGTCAAGAGTCCACCTGTCAATGCAGGGGACATGGGTTGGATCCCTGGTCTGGGAAGATCCCACATGCCGCAGAGCAACTAAGCCCGTGCACCACAACTACTGAGCCTGCACACCACAACTACTGAAGCCCGCGCACCTAGAGTCCGTGATCTGCAATGAGAAGCCCGCACACCACAACAAAGAGTAGCCCCCGCTCACAGCAACTAGAGAAAGCCTGTGTGCAGCAACAAAGACCCAACGCAGCCAATAAATAAATAAATAAATAAATAAAATGAAGATACAAGAACCCCAATGTTCATAGAAGCACCATGTAGCTGACAGGACCTAGAAGCAATAACACTTCAGTATCTAGAGCACATCTAGCACCCAGATCTTGGTTCCTTAATACCATTCTCCAATAAAGGAACCATGACTCCTTAGATAAATGGCTAACTCTGGGACAGGAAAGATATAAGATGAACCCGGAGCATCTTATGATGCCATAAAGTGAGAAGTGTTTAAAAACAACAGCACAATGATGGGGGCATATTGAAGGGACACAGGAGTCAACTGTAAGAGCGCCCAGTGGCCAAAGATGCCAACACTTTGAACAAAATTAAGTTTATTACTGGATTATTTCCCAAAGCATAAAATGAATATCCATGAGTCCATAGTTGTAGAAAGAAATTTAATAAATGATGGAAGAGACCAATAACTTTATATAGAATTTCAATTAATTGATGTAAACATTTCACCCTTAAGAATACCACAACTCCATACTACTATACATAAAATAGATAACTAAGAACCTACTGTATAGCACAAGGAACTCTACTTAATACTCTGTAGTGACCTATACAGGTATAGAATCTAAAAGAGTGGACATATGTATATGTATAACTGATTCACTTTGCTGTACAGCAGAAACACAACATTGTAAATCAACTATACTCCAATACATATATATATTTATAAAGAAAGAATACCACAATTCCACTCTTCTTAAGTGTGGGCTGCACAGTGACTTCATTCCAAGGAGTACAGCACTGGGGAGAGGGGGTAACTTTACAGTGGAAATACCTGAAAATATGACCTCAGCCACATGATCAAGGTTAACATCAATAGTACTAAGTCATGTTGATAGTATGTACCCTTGATATGGGAGGAGAATGGTACTGTGGTCTTCCTTTCAAAATCACTTAAGATTTTGAAATCCTAATTATGAGAAAATCCTAATTATGAGAAAAACTCAAACTAATTGAGAAACTCTACAAAATGCCTTACTCAAAACTTGAGGTCATCAAAAACAAGGAAAGTCTAAGAAGCTGTCACAGCCAAGAGAAGCCTAAGGAGACATGATGACTAAATGTAATATCGTCAATGGGATCCTGGAACAGACAAAGGACATTAGGTGAAAACTAAAGAAATGTGAATAAAGCATGAACTTTAGTCAATAATAATGTACCAATATTAGCCTATTAATTGTGACATATGTACTATACTAATATGTTAACATTAGGAGAAACTGGGTGCAGGCTACATGTGAATTCTTTGTACCATCTTCACAACTTTTCTGTATATCTACAACTATTCTAAAATGAAATAAATTTCAAGGTCCATTTTATTACCCTTTTCCCAGGTAACAGTTAAGTCACCCTTAAAAAACAGTATAAAATGTTCTCACACCCCAAAGGGCTTATAATGGAGATTAGGGAGAGCTAAAGTAACAGGGGCTCCTTTGAACCAGGCTTTAGGATCCTAAATTGACAAATATATGACCTAGCATGTTGGGTCATTAAAAGTGTTCCTAAATAACAGGAAAGAGAAAGGTGTTGCTAAGCAGACATTCTAAGTATTACAGTTGATTTGTTAATTCAGTGAAGTTGTTTTCCAAGAGAATATCGACAGGTCCATTAACTGGAGCTGTTCATAAAGCCCTAATTAAGCAACAAGACTCACAAGAGCCACTGTCACTGTTTTAGGTTCTTAATTAGTTGCTCTTACCAGGTTGTTTTCTTTTGTGTGAACTCCTAGGCACTGAGCCACCTTTTTATGTCCCTTTGGGGCCTGCAGAATTTATTCCTCTGGGGTTTTTGTTTTCCTGATTAAAATTTGAGATATAATCCAAAATTTCAATGTAAATGTTCATTGACAAGTTTCTTTCAACCCTGAAAGAAGGAAAATAAATTGACAGGCGCCAGGGATAGCACTCAATACTTGGGGCCCCCTACTCATCCTGCTTTATTTTTCCCTCTTAATATAGTACAGGACATGAAACTTGAGCAGAGCAATGAAAAGGGGCACTTGTGTTTACTAACTGCTATCTATGGCAGGAGGTGGCAGCTTGGATATTTACAGACCAATATCTGCTAGTCCAATTTCAGTTTTCATTGCAGCATGGGAAAAGGGTGATAGCAAAAGAGAAGGAATGGATAAAAAGCTACTCTGACATGTGTAACTTCATCTTAGACTCGATAGGAAATCTTAAAAAAACGAAATCAAGCCAACAGGGAGTAGTAAGTGACCAATTAACTTATCAAGTAGGAAATCCCATTAAATTATTTTAATGTGCATGATTAAGCCACTGAAACCTCCTGGGGTATTGAATACAGGCACAAACACCAAATGAATTTTCCCTTTTCAAGTAGCAACATAGGGGGCCCCTCCCTGCACCTGGGTAGCTTTACCATGCTCAGGAAAGCAATCTGTATGCTCAGAGGAACTTGAGATCCCAGATTTTAAACCCCGGCTATTCATGATATATAAAATTTTCCTCTTTCCTTTGGGACCATTTCTATTTCACTACCTAGGGTTGAGTCTGATCAGCTTCTGCTGGAAACCAGATTGCTATTCTTTCTTAGGGCCTCTTCTTTAGGTGTACATTAAAAGAGAAAACAATTATAAGTAACCCATTTAAAAAGTATATACAACAAACACCAAACACAAGAAATAAGGACTATCCTACTACTGGATAATTTACTAAAGTCACCTCAGTCCTCTAAAAGGAGTTTAATACCATATGGTAAAAGCTTGCTCTAAGGCAAAGGTATCGATAACATAATTTTTCAGGGACACATGTTGGTACTGGCCCTAAATCTGTCACAAATGAGCTGTAAACTCCCAAGGCCTGAATTTCATTCCCTAAAACAGAGTTTGGTAATTCTGGCCTGCCATCTGTTTTTGAAAGGCTCTATAGCTTAGCATGGTTGAGGGGAATTTTTTCTTTCAACACTGAAAATTTTACTTTCAGTGTCCCTAAATAAAGTTTTTTTAAAAAAATAAATTTATTTTATTTATTTATTATTTTTGGCTGTGTTGGGTCTTCATTGCTGCACGCGGGCTTTCTCTAGTTGCAGCGAGCAGGGGCTACTCTTCATTGTGGTGCGCGGGCTTCTCACCGCAGTGGCTTCTCTTGTTGTGGAGCACAGGCTCTAGGCGCGCGGGCTTAATTGCTCGATGGTATGTGGGATCTTCGCGGACCAGGGCTTGAACCTGTGTCTCCTGCATTGGCAGGTGGATTCTTAACCACTGTGCCACAAGGGAAGCCCCCTAAATAAAGTTTTATTGAAACACAGTAATGCTCATTTGTTAACATATTATCTATGGCTTCTTGCACACTGCAATTACAGAGTTGAGTAGTTGCAACAGATACTATATGGTGCACAAACCTAAAATATTATCAGGCCCTTTACAGCAAGTTTGCCAACTCCTGCTCTAGAACACAACTGTAAACTTCCTGCATTGGTGGAAGTGTCTTCTAAACTGGCCACTAGGTAGTCACTAAATACTGATATGGAGAAATGGATTTTATTTGTCAATTTAAATCCACACGTAGTGTACAGCAGAGCTCTAGAATATGAGGGCTTAGTTTAAGTCTTGGACTTTTTTTTTTTTTTTTTTGGCCACACTGCACGGCTTGTAAGATCTTAGTTCCCTGACCAGGGATTGAACCCAAGCCCCTTGCAGTGGAAGCCTGAAGTCCTAACCACTGGACCGCCAGGGAAGTCCCAAGCCTTGGACTTAAGAGTAATCATTCTTCTCTAAAATTCTAGTTCTCGCCATAATTTTCTTTTAAATAAATTTATTTTTTTTTTGGCCATGTTGGGTCTTTGTTGCTGCGTGCGTGCTTTCTCTAGTTGCGGTGAGCAGGGGCTACTTTTCGTTGTGGGGCACAGGCTTCTCATCGTGGTGGCTTCTCTTGTTGCGGAGCATGGGCTCTAGGCGCGAGGGCTTCAGTAGTTGTGGCACGTGGGGCTCAATAGTTGTGGCTCGCGGGCTCTAGAGCGCAGGCTCATTAGTTGTGGCGCACGGGCTTAGCTGCAGCACGTGGGATCTTCCCAGACCAGGGCTCGAACCTGTGTCCCTGCATTGACAGGCAGATTCTTGTCCACTGCGACACTAGGGAAGTCCTGCCATAATTGTTTTAGAATTTTAAGTATTCCCACCTATAAAGAAAACCTCACTCCTCTTTTTCCTTTAGTCTCACACTCTGATCACACTCTCAGTACTTCTGACACCAGATGTGTGGGTGTTTTTCCCACACCAAGAAAATCTTGTCACCAGCTGGGTGTCCTGCAATTTAACTCAATTCTGACAATATCTACACCTAGAGATAACTTCAGATCCCAGAGGCCAAGGGCACAGTCCCACAAGACTGCCCCTTCTCCACTTCAGATGCCAGACACAAGTCCAGGTTGTTAACCTGTACTTCTGACAGAAAGGCTGTAAGTCAGAGATTGCCACAGCCTCCTCCCTGGGTTTGACTAATTTTTGCTAGAGTGGCTCAAAGAGCTCAGGAAAACAGCTTACTGTTTACCTGTTTATTATAAAAGGATACGATAAAGGATACAAACGAACATCCAGATGGAAGAGATGTGTAGGACAAGGTATGTGGGAAGGGACGCCACTCTCCCAGCAGCTTAACGTGTTGTTCACCAACCTGTTAAGTTCTCTGAACCCCATACTGTTGGAAGTTTTATGGAGGCTTCATCATGATCATTAACTCCATCTCCAACCCCTCTCCCCACTCTGGAGAATGAGTGTGTGTCTGAGAGGGGTGTGTGTGTGTGAGAGAGAGACAATTCTAAGCTCTAATCATTGCCTGGTCTTTCTGGTGACCAGCCCCACCAGAACAAAAGACATACATCACCCAGGAAGTTCCAAGGGATTTAGGAGCTCATTGTCAGGAGCCACATTCAAAGACCAAATATTAGAACAAAAGATGCTCCTAGTGCTCTGATCACTTAGGAAATCACAAGGGTTTTAGGAGCTGTACCAAAAACCAGGGTCAGATATATATATATATATCAATGTGTGTGTGTGCATAAAAAAATGTACGTATATATATTTTTTCTATTATTTCACACCACCCATCTGAGCTGAAGTGAGTTAACTAGAAACTACATGACAAAAGCACTGCATACATTACTTATCTTGGTGTTACAAAGGGCTGTCAGACATCTGAGGTCCCAGTGGAGGAAGGTTTCTCACTCAGGTAAAGGCATCTAGGATTCGAAGAGGAAAGGAATGACAGGCTATCCTTAAGGCAGGGTCCTTTTCTAATAGAAAAAAACTGTTTGCACCCAGACTAGGACCAACTCCACAGGAGGAGTTACTCCACTCTCAGAGGTGCAAAACGTTGCCCAAAGGTACTCAGCCACAGCGCCAAAACAGTACTAGAGCCAGACCTCAATAAAGGCAGCACTTGCTCTTCCAACAGTGTAACACCATCCGAGGCATCACACTAGCCTGGACAGCTGACAACTGCTGGATGATTCCTGAAACAGTTTTCTTATTTGTTTCAGATACCCAAGTACCCCAGGTAGAAGACATGGATATAGGTATCCCCATGAATTGAACATCGACTGCAAAACAGAGGCCTGGGAGCACTGATTGCAGACCCTGCTGTCAAATCCTTTAAAAAATTGGAAACAGGAAACCCTTTCCCATGGCTTCAGTCATTTTATCCAACACTGAGAGAGTTCTTGCCATGTGCTGGGCACTGTGCTTGGGATCTAGCTGTGAACAAAGTAAGATACACTAACCTGTCCCTCACGGAATTTACAATCGCCCCCCAGTTTCCTCAGATGGAATGACAGATAATCTCAAAGATCCCACATGCCTCCAGACCATAATCACTAAAATCCTACTCAGCCCTTCCCTGAGTAGGATTTGTTAGGGGCAAATACAGTTGATTCTGCCTCCCAATTGTTTCCTGATGGGCTCCAACAAACAAACAGGCCTGGCACATAGTCAATGTTGGAATGAATAAGGACATTTA
The DNA here is from genome assembly GCF_963455315.2 of Globicephala melas. Lineage (NCBI taxonomy): Eukaryota > Metazoa > Chordata > Mammalia > Artiodactyla > Delphinidae > Globicephala > Globicephala melas. The sequence goes on along the minus strand of NC_083316.1, from coordinate 115,833,922 downwards.
CCTGATAACTCCATACACAGACTGTCCATTTGCCACTAATTTCCTCTCTTCAGGAGGGCCAAGGATGCCCTACTTTCAAGTCATCCTAAAAAGAAAAAGATTTCAGTGTTCAACATCCCAGCTCCTAAGGCTGCTTTTTGTAGAGACAGAAACAAAATGCTGTCTGTCGTTTATGATTTACCATAATTTTTATATCCTCAGTAATTATTTTATTTCCCATTACTTACCTTTTTTCTTGCCTGTTACTACTAAAGACCTCTAGATATCACTTGTATTAAGAACCGATAGGGCTTCCCTGGTGGCACAGTGGTTGAGAATCTGCCTGCTAATGCAGGGGACACGGGGTCGAGCCCTGGTTTGGGAGGATCCCACATGCCACGGAGCAACCAGGCCCGTGAGCCACAACTATTGAGCCTGCGCGTTTGGAGCCTGTGCTCCGCAACAAGAGAGTCCGCGATAGTGAGAGGCCCGCGCACCGCGTTGAAGAGTGGCCCCCGCTTGTCACAACTAGAGAAAGCCCTCACACAGAAACGAAGACGCCAACACAGCAAAAATTAATTAATTAATAAACTCCTACCCCCAACATCTAAAAAAAAAGAACCGATATATTACAGACTATTCACAATGAACATTTGAGGTATTCACACAAAGCACCCAACATTTAGCTAAGAGAATCCTTTTAAGGCAAAGCCAATTGATAGAACAAAACTAGCTTTGATAAATAACTCCTCTGCCTCCCAACATCCTCACCAGTTCCTTCTGTAGAACTAAGATATCACTTTTCACAGAAAGCAGCAACTAAGTCAGCCCTATTGGACAACCTCCAGCATCACCCTGAGTGATAAGTGATTGCCTAGAACTGAGAAGCATCTGTTTTTAGAAAATTAGCATTCTAAAACAATATCACTACAAAGGGGACTCAGTATCTCCTGCTCCAAAGAGGCAACAACTCCGCTTACTTCTGAAAATCAGTAAGATATCAACAAAAATATACTGTCAACCTAAAGCATAAATTATTATCGTTGTAGCTAGGCCTAGTATCTAGAGCCCCCTCAATGAATTGCTATTTTTATATTCTATTAATGAGCTAAAGAATGCCCAGGGAATTCCCTGGCGGTCCAGTGGTTAAGACTGCACTTTCACTGCTGAGGGCCCGGGTTTGAACCCTAGTTGGGGAACTAAGATCCCACAAACCGTGCAGCACGGCCAAAAAAAAAAAAAAAAAGCCCATAATTTTAAAGCAAATTCATATCTATGTTTCCTTGTAAGGCATGGCATTCTCACAGGTAACTACAGCTATCCTTCTACAAAGGGTTTATCCTGACTAGCTCTGTACTGTGGGGGAGTGGGAGCTATGAAATCTGCAAAAATCCCATTGACTTCCACCCTCTATAAGGCCCTCTTTTGTGTGTTTTCGCGCACTAGTTGTTTTGCGTGGCGGGGGGGGGTGGCGCCGGGGCATGTGGAACTTCCCCGACCAAGGATCTAACCCGTGCAGCGGAAACTCAGAGTCTTAACCACTGGACCACCAGGGAAGTCCTATAAGGCCCCTTTTGAGCACTTGGTAGACTCAAAAAATAAAAGCCCAACTTTTCCTCTATACTTATATATCCCTCCATTGCCTTTGTTCTGTTTCCAAGGCACGATTCAAGGAACTTCATACTAGCCAAACCTGTCGGACCAGAACCATTCTCCATGTTAGGTTTCTCCTTGCAAAGGCATGCTCTTGCAGATTTAACCTTAATGGAAAAGCAACTATGCTGGCATCCTGGTATAGTTAACAACATAGTTGGCAATGAACCAGGCCCAGAATGCCAACCAGCTATATTGGCTGCTGTTCTCCCAGCAGTGTAACACTTGCCTAGGTACACGGAAACCTAGGCAGCTGCCTACAGCTGGGGCCAAAGGTAGGCTAATGGAGTTGCACTCACCTGGCGGTGCATCTTCCCAAAGTCCACAGCTGGTCCCTCTGCAATCAAAGCACTCCAGGTTAGAGTCAGCCAACAGTTAGTGAACACTTGTGTGGAGTTCAAGACCCCTACCCTCAAAACTCTGTAACTTGGTGAGGCCTGAGCCACAGAAACAATAGCAGGAAATAAAACAAATAGCTTCCCCTTGGTTAGCTTTATTGTCATATGTCATTTGTACCTGCATACCACAGCAGTTCAACAGTAGCAAATTAATGGTCTCATCAAGTATCAAATTAATGGCTCTGTCACTTAACACCCAAGTGGCAGTGAGCAAGTAACTTAACCTCTGTACCTCAGTCTCCTCATTTGTAGAATGGGGGTGTTGATAATAGTACCCAGGGTGGTTGGGAGATTTAAATGGAATATAAATTAATCCCATAGGATAATATCTGCTATAGACTGATAACTCAGTAACACTTGTTATTGTCAGGAGCTACATTCCAGGCAAGGAGATAAATACTGGTGAGTAGAAGGGAAAGTTATCCTGGCAGAGCAATGGGCAGTGAAAATTGGAGAGGCTAGTTAAAACTAGACTGAGAAGGGCCTCAATTATGTGACCTCTTGAAGAACCATAAAACAGCATCTTAAAAAATGATTGCATGCAGTAATCGGTGTGAAAGAAACTGGAGGCAGTTGGGTTGCCATTTCTACCAACGACCCCAACTACTGGTTGAAAACAATAACCGAAATATTTGCAAAATGTTAATAAACATTTCTACCCACTCACCCTTACAATTTATCTTATATATATAAAGTGAGAGTATCTAAGACCATACTTTTTTCCAGCCATCCTCTAATTTCACTCCTAAACGCCTCCAAACAATTTAGAGGAAAAGGAAAATAGAGGGGGCTTATAGTCCAGGTCTAAAAACGAATCCAAAAATAGCCTGCCCCTTTCAGGGGCTCGGGTTGAAGGGACTGACCGAGCTCCACCCGAACACGTGTTCCTCAGAAACCTTCCCAAGTCCCTGGCCCTGGTGCCTGGGGACCGAGACTCTCCGAGACCGGCTCTAGGGAACTCTCCAGGGACAGTAGGGATAGTAGGCAACAGGGGGCGACTCTGGGGGTACGATCCCCCAGCATCTCTTCAACATGCCCTCCGAACCTGGGGTCACGAGGGAACGAACCCCAATTTCGTCCCGTGCCTCGGAAGAAGCCTCCGCACAACTGCCTCTCGCCCCTGGCTGGTAAACCTCCGAGGCCTCTCCCCTATTTGCCCTTACTCACCAGCGCGTGTCCGGAGCTCAGCGAGGACACTGCAGCTCGAGAAGAGTCCGCAGGGGAAAGGGCAGCCGGGAGCCGAGGGGAGCCCCGCCCCGGGGCGGCTACTGGGCGGGCCCTCAGAGGGCGGGGCCCAGAAACCCCGCCCAGGAAAGAGTTAGAAAAATGGGAGAGCTGTGGCAGAGGTGAGCATACTCTTTAACAGGAACTAGACCCCAGAAGAGAAAAGGTAGGAATCCGAACAAGCGTTACAATTATCTGACACCCATCCCATTAGTTAGTTACGCATGGAAAGGGCGCTGGGTGTGGGGCTGCTTAAGAGAAAACTTGGTGTGTCCTAGCGGGGCGGTGCTTCCAGCCTGACCAAACCGAGGGCCGCGGGTTCCTCTCACACGTGTGGCGCCTTTCGGTTGCCGCAAGCTCAGCCCACGCTTTTTCCACCTCCCACGCAGATCCTCTTTCTGGCTTTCTTCAGCTGTTCTGTCACTCGGCTAACGGATCGTCCTCCCACACAGGTCACCTTGGTCTTTGGGATCTCTCCAGGAGGTTTTCGGCTAGATTATGCTAGTCACTCCAGCCTAACCTGCGGGACCATCCCTGCGGCCCTGTAGTGGGATCCTTAGCTGAGCTGCAGCAACTAAAGAGTACTGTCTTTCTCTGCCAGACTTGCCTTTCACCGTGGCACAATAGCCAAAGAGGCCACATTTTGCCCACCAGGTTGCCAGCATTTATTTTGAACACTAAACCTTCCCCCACTATCTGGAGTCAATATGATTCTCTCCTGCTGAACATTCGGTGAAGCTGAGGACTAGAAGGGCAAGGCCCAGCAGCAGTAATTCCGAAATCCATTCCATAATTCTCAAAATTCTAAAGCCACTTCGTTCCTATCGCTCCAGCATCCTACTGGCTCTGCTGATCTATTTCACCTGGCACCTTCCTAAGGTGAACCCCTGGGAGTCAGCCAATGCCCTTATCTGCCAACATGTTTTATTATCTATTTCCTCAGGTATTTCATAACAACAACAAAAAAAATGTGCTTCCTGTACACCCCCACCCTTCCCGACCTCTGCTGAGAAAGCCAAGAGTCCTACATTGATTCCAGGAAAAGACTTTAGGCCCTAAGGACAGAGAGCCACTGAAGTGGCAAGCACAAATTCTCCCCAGTTTTGATGGAATTGGACACAGGCTCTGGTAGGAAAAAGGCTTACATAAATACAGTGATTAAAAACGTCACATGATCAGTGCTGGGCTGGTAGGCAGAAGCTCTGCTTTGCAGTTAAATAGGAAAGTGGCTGAAGACTGCTGCCATAATCAATGCCTGCATTCAGCTGCCACAGTGTGTTCATAAAGGAGGGTTATGAGAGCTATAAAACTGGGCAGATGGGGTGGGTAATTGTCCTGCGGAGCTCTGCTAAAGGAGAAATTGCATTGGCATCTCATATTTTGCTTTCTTTCGTTCCAAATACACCAAATGGAGAAGGCAGAGCTACCCTGAGGATTCATGAAAAGGAAGGATGAGGTTTGTGTGAATGTGTGCGTGTGTGCTTTCAGAGCAAAGACAGGAAGTAATTGAGAATAGGGAGATACCAGGGCCTTTGAGGAGAGAGGGACCAAATGACCTGGAGACAACTAGTTTCACAGATCAGTCCAGGGAGAAGGCAGGATGGAGGGAAGGCCAGACATTATAAGTAAGGCTGAGAGATGTGCCATGTTCTCATGTGATATTGAAAATGTGGTCACCTTTTTTAGCTATAGGCCATTCAGTGTCCTTTGGAGGAAAACCTAGATTATGATTTCTTCATTTCTCAGTTTAAAAATCCTTTATAGTCAACCTTCTTAATCTCCATCCTTTTAAATTCTGAATTCATTTTGGTGAGTTGGCTTATATGGTCTTTTATTTATAATATCAACTACTTTTTTACCTTTTTGTTTGTTTCTTATTCTTGCAAAGACAGAATTGTTAGGAATAACAAAAAAGAAAAGGGAGAATTTCTAGAAAAAAATGGTGCAGTGAGATGAAAGGCAAAGGATTAGGGAAGGTCCATGAGCTCTGAGTTTGACCTCATAATCGAAAGGCTGGCCCCAAGGGACACTAGGTTTCCAAGCTTTTTGCCTGCCTTTCCCTTTCTCCTGCATTTATCCTCTCCTTCTTGCTTCCTTACTTGATGTCTTTCGGCCCTGAGACTGCTCTTTTCCTCTCCTCCCTGGACAGGAATCACCAGTACAGAAATATTTAATCATTTCTTCAATTAATCTGCCCATCAACATTTACTGACCATCTACCATTTACCAGACCCTGTTCAGGCGCTGCATATAAAGTCAGAGGAATAGGACTTCCCTGGTGGCACAGTGGTTAAGAATCTGCCTGCCAATGCAGGGGACACGGGTTTGATCCGTGGTCCAGGAAGATCCCACATGCCGTGGAGCAACTAAGCCCGTGCACCACAACTACTGAGCCTGCGCTCTAGAGCCCACGAGTCACAACTACAGAAGCCCACGTGCCTAGAGCCTGTGCTCTGCAACAAGAGAAGGCACTGCAATGAGAAGCTCGCGCACCACAACTAAGAGTAGCCCCCGCTCACTGCAACTAGAGAAAGCCTGCACGCAGCAACGAAGACCCAATGCAGCCAAAAATAAATAAATTTATAAAAAATTAAATTAAATTAAAAAATAAAGTCAGAGGAATAGAAATTCCTGCCTGCCTAGAGCTTACAGTCTAGTGGGGAAGAAAGATAAGTAGTATAGGTATCCTTGGGCATATGTCAGGGGGCAGCTAACGTAGCCTGGGGAGTCAGGAAGGGTACTAGAGATGGCAGTATTCCCTCTGGCTGATCTTAAAGGCTTAGAGTAGAAGAGGGATCTCTCCTGCATCCCTGTACTCCTTGCTGCTGCTCTGTAATAGCTACCAAAGTTAGAGTGGGGCCCTGCAGTAGTCCTTATTTCTTTTTTTAAATTTTTTTTTGTTTATTTATTTGGCTGCACTGGGTCTTAGTTGCAGCACACAGGTTCTTCATTGTGGCGTGTGGGATCTTTAGCTGCAGCATGTGAACTCTTAGTTGCGGCATGTGGGATCTAGTTCCCTGACCAGGGATCGAACCTGGGCCGCCTGCATTGGGAGCGCAGAGTCTCAGCCACTGGACCACCAGGGAAGTCCTTATTTCTCAAAAGCATAGTTAGATTGTCAAGGATATAGAGAAATTGGAACCCTCATACACTGCTGGTGGGAATGTAAAATGGTGCAACTGCTTTGGAAAACAGTCTGGCAGTTCTTCATATTATTAAACATAGAATTACTTTATGGCTCAATAGTTCCACTCCTAGGTATATACCCAAGAAAATGAAAATATATGTCTACACAAAAACTTGTACACACATGTTCGTAGTAGCATTATTCATTAGAGCCAAAAATTTGAAACAACCCAAATGTCCTTTAACTGACAAATGGATAAACAAAATGTGGTATATCTATACAGTGGAATATTATTTGGCCATAAAAAGAAATGAAGTACTGATTCATGCTAAATAAACCTTGAAAACATTATGTTAAATTAAAGAAGCCAGACCACACTGTGCTTAATTCCATTCATATGAAAGTCCAGGACAGGAAAATCTATAAAGACAGAAAGTAAATTAGGGGTTGCTTAGGTTGCGGGGGGGTGGTAAGATAGCTAAAGGTTATGGGGTTTCTTTAAAAAAAAAAATTTATTTATTCATTTGGCTGCATTGGGTCTTAGTTGCAGCATGCGGGATCTTTCTTGCGGCACGCGGGCTTCTCTCTAGTTGTGGTGTGCGGGCTCTAGAGCGCACAGGCTTAGCTGCCCCTGGCATGTGGGATCTTAGTTCCTGGACCGGGATCAAACCTGCGTCCCCTGCATTAGAAGGTGGATTCTTAACCACTGGACCACCAGAGAAGTCCCATGGGGAATTAATTATAACTGAGGAGAGTCAAAAGGATATCAACTACTAAACTGAAATAGACGTTGAAATTTTTCCCCTTCATATAAGGTACCTGGTGCAGCTTCTATGTCTACAATCCATTGTGTAACTGAATTTTGAACACTCTTTTCATTTAAAGTCATTCCAGGAGGTGGCTCATTTTGCAAAGCCAACAGTTCTTTCTGTACTCATTTCTGCATTGACACCATGATGGAACCATCCCCCCAAGGCCGGTGAGGCAGAGATGCAGGATGAGGAGCTGCTGTGTTTGCGTAAAGGCATGGGGCCCAGCATCCCATGGGGTTTCTTTTTGAGGGGATGAAAAAGTTCTAAAATTGTGGTGATGGTTGCACATATCTGTGAGTATAATAAAAACCGTTGAATCGTATACTTTAAATGGGTGAATTGTATGGTATGTGAATTATATCTCAATAAAGGTGTTAAAACAACAAGAAGAAGCATACCTGGGGACCTAAAAGATCTGCAATTCTGATTAAAATTGTGGGCCTCATGGTCATTGTCAATTTTAAGGTCTAGAAAGGACTTTTATTCTGGGTCTTGCGGCCTTTCAGAGTTCCTTCCTCAGTATACAGAGAAAATTAATGCATTTGGGTGGCCAGCACAAACAGATGCAGAGGGGTAGACTGTGCATTCTCATACTTCCCCTCCCTAACTTGACTTTCTCATAATGTTCCGGTTTAAGATTTACAGTGTACCTACTGTGTAGAAGGTATATGGAAAGAGCTAGTCTCTTTATTTTTCCAATGGTTGAAATTAAGTTACTAATAGGCTACCCTCTATATAAACAGATAAAGCTCTTTAGAAGATAGGCAATGTGGGGACTTCCTTGGTGGCGCATGGTTAAGAATCCACCTGCCAATGCAGGGGACGTGGGTTCGAACCCTGGTCTGGGAAGATCCCACATGCCGTGGAGCAGCTAAGCCCGTGTGCCACAACTACTGAAGCCTGCGCTCTAGAGCCTGCGAGCCACAACTACTGAGGCCATGTGCCACAACTACTGAAGCCCACGTGCCTAGAGCCCGTGCTCTGCTACAAGGGAAGCCACTGCAATGAGAAGCCCATGCACCACAACGAAGAGTAGCCCCCGCTCGCCACAACTAGAGAAAGCCTGCCTGCAGCAACAAAGATCCCACGCAGCCTAAATAAATAAATAGATAGAAGATAGGCAATGTGGTACAAAGAATAGTTGCAAAGCATCCTGGGATCCTGGGCTCCCTCTATGGCATGTAGGGAAACATCATGGTGACATCAGCTAGAGCAAGACTAATTCCCAGTCCTTCTTGTTGTTGAGCAAGTTCCAAGACTTGGCTCCCTCCTCACATGCTTCCAATCACCCCTTCATTTGGTTTCTAGACTCAATTAGTTAGTCTATTTCCATACCACCCCCACCCCCACAGTGTCCAAATTGGCCCTCCAGTACTGAAACCATGTGCCGGAAATTCATTAAGCTGAACACATGGGAAATTACAGAGGAGATTTCACTTGTCACTTGGGCTCAAATATAGAAAGTAATTTTAAAAGGACAGTGGCAAGAGGCTATTTTTATCTTGCTTGTTTGTGCTAAATTTTCTTATCTTGCTGTCTCTCATTCTCTTCCTGGCTATCTCTCCTCTTCTTTGCTTCTTCTTTAAAATAAATGTTGGCCTTTTTAATCTTCATCTTAAGTTCTCTTCTCTTGCTTTATGGAGTCTTTTGTCTGCCTTTGTCATTCATTTATTCATTCATTCAACAAATATTGAATATCTACCAGGTCCTGTGCTGGGCACTAGGATAATACAGTGGTGAATAAGACAGACGTGGTCCTTACCATTATGGAGATTACAGTCTGATGAGGCAGGTGGACATCAGGTAGATTGAGTTCGGTTTTGGTCACAGGAAAGCCTTGAGGGAGTTACTGGCACCTTCTGATGCTAAGTTTAACCTGAAGTAAATGTGCATGTGAAAACAGCCCAAATCCCAGCATGTTTGTGGGGTTAAAGAAGAAACTAAATATATCAGAAGGAATGCAAGGAAATGGAACACACAGGTTTCTGTGTGTTATGTACAAGCCCCTGGGGTAGAGAGAACATGGATTTGACAGTCAGATGTGGATGTGATTCTGACTCCACCACTTAAATATTAGTGGTTTGACCTCTGGACCTCAGTTTCCTCACCTATAAAATGGGAATTGTTATCACTACATTTTAGGTTGTTGTGATGATTAAATGAGATAGCATATATAAAGGACGGGGCAGGTGTCCAACATATGTTGCTTCCGTTCCCATTACCTCCTTATCCCACCTTTAAATCTCACAAGTACCAAAAAAAAAAAAAAATCCAGTCTCTCATTTGATGGGAAATGAAGTTCTTCAGTTGGTGTTAACCAACCATATGCCCTGAGAAATTGGTTACTACAAATTGCACTATACATGCAATTTATGACAGATTACTCCCTTATTCTGGGGTAAAGGAAAGGCAGTAAAAAAATGAAATTATACAAAAAGACTGAAATAAGGTATAACAAAGGACTTCCTCACCATGAGGGCTGGAAATATGAGTGGATGCCTCAGAGAGCTACAGAATCTTTTTTTTCTAAGAGTACCTGTTTAGACTGGGTTAGGGAAGGTCGACCTGGAGGTAAACCTGCCAATCTCTTCATGTCCCATTTAGCCTAGGGAATCTTTTCAGGAGGAATTGCTGTTCTTCCTTTTCCAAGCCAGGCGTCCTCTGGGGAGATGAATGCTGCCAAGAAGGCTTATTGCTCACAAGGAAAGGAAAAATGGCAGCTGCCATCCAGGCACTTAATAAGTTCACTAAATTGAGAAGCTGCTGATTTGGTTTACCTGATTCCACCCCCCCGATAAAGAAGAGATCTCTTCAATCAGAGGTTCTTTGAAACTGAAAAGGAAGCCTGAGCTCCAACTGCAGAAATTGGCAGAGGCAGCACTCAAAGGGATAAGCCCCGCTTGGCAGGCGACACCAGAGTTCCTGGATTCATTCCCCCGCCCCCACCCACAGGAAATTTCAGGTTGCCTTTGTTCTGCTGATTTCTTTTCAAAGGGCATTATTTTAGCTGTCCTTTCCTCCTTTACCACCATTTTTCTTTCTTCTTCCTTCTTTTCCTTATTCTCGCTTTCCTTCCCTCCTCTCTCGTGCCGCCTCCATTTCATTTTCTCCATTACCCCCTCCTCCCAATCTATATCAGCTGTGGGATCTCGTCGCCTACCCCACTGGGATTTCGGTTCTAAAAACTTGAGAATTCCTTCTTCTAAAGTAACAGTATTATGCTGCTAACAAAGGTGCTGCTCTGTATATTTAGAGAGCAAGGTTTCGGCAAGTGTAGTCAGGTACCTTGGGGGAAGACCTTTCAGGCAGGATTTTCAGAGCCTTTCATATGCTAATGAATCGTGAGTGTCCATGGGGAAGGGGGTGCTTAGAATATTGGAACCCATTTTCCCAAACCTCGTGATCTTTTTTCTTCTCCACAGAGCATATCCTGGGACAGGTGGTCTTTGGAACACATTTCAGAAACAATCATATCATGTGCTAGGTTTTTTTAAAATGCTGTAACATTCTTCATCATTTGATTTTTACAACTACCCTGTGATAGGACAGGGAAGTTATAATAGCCTCACTTTATAGATGAGTAAAACTGAGGCGCAGAGAGATTGCATGCCTGGCTCATAGTAACATAGCTAACCAGCAAGCAAAGCTAGGTCTTCTTGTTTATGGCCCTACTCTCTCTGCACTGCCTTGTACTGTGTTTAAATATAATATATATGTGACATCATAATATGGCATGTGATATACGATATAGGATCTAAAAGACATACATACTATAAGTAGTGAATTATGACATTCATTTTTTCCCCATTCAACTAAATATGTATTGCACATCTATTATGATGTGCTTATCACTTCACTATTCCAGGTGCTGGGGACAGAGCAGTGACCAAAATAGACAAAAACACAAATTCTTGCCTTCACGGAGCTTACATTCTAGTGGGGGAGATAGAAGTTATATGAGATAAATATGTAAAATATATTCTGTTATATATGTTACATTATATATACATATGCCTTATAATCATAAGGGCTAAGAATAAAAATAGAGAAAATGATAGGCAGATGTGGGAGTTGCAGATAAGGGGTGCAGGGGGGTCAAGGAAGGCTATACTGAAAAGGCTACGTTTGAATAAAGACCTGAAGGAGATAAGGGGGTGACCATGCAGAGGTTTAGGGTGCCTAGGAGGGTGCTCCAGCAGAGATAAAAGCAAGTTCAAAGGGCCTCAGGCAGGAGTGAGCCTAGGGTGAGGGTGAGCTCGGGAGAGGGTAGGGTGGTAGGAGATGAGGTTAGAGAGATTGAGGGGTTGGGGTCCAGATGCCAGCTCTTATAAGGAAATGAAGTGATATAATGCAGATGATATGCCATGATACAATATTAATAATACCATATGACAGGTCTATTATGTTACTACATAACAAATTACCCCCAAACTTGAAGAGTTTAAAACAGCAAAAGCTTATCTCACATAGCTTCTGGGGGTTAGGAACTGGGAGCAGCTCAGCTGAGCTGGCTCAGGGTCACTCGTGAGGCTGCAGTCAGGCTGTCCACTAGGGCCTCAGTCATCTGAAGGCTTGCCTGAGGCTGGAGGATCTGTATCCAAGCTCACTCACATGGCTGCTGACAGAAGGCCTAAGTTCCCTCACATGAGCCTCTCCATAGGGCTGTTCACTACATAGCAACTGGCTTCCCCCAGAGAGAAAGTAACCAAGGGGGAGCCACAGTATCTTTTATAATCTAATCTTGGAAGTTACATACCTTTACTTCTGTTATATTGTGCTAGTCTCACAGATAAACCCTGGTGCTATGTGGGAGGGGACTACAAGTATATGAATATGAATATATATGAATATCAGGAGATATTCAAGTATATGAATATACTTTACAAGTATATGAATACAGTATATGAATATCAGGTATAAGTATATGAATACTTATATTCAAGTATATGAATATCAGGAGATGGAGGCTGGCTACCATAACTGGTTTAAGGAAGAAAACGTCCTCAAAATAACCAATACTTCAACAAATGTGTGCCAGATATTAGCATGTGTCTCCCAAAACACTGGAGCTCACAACCCCATGTGGGTTGAGGCCTGAACAGGGACACACAGAGAGCGGGAGCTTCAGAAACCCACTGTGGGCCTGAAGGTCTTATTTCAATTCTGCAGGAGCATGTTTCTTTCTTCAAAGCCCCACTTCCTCTAGGCCTGGGCTCATTATTTCATTCACCCAGTTAACGCAACGTGGAATAATCGTAGTTAAACCTGCAAAGAAAAAAAATGCTTTGAGTAAAGCAGTAAAACTTCAAAGGCAGGCTAGGACCTCTCTGGGCAATTTAACCTTGAGATGACACTGGACTTTTATGAAGGGCAGAGACAACCCACCTACCCCTCCACACTCTCATGGATCTTCTTGTGAAGGCTTCCTGCCTGGTCTAAAAAGAATGATGACAGGGAAGAGAGTATTTGCTCTGTCCCTGAGGCCCAGCATTGGGTCTGTTCAGAGACAAAGACATGGCCTCCTGAGACCCAGGCAGGTCTCCTGCCGACTCCTGCCAGGTTCAGCTTTGGCTATGCAGCCGGAGTCAGCCAGTTTCCTAAGTTGAACAGCAGATGGCATCGCAGCCTCAGGAGCGAGCATCCCAGACTGCTGGCAAGAGCAGCAGCACAATTAAGAACTCAGGCTCCTGCTTGGCATCTGGGAGTTCCTGGGGTGGGGACCCCTGCCTCCCCAGCTCCCAGCTCAGGAAGTTTCTGCTCTGTGCCTGCAGATTGGGATATGGTCAGGCTGGTATCTCAGAGAGTAGAGCTTGGAGCCCCCAGTTAGGAAACAGATGATGAATGTAGGGTCTTTTCTACGATCCTTTCTGAAAAAGATGAAAATCAGAGGTTGCTGTGCCCAGAGCTACTGTGTTTTTCCATCACCGCCTATCCCTTGCTTGTGAGGGTCTGCACAGAGTATATCCTGGTTGGGGGGCTGACAGGCCCCTGGCAGAAGCCTCCTGGGATGACCAGATGGGGCCAAAGACAATTTGAGGGATCAGAGGGCTCTGGAAAGCATCTGAGGAATCCTAAGGACTCAGTATTGAATCTCTTTTCTCCCTAGTGACCTGAATGAGGAGTCAAGCCCCAGAGCTTTCTCCTAGCAACACAGGGAGGGTTCAGTCCCGCAGGCCTTATTTTTGTGCCTCAGTCTCCTTCCTTCTCTCTGTATTTCTGACTCCTCTTCCTTCACCTCTCTGTTCCACTTTTTCTCTTCTTCCTTTTCCCTCTGTCACCTGTGTCCATTGATGTCTTTCCCTTTGTGGATCTCTTTCTTTCTCTGCTCCAGGATAGCAAGGAAAGCCAGTTACCAAACTGCCCTGGCAGAGTGCCTGTGGGCACTGGGCTGCAACACCATTGCCTGTCTTTAGGGGCTTGGACCCTCTCCACTCGGTCCACCCTCCCTCATTCCCTTCCTCCCTGCTGCTGCTGCTGCTGTTTGATGGCTGGTCCCAAGAAAACCTGTAAAAAGGGAGGTCCAGAGGTCACCAAGAGAATATATCTCCCCCCTCAGAGCCTGTGCTCCTTGCTTTGTAGCTATGGAGAGGAAAGCCCTCAGGGGCTTCCCAATAAGACTGAGATCCACTCAACCTCCTGTTCACTAGTTACCCATATATCCACTAGATTGTGAACTTGACAGCAGGGACTGTCTATCTTGTTCACTGCTGCATCCATAGTGTCTAGTACATAGTAGATAATACATATTTTGTTAAAAACAATAATGAGAGGATGGATGGAAGGATGAATGCTATGCTCTGTACTAGGTGTTGGAGTACTAACGTGAAAGGTGCCATCCCAGTCCATAAAGAGAGAGGAACACCCAGAGAAGCAGTAATCCATAATAGTAACTATGTGGATGGTGGTGGTTGAAGCTGCAGTGGCTGTCTGAGTCTGCACTGTTAAGACAGAGAAGGCTTTGTTCACTCACCACTTCAACAGTTGTTCATGGAGAGCCCATTAGTACTAGACTCTGGGTTATAGCAGGGGATAAAGTAGGCCCGCAGTTGGGTCTGGGAGATATGAATAAATAAATGGGTAGTAACAGGATAAATGCTGTCTTAGGGGAAATAATGGACACTGAGGGCAGAAAGCAGAGGCAGCTCGCCTAGTCTGGGGGGTTCTGGAAGGCTCAGTGGTGAAGTGAGTTCAGGCCGAGACCTGCTTGAAGGGTTAGAGGAAGTCAGCTAGGGAAGGAGAAGGAAAAGAGAATTCCAGGCCAAGGGAACATTGTGTAGGGTCAAGAGAGAACAGGCAAGTTTCAAGGAACTGAGAAAAAGTGTCAGGAAATCTGGCTGGAGTACTAGTATGGTGGTAGGCTCAGCTGAAAGACACGCATCTAGAGAAGTGGGTGGGAGTGGGGTGAAAGAGCCGCCACACCAGGTTAAGGATTATGGCTTTACCTTGACGGCATGGGAAACCATTTAAAAGTTTTAAGAAAGGAGGTGATAAGATTAAGTTTACATTCTAGAAAGATCACTCTGGGTACAGTATGGGAAATGGATAGTGTAGGGCCAGAGTGGCATCCTAGAAACCAGTGAGGGAGTAGTCCAGGCAAGGAATAACAGCCTGAATGGTGATGATATCAGTGGGGATAAAGGTCATGTTTGAGTCAAGACTGGGGATAATTAGGAGTTTTCCTGGTAACAAACTTGGGGTGGAGGGGATGTTGGCATTCCCGAGAGAGAAAATGCCTGTGCAAAGATTTCAAGAACTTGTCATGTGCTGAGAAGCTTGTGTGGTTATGTATTTTTAGCTTGTGAGAGGGCATGGGGTAGGTGTTAGGAGATGAGATAGAGAGGAGCTAACCTTTGCTGAAGAGCCTTGGAAGCCCAGGGTGACCCCTTTTGTTAGAGTTGGGGGAAGAGGGGGGAGGTATGGCGATCCTCTCCAGATACCTGAATTATCTGGAGGCTTCCAGAGGGTCCTGGTTCATCCAGGCATCTTCAGAACAAACGTATTACCCAGAAACTGAAGGACAAGGGCAAACAGTATCCAAGGAGGTGAAGGAGGATGTGGGAACTGGAGGAAGCAAGTGGACCAAGACAAGGAGTGGGGAAAATAGAAAAAGACTGCCTGCCAAGCACAGCCAGGTAGCAAAGCTGGGTGAGATAGGCCCCATCAGAGCCTGGAACTCTCTCTTCCAGCATTCTCTAGTCTCTGGATTCTTTTCCTGTTCTGTCTCCAGACCTCAAAAACTCCTATGGACATCTCTAATTTTTCCCCCAAAGAAGAGATTTGGAAAAGGCCAGAGAGCATGGACCAATTAGTGTAATGCTTACGAAATTGGGCTCTGCTTCTTCCTTGATTTGCAACTTTGGGCAAATCACTTACTGGAGCCATTTTCCTCACCTATGAAGTGGGGACAATAATAACGTCTACCTCATCGATGCTGAAAGGTTGAAATGAGGTAATGTGAACAGAAAGCTTATACAGTGAAGGTTCTCAATAAATTTTTGGTGTTATTGAGATTATGATATGAGCCAAATGGGATGTGGGGGGCCAAGGGGGTACAGAAAGAGATAGGAAGGGATGTAAGTGAGGTGGGCCGAGTAGAAGGGAAGTGAGTTCCAACCTGTACAGATTCTTCATTGGCTTCCATGGCCTGTGAGACAAAATCCTCCACCAATGCTGGTTCCTGCCTATCTGTCCTTCCTCATCTCCATTACTCCCAACCTCACCTAACAGACTAAACATAACACACGCTACTACCTCTTCTTATTCTTATTCTTCTTATTCTTCTGGAGAGAAAATGACTTCATACCAATATACCAGGAAGCTTTCAGAGACCTGGGGCACATGTTAAGAGGGGACCTAGGGTGAGTCTGTTGTGGGAGGGGCATGGGCGACTAAGGGAGGGAGGAGCAGGGAAAGATAATATGGCTCAAATAAGTGGCATTTGACAGAGTACTTAGGTGAGGGGCAGGCAGGCTGGTAGGCATGCTTCTCTTGGTAGTGAGGGTAAGACTGGAGAAGAGGGAAAGGGGAAGGGTTTAGGGGAGTCCCAGCACATACCTGGTCTTCCAGCCCCTCCCCCATTTTCTCTTTCCTTTCTCCCTTTAGGGTCCGCGTTCTCTGGGAGGGAATTGCAAGCCTGGGAGTGTTCCCCAGGACTTACTTGTTTCTATTAGGAGATGAGGTTCCAGGACACAAAGGTCCCATTACTATACTCTGTGGAAAGTGCCTTATGAGGGCTTATGCGAAGGGCAATGGGAGCCTGGAGACACAGGTAGGTAACCCAGCCCCTGGGAAGGATTGGCAGAGGAGGGAAGAGGGGCAGCAGTGCCTCAGGGCAAAGGAGTAGATGATCAAATGCAAAAAGGTTTCCAGGCAGTGGGTACAGCTCAAAGGGAGGCAGGGTCTGCCTGGTCCCTGTGGAAGATAAACGTATTCTTCATCCCTCTCCTTTCCTCCATCTCCAGAACTGAACTCTTGTGCCTCCTTCTCCCAGCCCGCCCTTAGAATCATTGGCTATTAGAGCTAAAAGAAATCTTGGTGACTTGTAGGCCATCCCAGTCTTTTGAATTTTATTTTATATTTTTTGGCTGCACCGCGAGGCATGCAGGATGTTAGTACCTCAACCAGGGATTGAACCTGTGCCCCTGGCAGTGGAAATGCGGAGTCTTAACTACTGGACCACCAGGGAAGTCCTCTTTTGAGTTTAATAGGTGAGGAAATAGAGACCCAGAGAGAGGAAGAGCTTGTCTAAGGGATCTCAGTGGATGAGGAACTTGGACTCAGAAGTCAGGGTTTCATACTCATCTCTGCTCACATTTCCCAGTGCCACATTGCCCCCCATCTTCCACCCCAAATCCCAGGGGCAGGGTTTTTTTTTTCCAGGTGAGGACAGGGAACCCTCTATTATCCAATAATAATAACTACAACAACTATCTTTTATTGAACATTTGCTGTGTGTCAGGCACAGTTCTAGGTGCTGGGGACATCAATAAAACAAAGTTTCCACTCCCATGTAGCTCACATTCTGGTGTAGAGACCAAGTTAAGTAAACAAACTTGTTCTGTGTCAGGTGGTAAGTGCTATAAAGAAAATTAAGGCCAGAAAGGGGGTCGAATGTGACCATAAGCAGACTATTTTAGATAGGGGCATATATTAGTTATCTATTGTTGCATAATCAATTGCTCTAAAACTTAGAGCTTTAAAACAACAACAAACATTTATTATCTTTCACGGTTTCTGAGGGTCAGGAGTGGCTTAGCTGGGCGTTTCTGGCTCAGGGTCTCTTTTGAAGGCGCAGTCAAGGTGTCAGTCAAGACCCCAGTGTCTGAAGCCTTGACTAGGGCTGAAGGATCTTCCAAGATGGTTGGCTCACAGGGCTTTGACTGGAGGCCTCAGTTGCTCACCACGTGGTCCTCACTATTTGAGTATCCCCATGGCATGGCAGCGTGTGATCCAAGAAAGAGAGCAATGAGGAAGCCACTTTTTATTCTGCAATAATTTTAGATTTACAGAAAAGTTGCAAGGATAGTACAGAGAGTTCCCGTATACACTTACCCAGCTTCCTCTAACATTAATATCTTACATAAACATGGTGCATTTGTCAAAACTAAGAAATTAACATTGGTACACTACTATTAACTACACTATAGACTTTATTGAGATTCCACCAGTTTTTCCATCAACGTCCTTTTTCTGTTCTAGGATCCAATCCAGGATGACACGTTGCGTTTAGTCATCATGTTCCCTTAGTCTCCTTTGATCAGTGACAGTTTCTGAGTCTTTCTTTGTTTTTCATGACCTTGAGAATTTTGAAAAGTCCTGATGAAGTGTTTTGTGGAATGTCCCTCACTTTGGGCTTGTCTGGTGTTTTCTCCTGATCAGACTAGGGTAATCATAATGCCTTTTGTGACTTTGTCTTAGCAGTCACACACTGTTATGCCATATTCTATTCTTTAGAAAGCAGTCACTAAGTTGGACCAACATTCAAGGCGAGGAGAATTGAGTTCTACTTCTCTCTTTCTTTTTTTTTCTTCGGTATGCATGCCTCTCACTGCTGTGGCCTCTCCCGTTGCGGAGCACAGGCTCCGGACGCACAGGCTCAGCGGCCATGGCTTACGGTCCCAGCCGCTCCGCGGCATGTGGGATCTTCCTGGACCAGGGCACGAACCCGCATCCCCTGCATCGGCAGGCGGACCCTCAACCACTGCGCCACCAGGGAAGCCCGTGCCTGCCTTTTGTCTGTAGAAAAACTTTAGCCAAAGAATACATTTAATCGGAGAAGTGAGAAAATGCTGAAGCAAAGGAAAACAGTCAACTAAGACCAAATAATCATAGTTTAGTCATTAAACAAAGTCAAGGACCTTTAGTTCCTCCTCAAGGGCTATAGATAATATTCTGAGCCATATCCTGGGAGCTGTCTTGCAGATACTGAAACCCCCACCAGGTGGAAGAAGTTAACTCCATCATGACCAGACTGTACCATGACATAAGTTGCCAAAATTCCGAGAACTTTCCCTCAAAGAAATGGGGACAAACGGACTCTGGAACTGAAGATTAACTGTACTTAAAACAATCAAGATGACACTGATCAGACCACTGCATGACCAATTTCAAGATGACTGTCAAAGCTGACTGTACTGTTTCAGCACGTAGCCCCCTCCCTCTGCCTGTAAAAGCTCTTGCCCCCTGATTGTCAGTGGTGGGGGGGGTTGGCCTTTGGACAACAGGAGTCTGCCCCTTCCCACCCCTCCCCCCCCCCACCCCTCCCCCTCCCCCCCTCCCCCAGTTGGCAGCCTCTGAAATAAAGCAAACTTTCCTTTCCACCAACCTTGCCTCTTTATTGGCTTTAGAGCTGTGAGCAGCCAGATCCCACTTTTGGTAACAATACTACCAACCATGTGGTGACATGGTTCTCTACACTTAACCCATGGCCCTGCTGGTTACAGCCTCGGCAGAAGCTGCTATGCAATGGATTGGGGAGTTTTCAAAACCCAAAGAGAGAGGGAAAGCCAGGCTTATTATCCTCTGATTGGTATTTACTGCAAGTAACAAGTAAATAACACACATAGTGGGAGAGGAAGTAGCTCTCTGTTGGTTATGGGACTCCTGTGGTTAAGGCTTTGGTGAGGCTTCTCTGGATGAGGATGTGGGAAGGTCAGTGCTGTGGTCCTGAGACCCCTCTCCCACAGACCCACCAGCACTGGTTCAAAAAACTGCAAAAAAACTGCCCTTTTTCTTTTTTTAAAAGTGTCTGCCCATTTTACAGATGGAGAAAAGTGCCCTCTGCAGGGCACTAAAATCACCAACTGCAGTTCTTTGGATGAGCTTTCTCTCAAAGAGAAACAAAGAAGCAGGGAAGCAAAAAGAACAAGAATGAGAGTGAGACAAAGAAATTGAGGAGGATACAATTAGAGGAAGCATGATTAATCATGGGACCAGAAAAGGCAGAACATCTGAGGGAAGTTACAAAAAAGAAGACAGCTGAAGAATAGGGAGAAGAACAGGTGCTTCTTCCTCACTAAAGAACGGTCACCTGATTACAGCCCCCTCCATGTCTGCAGTGATAGAGCACCTCCAGCACCTGCCCTCAGGTCCCCCTCGTCATCACCCTGCGTGGAGGGCAGGGTGGCATTCACTCCCCAGGAGCTCCTCATCCCTTTGTTCCTTCATTCCTTCAACATACAGTTAATGAGAACCTCCTTTGGGTCAGAAACTGCTCAAGATGTTTGGGATATAGATGTGAATAAGGCAATAAGCACACAAGTGAGTTAACAAGTTCATTGTAGATAGTGGCAAATTCTGTGAAGAAAATGAAGTAGCAGGATGGGGTGTGTTGGGGAGGCTGCCCCAACTAGGGTGTTGTCATCTGTGCAATGGGGTTAATAACAGGACTGTTCTCACTGGGTTGGTGTGAGGATTATGGGAGTTAATACATAAAGCGCTTAGCACAGTGCCTGGCACAGAGTGAGCGCTCATCTCTTGTATCCTAATGTGGGCAGAGCCTGTTTCTCGGACAAAGTTTTGTTACCTTCGTTGGATTGTCTTTCTCTGAAGGAAAGGACTATTATCTATCTTGTTTTCTGCTCTATAGAAAATGCCTGGTGTACAGTCAGTCAATACTTGTTGGATGGAAAAATAAATTCCCATTTTACCAATAGAGAAACCGAAGCTGAGAGTTTAGGGGAGTAGAATCATCCAGCTAAATTAGTGGCAGAGCAGGGACTGAAATCCAATCCTCTGGATCAGAAAGACTTCAGGCCCAGGGATTCTTAGAGGTCAGTCCTGATGCCCCTAGAAGCCCACCTGTTCTCTGGATATAGGGGGATGGAAAGTGGTGGGATGTGATGGGAAGAGGTTCAGAGAGGTTTCTGATAACACCTTAAGTAGACTTAAAAGGAGTCCTGTGCCCTGTGGCTCTCCTTACTCTCCCAGCCTCTCTGACCAGCTACAAAGGTGAGAGCCATCCAAAAAACCTCTGAATCTTTTTCACCCCCACTACTGTGGGCTGCTCCCCAGCAGCTAGCCACATGGCTCAGAATCATTCCATCCCTTTCACCACTAAACCCTTGACTGCTGAGATGGCTTTCCTTCTTTCCTTCCTTGCTTCCTTGCTTCTTCTTTCCAGCTTGCCCAAAGCTCTCCCTTTCTCTCCATCTCTAACCCTCTCATTCACTCCTCTCTTTCCAGATCTCTGATCTTCCTCCATCCCTTTTCCATTTTTCCCTCCTTTCCTCCCTCCCTTCATAAAGCAATAGCCTTGCTCTTTCCTCCCTAAACTGAAGGGTAGGAGTGTAGTAAAACAAATGAATAATTAACAGAGTACATTTCCACTGTATTCATCCCCATGCAGAGAAGATTTATCAGGGTCTCTCACCCTGCACTGTTATGTAAATGTGGTAATCCAGTGGAAATATGATATCTGAGGAGTCTGAGGATAAAGTCACCATTAAAACTATCAGTTACCCACTGGGGCTTGGGTTTGGTTAACTCACTCACTGCCTTGCCTGCCTCCTTCCTTTCCTTCTCTGGGGGGAAAACTTGACAGGTGGCGACAGCTTATAAAAAATGCTTTCTGCCTCCTTGGCTCCCTGGAGGTCATCGGGAGAATCAGATGTTTGTAAAGTGCCTGAGGAATTATAAAGTGCTACATAATTCAAGGGTATTATTATTATTTATTTTATTTTATTATTTATTTTTTGCGGTACACGGGCCTCTCACTGTTGTGGCTTCTCCCGTTGCGGAGCACAGGCTCCGGACGCGCAGGCTCAGCGGCCGTGGCTCACGGGCCTAGCCGCTCTGCGGCATGTGGGATCTTCCCGGACCGGGGCACGAACTCGTGTCCCCTGCATCGGCAGGCGGACTCTCAACCACTGCGCCACCAGGGAAGCCCCGTATTATTATTCCTATTGTCACGTGGGCCATCTCTGTGCCTCTTCGATGTGACAGGTGTCTGCTCTGTCTGCAAGCCTGGGCTAACCCCATGCTTGGGTGTCTGTCACCTCCTTCTTTTGGCCTGCACCTATAAGCAATGCTCCTTCTTTTCTCTCTTTCTAAGTAGCCCTTGGGCACTCAAGAAGCACGTTGATGTTTGTTTGTCCGAGAAGTTTAATAGGAAGATAAACTCCTGAGGGGGATGAGAATCCTAGGAGTAGCCCTCCACATTCCCACCTCTCAGGAGTGGAGAGTGGGGTAGGTCCACAGAGGCAATGAGAATAGGAAGGCAGGCTAGGGTCAAAGCCCTTAGCCCCAGTCAGACTTCAGGGCAGCTGTACCGAGGGCCTCAGAATTGCATGTGCTGCCCTACATTACTCAGAGGCTGTGCTCAAGGAGGACTACACTGCCCTCTGTTCCCAAACAGGCAGAAAAGCCTGGTGGTAAAGAGTCCTGGATTTCAGTCCCAGTCTTCTACTTTCCAAATTAATTCCCCTCACTCTTCTCACTTGCAAAATGGCAGTGATAATAGTACCTGCCTCACAGGGTTGTTGTGAGGAATAAATGAGAAAACTTATGAAGTTCTTAGTAGGTAGTAAAATAATTTTGTTGTTGTTTTAAGTGTTGCTCAGAATGCTTTCTACATCATGGGCAATACCCTTCAAAGGCCTGGCTGTGGGGATATAGCTCTTACTTGGCCACCTTTCCCAAGAAAGGGCCCCTAAATCTGGGTTGTGCCTGCTCCCCTAGAGATCAAGCTGTTTCACCCCAGCAACCCCTGGGGGCCGGAGCTGGGGGACCGGAGGAGGCAATGGAAAGGCAACAAGAGTTTTGAGCGGGGTGGATGTCTCTTACATAGAAATGTCAAGAGTCAGAGCTGGAAGTAGAGGAGGTGGCGGGGGTGGGGGGAGGAGGGAAGAAGACAGGATGTCTCTAAGCTGCCAGAATCCGGATGGGGCTGCAACTCTAGGGCCCTGACACTTCCTGCCACCCCCAGTCTTGAGGATGAGTCACTAGAGGGAGGAGTGATGGAGGCATCACGCTCTGCCCACAGAGCAGCGGGCTGTTCCCCAAAAGAGGACTGGTGGGAGGGAGAAGGAGATTCAGAGGCTTAGTGGCCGCGAGGAGCTGGGAAGAAGGGGAGAGAGGAGGAGCTCTCAAGGCTCAGCTTACCTCTTGCAAGTCCAGGGAGGCAGGCACCACCTTCCATCTCATGTGCCAGCTTCACTGCCCATCCTGGCCACAAATAGTCAATCCACAATTGCCCTTTTGACTTCTGTCTCTGCCTGTGTTAGTTTGGCTCTATCCAGTTTTCCTTCTCTACAGGGGGTTGGGTGGCGTGTGGGAGGGTGTACTTCACATCCTTTTGGGCATCCACAATGGGGGAGGGGACAAGGGACCACTCATCACTTTTCCACCTGGCCAAATCTTAACGTCTCCTTCACTTTTTTATTTATTTATTTTATTAAAATTTTTTTATTATATATTGAAGTATAGTTGATTAACAATGATGTGTTAGTTACAAGTGTACAGCAAACTGATTCAGTTATACCCATACAAATATCCATTCTTTTTCAAATTCCTTTCCCATTTAGGTTGTTACAGAATATTGATCTGAGTTCCCTGTGCTGTCCTTGTTGGTTATCTATTTTAAATATAGTAGTGTGTACATGTCAATCCCAAACTCCCAATCTATCTCTACCCCTGCCCTTCCCCCTGGTAACCATAAATCTGTTCTCTAAATCTGTGAGTGTTTCTGTTTTGTAAATAAGTTCATTTGTATCATTTTTTAAAATAGAGTTTTTATTGGAGTATAATTGCTTTACAATACTTTGTTAGTTTCTGTTGTACAACAAAGTGAATCAGCCATATGCATACATATATCCCCATATCCCCTCCCTCTTGAGACTCCCTCCCACCTTCCCTATCCCACCTCTCTAGGTCACTGCAAAGCACCGGGCTGATCTCCCTGTGCTATGCTGCTGCTTCCTACTAGTTAACTGTTTTACATTCGGTAGTGTATATATGTTGATGCTACTCTCACTTTGCCCCAGCTGCCCCGTCTCCTCCCTCTCCCCTCCATGTCCTCAAGTCCATTCTCTATGTCCATGTCTTTATTCCTGCCCTGCCACTAGGTTCATCAGTTCCTTTTTTTTTTTAGATTCCATATATATGTGTTAGCATATGGTATTTGTTTTTCTCTTTCTGACTTACTTCACTCTGTATGACAAACTCTATGTGCATCCACCTCACTACAAATAACTCAATTTCATTTCTTTTTATGGCTGAGTAATATTCCATTGTATATACGTGCCACATCTTCTTTATCCATTCATCTGTCGATGGACATTTAGGTTGGTTCCATGTCCTGGCCCTTGTAAATAGTGCTGCAATGAGGGCTTCCCTGGTGGCGCAGTGGTTGAGAGTCTGCCTGCCGATGCAGGGGACGCGGGTTTGTGCCCCGGTCCGGGAGGATCCCACATGCCGTGGAGCAGCTGGGCCCGTGAGCCATGGCCGCTGAGCCTGCGTGTCCGGAGCCTGTGCTCTGCGACGGGAGAGGCCACAGTGGTGAGAGGCCTGCGTACAGCAAAAAAAAAAAAAAAAAAAAAAAGTGCTGCAATGAACATTGTTCTACATGTCTTTTTTTGAATTATGGTTTTCTTAGGGTATATGCCCAGTAGTGGGATTGCTGGGTCATATGGTAGTTCTATTTTTAGTTTTTTAAGGAAGCTCCATACTGTTCTCCATAGTGGTTGTATCAATTTACATTCCCAGCGACAGTGCAAGAGGGTTCCCTTTTCACCACACCCTTTCCATCATTTACTGTTTCTAGATTTTTTAATAATGGCCACTCTGACTGGTGTGAGGTGATACCTCATGGTAGTTTTGATTTGCATTTCTCTAATAATTAGTGATGTTGAGCATCTTTTCATGTGCCTCTTGGTCATCTGTAATTGAATTGTTTTTTTGATATTGAGCTGTTTGTATATTTTGGAGATTAATCCTCTGTCCATTGTTTCATTTGCAAATATTTTCTCCCATTCTGAGGGTTGTCTTTTCATCTTGTTTATGGTTTCCTTTGCTGTGCAAAAGCTTTTAAGTTTAATTAGGTCCCATTTGTTTATTTTTGTTGGACAGCTACATGTAAAAGAATGAAATTAGAACACTACCTAACACCATACACAAAAATAAACTTCAAACGGATTAAAGACCTAAATTAAGACCAGACACTATAAAACTCTTAGAGGAAAACATAAGAAAAACACTTTTTGACATAAACCACAGCAAGATCTTTTTTGACCCACCTCCTAGAGTAATGGAAATAAAAATTTGTATCATGTTTTTAATGTGGACCATTTTAAAGTCTTTATTGAATTTGTTACAATATTGCTTCTGTTTTATGTTTTGGTTTTTTGGCCAGGAGGCATGTGGGATCTTAGCTCCCCAACCAGAGACTGAACTCACACCCGCTGCATTGGAAGACAAAGTTCTAACTGCTGAACTGCCAGGGAAGTCCCTATGATTTTTTAAAAATTCTGCATGTAAGAGATATCATACGATATTTGTCTTTCTTTGTCTGGTTTATTTTACTTACTACGATAATCTCTAGGTCCATCCATGTTACTGCAAATGGCATTATTTCATTCTTCTTAATGGCTGAGTAATATTCCATTGTATATATGTACCACACCTTTATCCATTCATCTGTCAATGGGCATTTAGGTTGCTTCCATGTCTTGGCTATTGTGAACAGCACTGCAATGAACATTCAGGTGCATGCATCCTTTCAAACCATGGTTTTCTCTGGATATATGCCCAGGAGTGGGATTGCTGGCTCATATGGTAGCTCTATTCTTTTTTTTTTAAAATAGATTTAACTAATTAATTAATTAATTAATTTTTGGGCTGTGTTGGGTCTTCGTTGCTTTGCGCAGGCTTTTCTCTAGTTGTGGAGAGTGGGGGCTACTCTTCGGTGCCGGGCGAAGGCTTCTCATTGTGGTGGCTTCTCTTGTTGCGGAGCACAGGCTCTAGATGCACAGGCTTCAGTAGTTGTGGCTTGCGGGCTCTAGAGTGCAGGCTCAGTAGCTGTGACGCACGGGCTTAGTTGCTCTGCAGCATGTGGGATCTTCCCAGACCAGGGCTCGAACCCGTGTCCCCTGCATTGGCAGGCGGATTCTTAACCACTGTGCCACCAGGGAAGCCCCGGTAGTTCTATTCTTAGTTTTTTAAGGAACCTCCATACTGTTCTCCATAGTGGCTGTGTCAATTTACATTCCCACCAACAGTATAGCAGGGTTCCCTTTTCTCCACACCCTCTCCAGTATTTATTGTTTGTAGGAAGTCTCCTCCACTTTAAAAGCCTTTTCCGTGTCCCTGAGCAATCTCTCTATAACTCTATTGCAGCACTTGTTTCATTTTGTTGGGATTTTTTTTTTTCAGGAATGCCCGATCTCTTAGCCTCCCAGCTCCTCGGTCAGGGACTTCTTTATGTCCCTAGAGCCCATCCAGAGGTTTGGCAAAAATATATGGATGTGGCCTTGGCCCATAAATACTATTTTTTTCTTCTCTCCTTCTCTAGTTACTACTATTCTCTGACTCTTCTTTATAGTTTCCATTAACTGAGCACCTCCTATGTGCCCGGTATCTTTACACATTAATTTATTTAATCTTCATAATGACCTAATGCTCATTTTACAGATGAGATAACTGAGCTCAGTGAGGTTAAGTAACCCGTCCGAGGTCACAAAGTCAGCAGGTGCCAGAACTGAGATTGGCCAGCAAAGCCCTCAGAATTTGGTTTGTTTATTTTAAGAATCTTTTTATTATTATTTTTAAATGCGATGATCAGACCTCTTAGTTGTAACTATTTCACATAGAATTTTTAGTTTTACCTTTTGACTTACCTGCTGCTTTTCTTCATATATGTATGTATATATATATATATATAATCTTTATTGAGGTATAATTTATGTACTAAGTAATTCATTTAAAGTGCACAATTCAGTAGTTTTAGTATATTTACAGAGTTGTGCAACCATCGCCACAGTCAACCCTAGAACATTTTCAATACCCATTTGGAGTCATTTCCCATTTCCCCCCAACACTCCCAGCCCTAATCAACCATTAGCGTACTTTGTGTCTCCATAGATTTGCCTAGTCTGGACTTTTGATGTGAATGGAATCATACATTATGTGGTCTTTTGTGACTGGTTTCTTTTACTTAGCAGAATGTTCTCAAGGTTCATCCATGGTTTAGCATTTATCGGTACTTCATTTCTTTTCATTGCTGAATAATATTCCATTAATATTAATGGAATGGAATAATAATATTCCATTGTATGGATATTGTATGGCTATACCATAAAATACCACATTGTATTTATCCATTTATCAGTTGATAAAAATTTGGATTGCTTCCACTTTGAGGCTATTATGAATAACATTAATATGAACAGTCGTGTACAAATTTTTGTATGAACATGTGTTTTCAGCTCCCTTGGGTATATGTATATCTAGGAGTGGAATTGCTGGGCCATATGGTAACTCTGTGTTCAACCTTTTGAGAAATGCCAAACTGTTTTCCAAAGCAGCTGCACCACTTTATTTTTTTTTAAATTTTTGGCCGTGTTGGGTCTTTGTTGCTGCGTGCGGGCTTTCTCTAGTTGCGGCGAGCAGGAGCTACTCTTTGTTGAGGTGCGCGGGCTTCTTATTGCAGTGGCTTCTCTTGTTGCGGAACACGGGCTCTAGGCGCACGGGCTTCCATAGTTGCCGCACACGGGCTCAGCAGTTGTGGCTCGTGGGCTCTAGAGCGCAGGCTCAGTAGCTGTGGCACATGGGCATAGTTGCTCCGAGGCATGTGGGATCTTCCCGGACTGGGGATTCAACCCGTGACCCCTGCATTGTCAGGCAGATTCTTAACCACTGTGCCACCAGGGAAGTCCCTGCACCACTTTACAATCTCAACAGCAGTGTGTGAGGGTTCCAATTTCTCCACATCCTCCTTTTTTTTTTTTAATTTACCATTTTAATCATTTAAGTGTACAGTTCAGTGGCATTAAGTACACTCACATTGTTGTGCAAGTATCACCACCATCCACCTCCAGAACATTTTCATCTTCCCAAACTGAAACTCTGTTCTCATTAAACAATAATTTCCCATTCCCCATCCTCCAAAAAGTTCAGTACTTGTTATTATCTATCTTTTTTTATTATAGCCATCCTGGTGGTTTTACCTTTCATTTCTCTGGTGACTAATGATGTTGAACATCTTTTTATGTGCTTATTGGCGATTTGCATATCTTCTTCAGTGAAATATCTATTCAGATCCTTTGCCCATTTTTAAATTGGGTTATTTGTCTTTTTATTATTGAGTTGTAAGTGTACTTTATATATTCTAGATTCAAGTCCCTTATCAGATTTATGATTTGCACACATTCTCGCCCATTCTGTGGTATCCTTCGAAGCACAAAATGTTTTAATTTTGATGAAGTCCACTTAGCTTTTTTTTTTTTTTTCCATTGCTCGTGCTTTTACTGTCATACCTAAGAAGGCTTTCCCTAACCCAAAGTCATGAAGATTTACTCTTATGTTTTCTTTTGGGAGTTTTATAGTTTTAGCTCTTACGTTTAAGTCTATTACCCATTTTGAGTTGGCTTTTATATATAGTATGAGGAAAGGGTCTAAGTTCATTTTTTCACACATGCATATCCAGCATCATTTGTTAAAAGGCTATTCTTTCATTATTGAATTGTCTTGACATCTTTTTTGAAAATCAACTGACTATAAATGTGAGGGTTTATTCTGGAGTCTTAAGTCCATTCCATTGATCTATATGTCTCTTTTTATGCTAGTACCACACTGTCTTGATTATTATACTCCAACTTTGTTCTTTTTTTTTTTGACACTGTTGTGCTCCTCTGGGTCCCTTGCATTTCCATATGATTTTTAGGATAAACTTGTCAGTTTCTGCAGAGAAGCCAGCGGGGATTTTGATAAGGTTTGTGTTGTAGATCAATTTGTGGAGAAAACCCTCATTCTTAATCAGGACATCATGCCATCTAACAATTCCAATGCAAAAGGAGACAAAAGGAGCATACCAGAGGAGGGAGAGAAAGTGGTCATGCATATGGAGCAAGTAGAAATGAATCCAGATGTGGTGAGGTCCTAGGCCAAACAAGAGGCAGAATTTGGGAACACTGAATTCTTCCTTATCTGATACATCTTCCATTAATCTGATTTCAGTCCATAGACTGAAGACGCTATGGCTTCTTCCTTCCCAAGATCATTCCTTCCTTTTCCCTAGGTTCTCTTCCAAATACCCAGAGGTTATGAGAATGCCTTATATGCCTTAATTGGTGGGATTTAATCAAAACTCCCTGCTGAAAAGACCCAGGTCTCAATAATGGAAAGAAATTAATCTCATCCACAACCCCCTTTCTGCAGTAGGAAGTGTTACAGCTCCTTCTTGGCAAGTTTTGGAGAAGTTTGCCTACCCTGGGGTCTTTGTTCTAAGGAGACCCACATTTGGAGGGTGTGCATGGCTCTCCAAGGGTGGTCTGGGGTGTGCAGGAGTAGGGAATATGGCTGCAACTCTCTTATAGTCTCCTGATCTGGTGAACTCAGTTGGGCCCAAAGCATCTTGCTATAATCTGTACCTTCTGTACTTCAACCAGACCACCTTTCTTGCTAAGAGCTGGTGAGGGAATGAAGATGTGAGAGATGGGGGTATAGGCTGGAGGAGAAGTGAGCTTAATTCCCTCCTAGTGGATGGGAAAGGGTGATTGAAATTGCTCATTTAGCAAACGATTTAGCCTGCTGTAGAAAATCCTATTAAATGACAATTCTTATCTTAGTCCCTGGCTCCTGGGAAGAGCAGCTTTGGGCTTTGTGAAGACCATGGTACACAGTCTCTTCTGAATCCAGTCAAACAATCATCACCAATGAGACGCTAAAATCCAGAGGCAGGGAAACTTCACCAGGTTTCCATGCCTCTTCCCACCCCTTCACCCTAGTCCCTTACATCATCAGTCAATTATCTGGTTAGCTGAGCCTTTTCTTTGCCCATTGTAATATAAATAGCAAGCATTTTATGGGTCCCCATTAAGCAATGTGATCAGCATCAATTACCTAATGAGACTCTGGAAGGTCGTGGTTTAAAATCCTGTCTTCAGTTGTGATTTGGCTTTGTCTGGAGCCAACGTGATAATTGCAGTGACATCCAAACTAATGGCACTCCAGATGTGGGGCCTTTGCTCCCAGCTTGGGTTTGGCCCCGGGGAAAATTCACCCTCTGCCAAGGGGCTGATCACTGTACTTTGTTCTGAAAAGGAGACTTTTGTATGTTTTACCAGGGCTCAGGGAGTGATGACTAGATCTGCCTTGCTCTGCCCTATAGCCTTAGGGTCTCTGGGCATGTAAAAGGGTGAGATTACAGGAAAGCACAGGGACATAGGAGACGATCAGCTCCTGAGGGCAGGGAGTTTAGTCTGTTTTGTTCTTTGCTGTTTCCATAGAGCCTATAGACTACCCGGCACATAGTAATGGCTCCATAAATACTTTATGAATGAAGGGCTAGAATCCCAGATGGTCCCTTCAGCCAGCAAGTCCTTCAGTTTGCAAGTTTAGATATAGTTCCCTGGAAGACAAGGAGAGATTTTTGTATTTAGTGGTGATCTTTCTAGCCTGAAGACTTAGTAATTGCCCCATGTGGGCTGGTAGTCTGAGATGCAAGCATTCGATGTTGACAGTCTGGTGGGTTTCATCTTCCTCTCTAAACATCCCTACCCCCATCCCCAGACATGCTGGTTAAGGATGTTTTTTTCCAGAGCCACACAGGTGGTTCCTTTTCTTCCTCACCTTTCCTAGCTCCTCCCTTGGATTAGAAGCAACTCGCCGCAACTAGAGAAAAGCCCGCGTGCAGCAATGAAGATGCAGTGCAGCCAAAAATAAATAAATTTATTTTAAAAAATTACAAAAAATAAAATTTTAATCTTATAATAGTTTTAGATTTACAGAAAAGTTGCAAAGACAGTACAGAGTTTCCATATACTGCACACCCAGTTTCCCTCCCTGTTAACAAAGTCTTACTTTAGTATGGTACATTTGTCACAACTATTGAGCCATTATTGATATATTATTATTAACGAAAGTCCATATTTTATTCAGATTTTCTTAATTTTTGCGTAATGTCCTTTTTCTTTTCCAGGATACTGCAGTCTATTTAGTCATCATGTCTCCTTAGACTCCTCTTGACTATGACAGTTTCTCAGACTTTCCTTGTTTTTTTGTTTGTTTGTTTGTTTGTGTTTTTTTGCGGTACGCGGGCCTCTCACTGTTGTGGCCTCTCCCGTTGCAAAGCACAGGCTCCGGACGCGCAGGCTGAGCGGCCGTGGCTCACGGGCCCAGCTGCTCGGCGGCATATGGGATCTTCCCGGACCGGGGCAGGAACCCGTGTCCCCTGTATCGGCAGGCAGACTCCCAACCACTGCGCCACCAGGGAAGCCCGACTTTCCTTGTTTTTGATGAACTTGACACTTTCGAAGTATTTGTCAGGTGTTTTGTAGAATGCCCCTCAGTAGGGATTTGCCTGAGATTTCTCGTGATTAGATTAGGGTTATGGATTTTGGGGAGGAAATTGCAAAAGTAAAGTACAATTCTCATTACATCATATCAATCAGAATGACTTATTACTGTTGATGTTATTATTGATCATCTGGCTGAGTTTAAGTTTGCTAGGTTTCTTCACTGTAAAGTTATTCCTCCTCCCTTTCCCTACTCTACCCTCTGGAATGAAGTCACTATGTACAGCCCATACTTAAGAAGTGGGAAGTTGTGTTCCACCTCCTTGAAGGTGGGGTATCTACATAAATTATTTGGAATTCTGCAAGAGAGATTTGTCTCTTCTTCCTTGTTTATTTGTTTATTCAGTCAATTCTTTTAAATCAGTACTCATGAATACTTATTTTTTACTTGAGGTTATAATCCAGTAATACTTTATTTTGTTCCTCAGATTGTTCCGATTTTTGTTACTGGGAGCCCTTTCAAGTTGGCTCTTATGTCCCCTTGATATACTTCCATCATTTTGTTTTTATTTGAGTCCTTCCTTTCTTTCTGGTACTGCAAGATGCTCCAGGCTCACATTGTATATTTCTCCAAGGAACTCTGGTTTCTTTTATTACAAAGAAGTTTCACTACTTGAAATTATATTATTTCTTAGCTTTCTATTTGTATCTTCCACTAAAATATTAAGTCCTTAAGCAGGACCTTTTTTGCTTCTTCACTGCTATATCTCTGTTACCTAGAATAGTATCTGGCACATAGCAGGATGTCAATAAACGTTTAGTGAGTGAGTGAATAAATGAGTAAAGCCAAGTAGTATACATTTTTATACAAACATTCTTTTTTTTTTTAACTTTTTAAAAAATAAATATATTTATTTTATTTATTTATTTTTGGCTGCATTGGGTCTTCATTGCTGCGTGCGGGCTTTCTCTAGTTGCAGTGAGCAGGGGCTACTCTTCGTTTCGGTGCACAGGCTTCTCATTTCAGTGGCTTCTCTTGTTGTGGAGCATGGGCTCTAGGCACGCAGGCTTCAGTAGCTGTGGCACGTGGGCTCAGTAGTTGTGGCTCGCGGGCCCTAGAGCTCAGGCTCAGTATTTGTGGCACACGGGCTTAGTTGCTTTGCAGCATGTGGGATCTTCCTGGACCAGGGCTTGAACCCATGTACCCTGCGTTGGCAGGTGGACTCTTAACCACTGCGCCACCAGGGAAGCCCTATACATGTATTCTTCATGGTGCTTTGATACTCATAAGAATTTGATTAAAGGATAGATGTATAAATGGATGGATATATAGATGTATGAATCAAAAAAATGAATGAATGAATGACTAAAAAGATGGATAGATTATTGGATGTATATATGAATCAAGAAAGAGATGGAAGTTGATATTACTACTATGCATTCCAGTTTTTCATGATAGAAACTGGGTGGTGGCGGTCTCATTCTTGATTCCTTTCACACTTTCTTCTCCCACATTCAGTCAACCACTAAGTTCTGCCAATTTTACATCTCAAATACCTCTTAAATCCTTTTCCTGTTTTTTAGTCCAACTGCTGTTGCCCTAGAGCAGGCTCTCTTCATCTCTTGCCTGGATGCTGCTATGGCCTCCTAAGTCATCTGCCTTCAGCCTGTTCCTGCCCCCAACACCATCCACGTTCCAGCCAGAGGGCTCATATAAAATACGACTTTGCCCGTGTCACTCCTCTGCTTAAACCTTCAGAGTAAAGTCAAAAATCCTTAGCACCTACAATGACACGAACATTGGCCCTCTCTCTAGCCTCTCCTCTGCCGTTCTTTACCTTGCACTGATTTGTATGCCTCTGAAATATCAAACTGCTGGTAGTTCCCACCAGGGATCATGCTGCTTCCCTGTTCTGTCCTTTGCTTATACTAGTCCCCCCTGCCTGGAATGCCCTTTCCTCACAATCCATAGCTCAAAATTCTTACCTGTTTCAATGTGGAAAGCATGTAACTTTGTAGTTGTGATTATGCTTATTAGCAGGCCCAAGAATAGAGAGCGAAATTTAAGGAGAGTTGTGCAAGTGAGAGTAAATTGATCTTTAAATTTTGTGCTCTAGGTAGCTCACTTAACTCACCCTTTTCCCTGTCCTCATCTCTTCTCCTAGATTGGGAGCGTCTTGAGGGTAAGAACTTTGTCTTTTATTCCTATAATCCCTAGCACAGTGGCAGGTGCTCAGTAAATGTGGGAAGGAGGAAGGATGAGTTAGAGGTCCACTGCCTGGGCCTTCAAATCCAGACTCTGTCTCTTACTAGTATGGGAATTTGAACAAGTTCCTCTCTGTTCCTCAGTTTCCTTATCTGTTGAAAAGAAATAATAATAATATCTCCATTATAGAATTGTTTTTCCATATTAAGGGAAATTATCCATTTCATCAAAATTTAAAATTGATTGACCTAAAATTCTTTACAGTATTCTGTTATGATTTAAAATTTTCTACTATATTTACCGCTATGTCCCCTTTAAATTTTTTTGATATTGTTTATGCCTTCTCTTTTTCTTGATTGAGCTTATCAAAAGTTTTTATTGATCTTCTATAGTATCTCTATTTCCTAATTTGTTAAAATTTGGTTTTGTGTTGTGATTTCTTCTTCCTACTCTCTTTTGGATTAGTGTGTTCTTTTTTCATTTCTTGAGTTGGATGCTTTTTTCCAGCTTTTGCTTTTTTTATATAAGCATTTAAATCCACACATTTACCTTTAAGTATCACATTATCTGCTTCCCACAGCTAATTTTAATTTCTAAATATCTTTATTTATTTATTTATTTTTTGGCGGTACGCGGGCCTCTTACTGTTGTGGCCTCTCCCGTTGCGGAGCACAGGCTCCGGACGATCAGGCTCAGCGGCCGTGACTCATGGGCCCAGCCGCTCCGCGGCATGTTGGGATCTTCCCAGACCAGGGCACGAACCCGTGTCCCCTGCATCGGCAGGCGGACTCTCAACCACTGTACCACCAGGGAAGCCCTAAATATCTTCATTTTGATTTAATTTTTGTCCCATGAGTCTAGAAGCATTTCCAAATGCATGGGACCCTTGTTATCTTTTTGTTGTTAAGTTCTATTTTGATTAAAGAAAGTGGTTTATTGATTTTCAAAAATATCTGATGAGATGTACTCTTCTGTCTAGTATGTGATCAGTTTTTTAGATGTTCCATAGGTGCTTGAAAGGATAATCATTGGCTGCCTCATAGGGTATTGTGAAGATAAATATTAGACAATACCTATAAAGCCCTTAAAACAATACTCAGCACTTAGATCTGGAGAAGTAGTGGCTCCCATTGTTTTTTTTTTTTAAATTAAAAAAAATTATTTATTTTTTGGCTGTATTGGGTCTTTGTTGCTGTGCACGGGCTTTCTCTAGTTGCAGCGAGTGGGGGCTACTCTTCATTGCAGTGCACGGGCTTCTCATTGTGGTGGCTTCTTTTGTTGTGAAGCACAGGCTCTAGGCACACGGGCTTCAGTAGTTGTGGTGTGGGGTCTCAGTAGTTGTGGCTTGCAGGCTCTAGAGTGCAGGCTCAGTAGTTGTGGCACACAGGCTTAGTTGCTCCACAGCATGTGGGATCTTCCCGGACCAGGGCTTGAACCCGTGACCCCTGCATTGGCAGGCGGATTCTTAACCACTGTGCCACCAGGGAAGTCCCCCATTGTTGTTTTGTTGTTATTGTTGGTGGGTGACAGTCTTAGCTGTTGCTCTGTGTGTCACTAGGTGCCCTGGGAATTAGGGAAATTGAACCCTTTCCTGCAAGTCAGTGCTCTACAATTAAGTATCTGCATTGGCTATAGGCTCGATTAATTTTTGACACACACAGAAAACACCACTCAGCTCATTATAGTAGAAACAGTTCAGAGTTTGAGTCAGACTGACATGCACTGGGGGTCCCGGCATGGCCCCTCACTAGCTGTGTGACACTTCCCCTCCCCCAAAATCCTCTTTCCTTACTTGAGTATGATCTTGGACTTGCAGGGTTGTTCGGAAGATTAGGTTAAATGCTTTCAGCATAGGGCTGGATAAAAAGTAAACCTTTGAGGGCTTCCCTGGTGGTGCAGTGGTTGCGAATCTGCCTGCCGATGCAGGGGACACAGGTTCGTGCCCCGGTCCGCGAAGATCCCACATGCTGCGTAGCGGCTGGGCCCGTGAGCCATGGCCGCTGAGCCTTCGCGTCCGGAACCTGTGCTCTGCAATGGGAGAGGCCACAACAGTGAGAGGCCCGCGTACCACAAAAAAAAAAAAAAAAAAAAGAGAGAGAGAAAGTAGACCTTTGATAGTGTTGGTTTCTTTTCCTTTCCTTCTACTGAGCCTGCAAGGAGAGAGAGGAAGGGAAGTTAGAGCTGTAAGGTTACAGCTGTCTCCACTCTCCTTTCCAGGACTTCTCTCCTTAGAAAGCCTAATTTTCATCCATGCAAGGCTGCGCTTCTCTGATGCTCCTCCCTAGGGAGCAGCTTGAAACCAGCCTTACTGAGGGAGAGGGAAGAATAAGGGAAGAGGATGTTGACATATGCAAATCAGCACCCAGCCTCCTGCCAAATTAGTGTGACACCTGCTTGGGTAGAATTTTCCTTTTATCTCCTATCCGGAGCGGGCCAATTAATTTTTCAGGCTACCAGTTATCCCATAGATAACA
Organism: Globicephala melas; assembly: GCF_963455315.2. Lineage (NCBI taxonomy): Eukaryota > Metazoa > Chordata > Mammalia > Artiodactyla > Delphinidae > Globicephala > Globicephala melas. The sequence goes on along the minus strand of NC_083316.1, from coordinate 115,798,101 downwards.
GCTCCTCAGACCCTCAGTGAGAGCAGGGTCAACCTCCTTGGCTGCCACACAAACTTGGGATTTTGCCTTTGCCCTTTCTAGGGTCCCCAGGTAGGCTGAACGTCTCAGGGACATCTCTGTCTTGCCCTCAGCTTTTGCTTCACTTCCCTCAACACTGACTTTGACCTTTCCTACTTTCTCTCCTTTAAGCCTCAGTCCCAGTGTGCAAAATGGGTTGGTTGGTTTTCCTACTTTGAATCCAAGGAAAAGGAGGCACGAAACACATGGAGGGCAGAGCCAAAGGGGGCAGAATAAGGGAAGCCTGGACAGGGGTGTTTCAAAAACAGTCTCAGACAGAGAATTCCCTGGCGGTCCAATGGTTGGGACTCTTTGCTTCCACTGCTCAGGGCATGGGTTCAATCCCTGGTTTGATTGGGGAATCCCTGGGGAACTGAGATCGCGCGGCCAAAAAAAAAAAAAGAAACCTCAGACAGAGATAGTCACTTTGCCTCCATTCTCGCCACTTCCTTTAGTCCCTTTGCCTCCTGTCATCCTGTCATTTCATCCCTCCCATTCTATTTCCCATACATAGCTCGGACAACGTTCATTTACTCTGCTCCTGTCTCGAGGCTACCAGAGAAAACCACAGAACTGTGCTCATTGGCTCCAGGGTCTGATTTCCAGTCGTGATCAGGCCTCCAATGTCCCTTGGTTATCTTTTTTGTTTTTTTAAAAATCTATCTATCTATTTATTTATTTATTGGCTGCATTGGGTCTTTGTTGCTGTGCACAGGCTTTCTCTATTTGCAGTGAGCGGGGGCTACTCTTTGTTGTGGTGCGCTGGCTTCTCGTTGTCATGGCTTCTCTTGTTGTGGAGCACTGGCTCTAGGCGCTCAGGCTTCAATAGTTGTGTCATGTGGGCTCAGTAGTTGTGATGCATGGGCTTAGTTGCTCCGTGGCGTGTGAGATCTTCCTGGGCCAGGGCATGAACCCGTGTCCCTTGCATTGGCAGGCAGATTCTTAACCACTGCACCACCAGGGAAGCCCCCTTGGTTATCTTTGTAATCATCCCCAGCCCTTGATCTCTTTCATTCTTCTGCTATGGGTATTTGGGCTTGTTTCCAGTTTCAGCTGTTATGAATAAGGCTACTATGGATATTCTCATACACTTCTTTTTGTGGACATATATTTTTCTTTTTCCTGGGTAAATATCTAGGAGTGGAATTGTAGGTTATAGGGTAGGTGTATATGTGTATGTTTAACTTTATAAGAAAGTGCCAACAACTTTCCAAAATGGTGTACCAGTGGGGCCCTTATTAAAAAGCAAGATCCCTGTGCTCTGTGCTGGACTTACTGAATCAGAATATTCCAGGAATAAAGGAGAGACAGCTGTATTTTTAGAAAGCTCCTTCTGTAATTTTAATGCAGCTAGTTCATTAATTGGCATTTGGAAACCCCTGGACAGCACTAAGAATCTTTACTTTCTTGTTTTTCATTCCCTCCTCAGTAAATGTAATTCTGGCTTCCATGTTCACCATGTGTCATGCTTGTAAATAATGAAATAGTTGACTAACAGTGATTTAAGAAGTAAGAACATTTATTTATCTCGTATAACAAGAAATCCAGAGGTAAGTAGCTTCAGGTTTGGGTAATTTCACCTCTCAGTAATACCATCAAGGGTCCAGGCTTTGGAGTTCCCTGGTGGTCCAGTGGTTAGGATTCGGTGCTTTCACTGCTGTGGCCCTGGGTTCAATGCCTGGTTGGGGAACTAAGATCACACACACATACACACAGACAGAAACACACACACAAAGATCCAGGCTTTTCTCATTTGCCTTCCTCAGGGTGTTTGTTCCATTCTTGAGCTTGTCCCCCCCACAGTCCTAAGATGGCTGCCACAGCTCTGAACAGCATGAGCTCATATACAACTTTCAAGGCAGGAAAGGAAGGGGTTGAAGATATATATTGTATTGAAAAGGAAAATCTTTTCCATAAGCTTCTAGGCTTATTCCCAAGTCCCTTTGCCCAGAACTAGGTCACTTGTCTATCCTTGGGTTTAAAGGAGTGGGGGAAGGTATACTGAGAAATTATCCAGCCTCCCCTTTAGTGGGAGGTAGTCCTTGTAAGTAGGGAAGGAGGGTGGGAAAATAGCTTTGGGGTAAATAATTAACAGTATCTCCCACAAGACCTCACTACAACTGCTCTTTTGGTCACCTTAATTGCTAGATCCAATGACTTCTCTCCAGTTTTCCTTGTACTTGACCTCTCTGTGATGTTCTACATTGCTGGCTCCCTCTTTCTTGAAGCTCTTCTTTTTTTTTTTTTGTGGTACGCAGGCCTCTCACTGTTGTGGCTTCTCCCGTTGCAGAGCACAGGCTCCGGGCGCGCAGGCTCAGCGGCCATGGCTCACGGGCCCAGCCGCTCCGCGGCATGTGGAATCCTCCCGAACCGGGGCGCGAACCCATGTCCCCTGCATCGGCAGGCGGACTGTCAACCACTGTGCCACCAGGGAAGCCCGTTGAAGCTCTTCTTTTGTTTTCTGCTACATCTCTCTACATCTCACTTCTCCTTAGACTCCTGTCCATTACCTTTCTCCTCTTTTTGGTTGGCATCACCCTGGGTTTTTAACCAGACCCTGTCTGGGTACCTCTGAGCTTCTAAACCAAGCAATCCACCCTAACCATGTGACTAAGACCTAATGAGAGCTGTTTGTGGCCTACCCCTTGAATCTTTGTATTTGGCCATGGGCTTCCTTTCCCCCCTATAGTCGTGATTCTCCCTCTGCTATCTATCTCTGGCTCTTCTCTCCCTTACAGAGCTATTGCTCTTGATAAGGTTCTTTACTTAAGGACAGAACTTTTTTTTAAGTTATTTATAACTTCCCATAGGGTAGGTCCTGGAACTGAAGGGCCCATTGTTTTCAAACACTCCTGGGGTTTTCAAATAGAAGTTGAATTGCTCCACAAAATTAAGACATGATGTATTTGGAGTCCCAGAGTTTAAAAGATCAAGAAGAGAGACACTAGAGTCAGTTGAGAGCTGGGTGATGGAAGAGTTGAGAAGGACCTTCAACTTATGGCTGCATAAGAGAATTTGGATAGACATGTCTAGACCTGATTTTTCAAGTGAAACCATGTAGGTTGTGACCCCTCTCTGTGACTGCACAAATTTTTATGTAAAATTTCTGAAGCTACCATGTAAGTGTTGTGACTTGATTTCAGACAGACATCAGTGAGGGGGCCAAGGTTTATGAGGCTGGCATTGTGGACAGCGCCACATCTGAGTCACACCCAGACTATTGAAGTCTCTCTCTGATCTCTTAGCCTCTGACCTGAAACTGCTTCCAGCCCACCCTCCATGTAGCTGTCAGAAAGAACTAAGACACAAACCTAGGTCATTTTCTTGTGGGATCTTACCCTGACCATGGATTGAACCCTGTGCCCTGTGTAGTGGGAGCACAGTCTTAACCACTGGACCGCCAGGGAAGTCCGCTTTAATCTTTTTTAAAATTTATTTTTCTTTAATTATTTGGCTGCACTGGGTCTTAATTGCGGCTCGAGGGATCTTTGTTGCTGCTTGCGGGATCTTTAGTGGTGTGTGGAATTTTTAGTTGCAGCATGCGGGATCTTTTAGTTCTGGCATGTGGAATCTTTAGTTGCAGCATGTGAACACTTAGTTGCGGCATGTGGGATCTAGTTCCCAGACCAGGGATCGAACTGGGACCCCTGCATTGGGAGCGTGGAGTCTTAGCCCCTGGACTACCAGGGAAGTCCCCTGCTTAAATCTTTTAATGACTCTCTAGTTAGTGTTTTTCAAACCTGGGGCTCATGTATCACTGTGGATGTATTCTCAGGGGTCTTCAGTACCCTTTAAGAAATGTATTATTTGGGACTTCCCTGGTGGTCCAGTGATTGAGAATCCGCCTTCCAATGCAGGGGACGCGGGTTCAATCCCTGGTCAGGGAACTAAGATCCCACGTGCCACGGGCAACTAAGCCCACATGCTCTAAAGCTTTCACGCCACAACTAGAGAGCTAGCATGCCACAACTACTGAGCCCTGTGCTGCAATGTAAGGTCCCGCATGCCGCAACGAAGATCCTGCATGCCACAACTGAGACCCGATGCAGCCAAATAAATGAATAAATATTAAAAAAAGAAATGTATTATTTAATTTCGGGATTAATTTTTTTAAATGTAAGCATAGTCTGTAATACCCAGATGACTACCTTATAGCCAAACACTTTGAGATTTTTGTGTTGGTTTGCACTTGTATTTATTGATTGGGTTGGTGAGAAGTGATCTTCTGAAATGACAGCATTTAATTTTTTAAAAAATTAATTAATTAATTAATTTGTCTGCGTTGGGTCTTCATTGCTGTGTGCGGGCTTTCTCTAGTTGTGGCGAGTGGGGGCTACTCTTCATTGCAGTGCGTGGGCTTCTCATTGCAGTGGCTTCTCTTGTTGTGGAGCATGGGCTCTAGGTGTGTGGGCTTCAGTAGTTGTGGCACACAGGCTCAGTAGTTGTGGCTCATGGGCTCTAGAGTGCAGGCTCAGTAGTTGTGGCACACGGGCTTAGTTGCTCTGTAGCATGTGGGATCTTCCTGGACCAGGGCTCAAATCCATGTCCCCTGCATTGGCAGGCAGATTCTTAGCCACTATGCCACCAGGGAAGTCCCCAGCATTTAATTTTTAATGCTGTAATTATTTTTATCTCATTGTTCAAAGATATATCCTCAGCACCCAGAACAGTGTCTGGTACATTGTAGGTGTTCAGTAAAGATTTGTTGAATAAATGAATGAAGGAAGCATCTCAAACTGGTTTCTGATATCCTTGGGGATTCGCTACAGTTTGAGATCTCCTTAGCATGGCACGTGAGGCTCTTCACAATCAAGCTAGGAATACTCGACTGGTAATTTACCAGACAGTCTGGGCAGGATGTGGAGGCATAGTCCTTTTTAGAAAATAAAAAAGCAAAAGTATAAAGGATTTATGTACATTCTGACAGGGCAGACATGATATGCAAATTACTTGCAAATATAATGCAGATGGCATGCAACTCCTCATGCAAATGAGTGTCCTGTCTTTGGAAACAACTGCTGGAGCATTCACTAATTTGTCTGTGATACTGGCAGTAAATCTTTTAAGGGCTTAGGATGCAAGTTGCTTTGGTGGGGATGTGTGTATACTGGGGAGGAGGAGATGGTGGGAGGAAGTCTCTTAAATGTCAGTGCGGTGCTGTAAGCCTGAAGCTTAGTATGAAGCTTAATACAGTATGCAGCTTAATATGAAGTTATTCTTCCATGATATTCCAAAGACTGGCTTTTTGGATTCGGCAGAGGGTGTGGGGGCAATGAAATGCAACTCCTTGTACCCTTTCAACTCTTTGGCAACCTCACATCTTCTGTCCCACCCATCTCACACTGCCCAAGCTCTGGTCTACTGGAGCAGAGAGTCAGAAATCCCTGGCCTCAGGTCCTCACCATGAGGACTGCAGAAGAGCCTATGATAAGAGCTCTTGTAAATCATGTCTGAGGGAGGTTAATGTGGTGGGAGGATGTGGTGTTCTGCATTTCCTAATCTCATGACAAGAAAAATTTAGCTGAATTTCTGCTAGACCTATTTGAAAAAGATGGTTGGTTACAAGAAGCATGGGGGCTTTCTGAGAAATATTGCTGCTTAATTTCAATGCCAATGATGCAGTATCTCACTAAGTTGGAAGCTTACTTGGAAATCTAAAGGAAAAAAATGTCAACTGTGATTTTTTTCATTATAAAACCTGTTCTTCCCTGTTCCTGATGTAAAAGGAAATTTTTGGTTACACAGACTCTTCTACAATGATTATAACAATGTTGGGCAAATGAAATAAAAGAGCCTCTAGTAGATACACTTTGAAATAACTCAAAATCTGTTTTTTCTCTGACACTTTGCTTTGCAATCAGAACTGGGTTCAAATTCCCACCTTCTGGATACACAAACTTGGCAACTTACTCAACTTTTCTGAGGCTCAGTTTCCTCATATGTAAAATAGGAATAATAGTAGAAACCTCATGAAGTTGCTAGCAGGGTTAAATGAGATAATGCATGTACTTAGCACAGTGCCTGGGTCATAGTAAGCATTCAGTAAAGTAGTTATTTGCAGTGGTCATCTGTGGATTTGCTGCCTCGAGTCCATTCACCCTGCATCTGCTATCCGTTCCACATTTCCTTCTGGTGAAACATCATTCTCTCCTCAGTCCGTGTTGTTCTAGTGAAACTGACTCCACCCTCAGCACCAGGAGTAGAGCCCGTGACTTAGGTTTAAACCAATCAGACGATTCCATCCTCCAGGCCACAGTGATTGATTAAAAAATGGGGCCATACATGGAGTTACCATATGATCCAGCAATTCTACTCCTAGGTGTATACCCAAGGGAATTTAAAACAGGTCTTCAAATAAAAATTTGTATAGGAATGTTCATAGCAGCATTATTCATAACAATGAAAAATGGAAACAACCCAAATGTCCATAATGTGATGAGTGGATAAATAAAATGTTGGTATATTCATACAAGGGTAATATTATTCAGCCATAAAAAGGAATGAAGTACTAATTCATGGTACAACATGGATGAAACTTGAAAACATTGTGCTAAGTGAAAGAAGACAGGCCATATGTTATATGATTCCATTTATATGAAATATGCAGAATAGGCAAAGCTACAGGGATGGAAAGTACACTAGTGACTGCCAGGGATTGGAGGAAGGGAGAATGGGGATGATTGCTAATGGGTCTGGGGTTTCTCTTTGAGGTGCTGAAAATGTTTTGGAATTAGATAGTGGTGATAATTGTACAACATTGTGAGTATGCTAAAAACTACTGAATTTCATACTTTAAAAGGATGAATTTTTAGTAAATGAATTATGTCAATTAAAAAAATACTAAACTTGGGACTTCCCTGGTGGTCCAGTGGTTAAGATTACACCCTTCCACTGCTGGGACTGCAGGTTCCATCCCTGGTTGGGGAAGTCCCTCATGCCGCGTGGTGCAGCCAAAAAAGTGCCCCCCAAAACAAAAAACACTAAACTTAAAAAATAAGGGCACATGACTCAAGCAGGCCAATGAGAGCCAATAAGACTCAATCCAATTACTTAGAGCTATAAGGGTAGCAAACTAGTTTCCCTCTTGCAGGTCTCCAACTTGAGAGAATACAGGGTCTGAATGTGCTGACCTGTCTTGCTTTGTGTAGAGCCTGAGACTGAATTATCCCACCCAGGTGATAGTAGAGCCAAGCCATGGAAAGATCAAGACCTGGTTATACATTGGAGTTTGTCTGTGACCTTCCTGGTTTTAGGACTGAAAGTCCTGTGTCCCATGTTGGTCACCCTAGTTGGAGCTCTAAACCTACCTCTGCTTGACACTCAGGACTCTGCCTGTAGACTCTCCACGTACGTGAGTCAATAAATTCCCTTTTTGTTTTAGCAAGTGTCATGGGTTGGGTTTTCCAGAGGCAGGAACTGAGACTGGGTTCAGGGTTCCAGATGTTCATAGGGAACAATACCTATGAAAGGCAGGAGGCAGAAGAAGATTGGGTGGAGGAAGAAGTCCTTCGCCAATCCAAGAGAGAGCTCTGGAACTAGTATTGCCCTTCAGAGAGTCCCACACTGAACCAAAATGCTGGGCCCACTATATGCTTCTTTGTTTCTTTTCACCTGCAAACTTATAGTCATCCTTCAAGTCTCAGTCTAAATGTTACCTTTCGGGGGGAGTCCTTTCCTGGAGCCATCAGTGTTGTTAAAGTCCCATGGCATTTAGAGCATATGCAGCAATCTGATTAACTAGTAATTGTTTTTTTGTTTTATGTTGTCTTCCTCGCAGTCTTCTAGCTTCATGAAGGAAGGGACTGTTCTGGCTAGCTATTTCTAGGTAACAAACTACCCCAAACCTTAGTGGCCTAAAGCAGAGGTTGGCATAGCAGGACCCATGTGCCACATCCAGCCTACCACCTGTTTTTTTGGTTGTTGTTTTTAAATTAATTAATTAATTTATTTATTTTTGGCTGCACTGGGTCTTCGTTGCTGTGCGGGTTTTCTGTAGTTGCGGCGAGTGGGGGCTACTCTTTGTTGCGGTGCGCAGGCTTCTCATTGCGGTGGCTTCTCTTGTTGCGGAACACGGGCTCTAGGCACGTGGGCTTCAGTAGTTGTGGCACATGGGCTTCAGTAGTTGCGGCTCACAGGCTCTAGAATGCAGGCTCAGTAGTTGTGGTGCACAACTACTGAGTTGTGGGCTTAGTTGCTTTGCGGCATGTGGGATCCTCCTGGACCAGGGCTCGAACCCGTATCCTCTGCATTGGCAGGTGGATTCTTAATCACTGCACCACACCTGTTTTTATATAACTGAAAAATTAAGAACTTTTTTCACATTTTTAAGCGGTTGTAAAAGAAACCCCCTAAACAAGAACAATATGTGACAGAGTTGGTACGTGGCCCACAAAGCCTAAAGTATTTACTATCTGGCCCTTTATAGAAGAGGTTTGCCAAAACAACCATTCTGTTACATCTCATGATTTTGTGCAACAGGACTTCAGAAAGGGTTTGGTTGGATGATTCTTCTGCTCTATGTGATGTTGACTGGCACCGCTCATCGGCACTCAGTTAGAAATTGGTCTGGTCTAGAGGGTCCAAGAAGGCTTCACTCATATGTCTGGTACCTTGGCAAGTCAGCTGGAAGCCTGGGCTCACCTGGGCCCCTTTCCATACTGTCCCTCCCTCAGAGTGATTGGACTTATGAAAGAGTGGCTCAGGTATCCAAAAAACCAAAATGGAAACTCTGAAAGATGGGGCTTATAATTGAAGAGTGTCACTTCTTCTGTACTCCATTGGTCAAAGCAGTCACAGGCCAACCCAGATTCAAAGGGAGGGGAAATATAACCCACCTCTGAATGACAGGAGTGCAAAAAAGTTGAGGCTTTCTTTAATTTACTTGAGGACTAAGTCAGCTCACTCACCATATATGGCCAGCTCTTAGCATACCACCTGGCTTATGAACTCAATAAATTTGTTAACTAATGGATATACTCTGGTAGATAAAAGCTGACCTATTTGTAATATGAAAATATTAGATTTGCAGCTAGATCAAAGCTGAGGTCTAACTGGACTCTCAGAAGCACTCCATTCCACATGTTCCATGGGTCATCTCTACCATGCCGCATCTCTCAGAGTATTTGAACTTCAGTTTCCTTTTTGGTTAATGAGGGACAATGTATCCTGCATCTCACAGGATTCCTATGAGAATTAAATGGTATAATGAATGCAAGAAAGTGATATAAACTGTAAAGTTCTGTTTAACATTAGGTTGTCATTATTATCATTGTTCCCCAGGATGAGGAGTGGACAAGGCCAGAGCCCCTAGATCCCCAGCCCTGGAGAAGGACCCCTTAACCTTACCCCACTCTTCAGCTCTTACCCCTACCAGTTCCTGAGGAACACACATTAGGAGGGTTCCCATGGCTGTGCAGTCCTGTTCTAGCCAGGGAAGATTTATTTCCCCACAGTGGCTCTAATGATGGTTCGATGGGTCTCATAATTCCATAATGATCTTGGTGCCAATGCCTCCCACCCTGGGCGTCTCTGCAGAGGCTGTGGGGAAATGGGAAGCCACACTAGGTAAACAAATAAGAATGATTAGTTGCATGTGACCAGCCCCTTGACACCTGAGCTGGCCTGTTGTGTGCTCCAACATATGGACTAATGAAGACACTGCTGAGAAAAACCACATTCAACTTGTCACTCTAACCCAGCTCAGAAAATGCAGTATTCTTTTCCCCAGAAGAACCCCCTTGAAACCCTCTGTCCCAGAGACACTGCCATACCTTTCGTTTTTTTGTGTCTCATTTTTGACTGGAAGGAGGATTTGTCTGCCTTAGTAATACCTCTTGTAACCTTTCTGCAAAAGCTCCTATAGAGTCTGGGCATGATGTATAATATGTGTGTAATATGTGTACGTCTGAGAGTGTGATAATTACTTAGAATATAAGTAGGGATATAAAGCTGGATCCCCTGTGTGAGTCTATAAGTACCCACATGTGTATATGTGTGTGATTTAACTTTGCCCAGCTTCTAGCACAACATCTGTGTAGCCAACAGGCATGGAAAAGAATAGTAATAGCTAAGAACTATTCAGCACTTACTGTGCCAGGCACCGGGCTGAATGCTTTATATATATTATCCCATTTAATCTCCATAACAATTACTGAGGTGAGTACTAATATTATCTCCTTTTTACAAATAAGGAAACACACCTCTAACATTGCTTAAAGTTAAAGCAACTTGCTTAGCTAGTGAGGGGCAGTCAGGACTTAAAACGTCTGTCCAATTTCAAAGCCTGTTCTTACACTGCTCTACAATCCCAATTCTAGGCTCTCTGCTGACAACGATATTGGATTTGATGATCCAACGTCCTGTGACGTGCCACATGGCAAGCCTTATTCTCCACGTGTGATCTCCCAAAGCTTTGGTGCTTGGGGACCTTTATTAGGGACAATGTCAGAGGAGAGAAGGGTTCAACCAATAGAGTACGGCAGAAATAATGCTACGTGACTTCTGAGGCTAGATCGTAAAAATACCATGCATCTTAATGCTTGGTTCTCTTGGGATGCTCATTCTTGGAAACCAGCCACTAAGTTGTGAGGAGGCCAAGCAGATCCTGGGAGAGGCCACTTGTCAGTGTCTTGGCTGACAGCCCCAGCTGAGGTCCCAGCTGACAGCCAGCGGCAACTGCCAGCCATGTGAGTGAGAACCATGCCTTAGTTGAGCCACGCCAGTGGACAGTACATAGAGCAGAGTCTATTCTTCCCTGCCAAGCCCTGCCCAAATTGCTAAATAAATGACTGTGGATGCTTTGTTATGCGGCTGTAGCTGTCTGCTCTGTGTTCCTGTGATTCAGTGCCTTTGTGGGTGCCCATAGACAGTACATTTGTGTCAAATGTCTGTGTACATGAGTAGGTGTGTGGTTGAAGGTGTTTCTGGAGACAGAATCATGGTTCTTGGGGTTTAGCTTTGGCCTCAGTGGGAGCTGTTTGGTGAGAACCCTTTGAATTTTTTTTTTTTTTCAGTATGCGGGCCTGTCACTGTTGTGGCGTCTCCTGTTGCGGAGCACAGGCTCTGGACGCGCAGGCTCAGCGGCCATGGCTCACGGGCCCAGCCACTCCGCGGCATGTGCGATCTTCCTGGACCGGGGCACGAACCTGTGTCCCCTGCATCGGCAGGTGGACTCGCAACCACTGCACCACCAGGGAAGCCCAACCCTTTGAATCTTGTCTGTCTTCTGAGTCTCTTCTTTTGAGTGCTTTCCCTTTGAACCAGAGAGGCCTGTTTAGCTGAAAGCAAGTGCGGCTTAAATTTACTTACCTTTTTCTGGCCAAAACGCCCTGGAGATGCCAAAGCCTTCTAGCAGGTGGAAGGCTGCCATCCAGAGGCCTCACATCCCTTTCTCAGGGGCTGAAAACACTGTTTTTAAAATTCTCCTTTTCTGCTACTGAGGCCTTCAGAAATGCACCTGAGTAAAGCACAGACACTGGGGTCGTTGATGTCTCCTGGGTTAGAGAGACCTAGAATTCCTGACTGGCACCAAGGAAGCTGCTGATGGGCTCAAGTGTGCCCAGTCCCAGGGCAGAGGTCATCTCATCTTTGCCCTGCCTTAGCTGCTGCCACCTACTCCATCTGAGTGCAGCACAGGTAGTAGAGGACCCTGGTTCAGACGGCCAGTTCCTCTTGGTCTCCTTGGCAGTGCCCCTCAGCTTTTTTTTTTTTTTTGCGGTACGCGGGCCTCTCACTGTTGTGACCTCTCCCGTTGCGGAGCACAGGCTCCGGACGTGCAGGCTCAGTGGCCATGGCTCATGGGCCCAGCCACTCCGTGGCATGTGGGATCTTCCTGGACCGGGGCACGAACCTGTGTCCCCGGCATCGGCAGGTGGACTCTCAACCACTGCGCCACCAGGGAAGTCCCTCCTCTCAGCTTCTTGCTATCAGCTTCTTGCTTCTTCCATGTTGGCAGCTCGATTTAGCTTTTCTGGGACCGCAGAGAGCTCTCTCTAGCTTCACAGTCCTGCCCTTGCACTGACTCTCAGCCTCTCAAGACCTCTAAAGCACTGTTTCTAACAGAGCTTTTAGCGGTGATGGAAATGTTTCATAATCTGCACTGTCTAATATGGTAGACGTTAGCCACATGTGGCTCTTGAGCACTTGAAATGTGACTGGTGTGACTAAGGAACTGAGCTTAAAATTTTATTTAATTTTAATTAATTTCAATCTAAATACTGCATGTGGCTATTGGCTACTGTGTTGAACAGCACAGCTCTGAAGAGTTCAGAGAGAAGAGTTTTTCTTTTATTTGTAAAATGGGGATAAAAATTGGCCCCATCTGCCTCATAGGGCTGTCTGAAGCAAACAAGATGATGAATGTGAAAAAGTTTTATTCACATAAGGGATCTGGAAAGATAGACAGAAGTGTGAACTTATAGCTCTTTGTTAAAATTTCTGTTTTATGGCCCTTGCTGGACTGTGTTGATTTGATCTGTTTACATTTCTGTGTCTCTCATCTGACTCTGAGCTCTTTAAGGGTAAGAACAGGTGGGATAGTATCAGAGATGTATCCTCACCGCATGTAGCACAGTACTCATGTTCAAGTAAATAAAATGTCTGGAGTTCAGAAGTGATTCCTGGCAGCAGGATTTAAAGTGTATGGTGAGGAACTTCCCTGGTGGCGCAGTGGTTAAGACTCTCCATGCTCCCAATGCAGGGGGCCCGGGTTCGATCCCTGGCCAGGGAACTAGATCCCACATGCACGTCGCAACTAAGAGTTTGTATGCCACAGCTAAGGAGCCCACCTGCTGCAACTAAGACCTGCTGCAACCAAATAAATAAATTAATTAAATAAATTAAAAAAAATAAAGTGTATGGTGAGAGCTGGGATTGGGGGGTACACACAGAGGAGGGGGCAGGACAATGGGGTGGTGAGACAGAGAGCTAGGGCTCCGGCTCCCCACACTCAACATTCTAGGGCCATCCAGAGAGAGCAGGGAGCCAATTCCTGATGTCAGGAATGCTTTCACACAACTTGGTATCAGGCTTGTCAGAGATTAATTGGGAAAGTTTGATCAGAGGAGAAATGATCTATCCTCACATTTTGCTTGTTGAGGTAGGCCAGATCGATCATATAAATCTCTGCCTAGCCAGGGCTCTGGGTGGGTGCTGCTGTGGTTTCCTTTAATTGATGGTGGCAAGGTTGAAGGTGGTTCCCCAGGCTCTTTACCTTTCCAAGGTTTTGCTCTTCTGGGGAGTGAAAGAAGGAACTTGGAAGCTCTCCAACAGAGTTGTAAGGGACAGAAGGCTTTTTAGTTGTTGTTTACTTATTGAAAAGGAAATTTAAAACTTATTTCCGCTCAATTCCAAGAGTAATACAGGGAACAGAGAAGAGACCAACGTAATCCCACCACCCAATCTGATCCTTGGATTTCAAACTTTCCACCTTTACAGTGGTCCTCCTTGTTTGGGGGCCACAAGAGTAGAGTCAATCTGCTTAGGTCCAGCCCTGCACTCTGATTTTAGCAGCTCAATAGGCTTGAGCTTGGAGCTAGTTCCCCTGGGAAGGGGTTCTCAGTCAGGGCTTTTAGAGGTTTGGGGATTGGGGGGATACAGAATTTTCCTTCTGCACATATTTGAGCTGGTTAGATCTGTCCCAAGAAGGAAGCCAGGCTCCTGTGAGTGTTGGCAGCTCTGTGTCCAGCTGGACTCTTCTCTTGGCTCATGCGTTTAAGTATGAATTCTGAGATTTGAGTTATTCTATTTTTAAGCATCTTACTCTTGTAGTACTTTATTAATATCTTTTTTATAACTTGTGTCAGGCTCAGTTGTAATTTATATGTTCACTATGCAATGTACCACTGATGCAGTAAATACTTGTTGAACATTTATTATCTGTCCTCGTGGTACTAGGCAGTGACACAAACTAGAATTATTCCTGGGCCCAGCTATTCTCACCAGCCTCCTGGGTGTTCCATGGGAAAAGTGAGCTGTTCCCTGTCCTTTCCCACCCAGTCCCAGAGAAGTATCTTATGTAGGTTTTTCTAATAAAGTGGCACTACTCACTGAAGCCTAGGGGCTTGTTCTCTCTTCCCAGGCTACTAACCAAAGTTTGTTCATGGCTGTGAAGTCAATCTTCCATCTGCTTGGAGTAAACATAATCAAGAAAGTAGATTAACTGCTAGAAGCTCACATAATACATGGAAAAGGGAAAGGAACTAAACAGATAGGTTGATTGTTTGCTCTTATTGTTTAGATTATCCTTTCTCTGACTTAAATTCCCAGTTATAGCACTTTCAGACTGTATGAACTTGTATAAGTCTTTCAACCTCTTTGAGCCACAGCTTCCCCATCTATAAAAAGGGGGTGACGGCGCTGATCTTAAGAAGTTATGAGGGGCTTCCCTGGTGGCGCAATGGTTAAGAATCCGCCTGCCAATGCAGGGGACACGGGTTCGAGCCCTGGTCCAAGAAGATCCCACATGCCGCAGAGCAACTAAGCCCGTGCGCCACAACAACTGAGCCTGCGCCCTAGAGCCCACGAGCCACAACTACTGAAGGCCGCACGCCTAGAGCCCATGCTCCACAACGAGAGAAGCCATCGCAATGAGAAGCCTGTGCACTGCAACGAAGAGTAGCCCCCACTCGCCGCAACTAGAGAAAGTCCGCGTTCAGCAACAAAGATCCAACGCAGCCAAAAAAAAAAAAAAAGAAGTTATAAGAAGTAAATATAATGTATACACAACACCTGGCATATATAAATAAGCTATTCAGTGGTAGAACGGAATTAGAGCTGATGGTGACTTTTATTTTTAAAATAATTAGTCGTTTTCAATTCACACATTACATAAGTATATAAAGTAGGTGACTTGCTGGTGCCCTATTCTGCATAAATTTTCTAAGGACTGTTTATTGCTTCAGACTTCTTACTGCTTTATCCCTACTGAGTCACACCAGTTTGATTTTTTACTCCCTACCACCTCTGGTTTCTTTTTAGCAGCACTATGCAGCTTGTGGGAATTTTAGTTCCTCAACCAGGAAACCCACGTACCCTGCAGTGGAAGCCCGGAGTCTTAACCCCCTGGACCACCAGGGCAGTCTCACCTCTAACTTCTTTCTGATGATCTTTCCGCTAGAAAGAAGTTAAGCTCTGGTTTAGGAGCAGAACTAGGCCCGCGGGTACCTCACGCTGGCGGAGGGATACTGGGGTAAATAAGTTCCAGGAGGTTTGCTCAGATAGACGCTAGGGGGCGGGACTTAACAGAAGCCGGGAGGGGTGGGGCTGACAACTCCGAGTGCGGGAAAGGGAGTGAGGCGGCCGTACGCTGTCCGGCAGACGACAGTTGGGCGAGGAGGCGAGTGACATAATAGCCGCGCGCTCACGGCTTCTGACGGTGGCCGCTGCGTCTGCGTACAGGGAGCTGGTTGCCGCTGCGGCCGCCTGGAATTGTGGGGGTTGTGTCTGCCCCTCGGCTGCCGGGCGGGAAGCCGAAGGTAGGGGCGGTGAGGGCTGCCCGGCCCTGGGCCTGGGCTTGGGGCTCAGGGCGCTGCCCGGGTCTCCTCCTGCCAGAGGCCCCGGCGCCTTCCCGGCACTGTTGTGGGGTCCCTACATATCGCCCCCCCCCCAGTGTCTGCGAAGCGGGACGTACAAGGGGACTGTGGGCTCCTCACTGGTTTCCTCAGACCTGGCCTCTCAGCCCAAGGCTGCCTTCCCTACTTTTCCCTCTCAAAACGTCTCCCGTAACCCTGTTTAAAGGCCAGGAGATGAGGCAGTGGGCCTCCGAGACGGGCTTTTGGCTTCGCATCTGTTTTAGTTCCCTTCCCTGTTCCCTTTTCCCGGCCTCAGTTTCTGCATTTGTCCAGCTGCTCCAGTATTGACATTCTGGCGTCTTTTCACCATGTGGAATTGAGCCCTACCCGCGTCGTATTTCCACTCCTGTCTTGTGTTATCCTTTGCCCTGGTAGATGAAATACTTGCCTTTAAAGTAGGGGTTAGAGACTTGGGTGTGTTTCAGATCACCCAGAAGGTTGTGCATATCCCTGGGTTTTACTTACAGGAATTTCGGGTAAAGTGGGGCATGGGCACCTGCAATCCTTCCCAGGTGGTTCTGATTTAGGTGGTCCGGAAATCCTCGCTTTGAAATTCTCTGCCAAAGAAGGCAGGAGAAAATCATTTGAAATATGAGCCCCATGTGGGAAAAACAAGGAGTCAGGAAATGCTCAACACCTAAGAGGCCAGTGGGGGTTTCCTTTGCACTAGAGGAGCTAGAGGGCTGTTTGATGCCTTAAAAAATAATAATAATTTAAAAAATATGATTCATATGTAAGATCAATTTTCTAATATTTTTAAATGCTTGGCCTCGATTCAAGTCCAGCTGGCTTTCCGGCCTAAATAAAACAAAACAAAAAGGCAAACTGCTTTGGGGGATTGAGGGGGTTAGATTAAACCCAGACTAGGTAGGCAGGTAAGGAATGAATCCTCCATGTTTGCTAAGAGAAGAAATTGATTTTTATAAACACAGTGTTTGTTTTGACAGTGTGAAAGATGTGTTTTGTATCTGTGTGTGTTTTTAGCTCCCAACCTACCCAAGCTCTTTTCTTTTATGATAAAACTAGCCAAATTTGGAGATTGGATAGGATTTTGATGGGAGTCAGGACATGAGGATATTAGGATTGATGTTTGTTCAAAATGGATCAGGACTTGGTCTGTGGCTTCAGTTGAAAACATGGACCTTGGGTTTTAAAGGTGTTGCCACACCAGATTTATTTTTACCTTTCTTTTGGGTGTTTGGTGAATTTTATCAGCTAATTAATACATGTGCTGTTCTGATGAAATTGGCAACAGAAAAGACTTATTGCTCCCATTTTACAGACGATGGGAATGGGGAGTATGTTAGTAGGGATGTGGTAGCTCAGGAATGAGAAATTGCCTTGTCCTCTGATTCCTGCTTTCTTCACCTTTCCTGCTGTCTTTGAATAGGAGCTATTCTCTGCAGAGGCCAATTTTGAGCCCTGGTGTGTTTCATTGACAGGAGAAAAGGATAATGAAGTGAAACTGAAAGTTAAAAAAAAGGGTTTGAAATGAACATGCCAGAACTTAATTCTCACTGAGTCTTGTTCTCCTTTAGAATGGTATGTGTAGGTGCAAGTGGACGGGGTTGTGGGTGGCATCACTTAAGTGATATGGCCTTTGTTTTTTGTTTTTGTTTTTTTTGGCTGCACCACCCGGCATATGGGATTTTAGTTTCCTGACCAGGGATCGAACCTGTGTCCCCTGCATTGGAAGTGGAGTCTTAAACACTGGACTGCCAGGGAATTCCCATATAAAAAAAATTTTTTTTTTGATATGGCCTTTGTACAAAGTAGTTTTGAAAATCCAACTCTGACGGAGACATTTTTGAACCATATGAGAGATCAGTTTCATTAATACATGATACCATACTTTTTTTTTTTTAAAACCCAAATGGCATGGGTAAGCAGTCTTGTCCCTTGAGTTCAGATGAATTAACAGTTCATTTGAAGTGGACCTAGTGGTGAACGTGAGTTTTTTTTTTTTTGGCCACACGGCGTGGCTTGTGGGGTCTTAGTTCCCCTACCAGGGATTGCACCCGGGCCCTCGGCAGTGAAAGGGCAGAGTCCTAACCACTGGACTGCCAGGGAATTCCCTGAACATGAGTTTTTTTAAAAAAAATTTATTTATTTATTTTTGGCTGTGTTGGGTCTTCGTTGCTGCGCGCCGGCTTTCTCTAGTTGCGGCGAGCGGGGGCTACTCTTCGTTGCAGTGTGCGGGCTTCTCACTGTGGTGGTGGCTTCTCTTGTTGTGGAGCACGGGCTCTAGGTGTGCGGGCCTCAGTAGTTGTGGCGCACAGGCTTAGTAATTGCGGTGTGTGGGCTCTAGAGCGCAGGCTCAGTAGTTGTGGTGCACGGGCTTAGTTGCTCCATGGCATGTGGGATCTTCTCAGACTGGGACTCGAACCCGTGTCCCCTGTATTGGCAGGTGGATTCTTAACCACTGCGCTACCAGGCAAGCCCCTGAACATGAGTTTTGATTCTGAATCTATTTCTTATTAGCCATATGACCTTGGACAAGTTATTTCACCTCGTAGGGTTGGTTTTTCCAATGGATAAAAATGGGAATAATATTTTAAAGAGTGGTTAAATGAGGTAGTAATATGAAAGCTCTTGGGACATAGGAATGCAATAACTGTTTTCACCCTCAAAGAATGAAGATTTGCTATAAATGAGAATATTCAAAAAGACAGGAGCGTTTGTAAAGGCAAGTTGTGCCTTTTTCCATATAGGTGGATGCCTTCTAATTGTTATTTCATTTATGTTTGTGGATTCATGCTCAGACCTTCTCATCCTGCCTCCTGTCTTTTTCTTCATTCATTTTTTTTAACATCTTTATTGGAGTATAATTGCTTTATTTTACAATGTTGTGTTAGTTTCTGCTGTATAACAAAGTGAATCAGTTATATGTATACATATATCCCCATATCCCCTCCCTCTTGTGTCTCCCTCCCACCCTCCCTATCCCACCCCTCTAGGTGGTCACAGAGCATAGAACTGATCTCCCTGTGCTATGCGGCTGTTTCCCACTAGCTGTTTTACATTTGGTAGTGTATATATGTCCATGCCACTCTCTCACTTCGTCCCAGCTTACCCTTGCCCATGTCCTCAAGTCCATTCTGTATGTCTCCGTCTTTCTTCCTGTCCTGCCCCTAGGTTCTTCAGAGCCATTTTTTCTTTTAAGATTTCATATATGTGTTAGCATATGGTATTCTTTTTTCTTTTCTTTTCTTTTTTTTTATGGGGTGTAGATATTCTTACACCCGTTTTATAGTTTAGGAAATGTAGAGCCAGGGAGTGGTCTCAGTTAATGGTACTCATGATAGGGTTTTTTTTTTTTTGAATTTTATTTATTTTTTTATACAGCAGGTTCTTATTAGTCATCCATTTTATACACATCAGTGTATACATGTCAATCCCAATCTCCCAATTCGGTATTTGTTTTTCTCTTTCTGACTTCACTCTTTATAACAGACTCTGGGTCCATCCGCCTCACTACAGATAACTCAATTTCGTTTCTTTTTATGGCTGAGTAACATTCCATTGTATGTATGTGCCACATCTTCTTTATCCATTCATCTGTTGATGGACACTTAGGTTGCTTCCATGTCCTGGCTATTGTAAATAGAGCTGCAATGAACATTGTGGTACATGACTCTTTTTTTTTTTTTGCGGTACACAGGCCTCTCACTGTTGTGGCCTCTCCCGTTGCGGTGTGCAGGCTCTGGATGCGCAGGCTCAGGGGCCATGGCTCACGGGCTCAGCTGCTCTGCGGCATGTGGGATCTTCCTGGACCAGGGCACGAACCCATGTCCCCTGCATCGGCAGGCAGACTCTCAACCACTGCGCCACCAGGGAAGCCCACATGACTCTTTTTGAATTATGGTTTTCTCAGGGTATATGCCCAGTAGTGGGATTGCTGGGTTGTATGGTAGTTCTATTTTTCATTCATTTTCTGTCCTTTCCTGAGTGAAGCTGTGCTGTGGAGGCCATCTGCCAGTTTCTTGGAGTAAGCCTCTTTTCAGGAGAGCTAATCTGAACATTCTTACAATGCCAGCCCCTTGGTTGTGGATTGCTGGGGATTTTTCTCTGGGGCCTCAGCTGGTGCTTAGATCACGCTCTGTAGCACAGGAATCTCTAATGCCTGGATTTGGTGTCAATTTGGAGACCTGTCCTTGTGGAGCTAATCTTTTCTCTTTCTGAGCAAGGATGAATGCTTTATCCTTCTCTGAGTCGGCTTTAAGCTGCAAGCCTTAGTCTTCCATAACATAGAGCTTCTTATTTTAATTATAAGGAAGGAATATCCTGCCCTTTTCTTTTCTTTATTTACTTTCACCAAGGGTTTTACGGCTGAGTAGGGGAGGATAGCCTGTTGTCATTCAGGTGGGGCTGTCGGTAACCCCTGATTACTAGCTTCAACAGTAATTGAGTTTGTCTTTGGGATAAAAACCTCATAAAAGAGTCAGGCTGCTCAGGACACATGTGAAGAACCTGTCAGAATTTTCCTGATTTGTGAAGAGTTTACACCTGAAAACTTGTGTAAACCTGTAAATGTCCTCACTTGTGCAATTTTCTACCTTGGAGATAGTGAGAATCCAGGAGCAACTGAACTATGTTTAGCCCAGACTGATAGACAAGGGTGTGGTTATGATGGCTGGCCATGTCTGCCTTCATTCTCCTAATAGTGTCCTAGGCACTATTTGAGGCATTGAGAAGTGACTTAGTCAATTATGGGCTGCTATAACAGAATACTATAGATTGGGTGGTTTAAATAACAGTTATTTTCCACAGTTCTGGAGGCCGAAAGTGCAAGATTAGGGTGCCAGTATGACGAGATTCTTGAGGAAACTGGGTTGTCCCTTTGGACATCTAATCAAGTGTTTCTCAACCTTTTTTCATTAGCACCTTTTGAGACATTTTTTTCCCTAATTGCCCCCCTGCCTCCAGTCAGTGGAATTTTAATACCACAGATGTACTGTGTATCTGTTTATGTACTGTGGCTCTTTGGAGGGCCACAAACTGTTGTAATATCTAAGATTTTTTCTTCCCCAAGAATCAGTTTTCACCCGTTTGGGGGTGATTTTGCCCTCATTGAGAATGCATGGTCTTATCCTATATTGTCTCACTAATACAATCAAGGCTTGTTTTCTATCTAGAAATTCCAGCTGTTAACAATAAGCTTTTTCAACACCTCAAACACCAAACTAGTGAAAGCAGGATAATATTATCTCATTCAGTCCTCACATCAACCTTGTAAGATAGTTGGTATTATCCCCATTTTACAGATGAAGTAACTGAAGCTTAGTGAGGTTAAGTGATTTGGTCAAGGTCAAAAAGTTTGGTGTAGTCAGTCTTTAAATCCAGTTCTGATTCTAGAGCTATTTTTGTTGACTCTGCTGCCCATCCCCACTCCTCAGGAGTCTGCAATCATCAGCAGGATAATCAGCCATTCAACTTATTTTCTCAAGGCCCTACTAGGTGCCAAGCCCAATGAAAAATGTTGTGAAAAGAGAGTTCCTGCTGTTGAAGAGGTCACTGAGTAATGTCTTACATGTTGCAGATGCCTTAGGGATAGTGCCTTTGTTACCCTCTTCTGTTTGGGCCTCTTATGAGATGGCTGGCTCTAGCTAATGGCTGTCATGCAAAGATTGGAGCTAGCTGGCTTTTAGGAGGGTCAGAGCTGTGGATTTGTCCTTACTAGTTCCATTTTCCAACCAGCAGAGCTGTTTCTAATCACTGAGCATGTTATGTACAGGGTATAAACAAATGGGTGTAGCAGGCCCAGTAAACTCATTGGCCATTAGATGTTTGTAATCATGAGGATTAGTAAGAATGATGTTTATTTTTTTGCTTATTGATGTTCTTAATAATTCAGAGCAGAAGTTTGTCCCTTTCTGAAGTTATTCTATACTGTCTGCCTCAAAGCCTAATGATGTTAAGAGATTCGGAAAGAAATGGAATATGGGTGGAGGTAGGAGGGATATTTTTACTTGGACTTCTCCAAAGAGGCAGGAATTGAATTTATTCTTTACATTTGCTTCTCTGGTGCCTCCTTGGCCTTGCTCACAGCTGAGCCCAGGTGTTCCTGGTCTAGAAATTGGAGCCTTTGGGTAGTGTCTGATGTTTAGCCCATGTCACATGTCATATCTACACAGAAATGGGAAGGGGTATATTTATGAGGTCTGCTTGCTGGCTGTCTTGACTGAAAGCATTCTTTTTTTTTAAAATTTTTTAAATTTTATTTTTTTATATAGCAGGTTCTTATTAGTTATCGATTTTATACATATTACTGTATATATGTCAATCCCAATCTCCCAATTCATCCCACCACCACCACCCCCACGCCACATTCCCCCGTTGGTGTCCATACGTTTGTTCTCTACATCTGTGTCTCTATTTCTGCCCTGCAAACCAGTTCATCTGTACCATTTTTCTAGGTTCCACACATATACATTAACATACGATATTTGCTTTTCCCTTTATGACTTACTTCACTCTGTATGACAGTCTGTAGATCCATCCATGTCTCTACAAATGACCCAATTTCATTCCTTCTTTATGGCTGAGTAATATTCCATTGTATATATGTACCACATCTTCTTAATCCATTCGTCTGTTGATGGCCATTTAGGTTGCTTCCATGACCTGGCTAGTGTAAATAGTGCTGCAGTGAACATTGGGGTGCATGTGTCTTTTTGAATTATGGTTTTCTCTGGGTATATGCTCAGTAGTGGGATTGCTGGGTCATATGGTAATTCTATTTTTAGTTTTTTAAGGAACCTCCATACTGTTTTCCATAGTGGCTATATCAGTTTACATTCCCACCAGCAGTGCAAGAGGGTTCCTTTTTCTCCACACCCTCTCCAGCATTTGTTGTTTGTAGATTTTCTGATGATGGCCATTCTAACTAGTGTGAGGTGATACCTCATTGTAGTTTTGATTTGCATTTCTCTAATTATTAGTGATGTTGAGCGGCTTTTCATGTGCTTCTTGGCCATCTGTATGTCTTCTTTGGAGAAATGTCTATTTAGGTCTTCTGCCCATTTTTTGATTGGGTTGTTTGTTTTTTAATATTGAGCTGCATGAGCTGTTTATATATTTTGGAGATTAATCCTTTCTCCGTTGATTCGTTTGCAAATATTTTCTCCCATTCTGAGGGTTGTCTTTTTGTCTTGTTTGTAGTTTCCTTTGCTTTGCAAAAGCTTTTAAGTTTCATTAGGTCCAATTTGTTTATTTTTGTTTTTATTTCCATTACTCTAGGAAGTGGATCAAAAGAGATCTTGCTGTGATTTATGTCAAAGAGTGTTCTTCTTATGTTTTCCTCTAAGAGTTTTATAGTGTCTGATCTTAAATTTAGGTCTTTAACCCATTTTGAGTTTATTTTTGTATATGGTGTTCGGGAGTGTTTTAATTTCATTCTTTTACGTGTAACTGTCCAGTTTTCCCAGCACCACTTATTGAAGAGGCTGTCTTTTCTCCATTGTATATCCTTGCCTCCTTTGTCATAGATTAGTTGACCATAGGTGCTTGGGTTTACCTCTGGGATTTCTATCCTGTTCCACTGATCTATATTTCTGTTATTGTGCCAGTACCATACTGTCTTGATTACTGTAGCTATCTAGTATAGTCTGAAGTCAGGGAGTCTCATTCCTGCAGCTCCGTTTTTTTTCCCTCAAGACTGCTTTGGCTAGTCTGGGTCTTTTGTGTCTCCATACAAATTTTAAGATTTTTTTGTTCTAGTTCTGTAAGAAATGCCATTGGTAATTCGATAGGGATTGCATTGAATCTGTAGATTGCTTTGGGTAGTATAGTCATTTTCACAATATTGATTCTTCTAATCCAAGAACATGGTATATCTCTCCATCTGTTTGTATCATCTTTAATTTCTTTCATCAGTGTCTTATAGTTTTCTGCATACAGGTCTTTTGTCTCCCTAGGTAGGTTTATTCCTAGGTATTTTATTCTTTTTTTGCAATGGTAAATGGGAGTGTTTTCTTAATTTCTCTTTCAGATTTTTCATCATTAATGTACAGGAATGCAAGAATTTCTGTGCATTAATTTTGTATCCTGCAACTTTACTAAATTCATTGATTAGCTGTAGTAGTTTTCTGGTGGCATCTTTAGGATTCTCTATGTATAGTATCATGTCATCTGCAAACAGTGACAGTTTTACTTCTTCTTTTCTGACTTGGATTCCTTTTATTTCTTTTTCTTCTCTGATTGCCATGGCTAGGACTTCCAGGACTATGTTGAATAATAGTGGTGAGAGTGGACATCCTTGTCTTGTTAGAGGAAATGCTTTCAGTTTTTCACCATTGAGAATGATGTTTGCTGTGGTTTTTTCATATATGGCCTTTATTATGTTGAGGTAGGTTCCCTCTATGCTCACTTTCTGGCGAGTTTTTAATCATAAATGGTGTTGAATTTTGTCAAAAGCTTTTTCTGCATCCGTTGAGATGATCATATGATTTTTATTCTTCAATTTGTTAATATGGTGTATCACATTGATTGATTTGCATATATTGAAGAATCCTTGCATCCCTGCGATAAATCCCACTTGATCATGGTGTATGATCCTTTTAATGTGTTGTTGGATACTGTTTGCTAGTATTTTGTTGAGGATTTTAGCATCTATATTCATCAGTGATATTGGTCTGTAATTTTCTTTTTTTGTAGTATCTTTGTCTGGTTTTGGTATCATGGGGATGGTGACCTCATAGAATGAGTTTGGGAGTGTTCCTCCCTCTTATATATTTTGGAAGAGTTTGAGAAGGATGGGTGTTAGCTCTTCTCTAAATGTTTGATAGAATTCACCTGTGAAGCCATCTGGTCCTGGACTTTTGTTTGTTGGAAAATTTTTAGTCACAGTTTCAATTTCATTACTTGTGATTGGTCTGTTCATATTTTTTATTTCTTCCTGGTTCAATCTTGGAAGGTTATACCTTTCTAAGAATTTGTCCATTTCTTCCAGGTTGTCCATTTTATTGGCATAGAGTTGCTTGTAGTAGTCTCTTAGGATGCTTTGTATTTCTGTGGTGTCTGTTGTAACTTCTCCGTTTTCATTTCTAATTTTATTGATTTGAGTCCTCTCCCTGTTTTTCTTGATGAGGCTGGCTAATGGTTTATCAATTTTGTTTATCTTCTCAAAGAACCAGCTTTTAGTTTTATTGATCTTTGCTATTGTTTTCTTTGTCTATTTCATTTATTTCTGCTCTGATCTTTATGATTTCTTTCCTTTTGCTAACTTCGGGTTTTGTTTGTTCTTCTTTCTCTAGTTCCTTTAAGTGTAAGGTTAGATTGTTTATTTGAGATTTTTCTTGTTTCTTGAGGTAGGCTTGTATTGCTATAAACTTCCCTCTTAGAACTGCTTTTGCTGCATCCCATAGGTTTTGGATCATCGTTTTTTGTTGTAATTTGTCTCTAGGTATTTTTTGATTTCCTCTTTGATTTCTTCAGTGATCTGTTGGTTATTTAGTAATGTATTGTTTAACCTCCATGTATTTGTGTTTTTTATGTTTTTTTCCCTGTAATTGATTTCTAGTCCCATAGTGTTGTGGTCAGAAAATGTGCTTGATATGATTTCAGTTTTCTTAAATTTACTGAGGCTTGATTTGTGACCTAGGATGTGATCTGTCCTGGAGAATTTCTGTGTACTCTTGAGAAGAATGTGTAATCTGCTGTTTTTTTAAATAAATTTATTCATTTATTTATTTTATTTTTGGCTGCTCTGGGTCTTCGTTGCTGCACGAGGGCTTTCTCTGGTTGTAGTGAGCCGGGGTTACTCTTCGTTGTGGTGCGCGGGCTTCTCATTGTGGTGTCTTCTCTTGTTGTGGAACACGAGCTCTAGGCACATAGGCTTCAGTAGTTGTGGCACGTGGGCTCAGTAGTTGTGGCTCATGGGCTCCAGAGTGCAGGGTCAAAGTTGTGGCAATGGGCTTAGTTGCTCCACAGCATGTGGGATCTTCCCGGACCAGGGCTGGAACCCATGTCCCCTGCATTGGCAGGCGGACTCTTAACCACTGCGCCACCAGGGAAGCCCTAATCTGCTGTTTTTGGATGGAATGTCCTATAAATATCAATTAAATCTATCTGGTTGGGGCTTCCTGTAAATAAATGATGACACAATGCATCCATAAAGAGAGAGAGAGGGAGGGAGGGAGGGAGGGAGGAAAGAAAAGAATGAAAGAAAGAAAGAAAAGAAAGAAAGAATTGCTAATTAGGAATTAAAAAAAAAATCTATCTGGTCTGTTGTGTCGTTTAAAGCTTGCGTTTCCTTACTAATTTTCTGTTTGGATGATCTGTCCATTGGTGTAAGTGAGGTGTTAAAGTCCCTCACTATTATTGTGTTACTGTCGATTTCCCCTTTTATAGCTGTTAGCAGTTGCCTTATGTATTGAGGTCCTCCTATGTTGGGTGCATGTATATTTATAATTGTTATATCTTCTTGGATTGATCCCCTGGTCATTATGTAGTGTCCTTCCTTGTCTCTTGTAACATTTTTTATTTTAAAGTCTGTTTTATCTGGCATGAGTATTGCTCTCCTTTGATTTCCATTTGCATGAAATATCTTTTTCCATCCCCTCACTTTCAGTCTGTATGTGTCCCTAGGTCTGAAGTGGGTCTCTTGTAGACAGCGTATATATGGGTCTTCCTTTTGTATCCATTTAGCAAGCCTTTGTCTTTTGGTTGGAGCATTGAATCCATTCACGTTTAAGGTAATTATCGATATGTATGTTCCTATGACCATTTTCTTAATTGTTTTGGGTTTGTTTTTGTAGGTCGTTTTCTTCTCTTGTGTTTCCCACTTAGAGAAGTTCCTTTAGCATTTGTTGTAGAGCTGGTTTGGTGGTGTTGAATTCTCTTAGCTTTTGCTTGTCTGTAAAACTTTTGATTTCTCCATGGAATCTGAATGAGATCCTTGCCAGGTAGAGTAATCTTGGTTGTAGGTTCTTCCCTTTCATCACTTTAAGTATATCATGCCACTCCCTCTGGCTTGTAGAGTTTCTGCTGAGAAATCAGCTGTTAACCTTATGGGAGTTCCCTTGTATGTTATTTGTCGTTTTTCCCTTGTTGCTTTCAATAATTTTTCTTTGTTTTTAATTTTTGTCAGTTTGATTACTATGTGTCTTGGCGTGTTTCTCCTTGGGTTTACCCTGCCTGGGACTCTTTGTACTTCCTGGACTTGGGTGGCTATTTCCTTTCCCATGTTAGGGAAGTTTTCGACTATAATCTCTTCAAATATTTTCTCGGGTCCTTTCTCACTCTCTTCTCCTTCTGGGACCTCTGTAATGCGAATGTTGGTGCGTTTATTGTTGTCCCAGAGGTCTCTTAGGGTGTCTTCATTTCTTTTCATTATTATTATTTTTTAATCTTGTTCCGCGGCAGTGAATTCCACCATTTTGTCTTCCGTGTCACTTATCCGTTCTTCTGCCTTAGTTATTCTGCTATTGATTCCTTCTAGTGTATTTTTCATTTCAGTTATTGTATTGTTCATCTCTGTTTGTTTCTTCTTTAATTCTTCTAGGTCTTTCTTAAAACATTTCTTGCCTCTTCTCAGTCTTTGCCTCCATTCTTTTTCTGAGGTCCTGGATCATCTTCACTATCATTATTCTGAATTCTTTTTCTGGAAGGTTGCCTATCTCCACTTCATTTAGTTGTTTTTCTGGGGTTTTATCTTGTTCCTTCATCTGGTACATAGTCCTCTGCCTTTTCATTTGTCTGTCTTTCTGTGAATGTGGTTTTTGTTCCACAGGCTGCAGGGTTGTAGTTCTTCTTGCTTCTGCTGTCTGCCCTCTGGTGGATGAGGTTATCTAAGAGGCTTGTGCAAGTTTCCTGATGGGAGGGACTGGTGGTGGGTAGAGCTGGCTGGTGCTCTGGTGGGTAGAGCTGGCTGTTGCTCTGGTGGGCAGAGCTGAGTAAAACTTTAATCTGCTTGTCTGCTGATGGGTGGGGCTGGGTTCCCTCCCTGTTGGTTGTTTGGCCTGAGGCGACCCAACACTGGAGACTGCCCGGCTCTTTGGTTGGGCTAATGGCGGACTCTGGGAGGGCTCACACCAAGGAGTACTTCCCAGAACTTCTGCTGCCAGTGTCCTTGTCCTCATGGTGAGCCACAGCCACCCCTTGCCTCTGCCGGAGACCCTCTAACACTAGCAGGTAGGTCTGGTTCAGTCTCCTATGGGTTCACTGCTTCTTCCCCTGGGTCCCGATGCACACACTACTTTTTGTTTGCCCTCTAAGAGTGGAGTCTCTGTTTCCCTCAGTCCTGTTGAAGTCCTGCAGTCAAATCCTGCTAGCCTTCAAAGTCTGATTCTCTAGGAATTCCTCCTTCCATTGCTGGACCCACAGGTTGGGAAGCCTGATGTGGGGCTCAGAACCTTCACTCCTGTGGGTGGACTTCTGTCGTATAAGTGTTCTCCAGTTTGTGAGTCACCCACCCAACAGTTACGAGATTTGATTTTATTGTGATTGTGCCCCTCCTACCGTCTCATTATGGCTTCTCCTTTGTCTTTCGATATGGGGTATCTTATTTGGTGAGTTCCGGTGTCTTCCTGGCAATGATTGTTCAGCAGTTAGTTGTGATTCTGGTGCTCTTGCCAGAGGGAGTGCTTGACTGAAAGTATTCTTGATTATGCCTTTTAATTACCACTTATTATCATCACAGGTAGAGAAACGTACAGCAGTCAATGAATTGATCCATGTCTTGCCACTTCCCTTTCTGCAAGTTGTCTGCCCTTTCTGTCTTGTGAGAGAGAGGAGTTCTAGAAATGGGAAGAAGAATGAGAGATGCATCCCAAAGGTCTGGTGAGGAAGGCTGATGCCAGTGGACTTTTAAATGGACGTCTCTTTACATTTGTGAATAGTTTCATGCTTATGCCTCTCATTTCTATGAGCCTCCCAAGGAGGGCATCTGTCTGACCAAACTGTAGAAAACTAGCAGGCTTTAGTTCAGTGGAAGAAACATAAAGTAGGACAGTCAATACAGAAAACATTGATTGGTCATGCTTTGAATCCAGTGAGTAGTAGACATTGGAAGCATAAAAGGCCAGCTCCTTAGGAAGGATTTTAATGTTGATTTTGTGACCCTTTGCATCTCGTACTCATGAGGGTTGAATTTGATTATATTCGTGAAGCAAAGTCTCCACCCCGGGCCCAGCTGCTAAAGTCTAAATTCACGGTATTTCTGTGCTGGAAGAAATCATCCTAGGGGGTCTTTATATCAAGTTCATTGCAAACATCAGGACTGAGTCTTGTTCAGAGCCAAGGGATGGCTGTTTGTGGTTCCTTGGGTGAGTAAAGAGGAGGTACCCTTCTAGTTCTGTCACCACCCAGGGCTTCAGTTTTGCTTTCCATTGGTTCCTATTTTACTGATAAAAGGAGCCCCAGAGAAGTGAAATGGGCCATATACTTTTTTTAGGGCCACCAGTGTATTAGTGGCAGAGCCAAGACTCAAGCCAGAGAGCTCACAGAAGATGGCCATAGATGTTGCTAGAATTATGTAGAGCCTTGTAAAGATGCAAGATATTATTGCAGTTAAAAATCTCTAGGGAGGGAGAAGGCCCTGCCTCCACTGACTGCCTTGTTTATTATCTTACAACTCTCACCAGTGAGGTTTTTGGCTGTCATGCTGATTTTTTAAAAAAATTTATTTATTTTTGGCTGCGTTGGGTCTTTGTTGCTGCGTATGGGCTCCTTCCAGCTGTGGTGAGCGGGGGGCCACCCCCTGCTGCGGTACGCGTGCTGCTCATTGCGGTGGCTTCTTTCCTGGGGCGGAGCACAGGCCCTAGGCGTGTGGGCTTCAGTAGTTGTGGCGCACGGGCTTCACTGCTCTGCGGCATGTGGGATCCTCCTGGTCCAGGGCTTGAACCCATGTCCCCTGCATTGGCAGGCAGATTCTCAACCACTGTGCCACCAGGGAAGCCCTGATTTTTCTCCTATTTATGTTGAAGTGTGTTTCCTTTTGCTCTTATCCCAAAGGAAATAGATTTGAAGTTTCCACTCGTTGTAGAAACAGTGAAGTAGTTCCCAGGCCAGACTGCTGTGTGTTCTGTAAAGAATGGAGCCAGTGAACCAGTGGACCTTATTTTGTGATCCAAGCAAACCTTTAAAACATTTCTAAAAGAAAAAGAAAGTTAAGGAATAAATGGTATGTCAGGTGGTTTAAAACCACTCAGGGGTCCAATGTTTGTAGCAGCACTGTTTACAATAGCCAAGACATGGAAGCAACCGAAGTGTCCCAACACAGATAAATGGATAAAGTAGATGTGTTTTTTTTATATATATATATATATATACACATATATATATACAATGGAATATTACTCAGCCATAAAAAAGAATGAAATAATGTCATTTGCAGCAACATGGATGGACCTAGAGATGATCATACTAAGTGAAGTAAGTCAGAGAAAGACAAATATCATATGATATCACCTATATGTGGAATCTAAAATAAATGATACAAGTGAACCTATTTACAAGACAGACAGACTCACAGACATAGAAAACAAATGTATGGTTACCGGAGGGGAAAGGGGCCAGGAGGGATAAATTAGGAGTTTGGGATTAACAGGTACACATACTATATATAAAAGAGATGAACGACAAGGACCTACTGTATAGCACAGGGAACTATATTCAGTATCTCGTAATAACCTATAATGGAGAGACTTCCCTGGTGGTCCAGTGGTTAAGACTCCATGCTTCCACTGCAGGGGGCACGGGTTTGATCCCTGGTTGGGGAACTAAGATCCTGCATGCTGTGTGGTGAGGCCAAAACAAACAAACAAACAACCTATAATGGAAAAGAATCTGAAAAAGAATAAATATATACGTACTGAAACTAACACAACATTATAAATCAACTATACTTCAGTTGAAAAAAAAACCCAGTCATGGGTCAGCTCGCTTGGTTTCTTACTCTGCTATTTACTTATTAGATTTCAGATTGTGAACAAATTACTTATTTTCTCCAAGCCTTGATTTTATAATCTGTAGAATGGGAATAGTAATAGCTACTTTTGTAACTGAATTGAGAATTGCAGAAAGTGCATCCGCTGGCACAGTATAAGTGCTCTATATATTATTATCAATAATGACAGCAACAGCAGTTTCCAGTTCCTGACCTGGTTAGAGGGTAAATTATGCTGACTGGGCAAGTGTGTGATCTTAACCATCGCATCATTGTGTTTGTTGGTTGGCTTATTATTCCTATCAATCACACTGATCATGCTCATGCTAAATAACTAAAAGTTTTGAACAGCAAGGAAGTTTGCAGCTTCTCTGCCATCTCTTTCCTTACTCGGCTTAGTTCTCACCTTTTTGAGGCTCTCTCTAACTGGCTGCCCCAGTAAGGGGACTCCGTTTCCTGTGCAGTGTCTGACATGGTGATTTTAATGGAGCAGGGCTGGCTGGTCCAGAGTCTGCCTGCAGCCCTCTGAGGCAATGTGTTCTTGTCTCTTGCCTTCTGCTTTTCAGCCAGACATGAAGCCATTAGCTCATTAAGGGGACTTTGACTTCTGTCACAGCTTTCTTCTGATTTGTATGCCCATTTCTGGCCTTGTGCAAGGTCAGAGGGGCATAGTCAAATACACTGACCCGGATTTTGTGCTCAAGTTGGCTCTTTTCCTGTGAGATTTGCAACTGGTTCAGTGTAGCAATGGGGGTGGGAGTGGGGAAAAAGCCCCTGAAGTTACTGCCCCCCATTATATTGATTTCAAGCTGGGGTTTTAAAAATCCTGAGCAGCATAACTATAGCCTGTGCCTTACTTCTCTGAATGAAGCAAATAGGGTAAAACCTCATTATTTGGGGGCAAGACCAGTCTGAATAGGTAACAAACCCCAGAAATTAAAGAGTGTTTTCAAAGAAATGCCATTGTCTTAAAATTTGGGACAAGCCTCTGCACTATCTTTCTCGTCTAGTCTTACTGCTTCCTCTGTTTCCTGTAACGGTACCTGAGTTTTTATAGGAGCCTCCTCCTGTCTTTTCCTTAGGCTTCCTCCAGGACATTGTGTACCACTGCCCATTAGGGTCTTCCTAAATACAGTGCAGATTGGAGAACACTCATGTTTAGAAGCTTTCAGTGGCACTTACTGGTTGCTAAATAAATTCCGTATGTATCAGTTGTCCTGGTGTTCATGCTTATCACGGTGTATCCCTGTCCTACGACTTTAATTATATCCTGTACTGTTACCAATACCCTTTGCTCCTGGTAAACTGATCCACATGGTCCTGTAATCATTCCGCGTGTTTGCGTCTCTGCCAGTTCTTTTGTCCAGAGTACTCTCTGCTTAGTTTCCTACTTTATGCTGCAGATCCACCTTCTTCAGTCAGTCTTGCCTGATACCTATTCATCTGTATCCCCATAGCAACACTTTGATTATAGAATTCAGCATAGTTTACCCTGGTTCATTGCTTTGTCTCTTATTGTATGAGGATCTCATGGACGTGGGCATGCTTTATTTTGTCTCCAGCATAATGCTGAGTGTAACATGGACACCGTAAATGCTTGTTGAATGAATGAATACATGAATGCCTGAGAAATGATTAACAGTTATGTTCAAATCTCAATTCTTCCCTGAAATATTCCTTGATCCCTAATCACAGTGAGTCTGGCACACTCAACTCCCAGAGCCCTTTGTGTGAAACAGTCTGATTCTTTAGAGTAAGTCTTATCTTCCCAACTTGATTAGAAATTCTCGGAGGGCAGAAACTGCATCCCTCATTCTTCTTCTTTGTGTACCCAGCCCCCAGCATAATTCCTGGCACACAGAGGGTGTTTAATACATGCTTTTGAATCCAGGAATCCAGCCATTTGGTCAATTCCTCTGCCTACCAGTTCATCAGCCTTCTCTGTCACTCATTGGCCAGGGGTCTCCAACTCAAAGATGTTCCAGGGCCGGGTCAGAAACAGTGTGAGGCAGCAGGGAATGTTGGGCTGTGTCAAACCGGAGCGCTTATGAGCTCCATGGGGGACAGCTGCTACTCAGCCCATTATTGCCATGGGCGAGTGTGGCTTTAGTGGCCTCGTCATCTCATGTTACAAGAGAAGCTAGAAATCCAGATTTTAATGTGAAATCCACAAGGACTACCAAAGCACATCTGTGGTATAGATTTGACCTATACACTATCCATTTGTGACCTTTGGGTAGAGGCTGAAATTTCACACATTTAAGTTCCTTGTGGAAGAAGAAAGGAAGGGGAGGGCATAACCTGAAAGCTTTTGAGGGAGTTTTGGTGAAAGCCTAGCTTGGGTAGAGAGCATCTTGTGACTTTCTGTGGGTAGTGACTTAGTTTCTTGAGCTGAGTCCTGCAGAGACCATGCACGGTCTGGGCTTCATCCTCCCTTGTATTCTGTCCCCAGAAAGATGGTGTCCTGGGGACAAGCGTGATTTTTGCTCTTTTTGCCCAGCCTCGGCTGAGGCAGGTTTGTTGGTTGTTCTTGCTTCTGTCGACTTCTAAGGGCCTGGTGGTCAGGCTGGTACAGTGCGAAGTCCCAGAGACCATTCATGTTAATGGCTTCTCTGAGAAGGGGTTCTGGATGAGCAAGCACAACGGAAAGGGAAATATATTGTACAAAATCATTGCCTAAATGTGGTCAGCCAAGGGGCAAAGCAGTATAATAGCCAGAAGGAAATCTGTACCTCTATGGAGCCTCTTGGAGGGCATTATCTTTATTTTGGCTGTCCTGTTCTTTTCATAGTCTCTAAGGGCCCATGGCAGTGCTTACTGCGTGGTATTACTTGCGGGTCTGAAAGTGTTGCCACCAGTGGTATCCTCATCTGCAGTAGAAACTAGCTAATTGGAATATCTGGAAGAATACATGAGAAACTGAAAAGAGTGGTCGTCTCTGGTGAGACCCCCTGTGTGGCTGGAGAACAGGAGAGGAGGGAGACTGACTTTTCATTGTATACCTTTGTGTGCTTTCTTTAATTTGAACCATGTACATATATTGTTATTTTTTTAATGTACCTGAGCACGCCTAAGTTTGATCTCTTCAAATTCTCTGTTCTCTCTTTAGTCCTGAAGCATGGGTTTCTCTGTAAACACCTAGACCCAGTCACTGTAGATTGCCTCTCAGAGGTGGCAGCCTTGCTTCTCTGGTCCCCAGAAGTGTTTTAGGGTTTCTCACTTAGGGGTCTTAGAATGACAATCAGGCCTAAAGTACGTTCAACATTTTACTGTTTTTAAAGGGCTTTTGGATACATTGTTTTATCTGATCCTTACAACATCCCCATTTTATAGAGGTGAAAAATTGAGGTTTGGGGAGTCTGAATGACTTACTTGGGGCCATATAGCTAGTCAGGGTAGAGCTGTGACTGTTCCGGGTAGCCTTAGTTTACATTCATGCCCCTTGCTCTAAGTTCTTATGGCAGTGAGGTAGTCTTCTCTTTTTGGAATTCTCTTACAGGTTTTCAGAGCTGTTGCAGTAGGGGCAGGGGGTGGAGCTGTGGTGTTTTCTCTTTCCTCTTTCGGCTCTAGCTTTTCCCTCTTTAGGAATCTCAGTTACACAGGCCTGTCTTCTCTGGAAAAAAGGGGTCAGTAGTAGGTTTCTCCATTTTCTAAAGCTCCATTGGGGCGATACCTTTTAGGGAAGCTTGAATTGACAGTCTGGTTTTCTATTCTTTGCTGAGTGTTATTGCTATTAGGCAGAGGGCTTTGTTTCCAGGTTACAAATCTTTTGAGCAAAGAAGTAAGTATGGAATAGAATTGGAAGGACTTATGTAGTCCTTGGATATAATTTAATGCTCCATGTCCCAGAGAGAGTAAACATTGTAAAGTGTGCAAGATGGATTTGGATTAATATCCTGACAACATATGGTTTGGCATGTAGGGCACTCCCTGGGAGTGTCCTGGGAGACCCTCCTCACCATACACAGCCTGCCTTTGCCGGGTGGTCCCTTCCCACAGGTCTTCCCAGCAGCTGTTGTGCACCTGGGTGAATCATCAGCTTCCCTAAGCATTGAAAAAAACAATTTTAACTGATGAAAGCCCTCATACAGGAGGCAAAATAAACAGACAACCCTGAGAGACAGTGTGTTCTTAGTTTCTTGTACTTGTACTTCTTAGTTTCCCCTGAGTTTGTCCAGGGTATTCACTTCCATTAGAAACACTGGCTGATACTCACCACTGGTCTCTTCAGAATACAACATTGGAAATCATCTTACCCTGGGACTTCCCTGGTGGCGCAGTGGTTAAGAATCCTCCTGCCAATGCAGGGGACACGGGTTCCATCCCTGGTCCGGGAAGATCCCGCATGCCTCGGAGCAACTAAGCCCGGGCGCCACAACTACTGAGCCTGCGCTCTAGAGCCCGCGAGCCACAGCTGCTGAGCCCGTGTGCCACAGCTACTGAAGCCCGCGCGCCTAGAGCCCGTGCTCCACAACAAGAAAAGCCACTGCAATGAGAAGGCCCCGCCCACACCGCAACAAAGAGTAGTGCTACCCTGCTCGCCGCAACCAGAGAAAGCCCGCGCGCAGCAACGAAGACCCAATGCAGCCAAAAATAAATAAATTAATTAATTAAAAAAAAAATCATCTTACCCTTTCCAGTCTGCTGCCCCTGGTGTCATGGGTGTGGAAGGTCTCTGGAAGCTTCAGAGAGGCAGTGAGCACCATGGAGGGAAGGCTCAACTGCTTCTAAGAACTAAGCAGAAATCTTTGACTTTTTACCTTTTCTATTCTTACTTAAATCAGAATAAGGTTGCCTTCAAAGAGAATTCTGTGTATTACTGACACAGCTCAGAGTGGGAGAGGCTCCTGGTACCTCCTTTGCAATCTCTGAAGAGAACTTATTGGGGGCATGCAGAGACCATGCTCAGGTTATCTTTATTCACCTAACCCTAACCTGTGCTATGCTGAAGAGAGTTGTTATAGAGGTATGTACCAGCTGATGGCTTAGTCAAGGCCTCACTGTTTGGCAGCTTTGCAGGTCTGGAAACTCAGCTAGTTCACCCAGGTTTAAGTTCCAGTGGGCTCTCTTAAGCATATGAAATTCATGAGACCATCAAGCCACAGTTTCAGTTAACTAATTAGCTCTGAGAAACATGACTACCAAGTTGATTTGTGTGCACAGGTAGGAGCATTGTCTCCACTATAGGAAAGGTGAGCTGGGAGCCAACTCAGCTCTGGAGGACGTCAAGGTGAAGCATGGTGGAAAGCTCTTGGCTGTAGATAAGATATACACGGATTCAAACGGTATACTAGCTGTGAGACTTGAGATGAGTTATTTAACCTCTCTGCTCCTATTTCTTCATTTGTAACCCCCCCCGGAGTTTTCAGATATGTACATAGTAAGCACTCAGTAAATATTTCATCCTATTTATTCCCCTGTCTCCTTCCCTCTCCTCTTCTTTCCTCGCAGCATTGTCCTTCTAGGGCTATATCTGTATTCTGACCAAAATACACTCGTCAGTCTGTTCGGGCACCAGGAATGTGTTGGAGAGAGATTCATTTTTATTCTCTAGATTCCCTTTTATGTATCCTTTGCAGACCACAGTCATTCTTTTACCACAGGTTACAGTAGGAACAACTAGATTCTAGCTCTCCTCAATCTGTTGCAACCTAAGTAGGCTTTCTGGCTACCATTGAATCTACAGTTTTGGTTTTTTTAAAAAATAAATTTATTTATTTATTTTTGTCTGCATTGGGTCTTTGTTGCTGTGCATGGGCTTTCTCTAGTTGTGGCGAGTGGGGGCTACTCTTTGTTGTGGTGCGCAGGCTTCTCATTGCAGTGGCTTCTTTTGTTGCGGAACACGGGCTTTAGGTGTGCAGGCTTCAGTAGTTGCAGCATGCGGGCTCAGTAGTTGTGGTGCATGGGCTGAGTTGTTCCGTGGCATGTGGGATCTTCCCAGACCAGGGCTCAAACCCGTGTCCCCTGCATTGGCAGGTGGATTCTTAACCACTGCGCCACCAGGGAAGCCCCAAATCTACAGTTTTTTGCTGAGCGCCCACTATGTGTCAGGTACTGCTTGGCCATGAGAATATAGTGGTGAGAGTCAGAAACACCTTTCCAAACTCCCTTCTCAGATGGGTTACTTCTGTGGATGACTGGTCTTGTGCATATTTTGTTGCTTCATACTAATTTCCTTCTGAGAGGACAATCTTCTCCCTAGACCTAGGAGACAGTGCCCCTTTGTGCTGCCTGGGCCATGCCTGCTGGCTTGCTTGCTCCCAAGTGATGAGAGTAGTAACAAGCTGAGGCTGAAGGAGAAAGCCCTGTGGGCTACTACTGCCTCGGCCACACATGTCCCAAAGGCCTGCGCTTGGCACTCTTGAATGTTCCTTTTCTCCTTGCACACAGATTATAGTGTTCATGGGTAATTTAAATTCAAATAACCTTCCGCCCCCTCTCCGCCTTTAAAAAAAAAAAAAAAAGAGCCCTGTGTATTACAGGGTAGAGAACAAAGAGGGGCAGCCCTGGTCTCCTGGTGGGGTTTGTTTTATCATGTGTTTTTTAGGCAGCCTCGCTATGGGTTGCCTTTTCTTTAATAAGGCTAATGTGTAATACAGGCATATTGATATTCTGTAGTCATAGAATCTCACATCTTTCTCTACTTTGTCATATATAGCGTGACATATATAGTCACATATATATACTGTGTCAGGGGCTTCGGCTGACCGGAAGTGGGACTTGCTTCTCCATTTTGGACTCCAGGCTGCATCCTGGCCCCTGGTGGGCTCTGCATGAAGAAGGCCCAGCAGCCAGGTTGACGGATTTCTTAGCTTCAAAATGGGGCCTGAAGATAGCCCTCTGTTCCCTCTTCTTCTTTCTGTTGCCAATTTACCAGCAGTTGCCAAGAAGTGTGTATAGGGAAGCAGGCAGAATAGCTCTGTGGGAACCATTTATATGAGAGCTCCCAGTGGAGAAATGCATTTTCCTTTCCTCCTTCTCTTGCTGTGGTATGTAGCATTGTGATTTGGTACTGCTTGTCCCTCTGCAGTACTGAGGCCTGTACACGACTCCTCTGACCCTGTAGGGGTTTTCAACAATAAATTGCTTGCTGCTTGGTGTTTCTGCCAAATTCCATCACCTTCCCAGGAATGGGGGAGTGTGTCAACAATTAGGGACCTAGCAGAGCCTCTGTTTCTGGTACTGTGACCTCTGGAAATATGGTGGTTGAGCCCACATGAGCCATGTTTCCCACTGCTGCTGGGCCTGGGCATTTGCTGCAGTTGGATTTAGCTTTAAGAGTCACACTAGAGGCTCAGTTGGAAAGGAGAGAGCACTGAGTAATTGTTGCTTATGTACCAGTTAAACCTATCAGCCAACAGATGTTAAGTGCAGGAAAAAAGTGCAATAATGTTATTATAATGGCATAATAGTTACAATAATCAGCTGGCATAGCATTTGATAAGAGGCAGATCCTGTAATGAGTGCAAGGGAAGGGTTAACCTTGTACTATAGCACAGGGAATGGGTGCTTAATCTTGTAAGTGTGGATGTGAATGATTCAGGTATTGAGTTGCTACCCTCTCTGCATAGCTAGAGGGGCTATGGAAACTTCAGCTAGGATTGTCTGCCTTAAAGGTACTGTCTTTCTCATGGTGTGATGGAGCATACACCATCCTTTGGTTTAAGTTTTACCATCCTAGCACCCAGCAGCAGTGGGTTCTAGGAAAGGCAGAGAGACTTCATTCCTATGGGCCCATTTGGGATTTTCAGAAAATCCAGCCTCATCTTCTTAGCTACAGGTGATGAGCTCTACTCCCTACAGTGAAATATATTCCATACCTGGGGGGTGGGGTGTACCTCATTTATATGTACATACTAATTGAGGCTGTGCTTGCAGAAGATAGCCTCTCCTTACCCAGAGAGCTTGCTGGAGCTGCATTCCCACTCTGGATAGGAAGGTGGTGGTGAAGGGGTGAGGAGCAGAGCTGGGCTCATAGATGATCCACAAAGACAGCACTGGGGTAGGAGAAAAGAGTGTTTGGATTCAGGCAGACCTGGGTTTGCTCCTGACCTTGCCACTCATTAGCTGTTGGACAAGTTTAACCTCCCTGAGCCTCACCTGCCTGACTTTGTATGTGCTTATCTATGTCTCATTTGACTAACAGCCCTGTCTCTGAAGTACCTATCACTATGGCTGCCACTAAGCAGAGCTCAGTAAATGCTTCTGCTTCCTTCACCCCACCCCCACCTGCCTATCCTAAAGAGTAGAAGGGCAAGGACAAGACCCTTCTGCTTCTAAAAGGAATTTTGGCCTCAATTAGAGCTTTATGTGAGTTTCTTCAGGCCCTGGTGTTGCTTCTCTGAGCCACAATCTGTAGACCTACTTTGAAGCTGCCTCTCAGGGAGACTTTTGATACTTCATGTTTGGGCACATCTCTGCTTTATCCAGGGAGTAAAGATAGGGTTTAAAATCCCTTCAGGGAATGGTATCCCTGCTTCTGCCTCAGTTGCCTGCAGCCTTGCTCCTTTCGCCTTTTTCGTTTGGGTGGGTCATGTGGGGGCACTGCCTGCCTTGGGAAGTACTTGTTTCTTGCAGAGGCTGCTAGTTGTTTGGCTCAGTCTCTTTACTGGGTAAAGGTTATTATATTTCTATATGCCTGGGCTTTTGCTGTGGACTTTTATTTTGGAAGCCTGGAGTACTCAGACAAGGTGATATCTTTTTAGTCTATTTTTGGCTGTAGGCCAGCTTATCACTATGGCTACCATGGCAGGATATAGAAAGTAACTTCTGAAAGAAATTTGGGCAAGAGAAAGGGGGAAGGGGAAGAATAGTTCGTCTTAAGGTCACAAGAGGAGAACAGCTTCTCTAAGCAGAACCATTTTGATTTGGACAGAGCTTCATTTTCCTTCTCTGAATTTTTCTTTCAGTCAATAAACATATATATAGTGTCTGTTACATTCCAGACACTATAGTAAGCCCTGAGATACACTTGTGACCAAGTCATATACAGTTCCTGCTTAGAGTATTGAGGAATATAGACATCAAATCAAATTATAACCATATACATAAATGTAAAATTATGATTGTAATAAATGTGTGGGAAGAAAGGAATGTGGTACCATGAGAATATTTGACAGGGGATTTGACTTGATCCTGGGGTTAAGAGGGTATCAGGGAAAGCTTCCTTGAGGAAATGGTGTTTGAGTTAAATTGTGAAGAACAAACAGATGTTTACTAAGCAAAGTGACATGAGGTTGAAGAGCATTTCAGGTTGAGGGCCCAACGTTTACAAAGCCTCCTGGGGGGGCGGGGGTGGGGAGCAAAGAAGCATGACTTCTGTGGGGAACTGAAATAAAATGTGGCCAGAGCACAGAGAGTGAGAGGAGATGGGTACAGGGTCAGGTTGGAGGGGTTGGCAAGGGCAGGCCTGTTCAGCCGTGGCAAGGCATTTTGTATTTACTAGAAGAGTTCTTTGGAGGGTTGTTAGTCGTGGTTGTGGTGGTGAGATGATGGAATTTGCACTATGAACAGATCACTCTGTTAGATGGAACATTGGATGGGTTTTGAGAGAGTGAGAATGAAGACCAGAAAAGGAACATCACTGTAATAGGTTACTTGTTTTCCTTCAGTCAGCTAAATGGTAATCTTGAGATCGACCCCATGCCATGTTGCCTTGTTCCTCCTGAGTCAAGTCCTCTCTCAGTGCCCACCGTCAGTGTGTTTTTGGGACCACCTGGCCACTCAGCAGACGTGGTGGCTCAGAGTACTGGCATTTGGCATTTTTCCATCTTCCCAGAAAAAGGCCTGGAGGTTTCATGCCTGTCGCTTGTTAACATGTGACAGCAACAAAGCACTTTGTAACCTGCTGTCTTGCCATCCCTGTGTTGGCTGTCACTACTGAGCAAGGGCTTCCCCTTTCACCTTGTACCGCTTAAGCCACTGACACGGGCACCTCCCTGAGATGTGATGTGCCAAGTTAGCAAAGCCAGCACCTGCAGTTTGTATACCACTCAGTTCTGGTTGATGCAGGTGTGCACATGTTCTCTCTTGGCAGCAGCCAGTGTCTGGAGGGCCGGAAATGTGCTGTAGTCATTCTTCCCACTGTGTAGCCAGGAAGACTGAGATGCAGGAGGAACCTGTGGTATAAAGAAGCCTGGGTCAGAGTCACACGCTGTCAGACCAAGAGTTAGGTGCATGGTAGGTGGTTCCAGACCCTAGATCAGAGCCCTTCCTCAGCAGTACTGTAGCCTTGGCCACTGCTCCTTTCACTTACTCAGCTGGAAGGCCATGCTGCATATAGTGGTTAGGAGCACGACGTTTGCAATTGAGCAGACCTTAGTTAGAATCTCTGCTTCACTACTTATAAGCTGTGTGATCTTGGACAGGTTACTTCTCTGACCCATAGTTTTCTTAGCTCTAACTGGGAAATAATAATAAGTTTCCACCTCACAGGGTAGTTGTTGTGAAGTATTGGTGAGACTATATGAAAGGTGCTTAGCTTCCTTCACAACGTAAATGATGAATAAAAAGTGGTAACTTTTATTAGCCAAATGGTTTATTTGGCTAATTTTGTTTGTTTTCCATGCTGGGCATGGCATAAAGATGACCTGGCTTTGAGGTGCTTAGTTTTCTGATCACTTTTTTTTTTTTTTTTTTTTTTTGGCTGCATTGGGTCTTCGTTGTGGTGCGCAGGCTTTCTCTAGTTGTGGCGAGCAGGGGCTACCCTTCATTGTGGTGCACGGGCTTCTCATTGCAGTGACTTCTCTTGTTGTGGAGCACGGGCTCTAGGTGCACAGGCTTCAGTAGTTGTGGCACGTGGGCTCAGTAGTTGTGGCTCGTGGGCTCTAGAGTGCAGTCTCAGTAGTTGTGGCACACGGGCTTAGTTGCTCTGCGGCATGTGGGATCTTCCTGGACCAGGGCTTGAACCCATGTCCCCTGCATTGGCAGGCAGATTCTTAACCACTGCGCCACCAGGGACGTCCCTGTGGTCACTTTTTCTGCTGTTCTGTGTGGTCATGCTTCAGTAAAACAAGGAGTCCCCTAGAGAGGATCCTGATCAGATGTCCACTTGGTGATGCTTTGTCTCCCTGTGGGCCTCTTCCTCCTCCTGGGGCCCCTAGCCTCCAGCATGCCTTGATTCCTGTTTGCTCCTGGCTTGGGGGTGGGGGTGCTCAGCTCTTGGTTAGGTAGCCCTGCTTCTTGCTAGGACTGCACCATTTGGAGCAGCCTCCTCTTTTTGTTGCCTTCTGAGTTTCCACTTCTGGTAGTGAATAGCCTTGGCCCTTTTTATTTGTTTCTTGAAACACTCCATTGTTGCTGCTACTTTTCCTTTGTAAAATACTGTGTAAGGTGGTTGACATAAAAGAGACCATGAAAAATAGGCTGGGTTGTGTTTTCTCTAAAGGTTTGTTTAGTACCAAATTGGTGAAATAAAATACCCCCCAGTGGTCTTGGGCGTGGGGCGGGGAATGATCTTTGTAAAGGGATTGTATTTGGTGGAAGTGTTGAAGAAAGTTAATTTGATTTATTTGATTCCTCCGGGGGTGGAAGTGAGGGTGGAGGAAGGACAGAGTCTTTTACATTCTCTGAATCGGAGCCTTTATTGGCTGAGAAGATGAAATGTGTTGGTCTAGAGTGTGCAGGCCCTGACCTGTGTTCATGCTTTCTTCCTCATTCATGGGGGTAGGGGTGTTGCCATGATGAGTTTATATGTCCCTTCATTCACTCACCATTTAGTAAGCTGTGTGCACTGCATTCTGTAGGAAGAAAGAGAATTCCACTTCTGCTAATTGCTAGTTTTTGACCCTGTCCTAGTACTTCTGTGACTCAGTTTCCTCATCTAAATAAGGTATGCTGATACCCACCTGCTGGGGCAGTTAGGATGAAATGAGATAATGTACATCAAGCGCCTGGCATGTGGTAGGTGCTCCGTGAATGGTGAGGATTATAGTACCTTCAAAGACTTCATACCCCATCAAGTAAAGAAGCCATGGACGGGACCGCAGGTGCCAAGAAAGGCTGGCCAAGGGCACGGAATGGTGAGAATGGATTTGGTTTGTTAGGGAAGGTTCCTGGAGAAGATATTTGGAGTCAGGCCCCAATCTTTGTTCCTCACTGGGGAATATGAGAGACTGCTTAAGTTAGAAGAAAAGCAATAAGCAGAAGATTTGAGTGGTCACCCAAAAGA
The DNA here is from genome assembly GCF_963455315.2 of Globicephala melas. Classification (NCBI taxonomy): domain Eukaryota; kingdom Metazoa; phylum Chordata; class Mammalia; order Artiodactyla; family Delphinidae; genus Globicephala; species Globicephala melas. Next base: position 115,755,419 of record NC_083316.1, on the reverse strand, counting down.
ACTATTGTCTCTCCCCCCACCCCCCAAACAGAAAGGGGTTGGAAATCATTAGAGCAAAGTGGATGGGGGCCCCCATCCACTTTGGCTCTTTCGAGTCAGACTGACCTGGGTTCCAGCCCTGGCTCTGCCTTGTACATGCTGTGTGGTCTTGGGCAAGTCGTTTCCCCTCCACTCTGAACTTTGGTGTCCTCATCTGTAAAATGGAAATGATAATATCTACTCATAGTGTTGGTTGAAAATAATGTATGTAAAACAGCACAGTGCCCTTGACATAGTACATCTTCAATGACTTATAGATTAAGAAACAGTTGAGCATGTCTCTTGGGAAATGAAACCCTTTGAAATTTCTGGGGACAGATAAAATTTTTTCAAAAGTCAGTCTACGTCCTGGAATAAGCTACCAACTTTCCACAATAAGTTCTTAAGAACCATGTAGCTCCCCTGCCTTTCACTCTCTGCTGGCTTACCATCATACTTAGAATAAGGTCCAAACTCCCTACCCTGGTTATAGGCCTTTCCTGAGCAGATCCCCACCTGCCTGCCTTGGCAGCCACATTTCCTGCACTCTCCCCCTCGATCTCCGTGTTCTTGCCACAGTGACCTCCTTTCTGTTCCTCACATAGAGGACCTTTGCTTCAACTGTACCCTTTGGCTGGGATACTCTTCCCTCACGTTCACTTGACTGACTCCTTGTCATTCAGATCTCAGTTCTGCTGTTACTTAAGAGAAAGACCCTTCCTTTTCTCTGGTTTAAAGTGACTACTTTTGTCATGGTAACGTAAGTGTTTGATATTTTTCTTGTTTGCTTCTTGTTGACTGTCTATTCTCCCTCCACCAGAATGTAAGTTACATGAGAACAGCTGTCTGTCATGTTCACAGCTGTATTTCCAGTGGTAGAAACAGTGCCTGGCATATAGTAGATGATCAGACAACATTTATTGAATGAGTGAGCTTGTAAATGAGAATGGATTTTGTTATTACTCAGACTGGATACACAGGTGCTCACATTCATAATGCTTTGTTTCCTAAATAAATGTAATCAAGATGATTTTCTTTCTTGTTCATTACTTATTAATTGTTCTCCCCCCTTCCCCTCAACCATTAATTGGACTCTTCTAGGGAGAGGCTGTTTTTCTTTGGCTTCCTTTTATGTGGCTTTCTTTCTTCCAGGCATTTTGTTACTGGAAAGGGGAGTTTGTAGTTATTGGGCTTTGGGCATTGATTTTTAGGTTTTCTGTTATAAGGAAGCAAGCTTTAGTGCATTTGCTTGGAATAAAACAAACACAGAAGCTGACCATGATGGCAAATTTATCTCACTCTGATTTTTCTCACTCTGACACTTTTTGCAGTACTACCTAAGTACTTAGACAAGGGCATTAGACAAGAATTGACAAATTGAGGATGGCCAGATAGATACAAATTCACAGAATGTGAGTGAATAGCAGGGTGAGACATGGAGCAGTCAGAGGGGATAGCGCTTCTCTTTCCGGCAGTGCCCTGTTTTTTCGTGGCAAATGTTAGTGGCATGAGTGAGACCTGGACCAGTTAACTGTTCCCCTTGCAGGGGGCCTGTAACCTAGGGAGCTGCAGGGGCTTGTAGGCTCAGTACTGCTATGCCCACCTGGTAAGTCCTAGGCAATCTGCTTTGCTTTGCTAGGGAAGCACTCCAAGCTCCTAGAATAAGGAAGAAGCAGGAATCCAGCCATCTTTGTAAATGTTTGGGTCCTAAATGTTACTAGTGCTCAAAGACCTGGGCCTGGATTTAGAGAATGAAATCCCAGACATGGATATGAGCAGGAGAGTGTGTCGGGAGCAGAGTAAGCCAGCAGACATGGGCTTAAATTCCTAAAAAGGGTCTGTGTTCGTTGAGAACTATAGCCCTGCAAGTACTGGTCTTTACTCATTTCCAAGGCTCCCTTTCTCCCACCTAAAGCTGCCTTTTCCTTTTCCTTGTCTCTTATAGACGGTTATCTTAACCTGCTTTAGATATTGTTGACTCTTCACTATTTATAAAGCTCAGAAAAGGAAGATATTGGATAGTTCCTTGTCAGCTCTCTCCTTATTTTCCTCCTGTGAAGGGCTTAGACTTGTGGTTAATTCAGGGTATTTGGTCACTCTTGTTACTACTAAGTCAGTGTCTTAACTTGCTGTCATTACTGACCATCCTCTGTCCATCTGGGGTAATCTTTAATTTGTGTTTAAATTTATCTAGAAGTCCACTTTTTAGTGACTTTTTTTTTTTTTTTTTTTTGCGGTACGTGGGCCTCTCTCTGTCGCGGCCTCTCCCATTGCGGAGCACAGGCTCCGGACGCGCAGGCTCAGCGGCCATGGCTTATGGGCCCAGCCGCTCCACGGCATGTGGGATTTTCCCAGACCGGGGCACGAACCTGTGTCCCTTGCATCGGCAGGTGGACTCTCAACCACTGCTCCACCAGGGAAGCCCTTTAGTGACTTTTTTTAATGCAAGAATTTCAGCTCTAAGCCAGCAAGACAAGTATTTGAAGATTCTGATACCAGAAGGTGGCTTTTTGGTAGAACAGCAAGTAGCTCTGTCAAGCAACTTTCTCTGGGCTCAAAAATCATTATTCTCACTTCTTTCACCTCCTCTCTTCAGTCTTTTCTGAGCTAAATGATGATCTCTATTCCTTTAATCTTCTCTCACTTCTCTATTTCCTGGTCCTTCTGTTGTTTCTGCAATTCTTGTTCAAAGGAATATTTTCTTTCAGAATTTTCACAGCTTTCTTCTAGCCAGGATTGTAGGTAAAATGTTAGGCTCCATCTCCTTTTCCCCCAGGCTATATAACATGTGTTTTTGTGTGTGTGTGCGATTGTAGGAATGTGGTTGGGATGGGTAAAATGCAGTGTTATACTCTCCCACCCCATTTTGAGTGTCATCCATAATTCTGAGTCATTTAAAGGTGCATCAGCCAGTGAGTCCCCATACTAGGGGTGGTGATGGCCTACATTTCAGGTAGCTTATCAGGCTACCCCTTTCTTCCTTCCTCCCTCCCTCCCTCCCTCCCTCCCTCTCTCCCTCTCTCTCTCTCTCTTTCTTTCTTTCTTTCTTTTCTTTCTTTCCTTTCCTTTCCTTCCTCTCTTTCTCTCTTCTTGCATTGAATTTTTTTTTGTTTGTTTTTAGGTTAAAAAGTAAACCAACTTGTATCTCTTTTTATTTTGATTTGCATTGATTTTCTCTTCTTTCCTTAAATCCTAAGAACTTCTTCAAAACCAGTTGCCAATTATTGTGTTCACAAGGATTTGGAGGGTCAGGCCCCCCAGTCCTGCCCCCCCATATTCTTCACCTGTGTATCTGATGGAATAATAGACTACTATGGAAACAGTTCTCAAATGTCTCTCTTCTCTTACACATGCATGCACACACATGCACATGAATGAACACATTCATTTTCTGAGGAATGGACCCTTCTCTAAGAGGAATCCATCTTGTTTCATGCAAATGCCCTCCATTACAGCAAAATTCAGGAGACTTTGAAAAAGGTAGAATTAGTGAGGTTTTTTTTTTTGCCCCCAAAGGCCTCAAAGCTCTTAAAATAAACCTTTAAAAACCTGCCACTCAGAGCTTCAGCTCTGAGAGCAGACAAATTGCAAACCTGGTGCAGTAAGACTCTCCTTCTCTCCTCTGATCTTTTTCCTCTTTCTCCCTCAATTTATTTTAACATCCCCTTTCATGGCCTTACCTAGGAAGTTGATTCAGTCCTTCATTGCCAGCTCTTAGCAGGAGAAGCAGCAGGGCTTCCGGCCCTAATTTATGGTTTACATTTCTTCTCCATTCTCTTTCTTTGCCACCCCAGTTCCTCATCTCCCAGCATCCTACTGACCCCTCCCCCATTAGGATGGACAGTGTTACCTCATGTGACATGTAGCTTTGGAATTTGATGTCAGTACTAGCCTAGTGATTTGGGTAGCATTTGGGAGCCTGTTTTGTGCCTGTGCTGCTAGAGGCGGAAATGGGGGCTTTTCTCTCACGGTACCATCTTTCTTTCCCCTTGCCTGCCTAGCCCTGGTGAGCACTGTTGCTGGGGGAAATGGAGAACTCTTTACCCTGATTAATTGTAGGGTATTATCCTATGAAGTTACAAAACAGCATTTCGGAGCAAGATGTCAGGGCGTTTCCCTGCAGTTCCCATGGAAGGAGATGACCTTTCAGATACATTTTTCAACATCTTTGGGGGCCCATTTGAAGAGAGCTGAAGCAATAATTAGGACTAAGCAAAGAAAACGAATTTGGAGCCAGAATATTTTAATAAGAAGGTTAAAAAACCAGAACCTGCAGATACATAATAAATAAAGAGTTTTGAGCTTTGTTCTCTTCTTATTTATTCCTTCCCTTTTTGCCTTTGTTTTTGGTTTTCTTCCCAAGACTTGGGGACTCTCTGTCATTCCCTTGGTGGTGGAATGAGGATCTTGTTGGTGACAGCCTGCTAAGTGAGATTCAGGCAGGTAGAGGGAGCAGAGGTGGGCTCCCTTCAGGTACTGCTAAATCCAGGAGTTTTGGTTCGTTTGGGGAAGGGGTAAACTTGCTTTCATTTTTAGGTTCATTTACATTCCCCCAAGGATTCTTTGGGACTAACTGTATTTTCCAGATGATTCTCTCTGAGAAATGGGGAAGGAAAGCAATTTTCTGGACAGTTTTTGCTAGGCTTTCTGAGCAGTTGGAGCCTCAAGCCAAAGATACAACATGGGTTTGTCTCCTTAAGATCTTCTCTAGGTCACAGTAGTAAGGCCCCCAGTTCATTTGGGAGGTAGGCAGTATGATATAGGTAAGAGCTTGGACTTTGGAGTCAGATCTGTGTTTGAATTCTGACTTTGCCACTGATTAGCTGTGTGACCTTGGAAAAGTGACTTTACCCCCCTGAGTCTAGCTTTCTCATATGTAATGGAGGATAACGATAGTACCTATGGCATAGGGCTGTTGTGAGCCCAATGTCTGGTGAATAAATACTTTCTAAATGTTAGCTGTAATTCTTATTTTGAGATACTGATGGAATATCAGATTGAACCTTCTTGGCAAGTGACAATAGGGTAGGAAGTTGCTAGAAGAACCACGAAGGAAGATAGGAGGTTGAGGGAGAGAAAAAAGCATTTAGCAAAAAGAAAAGGAGGAGAACTCTGGGTACTGTAATGAGTTACCTATTGTTTTACTACGTTAGTAAATTCCAAGTCTTCCCCTTTGCTAATCCAGCAAGCTGATTGTTCTCCCAGAAACCCCCAGCTTGTTAGTGGCTCCTCTGCAAAGATTTAATAGCCACAGCCGCCACAATATCCTCCAATACCAGGACATCATTATTTTTATAAGACATACAGCTGTGTTTTGCCACCTTCACTTTGTTTTGTTTTGTTTTGTTTTGTTTTTTTGCTGTACGCGGGCCTCTCACTGTTTTGGCCTCTCCCGCTGCAGAGCACAGGCTCCGGACGCGCAGGCTCAGCGGCCATGGCTCAAGGGCCCAGCCGCTCCGCGGCATGTGGGATCTTCCTGGACCGGGGCACGAACCCGTGTCCCCTGTATCGGCAGGTGGACTCTCAACCACTGCGCCACCAGGGAAGCCCTGCCACCTTCACTTTGAAGTGTTATAAGCAAAGCTCACCATACTTGTCAGAATAGGTTCAAAAAGTGCATTTGAGGTGCAGTACCTTTGCCCTGACAATGTGTTTTTAGCTTGCTTGTTAATTCAGAATTGGTTAACTTGAGGAACCTCTGTGCCAGCCTGCTCACTCCACCACTCATCTCAAAGGCTTCAACAAAGGGACTCAGTGTGGCACTCTCCTTCGCTCTGTTTCCCTGAGAAGTCATCAAGTGGGGAACAGGAAACAGTTCTGTTTCCTGTTCTTGGAGCAGGAAACAGTTCTTGGAGCTGATACTCTTCCCCAAACGTGTTTGTATGGGAAAGAATAAATCACGGGCTGAATGGAGCAAGCAACAGAGATTAGGAGCTTCTTGATGTTCTGGAAAACAGTCAAGTGTAAACAAATAAATTAGATGAAAACCTTTGTTAGACACTTTGGTTTGCTTTCTCATCAGGGTGTTGGTCTGTAGGCTGTTTCTCTCCATACCTGATAATTAGAACACTAAGATGTTAGTTTTGCCTCTGATAAGTATTTGCTCTGATATGGGAGAAGGAGGGAGAGAGGCTTGTCTGGGGGCCTTGCCATAGAGGAGCTGTTGGTGCTGATTACTTCAAGTCTTGGCAGGGCCACCCATCAGTGCACAGGTCTGGCTTGGGGAGGCTGTGTGCAGAGAAGGAGCAAGGCACAGGGCTCAAGGGTGCAGGCCTGGAGTCACAAGGACCCAGGTTCAAAGGCTGACTTTGCCACTACTAGCTGGGGGTATTAATTTCCTGTGGCTGCTGGAAGAGGTTAAAACAAGCCTGATGACTTAAAACAAGTAGAGATTCTAGTTCTCATTCTGGAGGACAGAAGTCTGAAGTCAGTATCACTGAGCTGAAATCAAGGTGTTGGCAGGGCCACACTCTCTCTCGAGGCTCTAGGGCAAATCTGTTCCTTGTTTCTTCCAACTTCTGGTGGCTGCTGGCATTCTTTGGCTTGTGGCCGCATCACTCCATTCTTTAAGTTCAGCATCTTCAAATCTCTCTGCTCTGTTTTCACATCACCTTCTCTTCTGTGCCTGTGTCGAATCTCCCTTTGCATCTTTCTTTTTTTTTTTTGTAGCAAATTCCATGGCAGTTTTATTTTTTATTTTTTATTTTTTTTTAACATCTTTATTTGAGTATAATTGCTTTACAATGGTATGTTAGTTTCAGCTTCACAACAAAATGAATCAGTTATCCTTTGCATCTTTCTTACAAGAACATTGTGATTGTATTTAGGGCCTATTCAGATAATCCAGGATAATCGTTTTAAGATCCTTAATTACATCTGTGAAGACCTTTTTTTCTTATAAGGTAAATTGGCAGGTTCCAGGCATTAGGACCTGATATCTTTGGAGGGCTGCTAGACTTTCTCCAATATAAGTTTGCTTCCTTATCTGTAAAATAAAAATAGTGATTGTATCTTCTGGAATAATTTCCATGAGGCTTAAATGGAACCTTGCATGCCAATCACTTGGCACAGTGTCAAATATATAGTTGGTGCCTAGTACCTAGTAAATATTCTTTTTTTGGGGGGGTATTTTAAATTTTTATTTATTTTTATTGAAGTATAGTTGACTTACAATGTTGTGCCAACCTCTGCTATACAGCAAAGTGACTCAGTTATACACTCATTTATACATTCTTTTTAATATTCTTTTCCATTATGGTTTATCCCAGTGAAACCACACAGCTCAGATTTGGGACTTGAACCCAGCCAAACTGGGACTTGAACCCACGGTCTTTTAATTGAGATCACACACCTGGTCTTAGGACTTAATGAAGCTCAGGGTCTATATGTCTCATCACAGAAAGAATTTAGTGAGAGACAAAGTGATAGGTAAGAAGTGGATTTGTTTGGAGAGAAACACACTCCACAGACAGAGTATGGGCCATCTCAGAAGGCGAGAGGCCCTGAAATATGGGGTGGTTAGTTTTTATGGGCTGGGTCATTTCATAGGCTAATGAGGGGGAGGATTGTTCCAGCTATTTTGGGGAAGGGGCAGAAATTTCCAGGAATTGGGCCACTGCCCACTTTTTGATCTTTGATGGTCGGCCTCGGAACTGTCATGGCACTGCTGGGTGTGTTTTATAATAATGTATTACAGTGAGCATATATTGAGGCTCAAGGTCTACTGGAAGTCGAATCTTCAACCATCTGGACCTAGTTGGTAATCAGTTTGTCACGTCCTATAGCTGTGTCATTCTTTTAAAGGTTGTGCCCTGACCGCTTCCCTTCTGTTTAACCAGGAGATTGGATATAGTTCACTGTGTTGCATCTACCAACCCCAAATTCCCAGTCTACCAACCCCAAATTCCCAGTAAATATTCTTATTTATGTACATACATCTTACTATTAATATTATTTAGCTATCTTCTGTGAAAGGGAGAGGAATAGTTCCTTAAGACTTCGTCAAGACTTTATTTGACTTTGGACATTCCCTCCTGCCTCTCCTCCCCCATCATTGTCCCCATATCCCTAGGGTCTTTGGCCATCATACCCCACAGTCAGCAGCTGTGTCCTCAAGGCCACTTTCTTACCCAGTGCTTCATTTTCCTTTCTCAGTGCATGAGCTAATCTTTAGGAACAGGCCTCACCCTTCTGTTTATGTCCCCTCAGAATTCATATGTTGAAGCACTAACTTCTTTTTTTTTTAATTATTATTTTTTATACAGCAGGTTCTTACTAGTCATCAATTTTATACACATCAGTGTATACATGTCAATCCCAATCGCCCAATTCAGCACCCCCCAACCCCCCCCACAGTTTTCCCCCCTTGGTGTCCATACGTTTGTTCTCTACATCTGTGTCTCAACTTCTGCCCTGAAAACCAGTTCATCTGTACCATTGTTCTAGGTTCCACAAACATGCGTTAATATACGATATTTGTTTTTCTCTTTCTGACTTACTTCACTCTGTATGACAGTCTCTGGATCCATCCATGTCTCAACAAATGACTCAATTTTGTTCCTTTTTATGGCTGAGTAATATTCCATTGTATATATGTACCACAACTTCTTTATCCATTTCTCTGTCAATGGGCATTTAGGTTGCTTCCATGACCTGGCTATTGTAAATAGTGCCGCAATGAACATTGGGGGGCATGTGTCTGTTGAATTATGGTTTTCTCTGGGTAATTGCCCAGTAGTGGGATTGCTGGATCATATGGTAATTCTATTTTTAGTTTTTTAAGGAACCTTCATACTGTTCTCCATAGTGGCTATATCAATTTACATTCCCACCAACAGTGCAAGAGGGTTCCCTTTTCTCCACGCCCTCTCCAGCATTTGTTGTTTGTAGATTTTCTGATGATGCCCATTCTAACTGGTGTGAGGTGATACCTCATTGTAGTTTTGATTTGCATTTCTCTAATTATTAGTGATGTTGAGCAGCTTTTCATGTGCTTCTTGGCCATCTGTATGTCTTCTTTGGGGAAATGTCTATTTAGGTCTTCTGCCCATTTTTTGATTGGGTTGTTTGTTTTTTAATATTGAGCTGCATGAGCTGTTTATATATTTTGGAGATTAATCCTTTGTCCATTGATTCATTTGCAAATATTTTCTCCCATTCTGAGGGTTGTCTTTTCGTCTTGTTTATGGTTTCCTTTGCTGTGCAAAAGCTTTTAAGTTTCATTGGGTCCCATTTGTTTATTTTTGTTTTTATTTCTATTACTCTAGGAGGTGGATCAAAAGAGATCTTGCTGTGATTTATGTCAAAGAGTGTTTTTCCTATGTTTTCCTCTAAGAGTTTTATAGTGTCCGGTCTTACATTTAGGTCTCTAATCCATTTTGAGTTTATTTTTGTGTATGATGTTAAGGAGTGTTCTAATTTCATTCTTTTACATGTAGCTGTCCAGTTTTCCCAGCACCACTTATTGAAGAGACTGTCTTTTCTCCATTGTATATCTTTGCCTCCTTTGTCATAGATTAGTTGACCATAGGTGCATGGGTTTATCTCTGGGCTTTCTATCTTGTTCCATTGATCTATGTTTCTGTTTCTGTGCCAGTACCGTATTGTCTTGATTACTGTAGCTTTGTAGTATAGTCTGAAGTCAGGGAGTCTGATTCCTCCAGCTCTGTTCTTTTCCCTCAAGACCGCTTTGGGTATTTGGGGTCTTTTGTGTCTCCATACAAATTTTAAGATTATTTGTTCTAGTTCTGTAAAAAATGCCATTGGTAATTCGATAGGGATTGCATTGAATCTGTAGATTGCTTTGGGTAGTATAGTCATTTTCACAGCATTTTTTCTTCCAATTCAAGAACATGGTATATCTCATCATCTGTAGGTATCATCTTTAATTTCTTTCATCAGTGTCTTATAGTTTTCTGCAAACAGGTCTTTTGTCTCCCTAGGTAGGTTTATTCCTAGGTATTTTATTCTTTTTTTTGCAATGGTAAATGGGAGTGTTTTCTTAATTTCTCTTTCAGATTTTTCATCATTAGTGTATAGAAATGCAAGAGATTTCTGTGCATTAATTTTATATCCTGCAGCTTTACCAAATTCATTGATTAGCTCTAGTAGTTTTCTGGTGGCATCTTTAGAATTCTCTATGTATAGTATCATGTCATCTGCAAACAGTGACAGTTTTACTTCTTCTTTTCCAATTTGTTTTCCTATTATTTCTTTTTCTTCTCTGATTGCCGTGGCTAGGACTTCCAGGACTATGTTGAATAGTAGTGGCGAGAGTGGACATCCTTGTCTTGTTCCTGACTTTAGAGGATATGCTTTCAGTTTTTCACCATTGAGAATGATGTTTGCTGTGTTTTTTTCGTATATGGCCTTTATTATGTTGAGGTAGGTTCCCTCTCTGCCCACTCTGTGGAGAGTTTTTATCATAAATGGGTGTTGAATTTTGTAAAAGCTTCTGCATCTATTGAGATGATCATATGGCTTTTATTCTTCAGTTTGTTAATATGGTGTATCACATTGATTTTGCCTATATTGAAGAATCCTTGCATCCCTGCGATAAATCAATCCCACTTGATCATGGTGTATGATCCTTTTAATGTGTTGTTGGATTCTGTTGGCTAGTATTTTGTTGAGGATTTCTACATCTATATTCATCAGTGATATTGGTCTGTAATTTTCTTTTTTTGTAGTATCTTTGTCTGGTTTTGGTATCAGGGTGATGGTGCCCTCATAGAATGAGTTTGGGAGTGTTCCTTCCTCTGCAATTTTTTGGAAGAGTTTGAGAAGGATGGGTGTTAGCTCTTCTCTAAATGTTTGATAGAATTTGCCTGTGAAGCCATCTGGTCCTGGACTTTTGTTTGTTGGAAGATTTTTAGTCACAGTTTCAATTTCATTACTTGTGATTGGTCTGTTCATATTTTCTATTTCTTCCTGGCTCAGTCTTGGAAGGTTATACCTTTCTAAGAATTTGTCCATTTCTTCCAGGTTGTCCATTTTATTGGCATAGAGTTGCTTGTAGTAGTCTCTTAGGATGCTTTGTATTTCTGTGGTGTCTGTTGTAACTTCTTTTTTATTTCTAATTTTATTGATTTGAGTCCTCTCCCTGTTTTTCTTGATGAGTCTGGCTAATGGTTTATCAGTTTTGTTTATCTTCTCAAAGAACCAGCTTTTAGTTTTATTGATCTTTGCTATTTTGTTTCTATTTCATTTATTTCTGGTCTGATCTTTATGATTTCTTTCCTTCTACTAAACTTGGGTTTTGTTTGTTCTTCTTTCTCTAGTTCCTTTAGGTGTAAGGTTAGATTGTTTATTTGAGATGTTTCTTATTTCTTGAGGTAGGCTTGTATAGCTATAAACTTCCCTCTTAGAACTGCTTTTGCTGCATCCCATAGGTTTTGGATCGTCGTGTTTTGATTGTCATTTGTCTCTAGGTATTTTTTGATTTCCTCTTTGATTTCTTCAGTGATCTCTTGGCTATTTAGTAACGTATTGTTTAGCCTCCATGTGTTTGTGTTTTTTACGTTTTTTTCCCTGTAATTCATTTCTAATCTCATAGGGTTGTAGTCAGAAAAGATACTTGATATGATTTCAGTTTTCTTAAATTTACTGAGGCTTGATTTGTGACCCAAGAGGTGATCTATCCTGGAGAATGTTCCGTGCGCACTTGAGAAGAAAGTGTAATCTGCTGTTTTTGGATGGAATGTCTTGTAAATATCAATTAAATCTATCTGGCCTGTTGTGTCATTTAAAGCTTGTGTTTTCCTATTAATTTTCTGTTTGGATGATCTGTCCATTGGTGTAAGTGAGGTGTTAAAGTCCCCCACCATTATTGTGTTACTGTCAATTTCCTCTTTTAGCTGTTAGCGGTTGCCTTATGTACTGAAGTGCTCCTGTGTTGGGTGCATATATATTTATAATTGTTATATCTTCTTCTTGGATTGATCCCTTGATCATTATGTAGTGTCCTTCTTTGTCTCTTGTAACATTCTTTATTTTAAAGTCTATTTTATCTGATATGAGTATTGCTACTCCAGCTTTCTTTTGATTTCCATTTGCATGGAATATCTTTTTCCATCCCCTCACTTTCAGTCTGTATGTGTCCCTAGGTCTGAAGTGGGTCTTTTGTATACAGCATATATATGGGTCTTGTTTTTGTATCCATTCAGCAAGCCTGTGTCTTTTGGTTGGAGCATTGAATCCATTCACGTTTAAGGTAATTATCGATATGTATGTTCCTATGACCATTTTCTTAATTGTTTTGGGTTTGTTTATGTAGGTCGTTTTCTTCTCTTGTGTTTCCCACTTAGAGAAGTTCCTTTAGCATTTGTTGTAGAGCTGTTGCTGAATTCTCTTAGCTTTTGCTTGTCTGTAAAACTTTTGATTTCTCCATGGAATGTGAATGAGATCCTTGCCGGGTAGAGTAATCTTGGTTGTAGGTTCTTCCCTCTCATCACTTTAAGTATATCATGCCACTCGCTCTGGCTTATAGAGTTTCTGCTGAGAAATCAGCTGTTAACCTTATGGGAGTTCTCTTGTATGTTATTTGTTGTTTTTCCCTTGCTGCTTTCAATAATTTTTCTTTGTCTTTAATTTTTGCCAATTTGATTGCCATGTGTCTCGGCGTGTTTCTCCTTGGGTTTATCCTGTATGGGACTTGCTGTGCTTCCTGGACTTGGGTGGCTATTTCCTTTCCCATGTTAGGGAAGTTTTCGACTATAATCTCTTCATATATTTTCTCTGGTCCTTTCTCTCTCTCTTCTCCTTCTGGGACCCCTATAATGTGAATGTTGTTGCGTTTACTGTTGTCCCAGAAGTCTCTTAGGCTGTCTTCATTTCTTTTCATTCTTTCTTATTTCTTCTGTTCAGCAGCAGTGAATTCCACCATTTTGTCTTCCAGGTCATTTATCCATTGTTCTGCCTCAGTTATTCTGCTATTGATTCCTTCTAGTGTAGTTTTCATTTCAGTTATTGTATTGTTCATCTCTGTTTTTTTGTTCTTTAATTCTTCTAGGTCTTTGTTTAACATTTCTTGCATCTTCTCGATCTTTGCCTCCATTCTTTTTCTGAGGTCCTGGATCATCTTCACTATCATTATTCTGAATTCTTTTTCTGGAAGGTTGCCTATCTCCACTTCATTTAGTTGTTTTTCTGGGGTTTTATCTTGTTCCTTCATCTGTTACATAGTCCTCTGCCTTTTCATGTTGTCTGTCTTTCTGTGAATGTGGTTTTTGTTCCCCAGGCTGCAGGATTGTAGTTCTTCTTGGTTCTGTACTAACTTCTAATATGGCAGTATTTGAAATAAGGGAGCAATTTGGAAGCAGTTTAAAGTTAAATGAGATCATAAGTGTGGGGCCCTGATTTGGTAGGGTTAAGGTCTTTATAAGAAGAAATACCAGAGAGCTCTTTTTTCTGCAGCATTCATACACTGAGGATGCCACTTGAGGCCAGGGAGAAGGTGTTTGTATACAAGCCTGAAAGAGAGCTCTCACTAGCAACAAAACCAGCCAGAACCTTGTTCTTGGACTTGTAGCCTCCAGAACTATGAGAAAATAAGTTTCTCTTGTTTAAGCCATCCAGTGTGTGGTATTTTGTTATAGTAGTCCTAGCAGACTAATATGGGGGGTTATAACCTGGTTCATACCCACTTCTGCTCAGATACCTGGGGAGGAGCTTGGGCTCTGAAATTATTCCCAATTACCATTCAAGACAGTTTGCTGTGTTGCTGTTTTCCCAGGGATAATGGTAACTATAATGAAGCATAGAAGAGTATTATTTTTACAGTGTTATTTAGTATCTGATAGCTATTAGCCAACAGGTACGGTACCCCAGTGAGGTACGGTAAACACATTTTATCTGTTCTGTTACCTGCTGTTTCACGAACACATCCCTGAAGCATCTTAATCTTGTTTTTCATACTTGTCTTCAAGTGAGGAATTGTTCTGATTTGCAACTTTGGGGGATAATTACTATATTCATTAATTTCTGTTCTTTTTTCCCCTCCATTTATTACTCGTTTCTTGAGAAAATTTTCCCCTAAATCTACACTAAGTGGAGACAAGTCTCTTGATTAAAGGGTATTTTACAACAGTGGTTTTTCTAACTTCCTTGGTACACTGATGGGAGGGCTGTGTCAGCATCTTCTTACCTGAGGTGAAGGTCTCCCTGCTCTGGGCTCAGATGAGTAAGAGGTTTGGGAGACTTCTGACCTCAGGCTTCATTGCAGAGTGTTTTTTTGCACCGGGGTATTCCTGGGCAAAGGGCAGGAGAGGCTTAGCTGGTTTTCTTCTTATCAGAGATTCAGTCATAGACATTAACCAAGCATGTGTTATGTGTAGGACATTATGTACAGCACTGTGGGGGACATGGTTCTTCGCTCATATGGGTACTCAGTACATGTTGATTAAGTGAATGTGTGGCTAGATAGAGTGATCTTTGCCTTCAGAAAGACTGAAGGGGTAGGCCACGGCTTCATTGGCTGGGGGCTAGTGGATGAAGGGTGCTGTAACCTCCCTGGAAATTGGGAACATAATTCGGAGCATCCTGTTGGGGACCATGATGCCCTGGCACTTGGATCTATAAGAGAAAGCAGTAGAGGAGAAAAGCTGTGTTGTGAGGATGGTTTATTTTGCATTTAATTTTTTCTGGTGTTTTGGCCTCATGAGTCCCCTCTTTTCATTGTAGACAGGGACTGTTATGTATGCTCCTTGTAAGTACAGATGTTTCATAAATGTCAAGTGAACACCCAAGACAGTTGAGGGAGGAGTTGGAAAAATAGTAGCTTAGACAAGTTGGCTAAGGATAGGGCAGAGGCAGAGATATATGTGAGTTAGATGCTTGGGAAAAGAACTGAAGAAGGTAAGAAAGCAGAAGCCAAGAAAGGATTTGAATTAATCTGGAACTGAGTGGGAGCGCAGTTTAGAGAAGTCTGATCTGGGCTAAATGCTCAGGGAAAGAGCACTGGAGGGATTTCTATCTGTAAGAATGAGGAAGGACAGAGAGTAGTTAGCTTGTGATACTGAGGGAAAGGGGACACTGGGAAGAATGGCGTAATTCTTTTCTGCCCCTCCCACACACCATGTATCTCTCCTTTATGACACTTGTCATACTATGTGGCGATTATTTGTTCATATGCTTTTTCTTCTGCGAGAAGGTAGAAGGGGCTCAGTCATCAAGCAGGGGAAGGTAGGATTGAATTCATGCTCTAGCTGTAGAATAATCCCTCTAACATTTAATCAAGGTGTATACTTGTAATTTGTTGATCTTTTACCCTAAAACCCTCTGACACTGCAGCAAAGTCTGTCCATTTGCTCTAAATCACTGAGTGCAAGAGCCTGAAGTGTGGTAGAGAGTGTGGGCTGCCCCAGGCCTGAGTTCCTTATGTTTGAAGTTAGACCCAGAGCCCAGGCTGTGTTGCTGAGCATGGGGTGTTCAGGACTGTAACTCCTACCTCCTCTGCAGCTCTTCCCACCCTCACCTCACTGCCCCCTTCACAGCAGCTTAAAATTCCTCAGCCACTGTACCTTCCTCTGCTTTGTGCTCTCTACAAATTGAAAATTTTTATGACAATATCAAATCAATGGGAAAAGTTTTGAAAAGTAGGATTGAGAAATAGAGACCTCTTTGCCTTTTCTCCCTGCAAGGGAATTAGAAAAATATAGAAATTCTAAGTTATATGTTATGAAACCCTTGGGGTTTCCTTTCTTTTGAAAATTTTTTACATTAACCAAAAATACGACAGAGATGCTTATGGGAAGATAATTCCTTTTAGCTGGAGATTAAGCTCCACGTTGTGAGCTTTTTAATTTTCTTTCTTTAGTGGTGGGTTGGGACCCAACTGTGCAGTCGCTAAAGCTCATCACAGTCCTGTTGCCAGGTGAGTTAACTCTGTGAAATCTGTATGTTTTCCCCTTGTACCTACCTAATGAAAGCCAAATTAAATCCTTTTTTTTTTTTAAGGGCGGGGTACGCGGGCCCCTCACTGTTGTGGCCTCTCCCATTGTGGAGCACAGGCTCCGGACGCGCAGGCTCAGTGGCCATGGCTCACGGTCCCAGCCGCTCCGTGGCATGTGGGATCTTCCTGGACTGGGGCATGAACCCGTGTCCCCTGCATCAGCAGGCAGACTCTCAACCACTGCGCCACCAGGGAAGCCCTAAATCCATTTTTAATCAAGGAGATGAATGACAGTTTTTTTTAAAGAAAAAACCCCCCACAAGGCCCCAAAGTACTGGATACAATAAAAAGTGAAGTTTTTATTTGCATATGTGCCGTTAGGCATGGCTTTAATGTCAGGCAAATGGGAGGTGCTGTTAAAGTAGTATTTGGAAATATGCCATCCCAGGGACATGAAGAAGAGTGCTTTTCTCTCTGCCCTTCTTTCATAGTTTGTGTAGCCTGAGTGTTTCTAGCACCTTGCATAGGTACACAGTACATTGTAGGATAGTAGGTGCCCAGAGATACCTGAACGAATGGAGGGATGGTTCTGAGCAGGGCCTTCTTTCTCTCTTGTTGCCCCCTCCCTCCAGCCTCTCAGTCTGCTTATTTGTTCATTTCTTCATTCATTCAACATACATTTATTCCTCCTGGGCTGCTGTGAGGGCCACTGGTAAGGAATGGGATGAAGGGAAGTTTCCAGTGAGTTCAGGCTGAGAGCCATGGCCAGTGCTCTTCTTCCTCTTCAACACATTTTATCCCTTATTTTGGGACGTCGGTTTCACCATCATCCTACTCCTGAGAATTGCTT
Organism: Globicephala melas; assembly: GCF_963455315.2. Lineage (NCBI taxonomy): Eukaryota > Metazoa > Chordata > Mammalia > Artiodactyla > Delphinidae > Globicephala > Globicephala melas. The sequence continues at coordinate 115,738,662 of NC_083316.1, read as the reverse complement.
TCTTCCACCTGCTTTGGTGGAAGGAAATGGCTTCTCTTAGGGCAGAGGGAGTAGGGATGAAGACTCTTCAGCTCAGTGGCTATCCCCAGAGTATGTCTCCATGGGCTGTGAGGGGTGGGGCTGTAGCGGGCGCCACGTTTGCTTTGCCTGGGATTTGATTCCCATAATCATAGATTTGGCTTTGGCTTCTGGGGTCACAGGGCATTGGGACCTCTAGAGGACTCACTCAAGGCACCAAACCTTCTCTGCAGCCCACATTTCAGCTTGCTATTGTTATTGAATGGGTTCCCTGAGTGATACTCTTCATCTGAGGAAGAAAGTGGCTTCTATTGAGAGCCTTTCAGAGGGCTCAGAAGACTGGGTTTGGGTTATTCCAGAAACCCTGGGCTGAGAAAATAACAGATTCATTAAAGCTGTGCCCTCTGCTTCCTCATTGTGCTGGTCAGCTTGGGTTGCCCTCACCTGAGAGGTGGTGGCTGGGGGTGGGGGTGAGCAATTTGGGCAGGTGAACATGGAGGAAAATAGATGAAATCGACAGTAGTTGGTGATGGGCAGGGGGTTAGAAGGGAAGTGGGGGAAAGGAGAGGGAGTGTTGAGGAGAGCTTCCGGGTTTCTGGCTTGTGCAGTAAGGCTAGGCGACTCTAGAGGAGGATCAGTAGAGTAGCTTTGGACTTGTTGAGTGTGAAACATACAGAGGAGAGTAGAGCACGGCATATCTATCCTTCGGGGAGATTGTGCCTAGAATCTCAGGCTGTTTTCCTGTTCAAATTACCCACTTGGGTTTTAGGCCACTGTGAGGGATAATACAGTACAAATCCAGATTCTATTTACAAACTAACTCCTTCTATTAATAGATATTGAGAATTTGCAAGAACTGACAAACTATTGAACTGCAAGGCAAAGGAGTGAGTTCATAAGCAGAATTCACAAACAGTGGTGACCCTCTTATCTTAGCAGGCTTCTTTTTCCTCTCTCCAGTCTCCCTTTCATGTGGGGCAGTTCTGAAAAGGACAGAGATTGCAAAGGTTTGTTAAGAAAGTGCAATGAGCTATGTGTTTGGAACCCATCTGACCCATCTGGCAAAGTGGGTTCTTGCGTATCATGATGCCACTCCCCCGTAAACCCTTTGCTCCAGCATTGTTGAAATAAATACATGTTTCAAGTTTCATGCCTCCAGGCCTTCAAAAAGCAGTCTTGCCTCTGCTTGGGATGCTTTTCTCATTGTCTTTGGTTAATTCCTTTTCCTCTTCCAAGAAGTCCTCTCTGACCCCTATCTCCTGATGGAGATATCTGTGCTTTCCTGCCATGGAGCCTCCTAGCCATCTGTGTCAGGGCTCTTTCAACCCAGTGCTTACTATAACTACTGATTTACTTATCGATTTACATTGCCTGTCTAGAAGCTCCTGGACAACAGGACCCCTCTTTACTTAGTCTTTGTATCCCCAGCACCTGGCACATGTCTGGGATGTAGCAGGTCTCAATAAACATGTGCTGAAGGGTGAATAATCTGCTACTTGGATGTGTTGGAGGTGGTGGTAACTGGATATATGTTCCCTAGTAGGTGGTAAGGGTTTATTCATCTTTTCATAGTGAACAAGTTTTTGCTTTTTTGTAGCTTTCCTGTATGGGAAAGTGAACAAGGTCTTTGCAAAAATATTTTTCCGAATTGGCGTGGCTGTTGAGTGCTCATCTGGGGTTGAAATGATTTTGGCATGGGTGTGAAACTGCAGGTAGTAAGTGAGCAGTGTGTCTGGGCACTGGGCATAATGCTCTTGTGTTTTCTGGTTGCTTTCCATATTTTCATAAGTTGCAACCCAAACATCCAGCTTCTCTGAAGCCAGGGCTTGTGCCTGGTTGTTCATGGGAGTGGTTGCCTTTTACCGTGAGAGGATGTAATATTAACCAAGCTTCTTCTACAGTGTTTTCTGTTGGCATTAGCAGGGGCTGCAGTGGCTGTTTTAAGGAGAGCTGCCACAAAAGGAATCCCCGAACAGTGAGAGACAGGATAGAATAATTGGAAAGAATTACCTCCTATTTTATGTCAGGCCAGGCCCTTTGGCAAAATAGAAGGTGTAGGGAAGGTGCTGAGTGACAGAAATAAAAATGCGATACCAACTGAGAGGTAAAGGGATAGTTTTGTAAGGAAACCAGAAAGAACTGGGACCCCTGCTATAAGGGTGAGGCAAGGGAGGGCCACTTGGCATCTGTTACACCCTTGGTGCCCTTAAAATGATACTGTCTTACTCATGACCCAGTGGGGTTGGGTTCAGAGCATCTGCTGCCCAAAGTGTGGGTTCCAAATGCTTATTGATCCTCGGCTGAATGTGCTCTACTTGGAGGCTGATTGTGAGACTGATTGTTTCTAGCAAATGTTTACCTGGGCAGGTAGCTGGCATGTTATCCTCTTTCAGCAAATCTGGTGCTATGAGAAGCTAGCTGGTAAGTCATCTTCATGGAGCCTACTGTGGCAGGAGAGACTTCCTGGGGTCCCACTGGCATCCCCATCACAAGGTCACTCACTGGAACCTAGAGTCCCTTTGCAGGCTCCAGTCCAGGATACTGCTGTTGGCTGAGCTGTACTGTACCCCTGTCAGTTGCAGGCTGATGACTCCTGGCAGGCTGGGATTTGGTTGGTGGCATTTTGCAGAGCCCTCTGACCCTACCTGCTGTCATGAATCCTGTTGTATCCCCCTTGTACACATGCTTCAGTGTCTCATGATATACTACTCTTAAGAAGAACAGATGCCAGATGGGAAAAGTATCTCTCTTGGGTTTATGTGTGCTTTAAAAAAAAAAAAAAACATTAAAAAAATTGTAGCCTGGTTTGGCAATTTTCCAGGCTCAGGATGTGTTTGTCATGTTCTTGTTGTCCTATGGAGACCAGCAGAGCTGTGAAGAGAAACCACCTCCTTAGGAGACTCCAGAAGAAAACTGGGCCCTCCTGGCACTTCCTCAGGGATTTGGGCCCTTTCCCTTCCACAGCCTGCCAAGGTCAGGGCCTGGGAATGCTCCCCAGGGCAGTGTGCTCTGTGCCAGTGTCCAAGGATCTTAAGGAATTTAATTAAGCAACTAATAGAGTAGGGGATGTTTAGTGTTAAAGTGTAATTTTGTTGACATTAAACATAGTTATTTAAATATCAGCTAGTTAGTGCTTTTTAATATTGCTTCTTGAACTCAAGTTTGGTTACTGCAGTTGACGTAGATACTTGACAAACCCAAGTTCATTGTGGAGGCATGGGGCACAGTTGAACATGGACTCGGAGGAGAGGAAGAGAGAACACATAATTTACAGCTGCTGAAATAATTCAGCCCTTTCCCTTGCTGACTGCTCTCCTTCTCTGTACTGCTGATGCAGTGAATTTTTAATGGGGTGGGCTCTTGCTGTGCCAATCAGGGTTGGGATGAGGCCTTTTTGATTGTTGGGAATAAACTCTAAGGTTGGCAGGAACACTTTAAATTTGAAACTAATGCCACATTCCCCTTTAATCCCAGCATAGGATCTGAGCTTTGGGGTATGCTTTGGTATGAGGGCTGCATCTTGTGTGAAAGCAGGCACTGAACTGTGGACATTATTGATTAGGTGATGAGGGAAAGTGGGGAGATGAGAGTCTAGGGCTAGGGTTCAGCTTACAGAGCTGCAGACAAACTGAGCTGCTCTAAAACAGAGAAGATGCCTCTATGGAGTGGTTGGTGAGCCTTCAGAAGGTCTTCCTGCCTGAAAAATCTTCTCTGCACACCTGCCAGGGTGTCAGTATTATGGATTAAGGTGTTCATCTGCTCACCTGGTAATCTCTCCACCTACCCATTCATTTACTTATTTATCTGCCATACTTTTATAGAGGGCCTGCTGTGTCCTAGACCCTGCACTAGTTAGGGATGGAGTAGTGGATGAGGAAGGAGTCTTTCCCCTCAGGGAGTTCACATTTATAGTACAATTTGGTGGGTTTTATGATAGTTGCACAGAGAGTTATGGGAGTACATGAAGGACCAACAAAATACTGCAAATCAAACCGAGCAGGATATAAAAATGATCATCTGACCAAGTTGGACTTAACCCGGGAATGCAAGGGTGGTTTCACATTAGAAAATCTGCATATAAAATTTGCTACTTTAGTAGGTTAAAGGGAAAACTATATGATCATCTTAGAGTAGGGAAAACGTGATAAAATTTAACATCCATTCATGATAAAACCTCTTAGCTGTTTAGAAATAGAAAGGCACTTCTTTACCTTGACAGACTATCTACCAGAGAAACTACAGAAAACATCATTTTTTTTCTTAAATTTTTAAAAAGAGAACAATATAATTAATGTACCCATGTGCCCATTATCCGGTTTCAGCAATTACCAACTCGTGGGCAATCTTATATTTTTTTAGTATGCTAAAATATAGATAGCATAAAATTTGCCATTTTAACCATTTTAAATGTACAGTTCAGTGGTATTAATTACATTCACAATGCTTTGCAACCATTACCACTATCTACTTCTAAAACTTTTTCGTCAGCTCAAACAGAAACCATGAACCTATTAAGGAATAACTTCCCATTACCTACCCCCTCCCTGCAGGTGACCTCTAATCTACGTTTGTCTCTATGAATTTGCCTATTTTAGATATTTAATGTAAGTGGAATTATATAATATTTGTCCTTTTGTGTCTGGCTTATTTTACTTAGCCAGAAAATTCACATTATTTCGTAATGTTTTCAAGGTTCATCTATGCTGCAGCATGCATCAGAACTTCATTCATTTTTATGACTGAATAATATTTCATTGTGTATACCACTTAAAAAATCTATTTAAAAATATTTATTCATCTATTGATACTTAGGTTATTTCCTCTTTTGTCTGCTGTGAACATTCACATGCTGGTATCTGTTTGAGTCACTGTTTTCAGATATTTGGATATATACCTAGGGGTGGAAGTGTTGGGTCATATGACAATTTTATGTTTAGCTTTTGAAGAATTGTCAGACTTTTCCACAGTGGCTGTACCACTTACATTTCCAGTGGCAATGTACTAATTTTCCACATCTTTGCCAACACTCGTTATTTTCATTAAAAAAAAATTATAGTCGTCCTCATAGGTGTCAAATGGTATCGAACTGTGGCTTTGATTTGCATTTCCACAATTATCAGTGATACTGAGCATCATTTTATGTGCTTATTGGCCATTTGCATATCTTCTTTGGAGAAATACCTATTCAAGTTCTTTGCCCATTTTTAAATTGGGTTGCTTGTCTTGTTGTTGAGTTGTAGTTGTTGTTATGTATTCTGGATGGTAAACCCTTATTAGATATGTGATTTGCAAACATTTTCTCCCATTCTGTGGGTTGTCTTTTCATTCTCTTGCTAATGAGAGGCACAAAAGTTTTAAAAAATTTTTTTAAATTTATTTTTTTTATTGAAGTATAGTTGATTTATAATGTGTTAATTTCTGCTATGTAGCAAAGTGATTCAGTTTTATATATATATATACACACACATTTGTTTTTATATTCTTTTCCATTATGGTTCATCACAGGATATTGAATATAGTTTCCTGTGCTATACAGTAGCACCTTGTTGTTTAAAAAAGTTTTTAAATTTTGATGAAGTGCAGTTTATCTATTTTTTTCTTTTATCACTTGTGGTTTTGTGTCATATTTAAGAAACTGTTGCCCTATCCAAGGTTATGAAGTTTGGCCCGTACGTTTTCTTCCAAGAATGTTATAGTTTTAGCTGTTAAATTTAGATCTTTGCTCCATTTTTAGTCAATGGCACCCTTGTTAAAAATCAATTGATGTAATGATATAAGAGGGTATGTTTATCCTTATGTCGATATAAGAGTATATATTTATCTTTATGTGAGTTTTGTGTAGTTTTGATTATTGTAGCTTTGTGGTAAGGTTTTGAAATCAGGATGTGTGAATCCTCCAACTTTGTTGTTCTTCAGGATTATTTTGGGTAGGGTACCTTAAAATTCCATATGAATTTTAGGATTAGTTTTTTCATTTCTGCAAAAAATGCTTTTGTGATTTTGACAGAGAATATGTTGAATCTGTATATTGCTTTGGGTAGTATTGTCATCTTAATGAAATTAAGTCTTCTAGTTCAGGAACCCAGAACATCTTTCTATTTATTTAGGTCTTCTTTAATTTCTTTTAGTAATGTGTTGTAGCTTCCAGTGTATAAGTCTTTTGGTTAAAGGCTTTCTTCTTTGATTAAATTTATTCCTAAGTATTTTATTCTTTTTGATGCTATTTTATTTATTTATTTATTTATTTTTTAAAATTTATTTTTGGCCACGTTGGGTCTTTGTTGCTGTGTGCGGGCTTTCTCTAGTTTCAGTGAGCTGGGGCTACTCTTTGTCGCGGTGTGCGGTCTTCTCACTGTAGTGGCTTCTTGTTGCAGAGCACAGGTTCTAGGCACACAGGCTTCAGTAGTTGCAGCATGCGGGCTCAGTAGTTGTGGCACACAGGCCCTAGAGCACATGGATTTCAGTAGTTGCGGTGTGTGGGCTCAGTAGTTGTGGCATGCAGGCTCTACGGTATGTGGGCTTCAGTAGTTGTGGTGCGTGGGCTCAGTAGTTGTGGCTCACGGGCTCTAGAGTGCAGGCTCAGTAGTTGTGCCACATGGGCTTAGCTGCTCCATGGCATGTGGGCTCTTCCCAGGCCAGGGATCGAATCTGTGTCCCCTGCATTGGCAGGTGGATTCTTAACCACTGTACCATGAGGGAAGCCCTGATACTATTTTAAATGGAATTATTTTCTTAATTTTCTTTCTGGATTGCTAGTTGTTAGTGTATAGAAATGCAACTGATTTGAGTTTTGATTTTGTACCTGCAGCTTTTGTACCTGCTGAATTTATTAGCTCTAATAGTTTTTGTTTGTAGATTCTTCAGGGTTTTCTTTGTATAAGATCAAGTCACCTTCAAACAGATAGTTTTGCTTCTTCCTTTCTAATACGGATGCCTTTTATTTCTTTTTCTTGCCTAATTGCTTTGGCTAGAACATCCAGTATTATGTTGAATCTAAGTGACAAAAGCAGGCATCCTTGTGTTATTCCTGATCTTAGAGGAAAAACTTTTAGTCTTTCATCATTGAGTATGATGTTAGCTGTTGGTTCTTCATATATGACCTTAATTATGTTAAGGAAGTTCTTTTCTATCCCTGGTTTATTGAATGTTTTTATCACGAAACGATGTTGGATTTTGTCAACTGCCTTTTCTATGTCAATTGAGATGATCATGTGTTTTTTTTCCTTCACTCTACCAATGTAATGTATTAAATGGATTAATTTTCATATGATGAACCGCCCTTGTATTCCTAGGATAAATGCCATTTGATCATGTTGTATAATCCTTTTGATATGCCGCTGAATTTGCCTTGCTAGTATTTTGTTGAGGATTTTTGCATGTATATTCATAAGGGTACTGGTCTGTAGATTTCTTGTAGTGTCCTTGTCTTGCTTTGGTGTCAGGGTAATTCTGGTCTCACAGAATGAATTAAGAAGTGTTCCCTTCTTTTTTTGGAAATTTTAGAAGGATTGGTATCTGCTACCTTTCTTAATAGGCACATTGCTGGGTAGTAGGCCATGGGCTGTGTGGTGTGGGGGTACCTATTTGGAGCTCTGGCATCTTTTTTTTTTTTTTTTTTTGGTCTCTTCACCTCCATCTTGGCTAACTGTCTTGGCAGCCAGGCATACTGGTGATGCAGACTGGAAGTCTTCTGGTAAAAAGGTCAACTTGATAAGTTGGATTTTAAGACTGCAGCTATTTCCTTGTGCTCTCTCTTTCCGTGATAGATAGATGGTCTTGCTGAGCAAGGTCTCTGTGATCCCAGGCACCAGAACGAATTAGCAGATAAGGGAGGGCTTTCCTGGTGGTGCAGTGGTTGGGAATCCACCTGCCATTGCTGAGGACATGGGTCTGAGCCCTGGTCCAGGAAGGTCCCACATGCCATGGAGCAACTGGGCCCGTATGCCACAACTAGTGAGCCTGTGCTCTAGAGCCTGTGAGGCACAACTACTGATCCCATGTGCCACAAATACTGAAACCTACATGCCTAGAGCCCATGCTCAGCAGCAAGAGAAGCCACCGCAATGAGAAGCCTGCACACAGCAACAAAGAGTAGCCTCTGCTCACTGCAACTAGAGAAAGCCCATGTGCAGCAACAAAGACCCAACACAGCCAAAAATAAATAAATAAAATAAATAAACTTATTAAAAAAAAGTAGATAAGGGAACAGGTTCTGTGTTGAAAATAATGATTAAGTATTTTCTCATATATCTAACATTTTAGGAAGAAAGACTTCATTGAGCATAGCTTTCCATAATTCTAATAACTTAATGTCTGATCACAGAGATGGCTACGCACACTTTTTTTTCAAAGTACTAATATTTCATATACATGTGCCATTATGTTCTTCATTCAACAGTATTTTATGTATCTGTTTTCATGTTTCACTATAGTTCATATTTTCACTGACATTATTTTACATTGTGTATTCCACGTGACCCCCTTTTAGATTATTAATTTTATTCAACTAACAGATATTTTTTGAGCGTCTGCTACAGTGCTAGGCAATGAGGATACAGCAGTGGTTTAGGTGGACATTGTCCCTGCCCTTGCGGAGCTCCCAGTCAGATGGGTTGTAGTTGTTATAGGCCCATGAAATGGAATTTCACTGACCATGTAACACAGCCTTGGAGAGGATGAGGAGGTTGTGTAGTCTCTAGCCCTGGCTCCTATTGCTGCTTGCTTTTTTAAAAAAATTTAATTTATTTATTTTTGGCTGCATTGGGTCTTCGTTGCTGTGCGTGGGCTTTCTCTAGTTGGGATGAGCGGGGTCTACTCTTCGTTGTGGTGCATGGGCTTCTCATTGCAGTGGCTTCTTGTTGCGTGCAGAGCACAGGCTCTAGGTGCATGGGCTTCAGTAGTTGTGGCATGCAGGCTCAGTAGTTGTGGCTTGCGGGCTCTAGAGCACAGGCTCAGTAGTTGTGGCACATGGGCTTAGTTGCTCCGTGGCATGTGGGATCTTCCCGGACCAGGGCTCGACCCCACGTCCCCTGCATTGGCAGGCGGATTCTTAACCACTGCGCTACCAAGGAAGCTCCTACTGCTGCTTCTAAAAAGCAGGCGAGGCTTTGTCAGGACAGTGGCAGTTCTGCTTGTGACTGGGCTCTTAGCAAAGCCCAGGATGGGGAGCCCTGGGACCATTGCAGAGTCAGCTCTGAAATGGGGCTGCTGCAGCAGGGAGGACCGCTGTTTCCTAGGCAATACTCTGCTTAATATTTTTAGTGCGTGGTCACCGGCAGAACTAAATGTGGTTTCTGATACCAAATTGGTAATAAATGTAGACATATTTAGAGTCAGAAACAATGCATTTAAAATCCTCTCCTCCTTAATTGTCTTGCCAAGTGCTGAGTTTAGGTTTCTTTGTTTCTTGGCTACCTACTCAGCCTCCCACAATCTCTCAGAGAAGGCGCCCAGATTTTCTCTGGGTGTTAGGTGGGATTCTGAAAACCGTGAGTTATGGCTCCCTGAGCTGTGTTGAGAAGCATCTGATTTTTGTGTTTCTGCCCACGTATGTAAATGTGTACACTTTAAAATTTATCCTCCTTTCAAGTTTTTAAGGATCTGGAATTATGAATAGTCTTGGACTCTCAGGTGTGTTAAAAATAAAATATGTTGTTTCAGTTGCTGACTTACCTCGAAGACATAGTCAATGCCAACATGGTAGTCGTGAGTTCAGTGATTGGTGATCCGTACTTGTGCTGCCGCTAAGGTTTTCTGTAGGTAAATGCTATTTTCTTGGGGTTCCTCAGTTAGTTTCAGGATCACCCTAATTGTTGCCCATCTCATCATTTCTAAGTTATAATTTGTGTCTCAAGTTGTCCAGAACAGTATCTATTTTCTCACGGCATATTCCTTAACAGCACTTTCTTCTTAATTGTACTGTCTGAGACTCAGATATGGAAAACCATGCTACTCACTGATGGTCAACAGGACATAAAACACCTGCGGACAGTGATGGTATCTTTTGTATGTTGTGTTATACAGTATGGTTCCCAGTGTGCTCAGGGGACCTGAGGTACCTGTTTCTAGAGTGTGAATGCTGAATTCTTGTAATCCAGAGTACCAGAGTGGCTGGCACAGAATAAGGATTGGTGTGCTTACTGATTTGCAGATAGTCCACTTGGAGCTATGGACTAGAAGTCATACCTTCTTCCCTATCCTACTATAGTCCCACTATGAGGCCCTGACCTTTGCTGGAAGTTTGGACACAGGGGAAAAAAAAGATGAACTCTGATCCCTCTCCAGCCCCAGACTGTGGTTTGTAGATGAGTGTATGAAGGTCCTGGTATTCTTGGGGAGCAGGCTATAAAGAAAGCCCATCATGCTTACTGTTAGGAGATATAGTTATTAGTTTAAAAGGAGAGGGAAGGAGGTGGCCCTGGAGCTCTTACTCCCTAGATAGCAACTGACCCTTTCTAGGGTGGTCCAAGCAGTCTAAGTCTGCTGAATTTGCCTCTGCTGCTCTTGCCTTCCCTATTCTCTCTTAGAGATATGAGAGCAGCAGGAGGAATATGAAGACAGGCCTGAATCACCAGGAAGCTGGGCTCTGAAGTGGCTGTTCTTAGTCAACTCTCCGGTGGGCACTGATGCAGAGCCAGCCAATATCGCTTAAAGGTTTCAATGGAAATGCCTCTGTAGCCACCTAGAGTGTAGTCCAGGTGTGTGGGCAGATTTGCAGCTCAGGGAAGCTGGGTTCCAAGGAGAGACTTGATTATCAGAACAGAAGACATTTCTATATGGGGGTGAAGCCTTACTGCTTTTGTTTATCCTGTCCTTTGCTCAGAATTTTCTCTAACAGTAGTTGTTAGTGAGAGCTACAAGCTTCTTGAGCCCTTGGTTTGTGTCAAGCATTGTGCTTTATGCTTCATGTCATCTCATTTAATGCTAACACCCATCCTACAAAATAGTTACTATTAAGTCCCTTTTTAGATGAAGGAATTGAAACTTGGAGAGAGGTTAGGTGGCTAGCCCTAAGTCCCACAACTAATTGGGGAGACCTGGGTGGAAATCCAGGTCTGGAGTGGAGATGGAGTTGAGTAGAGTTTTTGGTAACCTTGGCTGCTGTCATGAGACACAGGCTGATCACTCTAAGGACCTCATGCAGTGTTGGGGAGCAAGTATAAGGAGTAGATTTCCTTGCCCACTCCCTGCTAGAAACGTGCAGTCTGGAGCCTAGTGGAAAATACACTGACCACGGCTGGTATATTTCTCTACTTTGCCTGGTTGCTTGCTGGTGTGCTTAGGCAAGCCCCATTCACCCTTTTGGGCTCTATTTTCTTCATGTGCCATGTAGAAATAATCCTGTCCTATATATTTCATGCGTGGGGAATAGGATCATAGACTAGTTGTAAATGAGCTTGGATATCATCTTGGCCAACTTTTACCCAATATAGTTCTCTCCTCCTCTCTTGCTAAGTTCTTTCCAGACAGTTGGGTATGTATGAGGGGAGTGCTTTGTGCTGGACTCCGTGAGGGAGAGCAAGGATGCTTTTGCTTCTTGTACAGCTGGGGAGCCTGAGTTACGGGAGGTTAAGAGGTCAAGTCACAGAGGGTGCCAGTGAACTGGTTGCAATCTGAGGCAAGGGCCTTCTTCTTCTTGAATATCTGTGTCTCTACTGTGGGCTGGGCTGTGCGAAGGACATTCAGTAATCAAAATGTGTGTGCATGCGTGTGTACATGCGTGTGTGTGTATGATGTGCAGAAATATAGATGTGGTAGAAGTGGCTCTCTCCGCAAGAGGGCTCCAGTAGGCTTATTAAAAAATTTCTCTCCTGACACAAAATGTGTGCCTTTTTATTCACGTTGTTGCAAAACAAATAAAATGAATGGCTGATTTCATAGACCACTCGAAAGGCAGCATGGTCTGTAGAAAGAGCATGGGTTCTGGGGCCAGAATGGCTTTGATTCCTGACTCTACTACTCTCTGACTGTGTGAACTTGGGCAAATTACTTAACCTCTCTGAATTTTAGTCCCCTCATGGGCAAAATAAGCAGCATATTAGAACCCCATCACAGGGTTGTGGTGAAGAGTAAATGAGCTTAGAACTTTGCTTGGAACATAGAAAGTGCTCTATAAATATTGACTATAATTATTATTATACAGAATTTATTTTCTTCTGGGCTGCCCAAATACTGCATTTTAATACTAGGGAATCGGGTGTCATGGGGATATTTATCTTTATCCCTCGGTCCAAGTGCTATAATTATGATTATTACAGCTCTACAGAGTGTAAGGACTAAAGCTTCAGAGTGGTCTGAGGCATGGCTGAGAGCTCAGAGAAGGTGGAGTTGTGTGTCTGATGGGAGTTTGTTCTTGGAGACTTTGTCTCCTTGCCTCCTTTCTCTACTGATGTGACTGTGTCCATCACTATCCTGAGGATGTGTGTGTTGAGGGGTAGCTCTACTCCATCAAGGGAACCTACCATATGGCATCGGAGAATCTCTCTATATGACCACCAGGGTCAGTATTTTCTCAGTTATCATTATGACTCTAGGGGAAAGGTTGAAAAAATTGGATTTAGAGAAGTGGCCCCAAATCTCCAAACTTCAGTGGACCTACTCATCTTTTCCAGGTGTTCTACCCTTGTGCCTCTATTTCTTCACAAGTGTGCCCTCTTTTGAAGGGCCCTCCAGCTTCCTTGTTGCCAAATCCAGTGGCTTTTCTCATCCTCGTTCTGACTCACCTCTTGATTTTGTTGAACCCACAACTTGATTTTCTCAGGATTCCCTCCTCTCTTGACCTGTGTAATTCTGCACTATTCTTAATGTTCTTCATCTTGGTCCCTGGATTGCTCCTCTTTCTTTCTTTCTTTTTTTAAAAAATTATTTATTTATTTATTGGCTGCGTTGGGTCTTAGTTGTGGCACGCAGGCTCATTAGTTGCAGTGCGCAGGTTCTCTAGTTGTGGCATGTGGGCTTCAGAGCACCTGGGCTCTGTAGTTGTGGCATGCAGGCTCAGTTGCCCTGCAGCATATGGCATCTTAGTTCCCCCACCAGGGATTGAACCGGCATCTGCTAAATTTCAAGACGGATTCTCAACCACTGAATCACCAGGGAAGTCCCATCCTCTTTCTTTTCCTAACGTACAGTCATGGTTTGAAAACTCTTCTTGGCCCATTGTTCCTTTCTCTTTAAGTTTTCTCTGTAATACAGGAAATCTGTTATTGCTTTGGTTGTCACCTCTGGGTGATGGCACCAAAATTCTTCTTCTGCCCTAGTCCTCTCTACCTCTTTGTCTTCAACAGGCATGAAGTTGCCAGAGCCTTCCTGGATGCAGTGACAAGCCCATACCTGAAGGCATTGAACTGTTTTTTCTGTGTGTAGGTATCAAGTGCCTGCCGTGTCTTTTGGATTGTTAGCAGTCCAAATGAAGACTAAGTCTTAAGCTGCCTTCTAGCATTCAGATTCTTTGAAGGCTGGAGCTGAATAGGATAGGTCTGGAGAGGGCCAGGCTGGGCTCCCGTTTATTCAGTCACTCTACTTGTCACCTGATTTCTTTTAGAGGGAGCACTGTCTTTTGTCTCCAAGATTGCAGCTTTTTGTTAACATGCTTAGCTACCTTTTAAAAAATTTTTTTTAATTGAAATACAGTTGATTTACAATGTTGTATTAGTTTCAAATGTACAGCAGAGTGATTCAGTTATACATATCTATCTATTCTTCTTCAGATTCCTTTCCATTATAGGTTATTACAAGATATTGAGTGTATTTCCCTGTGCTATACAGTAGGTCCTTGTTGGTTATCTATTTTATATTTAGTAGTGACTTAGCTACCTTCTTGAAGATCTGTTCTCTTCTCTTCTGGGGTAGGGATGGGATTGGCCATGTCCCCCACATTTTGGAGTAGAGTATTAAGGAGGGGTCAGGAATGCCCACTTCCTATTTCATCCCATCCTGTGTTGCCTTCCTTCCAGAGCTCCAGTCCCAGCTGGGCCTGTGGAGACCTTCTTGGCTCCATGTGCTCTCTGGCAGGGCCAGCACCTGTCTCTGTGTTGCCACTGGAAAGGCCTCACTTGGGCTCTCCCTTGCAGGCTGTACAAGCGGATTTAGGCCTGGTCAGGCAGAGGCTTGGATCCACTGTGAACTTTTTACCCTCCAGTAGCCTCACCTCATCACTTTCCTTTTAGGGTGCCTTGGGTTTGTTGAGAGCAGTCCCCATTTGCATGGCCTTAGGCATGACTTCAGTATTTGGGGCACACACTGTTGCCATTACACAAATGGTCAGTGGCTTAAGGATGTTCCAGGTCCAGCCTCCCAGCCAGTTAGGGCTAGACTGGGGTTAGAAGCCACATTTCTTTTGCAGTTCAAAGCCTCTTTTTATTTAATTGCTGTCTACCTCCTGATTTTGTTTATGTCTTATGGGGGAAAAAGCCTGTTTGCCTGACCTCTTCAAACTTACTTCTCTTGTCCTTCAAATTATTCTTTAAAAATCCATTTCTCTTCCTAAGCCTTTGCACATTGTTTTTCCTTGTCAGGACTATCCTATCAGTGTTCTCTTTGCATTGTTTTTTCAGATTCATATTTGTCTGCCCAAATTAGGCAGTGAGCTTCTATTTGTGTAGAGGTGAGTGACTCTGTGTGTGTGCGTGTGTGTGTGTGTGTGTGTGTGTGTGTGTGTATGAGTTTGTGTAGCACATAAATAGTAATGAATGTGTTTGTGGGAAGAGTTCATCCTCTAACTGTCAGTTTGTAAAGCAGAAGACTGTCTTATAGCTCTTTCTGCAAGTGGAAGTTCTACACGATGGTGACCTGGCTCTCTGGACACTAATATGCTGGGAAAAGCACTGAATGGGCTGGGTCTGCCTCGGTGCTCAGCAGAAAACTGGCTGGAGTCTCTCCATTTTTAGCTGTGGGGGTCCTCCTCTAACATCTGTTTCCTTCACCTCCTGAAAGCAGATAACCAGCAAAAGACTTTGGTCCTAAAATTTGAGATGTGGGGTCAGCTAGAGGGTATGCAGATCCTGCAGGAGTCAGGGAGCTCTGGAGAGTGTTTCTAGGGTACCTGGCCTGGCTCTGACTGCCTGTGGGTCCAGGGGGAAGTCCTCATCCCCCATCTAATGATGGTGTGATAACTAGGTGCCAGGTGCTGTACCGTGTACTTTCCACTCATTGTTTTATTTAATCCTCCCTAATACTCTTTGAAGTAGGAGCTCTTATTATGCCCATTTTATAGATGAAGAAACTGAGGCCTAGCGAAGTGTGTGTCCAAGATCACATAGCTAGAAATTGGCAGAGCGAAGACTTGGCCTTAGATGTGTCTGAATCTAAATTCATGTACTGTACTTTCAACCCAATGTTTTAAATCTCTTTTCTTTAATTTCCTTCTTATAAGATGGAAGTAGAAATTCTTTCCCTTTGCCTTTTTCCAAAAGATTTGGGGAAACAAATACATGGATATACACTGTAGGTTAAGAACATGAGCATTTTATAAGATAGGAGTTCCAAGCGTTCCCAGTCAGGCTGCTGAGGTGGGTCTCCCTGCCCAGAACACTTGTGATGTTTACCTGTTCCCCCTGTGCTCTGGCCCTGAGACTGGAGAGCAGCCACTGTCCATGGGACCTACCAGCATGTCAGAAGCTTTAGGAGGTCCAGCAGTTCCACTCCTCCTTCCTCTGTTGGCTTCCTGCCATCCTCATGCCATTCTTTTGCGTTCCTGCCTTAAAAGAAGATAAAAGTTACAGGAAGATATCTTATTTACATATGACCCAGTCCCCTCCTAGAGTCCTGTCTGAATTGAGAGGAGAATATAAGGCACCAGGGAGGCAAGGGCTAGTGAGTCCAAGGGCCTTCTCCCACCTGTGCCCCAAGCATCTGCTCCAGGCTGGCAATACAGATTGCTGAGAGCATCCAACCTCTATTTAAGTAGAAGTACAGACTACACGTGGCCAGTTTTGATAGAAAAATGGGCATCTCAAGTACCTTATTATCTATGTTGTCTCAAAGCCCAAGGATACTTAAGGAAAGAGTTACTGGTGGAACACTGAAATGCATTCCCCTTTCCTGGACTGAGTGATGGTATTGTAAGTCAGAAGAAGGCCATAAATGAAAAGATGTAGTTCTGTCTTCTTTTGAGAGCCCAGGATGATGGGAAGGTTTGTTATCCAGGGTGTACAGGAGCAGGTGATCAGGTGAACTCAGGGTTAGTGGGTGGCAAGTAATTTGGGGAGGGCACTAACCTCAGGCCAAGTGCCAAACTATGCCTCAGTGGGATTCCATGACTTTGGCTTTACTTATGTCAGGGTCTGACATAGGCTGCTGCTGCTGCCTATGTCCCTGCTTGTGATGGTGGACCATCCTGGCAGAACCAAACTGTGGGCCACTTCTCCTTTCCCTCTTTCTCCCTTCCCCCCAGCTTCAGTGTAAAGCCTAAGGGAAAACGTGCCTGCTTGCTCTCCATCGCCACTTCTTGAATAAGGACAAAGCCCAGTGACATAGTTACAGGCCAGGCCTTATGAGGACAGAGGACAGCATTACCCATGCCTGCGTGCTGCAGAGTTTGCACTTGTTCTCTGGGTACCCTTGCAATGCCTGGGAAACTGTCTCACACCTTTCTCCCAGCCTCACTGCTCCTAGGCCTCTCCCCAGGCACTGCTCCCACCACCATGTTCTCTCTCTATCTCTGATTCATGGGAAAATACATGGAGCCAATGAATAGGTCAGATGTGCAGTCCACATGGAATTATTGGGGGTGGGGGAGATGAAGGATCCATTTGCGAATCGACCTGTCATCCTTAGTATTGTCAGAAAATGCTTCTGAGGGCGTTAGTGTGTGTGCAGGTGATGGAGGTGGCAAGGAGCCCTGTGGGAGCTGCCGTTTCTCTCACCTGGCCTGCCATCCCACTCCAGGAGGTGGGTATGCTGTTAGTGCATCAGCTGCCCCCAACCCCTTCTTCCTCAGTCCCTTCTAGGCCTCCTCCTCCTGCTCATTTGTTGTCTTTGCCCTTGATTTCATTCTCATTTATCTGTTCCTTCTCATTTCCCCCCCACACCCCAGCATCAGTTCCCGGTGTTTATCCCTGGCTGTAAGAAGGAAGCGTCTAGCTCTCTCTGTGTGTGTATATGCATATACACATGAACGGTCTCATGTAGGGGAAGGGAAGTCTGTGGCTTTTGGATAATCCTTTTCTCTCTTAATGTATGTTGTCCTGATAATGCTGTGAGTCCCCTAATTCCATTTTTTGTTCTCCTTTTCCCCACAGCCAAGGATGCAAGAATAAAAGAGGTATGGGACATTATGGGAAGCTCTAGGGCTGTGTCCTCTTGGGACCCATCTCCCTGGGCCTTTCTTGACTTCTCATTCTTTTTTTTTTTTTTTCTGCTGTACGCGGGCCTCTCACTGTTGTGGCCTCTCCCGTTGTGGAGCACAGGCTCCGGACACGAAGGCCCAGCGGCCATGGCTCACGGGCCCAGCCGCTCTGCGGCATGTAGGATCTTCCCAGACCGGGGCACGAACCCGTGTCCCCTGCATTGGCAGGCGGACTCTCAACCACTGCGCCACCAGGGAAGCCCGACTTCTCATTCTTGATGTGGCAGCTTCTGTCCCATGTTCATCCTCACCGAGCCTTGCACTCCCACTCCTTTGCACACCCAGACATGGCCAGGCACCTGTCCAGAACCTAGTGCTGTGCTATGGACTGAGTCCATGTCTTTCAGTGTGATTGGTGCCCCAAGGAGCCAGGTTGCTGGGGAAAGCTCATGTGGCACTCAGCCGTTCCATTTTGTCTACAAAAAAAGAGGGGAGAAACTGGCAGAAAGCAAAGGCTTTTGCTGCTGGGTGAGTATAGCATCTATTTTTAGCTCCCAAGCCTTTGCTTTTCCATTTGGCTGTGCTTTTTTAGCACAGTGCCGGTCCAGCAGGGCTGTTTTCCTTCATGGCTCCAGATGTCCTTAGGGAAAGTTTCCGTCTGCCCCCGAGAAGCTGTGGGCTGGTCACCGGGTAATAACTTCTTATAGTGGGTTCAGGCAGGGCTTTGGGTTCCACTGCAATCTTGTCACAGGACCAATTTATTGCGGTGGAACATGGAGGAGTGTGGCAGGAACAGGAAAGAGAAAAGGTAAAACCCCATGCTCTCCAGAGGTGTTTCCCTTATAATTAATTCATTTAAGACTCTTTTGAGTAAACTGCCTAATGAGGTGTATTGGGGCTGAGTGACCAACACGAAAACCTTTTATAAGGGTCTGGGCTGATACTGACAGGTTCTGAATTTTTCTAAGGTGTTTTTCTTTTTTGCTTTTTTAATTTGTTATTTTTTTTCTTTCTGCCTTTCTTTCTGAGGTCATTTGCCAGTTTGGATTAAGTTCTTTTCACTTCCACTCTAGTTTACTGACCAAAATGTTTTTACTACTCCAGTTTGCCTGTTCTAGATACTTCACTTAAGTAGAATCATACAGTATCTATCCTTTGGTATCTAGCTTATTTCACTTGGCATAATGTTTTTAAGGTTCATTCATGTTGAAGCATGTATCAGAATTTCATTCTTTTTATGGGTGAATAATATTCCATTGTATGTACCACATTTGAAAAAAAAATCATCTGTTAATGAATCCTTAAGTTGTTCCACTTTTTTGGCTCTTGTCAATAATGATGCTGTGAACATTCACCTGGAAGTATCTGTTTGAGTCAATGTTTTCAGAACTTTTGGGTGGAATATATACCTAGGGATGGAATTGCTGGATTATATATATATAGTCGTTCTATGTTTAACTTTTTGAGGAACTGCCAAACTGTCCCACAGCAGCCGCACCATTTTACAGTCCCACCAGCAATGTACTAGGGTTTTAGTTTCTCTACATCCTTGTTAACATTTGTTACTTTCTGTTTTTTTTGTTTTTTTTTTTAAATTATAGCCATAGTAGTGGATGTAAAATGGTACAGTATCTCATTGTGGCTTTGGTTTGCATTTCCTTAGTGATTAATGATGTTGAGAATCCTTTAATGTCCCTGTTGGCATATGTATATCTTCTTTGGAGAAATGTCTATTCAAGTCTTTGGCCTGTTTTAATTTAGCTTGCTTGTTTTTTTTTTGTTGAGTTGTAGGTGTTGTTTATATATTCTGGAAACTAAACCCTTAATATAGATGATCTAGAAATATTCTTCTAATTTTTTGAGTTGTCTTTTCACTCTCTTAATAATGTCCTTTGAGGCACAAAATTTTTTAATTTTGAAGGAGTTCCATTTATTTATTTTTTCTTTTATCGTCCGTGCTTTGGGTATAATATTTAAGAAAATATTGCCAAATCTAAGGTTTGAAGATTTTCCCTATGTTTCTTCTAAGAATTTTAACTCTTTAATTTACATCTTTGATCCATTTTGAGTTAATTTTTTTTTTTTTGTAGTATGTGGGCTTCTCACTGTTGTGGCCTCTTCCATTGCGGAGCACAGGCTCCGGACGCACAGGCTCAGCAGCCATGGCTCACGGGCCCAGCCGCTCTGTGGCGTGTGGGATCCTCCTGGACCGAGGCACAAACCCCGGTCAGCAGGCGGACTCTCAACCACTGTGCCACCAGGGAAGCCCCGAGTTAATTTTAATATATTACGTAAGGGAAGGGTCCACTTCATTCTTTTGCATGTGGAAATCCAGTTGATCCAGAACAGTTTGTTGGAGAGACTGTCCTTTCCCCATTGAATTGTCTTGGTACCATTGCTGAAAATCAATTGATCATATATGTAATTTTTTCTGGACTCTCAATTCTATTCCATTGGTCTGTATGTCTGTCCTTATGCCAATACCACAGTGTTTTGATTACTGTAGCTTTGTAGTAAGTTTTGAAATCAGGAAGTGTGAGTCCTCCAACTTTGTTCTTCTTTTTCAGTGTTTTTATGTTCTGGGTCCCTTGAAATTCCATATGTATTTTAGGATGGGTTTCTCCATTTCTGTAAAAAATCACCTTTTTTTTGGCCATGCTCTGGCTTGTGGGATCTTAATTCCCTGACCAGGGATTGAACCTGGGCCACTTTAATGAAAGTGCCAAGTCCTAACCACTGGACTGCCAGGGAATTCCCCAATTCCCCACCACTGAGATTTTGTTAGGGATTGTATTGAATCTGCATATTGCTCTAGGTAGTATTGTTGTCTTAACATTATTAAGCCTCCAATCTGTGAACATGGAATATCCTTTTATCCTTGTGTTATTTAAATTTTAACAGCTACTAGGGCCTGCACTTTGGTGTGTTTGACAGTCTGAAAAGTGATGTAAAAGGCTTTATGGCTTGGGAATATTGAACTTTGCTGTTTTAGAGGGTGCTGATGGTATCTGTCTTCAGGTATAACAGTGGATATGGTTTAGAAGTGAATGGTTATAAAGGCTCATATGAATTTGGGCCCATGTCTGTTCACACACAAATCATTTGGTTAGTTTCCTTCTCTCTTCACCATAGCCGATACCACCCTGTGCAACCTGATAACAACCCGGATAATGAAGAAGGAAGGGACCAGGGCTATTATAACTCATGCAAAGGTCCTGGTTTACTGTACAGTTTTAACCAAGGCATATCTCCCCATATGGGGGAATGGAGGCTTACTCCAGGTTGATCTACCTTTGGGGTAGAAGACCTGTGATACCTCTATTCAGGAAATGTCTGACATCATCTGAAATGTTTGACATCTGTCAAAAAAGGTGACATCATGGGAATCACTATGCTGGGGCAGGGGGAGAGGTGTCAAGCACCAGCTTCCTGTTGACCTTCTATTTTCTGTGTTTACATTCCTCAGGCCCCTAACTATGCCTCACCAGGGCCTGCTCCTATTTAGGATGGCTTCTCTGGGCATGCTGCTGGGCATGCTGATGACCTCCTGCTTCACCTTCTGCCTCAGTCATAAGAACTCGGTAAGTGCCTTACTGCAATAGAGGGATCTTTTTTGTGTCCAAGAAAGCCTCTGTGCCACCAGGGCTGCTGTGGGAGTTTCTTATAGGAATGTGACCAGTGCTGGGTCACGGAGTATGTGTACTTCTTCCCCCATCCCTTAGTCCTCTGGCCTCTGTTTAAAGCTTACGACACAGTTTCTCTTTGGCGAAAAGATGATGATGATGATAATGATATAATAACAATGATGATAATATGATAAGCTTGCTATGTACCAAGCATTGTATTATGTGCTTTATATGTATTCTTATTTAATCCCCTCAACAACCCTATGAAGTAGACAACTACAATTATTATCCTCATTTGACAAGGAGGAGATTAAGTCTCAGAGATATTAAGTAACTTGGCCAACATTATAAAGCTAGTTTGTGGCAGAGCTGGGAAGGTCAGGATTCTCCCCAAGGGGCTGGGCGCCTGTGTGGTGAGCACCAAGTAAGACTGCTTCTTTGTCTATTCCGCTCATCCATGTGCATTCTCAGTCTGTCCGTAGCTCTGTATCCTCTTTCCCTCTGTCCTTTTCTCCACGTTCTTTACACCCTCCTTTTCATTAACCCAGACCTCATTGCTGAGGGTTTCTGTCCTTGCCAAAGGCAGGGGCAGAATGCCTGAGAAGGCCCTGAGCTTGGCCTGGCTGCAGGGTGTCCTGGCCCCATTTCCCTGGCCTGCCCCACCAACAGCCTGCCCTTGATCTACTCCCAATGCCCTCTCTTTCCTCTCCCTTGAGATGCCCTGTCAGCTCTCTCACAGTTTCACCCTCCCCTGGCCACCTTCTCCAACCCCAGGGGTCCCACTTAAATGTTGGGTAAAGTGCTGGAGGCTTTGGAGCCGGAGGGCCTTGAAGTGCAAATGACAATTGTGATGAATTTAATCCAGCTCAGCTGAGGTTCACCTCTGGCTCATGGCAAGCTTCCACCTTCTCTCTGAAGTCATTTGTTTTCTCTCCGCCTTTCTCCCCACTTTGTAGAGCAGGAGAGAATGTACAGTTAGGAGTCACGAATCCTTTTGAGCTTTTAATGTTCTTTGACTAAGATCTTGTTGCTGCCGTTTTTTGGCCTCCTCTTCAAGGAGAATGAGACTGGGATCTCATTGGCCCCTGAGGGTGGGACTGGCCATGGCATGAAGTTGGGGCTGTTTCTGGCATAGCCTGGCCCAGAAAAGCACCCAAGTGTCTCGAGGGCTCAGGGCTGTGTCCCCTCCAGCCTGCAGCTCATGAGGATCTGGGTGCTCCCCATTATGAGCTTTAGCAGATGCACAATTAACAAAAGCGTGCTGATGAATTTACTTAAGGACTGTGTGTTAGTAAGTCTCTTTTGGATAATAGTCCAACCAAATAGATGAGCTTTCAGAGCCATAATTATTCTGGCCCATTTATATTAGCTCTTTTGAGTCTAATCTCAGAAAAATGTTAATACTGACTTTCATCAGCAAAAGCTGCTTTTATCCTTATGTCTGTTCCTAAGCTGTATCCATTTGTCATAATCTTTCATCATGTGCTAAGTACAAGTAGGAGTTGAAGCATCTTTTCTCTCATACCATAAAAATTGCTGCCCCGATGGCATTTAAAATCCAAATTATGCAGCCAGCCACCTTCACAACAGTGAAAATGGGTGGTGGGGGAGGTGGGAGTGGTCATGATCCTTTGTTCAGAGACTGGAGTCCAGGCAAATGCTCCTAGTGACCTGGAATTGTCCTCCTCAAAGGCATTTGTACAGGTTAATGGCCACCCAGCAAAGGCTAGCTGTGTGTATCAGGGTATGATCTGGAGCCAGCCTGCCTTCCTGGCTCCTGCTATGGCATCTCCCTGGGATGCCACATCTTAGGATCAGTGCGAATGCTAAAGGGATGTGGTTGTGTGGTATACTGGCCTTCAAGAGGTGGTGGATGATGAGGGAGGTAGTGGAACCCAGTGGAAGGAGCACAGAGCCTTGGTAAACTCCCTTTTGCCTCCTACTTTGGCAATTTGACCATTTCTTTTTTTTTTTTTTTTTTACTTTGACCATTTCTGAGCTTTGTTTCCTTATGTGTAAAACAGGGTTGGTACCTCCCTCTTAAATTTTAGTGTAGATTAAATGTGATTGTATATATAAAGCACCTAGCATTGGCACTGGCACAATATGGCTAATGGATGGTCAGTAAATGTCAGCTGTTATTTTTTAGTAAGGGTTGGCTGCTTCCGTTGTTTAATTTAGGACTCTGTCAGCCAGGCTCCTATCCCAAAATGTTGCCTTCTCAGTCTGTCTCTGTCACAGCATCTATCCACCTACCTTGAGAGATTCATTCATTCTCTTGGATTTTGAAGGCTTTGGTCTTTAAGAATCTCTTACTCAGTTACAATTATAAGGAAGTGTGACATGGTAAGCTTTTGTCAGCTAAAACCTTAGCTGGGATTTCTTGCCACTTAAGAGGAAATTGTTATTTAGAGTAATGATGGCAGAGAGAAGAGAGGATTCAGCATGGAAGGGAGCTCGGAGAAGCCAACTGAGAGGTCACCAGAGCATGAGATTTACTTCAGAGCTGACCAAGGGCTGGCTGGCCTCCCTCACCTCTTGGTCTTTGTCTCCTGTTCAGGACACTGCTGGAGCAGAGAGAGGGTCGTCCCTTTCTCTGGGATGGTATTTCTTTAAACACAGTCCTTAAAGGGAAGGAGGATGTGCTGATAAATGTGCTGGGGTGATTTTATTGACCCTGCTTCCTTCCCTCAGCATCCCAGGGCACAACCGTTAGAACACATGACTAAGAACAGAAACATAGAAGTGAGTCAGAATTCATGCATGCACTTTGGAGCCAGGCAGTCCTGGACTTCAATCTCTGCTCTTCTTTTCTCAGCAGTGTGGTTTTGCACAGGCCCTGTATGTATAAAATGGGAATAAAAGTATGTGCTTCATAGATGAAACTTGGATGAGTTGTGAGGCATGGAAGCCACTTCAGACCAGTTCTGGGAATATGGGTAAGGGCTTAATAAATGGTACCTATGTTACAATTACAACCTCATCTCCATGATGCTGCTTTTCCTGAAAACCTTTTCTGCACTTCCACCTTTGAAGTGATTGTCCAGCTTGTAGTATGTTTGTGTGACTGAACCTCCCTCAGTGCTTGCCAAAGTCATTCAGAGCCAGATTTGGTGAACAGGGTGAGCTGACCAGACAGGGGAACACCAAATTTATATCACCTCTACTAAAAACAGGTGATCTGTAAAATAATGGCAGATTGTGAGTGTGAGTGTGTGAGTGTGTGTGTGTGTGTGTGTGTGTAGCTTAAAATATGGTTCAAAGATGAAACCAAGTGGAAGCTTAAAAAACATTTTGAGTAGTGATGGGATTGTTGCAGAAAGCATTTGGCTTTCCTAGGGCTTGAAGCATGTCTCAGTGGTTCATATCTTGTTGTAATCCTCCTTCTTGAACCTACTTTATTTATCTCATTAAAGATCTAGAAAAAGAGACTTTCTCAGCCCCTACTCATCAGAATGAACACCAGCCTTGCCTGGATTGGGCTTTCTGCCATATTCTCATCATCACCATTACCCTTGCCTCTTTCTGCTTCTCTTGATGTTGAGGATTTGGTTACTTGATTACAACTGTACGTGCCAGGAGTTAACTGGCTAATAGATACACTAAAGCAAGAGTTGTAATGTAAAGCTTAGAGATGTTTAGTTTGGCCCTCTTAGTGTTCTAAAAGTAAGAAAATGTCGCATAAAAATCTGGATTTTTGTTTCTCATCAAGTTGAATGCCTTCGTGGCAGTGGTAGAGCAGCTGAGTAGCAGCTGTGTTTCTTAGTCAAGGCAGGAGGACTCCAGTTTTCACAGTCCCACCACTCCTGGTTGTTTTTACACCTGGCACACAGCACTCATTTACATCCATCCCTGCTTGGCCTCTGGAGGCATTTAGTCCACATACTTCTGAGGTAAATCTTATTAACGGTCTTCTAGTCCCATGGTCTCGTGTACGGTGCTTTTGGCAGAGACTGACCAGCATGGCTGGGCCCTGGAGTCCATAGGCTGCAGATACTTAGTGGACAAAGTGGTCTTGTGGTCTTTGTTCTGGAGTGTGGGGCTAGTTCCTGGCTTCCAGCAAACTCTTTGGACTTGCCTCCAAAAGACATCCAAAAGACATACCTACTTGTAGGAGGAAGGCCTTCTTTTGTTCCTTTGTTGCATGATTACAAACTAAGCCCTGGGCTAGGCAAGGGGTATACAGTGGTGAAAGAGACTGACACAGTGCCTGGTGAAAGAGACTGACACAGTGCCTGCCCTCAGGAAACTCAGTTGTTGAAAGTTTGATGTCCGTGCCCTTAGAATGCACGGAGCTTCCTGCCAGTCTGTCTTCTCTTTAGTCTCACACACATCTACTCTCTGTTCCTTGTTTTCTTTTCTTTTTTTTTTTGCCGTACGTGGGCCTCTCACCGCTGTGGCCTCTCCCGCCGCAGAGCACAGGCTCCGGATGCGCAGGCCCAGTGGCCATGACCCATGGGCCCAGCTGCTCTGCGGCATGTGGGATCCTCCCGGACCGGGGCACGAACCCGCGTCCCCTGCATTGGCAGGCGGACTCTCAACCACTGCGCCACCAGGGAAGCCCCCTTGTTTTCTTTTGAGCTCAGATTTGTGCTGGGGCACATTGAAAGGGATACATTGTTACCTCCCATGTAGGATTAGAATTGTTCAGGAGACCAAAATGAGATCTACACAAAGTACCTAGCACAGGTTTGGGTTCATAGGAAGAATCCATGAAAAATACTCTTATTACGGGAAAAATTGGGAGGTGGAGGAAAAGTGATGGCTGGGGAGGTGGAAGGGCTGAAATAATCTCCCAGTGTTCTAGTGTGTGTTCCTCTTTGCCCTCCCAAATGTAATTTTCCAGAGCTCTGGAACCCTCTGGTTCCAGTTTCCTGAGGCCTTACTGCTTTTATGCACGAACAGGTTTAAAAATGGGACAGGAAGGATTGGAGGCTGGGAAGGAACAAGATGAATAATACTTTGTATTTATGTTACATCTCTGTCTCTTGAGCTCAAAGTGCTCTACACCATCTCATTAACCCTCCATGCTCTCCATGGGGTGGAAGGAAATAGGTTTTAGGAAGAGGTTTCCAACCCGGGCATCTTCCTCCTTCAGCCCAGCTGGACTTGCACCTTCCCACTTGTACCCCTTCTTCCATGGATTGGAATGCACTAAGAGGTCGTTTACGCTCCATAGGTACCCTGGGTAATGAAGGTACCCACGCCCTTACTCTGCCCTGCTGGGCTGCTTAGGAATTAATTGGGCCTTAGCTGCCAGCTTTTGTACATCTGTGTTGACCATTTGAGGCCTTACTTTCCTATTCATATGTATGTGTTTTCTTTTATAAATATCTTTAGTTTTTAATTGTAAGAGTAATAGGTATGAATTTTAAACATCAAACAAGATAGGAGCTTATCAAGTAAAAAGTAAAAGGCTCTTATTGTCTCGTTTTGTCAACCCCTCTCCCCAGTATGTTCCCTTAACTCCCTCAAGATAGTGTGGAACCTTCTGGAGTTTTTTTTTAATGCATATACAAAAGTGCCATATACACACAACACATACTGTGTTAATTTAACCATATCACCTCACTTGTACTGGTTCTGACAGTAACCTTGTGAAAGGTCCAAACAGGGCTAAGGAGGGCAGGAAGGGCAAGGAGGAGAAGAGTGTACTGCCCGGGCCATTTTCTTTCTGCTTGCGTGGTACACAACTGTGGTGGTTCATGCCCTGTTTTTTCCTTTCTCTGAAGGAGTTTGCACTGACCAACCCAGAGGAGAGCAGCACCAAAGAAACAGAGAGAAAGGAAACAGCAGAGGAGGAGCTGGATCCCAAGGTCCTGGAGGTGTTTTACCCGACACATGAGTGGCAGGCACTTCGGCCAGGTACCAAGCCCAGCGCTGTCCCCAGGAAACACACTTGAAATTCAAAATGTGTATGTCCTTTCTCCCCCCAGGGCTGGAAGGAACAGCCCCTCTCTGGCCTCCTGGAGGGGAGTAGGGGTGGCTGCTGCTGCAGGACTCAGGGACCTTCGTTTCCCTGCAGAACAGAAATTGTGGCATCTGAGTGCCCTGGAAGGAAGGCAGGTGGTGGGTGGCCGAGCTTTTGGAGCAAGTGATAGAAAACTTTCTTTCCTTGCACTTCTGAAGCACAGGAGAGGCAGTGACATGTGCCTCACTCTGCAAATGCTATTTTGGGCTCTGCTGCTCGGCTCAGTGCTGCTGAAATATTGTTCATGGGAGAGTCCGGAGCACTGGTGCGGGGCAGGAGTTTTCTGTTGTTAAAGGAACCTGTGCCAAGAAACAGGGGCTGTTCCTGGCCTGGTTTTTAAATGGAGCATCCTCAGAAGGAGCAACTTTCTAACCCTTTTATGGCCCTGGGCCCAGGGCTTAAAATAATAATGAAAAAAGCCAGCAGTTGTGGTGTTTACCACATTCAGATACTGTGCTACGTGCTTCATGTGCATAATCTTGTTCAGTCTTCACAATAATAGGAGCTATTATTGTCTTTATATTCAGATGAAAACATTGAGACTCAGAGAGGTTAGGTGACTTGACCTATGTCATTCAGCCAACTTGTCCTATGTCATTGACCCCAGCCTGGACCCATCTTCCTCTCACTTGTTCTTCTAGAGTCCCATCTGTCCTTGGCTGGAGCCCGACTCTGGTGACACTTGAGCCCATTTTCAGGAGTAGGCTATTTGCGTTCTGCACTGTGGCGGGTGGATGGCAAGCCCTGGCAGCTGCCAGAGTATAGTTTCATCAACTCCTTGCTGATATTCATCACCATGTCCTCACTGCCCCCATTGCTGCTGTGCTGGCAGGGGCAGCGTTTGCTGTGCCAGCCAACTATCTGGTAGCAATATCACTCCTGCTGGGCTTGCATGCGGGTAGTTGCTGCCACAGAAGAGTGATGAATCACCAAGGAAACCAAGTAGGTGCTAATGGAGTTGGGTAGAGGGAGATTTTAGGGACAGAGTTACTGGGTTTAGCAGATCCAACCTCTGGCTGGCCTCCTCCACCTTCCCTGAGAACTGAGCCCCCCTGGTCTTTGGGGACTAAAACTAGAGGGGCTCTCAGGGTGTGGGAAGTGGAGGATGTATGCTGTATACACTGATTTTACGTGATTAAAAGTGCTTGTACCACTTTTAACCAGGCAAGTGCCTTGAGCCGATGGAGGTCAATGTCCTGTCATCCCTACTCCTACCGTCTCTTTTCCTGTGGCACCCTTCAGGACCCCAGTCCACATTGCAGAACAAGCCTGAAAGTTCTGACCCAGGGCCCTTGCCCAGCCTCTGGGCAGTGGGGCTCCTGTTCATGGTTAAGCAAAAGAGCCCTTTTTGTATCTTTGGGGAGGGAGGGCCAGATCCTGTGTAACAAGGGCAGGCTGAGGGCTCTGAGCACCTCCTGGAGAATTAGAGTGGAGTACTGATTTTTATATTTAACTTGTTGCCCCATTGACATCATCTTCTGCCTTCTAGTTTCTCAATAGCCCCTTATAAGTTGTTCTGCCCCAAAGTCCCTTGAAGCTGCCCCAAAGGCTGGGGTGTTATGCTGGAGCACAGACACTCAGCTCTGGGGGCAAAGCAAGTCTAGGTCCAGACATGCTTGCCCCATATCCCAAGAGTGTTTTTCATTTCACCTACACTCACCCCCAAAGCAGGACCAGTGAGGGGAGGGAAAGTGAGAGATTTGTTATGGCCTCAGGGTTTGATGTGTGGTGACTGAGTCTGGTACTGTCGAGGCAGACAAGACTCTCTTAGGTCCCAGAACAGGATCAAGGTGTTCTGTGTGTATATTAAGGTTTTATATGTTATGTCTGTTGGTAGGAAATTGACATCTCAGTAGTCTGTGTGGATAGCTGGCACTTACCTTTAATCAGAGTATATTTAATTCACCACATAACGAATGCTGCCTGGGAGCTTCCATCACAGCTACTGAAAGGTTAAAAGGAATGTAGCCAGTCCCAGGGTGAGTAGATAAATGAGGAGGTAGTATAATTTAGTGGTAGAGAGCACAGACTTTATTTTATTTTTTAAAGATTTATTTATTATTCATTTATTTATTTATTTTTGGCTGTGTCGGGTCTTAGTTGCAGCATGCAGGATCTTTGTTGAGGCATGTGGGATCTTTTGTTGCGGCACGCGGGGTTGTGGTGCGTGGGCTTTACTCTAGTTGTGGCATGCGGGTTTTCTCTCCTCTAGTTGTGGTGCGTGGGTTCCAGAGCGCATGGGCTCCGTAGTTTGCAGCATGTGGGCTCTAGTTGAGGTACGTGAGCTCAGTAGTTGTGGCGTGCAGGCTTAGTTGTCCCATGGCGTGTGGGATCTTAGTTCCCTGACCAGGGATTGAACCCGCATTCCCTGCATTGTAAGGCATATTTTAGCACTGGACCACCAGGGAAGTCCCAAGCACAGACTTTAGACTGATCCAGTCCTGGGTTCAAATCTTAGCTTTGCTACTTAGGGGATCTTGGGCAAGTCACTGAATCCTTCTGCCCTTCAGTTCCCCCATTGGTGATGTTGGGGAAATGTCCTGCCCTGCCTGCTGCAGAGGCTGTTTTGAGGATTCCCAACATGTAGACGTTACTCAGTACACAGCAGTTCTGATTTTTAATGGTAAATTTGCCATTTGTGCCACTCCTTAAACTTGATTGTGGAATTGGATGCCAGTGAGGGTACATGAGTATGTAGCCTTCCTGTCCTCTCTGGCTTTAGATAGGGAAGGGAACTTATGGTGACAAGGAGAGACTTTCATGGTCATGGGATGTTCTCCCTCTTTCCTTCCAGGGAGATTTTTGATAAGGGAGCAGAAGGGGTTAATACAACATTTCCTGCCTGAGAGCTAGGTGCATGGCATAGGAAGATGGTGGAATATCTTTTGGGGACTTTTTTTTTTTTTTTTGCTGTATGCGGGCCTCTCACGGTTGTGGCCTCTCCCGTTGCAAAGCACAGGCTCTGGACGTGCAGGCTCAGCGGCCATGGCTCACGGGCCCAGCCGCTCCGTGGCATGTGGGATCTTCCCGGACCGGGGCACGAACCCGTGTCCCCTGCATCGGCAGGCGGACTCTTAACCACTGCGCCACCAGGGAAGCCCTTTTGGGGACTTTTAAGAGAATGGCAAAATGGCTAGTTTATGTTGACAGTTATTGATTTCAGTTCAGTACCTTCTGTCTCTTTAGGTCTCTGAAGGGAGGACCTCATCTCTGTTGTCCTCAGGTCTCCAAGGAGGGGATACTGGGCTACATGGTCTGGGCTCATTTGAAGGCAGATTTCCTGACTGCCTGCTGTGGCCTGGAATACCAGGGGACCAACCCGTAACTTCATGGACCTTCCTACCAGGCCAGATAGGAGTTGGGCCCCAGTCACTTAGCCCTGGAGCAGCTGTAGGTCACCCTCCTGAAGTCTCCCTGCCTCTGTTATTACTGTCAGCATCCTCACTGCGAGTCGCTTGTTCCTGGAAGTGATTTTCCTGTCTCTTTCTCTCTCTCTCCTGGTTTATTTTGGGATCTGTCGTACCTTACGGAGGCACAGCAAGCATTTGAGTGTGGATTCAGCATCAGCTGTTCACAAGCAAGCAGAGGAAAGCTGTTTGCTGGCAGGTCCTGTGGGTTCTGGGCAGGGAACTCAGGAATTTGTCCTAGGGCTGAGGACCCCTGTACCCCAGGCTTTGTGCCTGTGCACTTGTTATTAGAGAAAACTGGTCACAGCCAGATATTGTGGGTCTTTTGCTCCCTGGGCATTTCCTGAGATCCTGCTTTGTGCCAGGCACTGTACTGGTAGCCAGAGACAGATAATAGTTCACATTTACTTAGCATCGACTGTGCCAGGCATCTTTTGAGGGCAGGTGCTATAACTACCCTCATTTTCATAGACAAAAATGAGTCTCAGAGATAAGTGACTTAGCCAAATGACCAGTAGGTGGTAGAGACAGAATTCAGATCTAGCTTTGTTTGGCCCTAAGCTTGAGCTCTTAACCACTGTACCATAATGTCTTTCCGGGTAGCAAATGCGACATGACCCCTGCCTTCCAGCAGCTTATGGTCTCACAGAGGATACAGAGAGAAAAAGTGTTTTGGATGTCCTGGTTTGTTTTGGAAGTGTCCTGTGCTCAGTGAGGGCACAAAGGCGGGTATGGGGAGGCCAGGCCAGGGCCTTCTCTCTATCCCTGAGATCTTGGTAGAGCTTTGAGTCAAATTTTATGATGCTAAACTTCCAAACCCACCTTCAGTTCTCTTTTTGAACTGTGTGGCCTTGGTCAGTTTGATTAGAATCTCTGAACCTTAGTTTCCTCATATGGAAATAGGGATGAAAATACCTACTTCACAGAGATGGTGTGAGACTGAAACAAGATTAACACGTGTAAAATGTTTCACTCTGGGCCTGACACATAGGAAATATTCAATAAATGGCTATAGTTGTCATTTAAAAAATATACCTTTGCTGCTGCCTCCCTTTCCTTGGGGACCTGAAGGAAAAGTGGAGGTGATGAGGCTATCTGAGCAAAGGCCTCTCTTGTTTTGCCCCTTACCCAGTGCTATATGTTGGCCTCATATGGGTTCAGGGAAGCTTAGACTTGGGGCTTCTTATTGACCTGAGGTGACTTCCAGGCTCTGAAATACTGTGTGAGAGCCTCTGGAATATTGGCATTAGCACAAAGAGCCACTTGATGGGAGCATGCAGGAAGCCTGTGCAGGAACACGTTCATGTGAGGGGGTTAAAAAAAAAAAAAAGTCTAAATCATCAACAACTGATGAGAGCAATCCAAGAATTATAGAGCACCAGCCATCTGGTCAGATCATTTCAGATCTGCACGAGCAATAGGAGGGAATTGAATTTTAAAAACCTCATTTATGATAGACCAGCTACTCTGTTTCAGGCACTTAAGGGAGGAGTCTGATTTCCTGCAGGCCCTGGACATCTGTCTGAAGGAACACCTGACTCTGGTCTGGGTGACTCTGCAGGATTGTCTTTGTGAGACCTTTGGCCCCTTGCAGCTTAGAAGAGGCTGTGTGATCTTCCAATCCTCAGACACCAACTTGGTATCCAATAATTCAATTCATTTCTGACACTATCTACCTGGAATTAGTGTCAGATCCCACAGTTAAAGGGCTCAGTCCCACTGCCTCTAATTCAGATGCTAGTCACAAGTCCCAGGCCACTGGACTTGTGACTGACCAGCTATAAATTAGGGATTCCCACAGTTCCCTCCTCAGGTTTGATAATTTGCTAGAACAGCTTACAGAACTCAGGAAAACACTTTACTTATGTTTACTGGTTTTTTATAAAGGCTACAACTCAGAATAGCCAAGTGGAAGAGATGCATAGAAGGTATGGGGGGTGGGGTGCAGAGCTTTCATGCCCTCTCTGGACACACTGCCCTCCCAGTACTTCTAGGTGTTCACCAATCAGAAGCTCTTGGAAGCCCCCTAGGGGCTTTTATGGAGGTTTCATTATTTAGGCATGATTGATTAAGTCATTGGCCATTGGAGATTGAACTCAGTCTCCAGCCCCCCTTTCCTCCCTGGAGGTGGGGCTAAAAGTTCCAACTGTCTAATCAAGGCGTGGTCTTTCTGGTGACCTGCCCTCATCTTGAAGTTACCTAATTCCACACACACACACACACACACCCAGCCACCCATCCACCCATCCCCCCGCAAGAGTCATTTCAGGAACCAGGGATAAAAACCAGATACTTTTTTTTTTTTTAAATACCACAGGCTACAATTGAGGTGGGACTAAGGGGCAAAGCTCCCAGTGCCTTTTGCCACCTACCCAGCTCTGTGGTAGTCAGGAGGGATCTTCCTTACAGGTTATCTTATTCCCCAGGATGGTCCACAAGAGTATGACCTGCTTGTGTCCCATCGTTCACACACAGGCACACACACACCTCGAGGCCTATGAGCGGTGGGTGAGAGTAGGGGTATTGGTTAAGGGCAGTTCATACCTAAGCTCCTTTTGCTCATGAGAGTGGGGAGGTTGGGACTTCTTGGCTGCCACTGGGAGGTAATGGCCTGAGGGAGGGCTATAGCAAGGGGCCTCTGTTGAATGATCTTTCACCCTGGCTCAGAGCAGTGCTGGAAAAGTGGAGCAGGGGCGGGATAGAGGAAACTGCATGCTTTTTGTGTGGTGTGGTAATCTATGTCCTCTCTTGAACACAAGTTGCTATCTCCAACAACTTTTCAGTATGAGGTGTTCAGCAGAGCTTATCTTTGGTGCTACCTCCTTCTGCATAGTGCCTTCCTCCCCTACTTTGAAACCTTTCAAGTCTTCTGGGGATTCCCCAAGAACTTCATTTGTTTCTCTCCTGCCTATACTTCTAGTTCATCTCCCCCATTACTGCCACCTCTCTAGCCTTTGTTAAGCATCTCTACTCTGAGCATCTCCTTTACTCCTTATCAGTATGAGTTTGTCAGGGAACTGCTGGGGGCATAGCAGGATGCCAGGCCTCTTGAGACCTGTAGGAGCAATGTCAGAGGCTCCAAATTACCCTGTACTGGGAGAGAAAATAATGGTGGGCTGGAATACGTGAAGGCCCCACATGGCTCCATAAGGACAGTTTAGAGCTCTTCATTTCAGAGAGACACCATTTCCCATATGTGAACTTCTCCCAGGATGGCTGACCACTGCCCCATAGCAGCCAAATTCCACACCCCCCTGGGAGGAGCAGGTGGAGGCCAGGGCAGGATGGCCACTGTCAAGGTTGAGGCCACTTTGAGACTAGCTGGCTGAGCACTGTACTGGCACCAGAGCATCTCTGCCTGGGCTTTGGCCTTAAGTACCTGGATGGGGCAGGCCTGGGTCCAGTTTTCAGTCTGTGGACTTGGATGGTTGGACATCTGCTTTCTAACAAGCGTTTACATGCTTAATGCTCACCCTAGGCCCTTATTCTTCCCTTCTTCTCCTTCCTCCATCTACTGGTTCTCTCTGAGGTTTAATAAAGAGTACTTAGAGTTGCACAGCCTCAGCTTTCAAAGATCGGGACCCGCAAACTGACTTAAGTAAAAAAACTTAGACTGGATTAGGGATAATGGAAAACTAGCTGCCAAAACCAGTTCTGGCCCTTATACCCAGGGCTTGACTTTAATTCAGAGAATCTGTGGAGCCTCCACTTCCCTTCTTTCTCTAATATTGCCCTCGCCCTACTGGCTAAGACTGTCTAGGCTATCTCCAAGGTTGGGATTAACCAGGGCTGGGAATAGCTCTCAAGGACTGATCTGGAGCTGGGATGAGAGGCCCTTTTCCAGAGCTTGTTCCATTCCTAGATTTGTCACAGTACTGGAGGTAGGACTTGATTGGTAACTTAAGAGGAGATAATATTTGACTAGGTAGAGAAGAGGACAGGTAGGAGGGGAGGATGACATGAACTCTCACTTTAAAAGTGAGAGTATATCTACCTGGTAGGAGAGGCAGAGATGTGTAGCAGAATAATGGGATGGTGGTGGTACGCAGCATCCCCTCTGTCAGGATAGGGGGTGGTAGGAGGAAAGAGAATTGAAAAGCAGTAGATCTAACTATGTGAAAATAAGTGTGTAGTTTAGTCCATTCAGGGCTGTGCCGTGAATGGGAGATGAGGAAATGAAGAAGGACGATATAAACTCCTGAGTCTGAGGAGTTTGAAAATAAGTGGAAGAAGAGAATGAAAACGGTAACTTCACAGATAGCCACACCAAAAAATTCATTTCTTGTTACATTTGTTGAACTCCTATAATGTTCCAGGTATAGTACTTGATGTCGGAGATACCATGGTGGGCATTGACAGAGGGGCTTGCCTGCCTGGGCTTATGGTGGAGGAAGACCCCAGGCAGGAATATAATGCTGTGAGAAGACAGAGGTGTGGCCCTGAAGGAACATCTTCCCAGAGGCAGCTCTTCATTTCAGAGAGACACGGAAGCATTGAAGCTGAATGGAGAGAGCTTTTGTGTGCGTTGGAAGGCAGAGGGGGAAGGAGGCACTGCTGACAGATTTGAAATCCTAGAGAGAAGATCATTGATGAGGCAAAGTTGTTTAGGTGGCAGATGGAAAGACTTGGCCTCATGAATGTGATGAGCCTTGGAAATTTGAAGCACAGCCTAGAGAAAAACAAGGAAAAGTACGAGAGATGTAGAGGGAAATTGAGGAAGCTTCCATTAGATGTCTTCGATTTTCTGAGTCAAGCCAAGGGTGGGGTTTTTACCTTGGATGATGAAAGAGAAGGCCTTGATTGGGTGCTTAAGGAATGGTGAGGTTAAGGAATAACCACTGTGAGGAAGTTGCTCAATCAAGCGGTCAGAACTAAGCATTGCCCAGCATCAGGGGCAAGTTGACGACTGACAGCCTGACTTTGTTCTGGGCCAGGACCAGTGGACTTGGTGACTTTCTAGAGCAATGTGAGCCCTGGACAGTGGTTAGGTGAAGTGTGAGGAAAGATGGGTAGATCATTAAGGAGACTGTTGGATTGTCTTTGGGATTGATGAGGGAGACTTTTAGCCTATGGGGCAAGCTGGAGAGCTTTAGTGGAAGCTCCTCTGAACCTACTCTAACCTCCCCTCTTCTGAAACAGGGATTATCAGGACTCTTTGAGGCTCTTGGCAGTGCTCAAAGTCAGAGTTCGGGTGGTACCCCACTAGCCACTGATCTTCTAGGCAGGCCTGAAAAGAACCTGAATGAAGCAGAGCTTGTGTGCAGTGGGCTCTGTAAGCCTTTTGTTCCTTGTGCTCTGATCAGACTGATTTTATTTCTGTTCATGTTGGGGTTTTGCTTTGTTACTTTTCATAGACTAGTAGGTTATTGGTCTTGCCTTATTTCCCATAATATGTTGATTTGAGACAAACAAATTGATTTATATTTTAATTTCTTTAGTTCTCAGAATAGTCTGTTTGTAGTTTATATAATGCAGTTGTTTGAAAGGAGAGAATCATTTCTTTGGATTAAAAAGTTTTCAGATTTGATTACCTGTGGCCATAATTAGTTTATCTGAGCAGAGGTGAGGTTTTTTGTTTTAACATCTTTATTGGAGTATAATTGCTTTACAATGGTGTGTTAGTTTCTGCTTTATAACAGAGTGAATCAGCTATACATATACATATATCCCCATATCTCTTCCCTCTTGTGCTCCCTCCCTCCCATCCTCCCACCCCTCTAGGTGGTCACAAAGCACTGAGCTAATCTCCCTGTGCTATGCGGCTGCTTCCCACTAGCTATCTATTTTACGTTTGGTAGTGTATATATGTCCATGCCACTCTCTCACTTTGTCCCAGCTTACCCTTCCCCCTCCCGTATCCTCAAGTCCATTCTCTAGTAGGTCTGTGTCTTTATTCCCGTTCTGCCCCAAGGTACTTCATGACCTTTTTCTTTTTATTTCATACATATATGTTAGCATATGGTATTTGTTTTTCTCTTTCTGACTTACTTCACTCTATATTGACAAACTCTAGGTCCATCCACCTCACTACAAATAACTCTATTTCGTTTCTTTTTATGGCTGAGTAATATTCCATTGTATACACGTGCCACATCTTCTTTATCCATTCATCTGTCGATGGACACTTAAGTTGCTTCCATGTCCTGGCTATTGTAAATAGAGCTGCAGTGAACATTGTGGTACATGACTCTTTTTGAATTATGGTTTTCTCAGGGTATATGCCCAGTAGTGGGATTGCTGGGTCGTATGGTAGTTCTATTTTTACTTTTTTAAGGAACCTCCATACTGTTCTCCATAGTGGCTGTATCAATTCACATTCCCACCAACAGTGCAAGAGGGTTCCCTTTTCCTCACACCCTCTCCAGCATTTATTGTTTGTAGATTTTTTGATGATGGCCATTCTGACTGGTGTGAGATGATACCTCATTGTAGTTTTGATTTGCATTTCTCTAATAATTAATGATGTTGAGCATTCTTTCATGTGTTTGTTGGCAATCTGCATATCTTCTTTGGAGAAATGTCTGTTTAGGTCTTCTGCCCATTTTTGTATTGGGTTGTTTGTTTTTTTGATATTGAGCTTCATGAGCTGCTTGTAAATTTTGGAGATTAATCCTTTGTCAGTTGCTTCATTTGCAAATATTTTCTCCCACTCTGAGCGTTCTCTTTTCGTCTTGTTTATGGTTTCCTTTGCTGTGCAAAAGCTGTTAAGTTTCATTAGGTCCCATTTATTTATTTTTGCTTTTATTTCCATTTCTCTAGCAGGTGGGTCAAAAAGGATCTTGCTGTGATTTATGTCATAGAGTGTTCTGCCTGTGTTTTCCTCTAAGATTTTGATAGTGTCTGGCTTTACATTTAGGTCTTTAATCCATTTTGGGTTTATTTTTGTGTATGGTGTTAGGGAGTGTTCTAATTTCATTCTTTTACATGTAGCTGTCCAGTTTTCCCAGCACCACTTATTGAAGAGGCTATCTTTTCTCCACTGTATATTCTTGCCTCCTTTATCAAAGATAAGGTGACCATATGTGCATGGGTTTATCTCTGGGCTTTCTATCCTGTTCCATTGATTTATATTTCTGTTTTTGTGCCAGTACCATACTGTCTTGATTACTATAGCTTTGTAGTATAGTCTGAAGTCAGGGAGCCTGATTCCTCCAGCTCCGTTTTTCTTTCTCAAGATTGCTTTGGCTATTTGGGGACTTTTGTGTTTCCACAAAATTGTGAAATTTTTTTGTTCTAGTTCTGTGAAAAATGCCAGTGGTAGTTTGATAGGGATTGCATTGAATATGTAGATTGCTTTGGGTAGTAGAGTCATTTTCACAATGTTGATTCTTCCAATCCAAGAACGTGGTATATGTCTCCATCTATTTGTATCATCTTTAATTTCTTTCATCAGTGTCTTATAGTTTTCTGCATACAGGTCTTTTGTCTCCTTAGGTAGGTTTATTCCTAGGTATTTTATTCTTTTGTTGCAATGGTAAACGGGAGTTGGGAGTGTTCCTTAATTTCACTTTCAGATTTTTCATCATTAGTGTGTAGGAATGCAAGAGATTTCTGTGCATTAATTTTGTATCCTGCTACTTTACCAAATTCATTGATTAGCTCTAGTAGTTTTCTGGAAGCATCTTTAGGATTCTGTATGTATAGTATCATGTTATGTGCAAAGAGTGACAACTTTACCACTTCTTTTCTGATTTGGATTCCTTTATTTTTCTTTCTCCTCTGATTGCTGTGGCTAAAACTTCCAAAACAATGTAGAATAATAGTGGTGAGAGTGGGCAACCTTATTTTGTTCCTGATCTTAGAGGAAATGGATTAGTTTTTCACCATTTGTCATATATGGCCTTTATTCTGTTGAGGTAAGTTCCCTCCATGCCTACTTTCTGGAGGGTTTTTATCGTAAATGGGTGTTGATTTTGTCAAAAGCTTTTTCTGCATCTATTGAGATGATCATATGGTTTTTATTCTTCACTTTGTTAATATGGTGTATCAGATTGATTGACTTGCGTATATTGAAGAATCCTTGCTTTCCTGGGAAAAACCCCACTTGATCATGGTGTATGATCCTTTTAATGTGCTGTTGGATTCTGTTTGCTAGTATTTTGTTGAGGATTTTTGCATCTATGTTCATCAGTGATACTGCCCTGTAGTTTTCTTTCTTTGTGACCTCTTTGTCTGGTTTTGGTATCAGGGTGATGGTGGCCTCTTTGAATGAGTTTGGGAGTGTTCCTCTCTCTGCTATATTTTGGAAGTGTTTGAGAAGGATAGGTGTTAGCTCTTCTCTAAATATTTGATAGAATTTGCCTGTAAAGCCATCTGGTCCTGGGCTTTAGTTTGTTGGAAGATTTTTAATCACAGTTTCAATTTCAGTGCTTGTGATTGGTCTGTTTATATTTTCTGTTTCTTCCTGGTTCAGTCTCGGAAGGTTGTACCTTTCCAAGAATTTGTCCATTTCTTCCAGGTTGTCCATTTTATTGGCATAGAGTTGCTTGTAGTAATCTCTCATGATCCTTTGTATTTCTGCAGTGTCAGTTGTTACTTCTCCTTTTTCATTTCTAATTCTGTTGATTTGAGTTTTCTCCCTTTTTTTCTTGATGAGTTTGGCTAATGGTTTATCCAGTTTGTTTATCTTCTCAAAGAACCAGCTTTTAGTTTTATCGAACTTTGCTATTATTTTCTTCATTTCTTTTTCATTTATTTCTGATCTGTTCTTTATGATTTCTTTCTTTCTGCTAACTTTGGGGTTTTTTGGTTCTTCTTTCTCTAATTGCTATAGGTGTAAGGTTAGGTTGTTTATTTGAGATGTTTCTTAAGGTAGGATTGTATTGCTATAAACTTCCCTCTTAGAACTGCTTTTGCTGCATCCCATAGGTTTTGGGTTGTCATGTTTTCATTGTCATTTGTTTCTAGGTATTTTTTGATTTCCTCTTTGATTTCTTCAGTGATCTCTTGGTTATTAAGTAGTGTATTGTTTAGCCTTCATGTGTTTGTATTTTTTACAGGTTTTTTCCTGTAATTGGTATCTAGTCTCATAGTGCTGTGGTCAGAAAAGATACTTGATACGAGTTCAATTTTTTAAAATTTACCAAGGCTTGATTTGTGACCCAAGATATGATCTATCCTGGAGAATGTTCCATGAGCACTTGGGAAGAAAGTGTGTTCTGTTGTTTTTGGATGGAATGTCCTATAAATATCAGTTAAGTCCATGTTGTTTAATGTATCATTTAAAGCTTGTGTTTCCTTATTTATTTTCATTTTGGATGATCTGTCCATTGGTGAAAGTGGGGTGTTAAAATCCCCCATGTGATTGTGTTACTGTCGATTTCCCCTTTTATGGTTGTTAGCTTTTGCCTTATGTACTGAGGTGCTCGTATGTTGGGTGCATAAATATTTACAATTGTTATATCTTCTTCTTGGATTGATCCCTTGATCATTATGGAGTGTCCTTCTTTGTCTGTTGTAATAGTCTTTGTTTTAAAGCCTATTTTATCTGATATGAGAATTGCTGCTTTAGCTTTCTTTTGATTTCCATTTTCATGGAATATCTTTTTCCATCCCCTCACTTCCAGTCTGTATGTGCCCCTAGGTCTGAAGTGGGTCTCTTGTAGACAGTGTGTATACAGGTCATTTTTATGTATCCATTCAGCCAGTCTATTTCTTTTGGTTGAAGTATTTAATCCATTTACATTTAAGGTAATTATCGATATGTATGGTCCTATTACCATTTTCTTGTTTTCGGTTTGTTATTGTAGGTCTTTCCTTTCTCTTGTGTTTCCTGCCTAGAGAATTTTCTTTCCTTTTGTTGTAAAGCTTGTTTGGTGGTGCTGAATTCTCTTAGCTTTTGCTTGTCTGTAAAGGTTTTCATTTCTCCATCGAATCTGAATGAGATCCTCGCTTGGTAGAGTAATCTTGGTTGTAGGTTTTTCCCTTTCATCACTTTAAATATGTCCTGCCACTCCCTTCTGGCTTGCAGAGTTTCTGCTGGAAGTTCAGTTTTTAACCATATGGGGATTCCCTTGTATGTTATTTGTTGTTTTTCCCTTGCTGCGTTTTTTTTTTTTTTTTTTTTTTTTTGCGGTACACGGGCCTGTCACTGTTGTGGCGTCTCCTGTTGCGGAGCACAGGCTCTGGATGCGCAGGCTCAGCGGCCATGGCTCACGGGCCCAGCCGCTCTGCGGCATGTGGAATCTTCCTGGACCAGGGCATGAACCCGTGTCCCCTGCATTGGCAGGTGGACTCTCAACTTCTGCGCCACCAGGGAAGTCCTTCCCTCGCTGCTTTTAATATTTTTTCTTTGTATTTAATTTTTGATAGTTTTATTAATATGTCT
Organism: Globicephala melas; assembly: GCF_963455315.2. NCBI lineage: Eukaryota > Metazoa > Chordata > Mammalia > Artiodactyla > Delphinidae > Globicephala > Globicephala melas. The sequence goes on along the minus strand of NC_083316.1, from coordinate 115,698,029 downwards.
TGGCGTGTTTCTCCTTGCATTTATCCTGTATGGGACTCTCTGTGCTTCCTGGACTTCATTAACTATTTCCTTTCCCATATTTGGGAATTTTTAACTATAATCTCTTCAAATATTTTCTCAGTCCCTTTCTTTTTCTCTTCTTCTTCTGGGACCCCTATAATTCGAATGTTCGTGTGTTTAATGTTGTCCCAGAGGTCTCTGAGGCTGTCCTCAATTATTTTAATTCTTTTTTCTTTATTCTGCTCTGCAACAGTTATTTCCACTGTTGTATCTTTCAGGTCACTTATCCGTTCTTCTGCCTCAGTTAATCTGCTATTGATTCCTTCTAGAGAATTTTTCATTTCATTTTTTGTGTTGTTCATCACTGTCTTAAGTCCTTGTTAAACATTTCTTGTTTTTTCTCCATTCTATTTCCAAGATTTTGGATCATCTTTACTATCATTATTCTCAATTCTTTTTCAGGTAGACTGCCTATTTCCTCTTCATTTGTTTGGTCTGGTGGGTTTTTACCTTGCTCCTTCATCTGCTGTGTGTTTCTCTGTCTTCTCCTTTTGCTTAACTTACTGTGTTTGGGGTCCCCTTTTTGCAGGCTGCTGGTTCGTAGTTCCCGTTGTTTTTGGTGTCTGCCCCCAGTGGCTAAGATTGGTTCAGTGGGTTGTGTAGGCTTCCTGGTGGAGGGGACTAGGGCCTGTTTTCTGGTGGATGAGACTGGATCTTGTCTTTCTGGTGGGCAGGTCCACGTCTGGTGGTGTGTTTTGTGGTGCTGTGACCTTATTATGATTTTAGGCAGCCTCACTGCTAACAGGTGCGGTTGTGTTCCTGTCTTGCTAGTTGTTTGGCATAGGGTGTCCAGCACTGTAGCTTGCTGGTTGTTGAGTGGAGCTGGGTCTTGGCGTTGAGATGGATATCTCTGGGAGATTTTCACCATTTGATGTTACGTGTAGCTGGGAGCTCTCTGGTGGACCAGTGTCCTGAACTCGGCTCTCCCATCTCAGAGGCACAGGCCTGACGGCTGGCCGGAGCACCAAGACCCTGTCATCCACACGACTCAATAAAAGAGAGAAAGAAAGGGAGGGAGGGAGGGAGGAAGGAAGGACGGAAGAAAAATAAAGTTATTAAAAATAAGAAAAATAATTTAAAAAGTAATAAAACAAAAGAAATAAGAGAGCAACCAAACCAAAAACTAATCCCCCAATGATAACAGGCGTTAAAAACTATACTAAAAAAAAAAAAAAAAAAAAGAATAGACAGAATCCTAGGACAAATGGTAGAAGCACAGCTCTACAGACAAAGTCACACACAGAAGCATACACATACACACAAAAAGAGAAAAAGGGAAAACAATATATGTATTGTTGCTCCCAAAGTCCAGCGCCTCAATTTGGGATGATTCGTTGTCTATTCAGGTATTCCACAGATGCAGGGTACATCAAGTTGATTGTGGAGATTTAATCCGCTGCTCCTGAGGCTTCTGGGAGAGAGTTCCCCTTCTTTTCTTTATTCACACACCTTCTGGGGTTCAGCTTTGGGTTTGGCCCCGCCTCTGCGTGTAGGTCGACTGAGGGCGTCTGTTCCTTGCTCAGACAGTACGGGGTTAAAAGAGCAGCTGATTGGGGGGCTCTGGCTCACTCAGGCCAGGAGGAGGGCAGGGTTAGGAATGCGGGGCGAGCCTGTGGCGGCAGACGCCAGCATGACGTTGCACCAGCCTGAGGCACGCCCTGTGTTCTCCTGGGGAAGTTGTCCCTGTATCACGGGACCCTGGTAGTGGCGGGTTGAACAGGCTCCCGGGAGGGGAGGTATGGATAGTGACCAGTGCTTGCACACGGGCTTCTTGGTGGCTGTAGCAGCAGTCTTAGCGTCTCATGCCCTTCTCTGGGGTCCGCGCCGATAGCCGCCGCTCGCGCCCATCTCTGGAGCTCGTTTAGGCCGCGCTCTTAATCCCGTCTCCTCACGCAACGTGAAACAGAGGCAAGAAAATGTCTCTTGCCTCTTTGGCAGCTCCAGACCTTTTCCCTGACTCCCTCCCGGCTAGCCGTGGCGCACTAGCCCCCTTCATTCTGTGTTCACGCAGCCAACCCCAGTCCTCTCCCTGGGATCCGACCTCCGAAGCCCGAGCCTCAGCTCCCAGCCCCCGCCCGCCCCGGTGGGTGAGCACACAAGCCTCTCAGGCTGGTGAGTGCTGGTCGGCACCGGTTCTCTGTGCGGGAATCTCTCCGCTTTGTCCTGCGCACCCCTGTTGCTGTGCTCTCCTCCGTGGCTCCAAAGCTTACCCCCTCCGCCACCCCCTGTCTCTGCCCGCGAAGGGTTTCCTAGTGTGTGGAAACCTTTCCTCCTTCACAGCTCCCTCCCACTGGTGCAGGTCCCATCCCTATTCTTTTGTCTCTGTTTTTTTCTTTTGCCCTACCCATGTACGTGGGGAGTTTCTTGCCTTTTGGGAGGTCTGAGGTCTTCTGCCAGCATTCAGGTGTTCTTTAGGGGTTGTTCCACATGTAGATGTATTTCTGATGTATTTGTGGGGAGGAAGGTGATCTCCACGTCTTACTCTTCCACCATCTTGAAGCTCCTCCCCAAGGTGAGTTTTTATGGAGTAGTAATGTGGTGCTTTTGTCAAGTTTTTTTTTTTTTTGCCTAGCTGAAAGGAAACGACCCCCACCCCAGGCAGCCCTCTACGTGTTGCATAAACATTATTTGTTAACCTCCATTCTGTAATCCAGGTTTTGCCGAGTCAGGCTTTTGGGCAGAGGGTGAGGAGGTTGTCTAGTATCTCATGGCCAAGAATGACTGAGGTGGAATAGGACCCAGGAACTCTAGTCTAGCTGTTGTGGAAGGGAAGAAAACTAACATTTTGGGGGAACCCCCCTTGTCCTTAGTGCTTTATGTACATTATTAAGGGAGGCTTAAAGATGCCCTGTAAAGAAGTGTTTATCTCTTCTCTTGGTCTCTTTTGGAGCCTGTATTTGGTCAGTGAGGGGACCTCAGTTCCCATTGCTCTTCCCAGGATTTTCTTCTTTCTTCTGAAGATAGAAAGTGCAGGATCATTGCTTGAAAGTAGTGCTATTTCAGGTTTCTGTGGGAACAAAATAATGTGAATTTTGGAGGCTGTTGACATTGAGAGGGGAGATTATTTAAGAGGATGAAGAGTTATTCAAGCTGCCCTATCTTCGTTTCCTAGGTTAGATCTTAGGAGTAGATCCAGATGTTCCTTAAACACAGTGGATTAAGTAGCCCTGTGTGCAGTGTGATTGGAGGGCTGTTAGCTGGCTTTAGATTCCCACTGGGTTAGATTGCAGATGGAGAGGCTGGAGGAATTGTTCCCTAAAGACCATTAGCTTTTCAACCTCCAGTATTTGATCGAAATAGCTAGCTGAGGATACCTTGGAGTTAGATACAAAATGGAAGATTTCAAAGGAGGGGGGCTCTTTCTTGCCCAAAGCTGGCAGCCAAGTGAAATGTTTGATTTACAGGAGCCTATCTAAATGGTGGGGGTGGGAGGTGCCCTTTGAGGGAGTGAAGGAAAGTGGGGAGAAGTCAAGAGAAGGACAAATCAAAGGAAGCCTGAGTCTTTTCACCTATTTGCTGACGTCATTTAACCCTACTTATGCATGTCAGTGAAAGTCCTGGTTCTATAGTGACTGAATTTGAACAAAATACTTTTTCTCTGTTTTTTTCCTCCCTTTTCATGCTCTCACCCCTTCTCTCTTCCTCCCTCACTGCCTCCCCTCTTTGCATTCTTTTCTCCCTTGCTGTAATGGCCTCTACCTGCTGCTGAGTGTCAGGTGGCAGGGGTGGATAGATGTGGAGTGTGTAGTTCGGGAAGTATTTTCTCAGTTCTGCCAGCATCAAGAAATGACTTCATAAAGCAATTATACTCCAATAAAGATGTTAAAAAAAAAAAAGAAATGACTTCCAAGCCAGTCCTTTCAGCCATGTATTTCACTGATTAATCAGAACAAGAGGAAAAACACTTTAGTGTTGTCAGAGAGGGGATTTGGGAAAAATCAAGTCTGTGGAACTGAGTGATCTAAAGTCATAGTCATTAACTGCAAGTCCTGGAGTGTAGCCAGAGTTCTTCCCAGCCTGGCTCCCATAGCTGTGTCCCTTGACACTCTGCCCTGTGCTACATGAATGGGTTGTGCCTCAACTTCCCCAAAGAGCCTGATGCTAAAGAGAAGGTGTCAGCTTGTGTTGCCCATCACTGGGCATCCCTGGGCATGACATGGAAAAGAAGCAATCCCAGAAGATTTCTTTTTTATCCTTTGACCGTAACGTCTTCATGTACTTGCAGAAGCCTTTGGAAGAGAGTGCTCTTGAGTTGAGCACACCTACATGCTTGTATGTTTCCCCTTTTCCTGGTACTGGTTGAGGGTGAGGTCTCAGGAGAACACTGCCCTCTTCTTTGTCCTCAGGCCAGGAAGGTGCTTCTTATCAAGAGAAAGAAATTTCTGGTTGTATGGGCATAACTTAGAAATTAAAGTGGATAGTTTGTCTCCCTTGGAAAAAAGACAAAAGCCTAAAATGCCCTCTCTTCAAAGAGACATGTCCTTTAGGGAAGGAGTTGCCAGAGGGCAGAGTCTAGCCTGTATTTTGGTATGTGGTTGTTGTCGCAGTGCCTTGAATATAGCAGACATTAGAGTGTGGCGGAGTCACTCTACCGGGTTCAGCTCTGCCTTTTCCAGCTGGGTAGCCTTGGGCAAGTTATTTAATTCCACTAAGGTTTAATGAAATATCCTGTAATGAAATATCATTTGTAAAATAGGGATAGTAGTAATACCTACTTCAGAGGATTATTTTAAGTGGGGTAAATAAGGTAAGCATAGAAGTGTTTACTTTAGTGCCAGGTATATAGGAATAGCTTAATAAATATTAGCTACTATTGTTTCTGTTGTAGTAAAAATGAGTGGACACCAGACAAACCCAGACTGAGGTATGATCTAAAAATTAACTGACCAGTATTCAAGTATGTCCAGATCGAGAATGACAAAGACCAAGGAACTGTCACAGATTGGAGAAGACTAAGGATACATGACAACTAAATGTGGTGTCATATCCTAGATGAGATTCTGGAACAGAAAAAAGGATATTAGAGGAAAAAATAGGTGAAATGCAAATAATCTGTAGTTTAGTTAACTACTATTGTACCAATGTTGATTTCTTAGTTTTGATAATCGTTCTGTGGTTATGTAAGATGTTAATATTAGGGGAAACTGAGTGAAGGGTATGGGGACTTTTTACTGTTTTTGCAGCTTTTCTCCAAGGCTAAAATTATTTTGAATTAAAAAGTCAAAATAAATGAAGTCCAAGTGACCTCTTAGGTAAAAAGAGAAACTGACCAGGGTGGAGCCATGCATAGCAGGTCATACCTGACTCAGTCTCGCCTCCTATGTCACAGGAAGGGCTCTTACTAAGGGGCCCCAATGCTTGGCCTTTAGCTCCTGAACACCTGCTGCATCCTGAGCAGAGTTTAGGCAGATAATTCGTTGGGTGACAACTCAAGACACATGCCCCAGTTCTGATTCTGCAGTGGTGCCATAGCAACTAGGGTGGAGGCCACTCATTTGGCATTAGGCTGAGTGATGAGGGCATTTGTCTCTGTTCCTTGGAATATAAATGAAATACTGCCTATTTTATCCTATTATCTAAGCACCAATCACTATGGCAATATGTTTGCAGATCTCAATGCCTACCCCTACGCTCACGCTCACTGTTTGATCATCCAGAAGAAAGAAAAATAAGTTCAAACCAAGATTTGCAATAATATATTATTTTCTTTCCTGTTTTAAGTGCCTTTCTCTCACATAAAGCAGGTACTTTGCTGCTCATCTTGGGTGCAGAAGGTACATGTGCTTTTCTTATGACTGATGTGGCCATCTCTGTCATGCTAATAACAGGCTTTGTAGAAGAAAGCCATTATTATCATTGGGAGAATATGAGTCTTGGAGATTTTATTTTTGCATTGAAGTCAGCTGTGGGGGGCGGGGTCTGGAAAGTAGAAAGTCTTCCATTCTAGCCCACAGCTCCCTCGCCAGTATTTACCTTCCAAAAGCCCATATATTTTCTAAGTTAAAAAAAAAAAATCAATGCTAAAGAATGTTCTTTGTATTTTAACTCAGTGGCTAAGGTGTACTGCTTTTTGCTGTTGATTTACAAATTTTATTGTCACACCCTGGGGATGCGTGTGGATTACTCAATAGTGTGACAAATGGCTGGTCTCTGAATTATGTATTGTATTATGGGAGAGTTCATAAACCATATTTCTCTGTAGGATATTTTAGGCATAAGACTAGTATGTGACTCATGTGACTAAAAAAAAGATGGGAGGTGGTGGTGGGAGGGAGAAGTGTCCAGTTCAAGATTGAACAGTACACTACCCCTGAAGGCTTGTGAATGCAGAGGGTTGAAATGCACAGACCTTGGGTGTGGATTGGGAGGATTGGAAGCACCTGGGCTAGAGGAGCAAGACAAGGCTACAAATCAAACCTTTGCTGCACCTTTGCTCAGGCTAGAGCCCCAGTGGAAAGATGACCAGCTTCCTTTCTCCTGGGGCTTCTCTTCAGTCAGATAACAAGTGGCCTGAGGCCAGAGAGTCTTGTACCTTGAGTGGGCCTTACACGCTCCTGCTCCCCCTCCCCCATGCAGCCACTTGTGCTGATGGATGTGTGCAAACTCTTTACAAATGGTTTGGCACTGCTTGGCTTGCAGAGGTTGTCTGTCTCTTTTGAATGAGCAACTTTATATTTGTGGCTTCTTTTCCCTGCACAGAGAGATGTTGCCTTGTGTCAACTTCTGCCTTCTGATGGAAATGTTTACCATCCCTAGGGAAAGGCACCATTCTTTGGGGGTAATGTCTGCCGGTGCTTCCCATGCCTCATGGGAGCATAAGCCTGTGCTTAAGGGTGGACGGGAGGAGGTGGCCATTGAAGCGTGCACAATTGCCACCGAGGCAACCATCTGCCAGTGTCACGGCTCGAAGCCTGCCTTTGAATGTCTGCACTCCCAGGCCTACATGCATTATGCACAGCCTATTCTTTAAATGAGCTTTCTAAGTGTATATAATTCCTTCCTACCCTGTTCTTGTATAGTCTGCCTCAGGGCACCATTCAGAGTCTCCCCTAATTATACTGTAGCTCAGCTTAGTGTCTAGCATTTAGACTTTCTGGTAATAGCTGATTTTTTTTTTGATAGATTTCTAAAACTGCAGTGAGGGATTGATTTATAGTTAAAGGAAGATTTGCTTCTTAAAGGGAAATTATCAACACTGTGATGATACAGTTTCATGGCAGTGGTATTTTGACTCTATCCAAAGCCACAGTCTAGCTTGCCTGGCTTCTTCCAGAATGGACTCTGTAATTTGAGGAGGCTGCTCCAGCATTAGAATGAAATCAGTGCTTCCAGTTGTAGACCACCGTCTTCCCTTCCTGAGATGTAGGGATTTTTGCACATGCTACTTAGAAAAAAGGGATTCATAACATGATTCATTCCTTGCCCACAGATCTAGGATTCCTGCCATCCAGTAAATTTTGGCAGGCAGGCAGTGTATGTGGAGAGTAATTCTTGTCTCCCTGTGCCTGCACTGCTCCCCTCATTGCGTATGCCTCCTGGGTGGAGTCTGGGGTGTCTAGCTTTTCATCTCTGTTGCTTTTCCTCCCAAGCAACCCCTGTGTCTCCTGTAGGTCTGTCTTTTAGTATCTGTGAGGTAGAGGGCACAGTTTTTCATATACCCAGAACTTTATGGAGAGATCTATGGGAAGAGTTCAGGTCCTGAGGTGTTTGAGTACTTACTATGTGCCTACCATTGTGTTAAGTACAGTGGGAGCATAGCAGAGTATCCTGGCTTTAAGCACCACAGGGAATCCATTTGATCAAGAACGTTGGCGGTCCCACCCTTCCATTCATAGGTCTTGATGTGTAGGTGTCTTTGTGTCTGTCATTACAGTGTTGACCTCTTAAAGTCATTAAGGCGTCCAGGTTAGTGCTGGTAAGGCCATGAAGCTGTTAAGAATGAGTTACTGGTCCAGCAATTCCACTCTGTGTATATATTAAAATATATATGCAAAAACCCTAATTGGAAAAGATACATGCACCCCAGTGTTCATAGCAGCATTATTTACAGTTGCCAGGATATGAAAGCAACCTGAGTGTCAATCAACAGATGAATGGATAAAGAAGATGTGATATGTGTGTGTGTGTGTGTGTATATATATATAGGAATACTACTAAGCCATAAAAAAGAATGAAATTTTGCCCTTTGCAGCAACAAGGATGGACTTGGATGGCATAATGCTAAGTGAAATAAGTCAGAAAGGGAAAGACATGTACTGTATTATATCATTTATATGTGGAATCTAAAAAATAAAATGAACTGGTGAACATAACAAAAAGAAGCAGAGTCACAGATACAGAGAACAAACTAGTAGTTACTAGTGGGGATAGGGAAGGGGGAGGGGCAATGTAGGGGTAGGAGATTAGGAGGTACAATCTATTAGGTATAAAATAAGCTACAATGATATATTGTACAGCACAAGGAATATAGACAATATTTTGTTATAACCATAAATGGAATATACCTTTATAAATGTGAATCACTATATTGTATACCTGTAATTTATAGAATATTATACATCAGCTATACTTCAGTTGAAAAAAAGGAATGAGTTGTTGGTGACTTTGGACTCTCCTTTGCCTTATGTTGGGGGAGGGAGAGGAAAAAGGAACATTGTGTTCTAGAAAATCGTTTGCTATGAAGACTTGGTTAAACTTTTTTTCTTCTCACCCACCCCTAGATAAGTCTAAAGAACCTCAGAAAACAGAATGGAGGACAGAATGGAACTTTGGGGGACCAGAGACAATGAGAAATTTCTGAGGTCAGAGAGAGAGCTGCTGGCCCAACAACCTGTTAGAGTAAGAGAAAGGAGTGCCTTCCTCTACCTTCCTCTATTCAGGGAGACCCACTGTGGGCCCAATCTATGAGGGAGTGGGGAGCCCCTCAGAGACTGCTCCCTAGGGATATTGTTGCTGCCTCTGAGGCTCCTGCTTCCCTCTTCACGTAGCCACAGGAAAGCCCATGGTCCTGAGCTGCTCGGCTCTGGCAGCAAGGAGACTGACCACTTGGGAGAGAGACTTAGGACAAGTCTGGACCAGACCAGATGCGACTTCTTTTTAGCTTAGCCAATGGGAAGCTCTTGTCTTAGGAACAACTTCCCTATCTCCTAAGTCTGTGTAGACATGTCTGGAGCTAAGCCTTTCCCTTCCAGTCTGACCTTTTGGGGCTTGCCTCCCTATTTCTGGCTTCAGCAAACTGATCTGCTGGCAAGTTTTGGAGCCATCCCAGCATATGGGGCTTAGCAATGACAAAATCTGTTGTAGGGCTGCCTTTATTGGATATCCTTTGAAATTAACTTTCATGTAGTCTGTAAGTGCCCCACGGGGGCCTCTTCAGGGGTCTCGCCTCTCTCGAACTTCATTCTCCTGCCGACTCCCGTACTCATTCTTGTGTGTTTTTATTTTAAACATGGTTGGTGATGAATTGGTGGAAGGGCGTGGAGATTTGCTTTCCTCTACACCAGAAGTGCAGTGCTGCTAATTTCATTCTCTGCACCCTGTCTCTGAAATGAGCAGGGTCCTCTGTGCCCATGTGTAGTACCGCTGTGTTGCTGGACTTTCCTGGCAAAAATTAGGCTAATGTCTCCAATGACTGCATTAGCCACTGAAATGAGGTTCTAAATTGAAAGTACTACAGCAAGTCTCTCTCCAAGGTATCTCCTTGTTCTGGCTTTTTATTATTTAGATTCATTGTCTCAATGATTCTCTGCAGACTGACTGGCACACTGGTTCAGTGCGGTGCATTATACTAGCTGAAAGGCAAGGTCACCTTTTAAGAAGAGGGAGAAAGGAAAGGGGAAAAAAAGCAAAAGATGTATGCTGTGGTGCAAAAAGTCAGCAGTTTGTCTATTCTAAGAGCTACTTGGCCTGCTTGTGCAATGCCTAGAGATAGGCGAGGAAGGGATCAGACCTGGGATGGGGTGGATGGAGGTAGGGTAATGTCATTGTGTTAGTGACACCTGTGCCTTATTAGTTCACCACACTTCCTCCTTCCCTTTTGTGTTTACTGAGCACGTAAATATGTGCCTTATGGGGTGCTGAAAACTCTGGGGTGGGAAACCAAAAATCAGCAAAACAGGATCTTACCTTCAAGAAGCTCTAAGTCTCATAGTTTCATGGGTTTTTCTCTGTTTTGGGCGGGGAGGGGGGATAAGGGGAGGGCTCAAGCTTATGATTCTTGCATTTTACATCAAAAGTAGGAACATTCTAGCAGTTGATGCTTAGATGGTTGAGAATTCAGCTTTTACGCGTTTGTTTTTAAAATGCTTTTTTTTTTTTGCCTGCTGACAAAGTAATATTTATGTTTTCAAAGCAGAAAACTTGGAAAACACAGAAAAGCACAAGGGAAACAACAACAAAACCATCCCTATTCCACTATCCAGATATAAAGATAACATGGTATATGTTCTTCCAGTTGTTTTTACAAAAGTGCTTTCATTCTGTACATAGTATTTAGAGGCTAATACTTTCCATTTAGAAATTGGGAGCTAAATGTTGTGGAGTTTTAAAAGCTAGAGCCTCCAGCACATAATTAGGCACACAGTGAACTTTTTCCAGATGCTAGTCTTTGTATGAATATACCAAATTATGCTTAATTGATTATTATTTTTACACATTTAGGTGGCTTCCAGTTTTTCATTATTATAAGTAGTTCTACAGTAAACATTCTTGCGTATATATATATATATATATTTTTTTTTTTTCTTAAATTTCTTTTGCGGTACGTGGACCTCTCACTGTTGTGGCCTCTCCTGTTGCGGAGCACAGGCTCCTGACGTGCAGGCTCAGTGGCCATGGCTCACGGGCACAGCCGCTCCACGGCATGTGGGATCTTCCCGGACCAGGGCACGAACCCGTGTCCCCTGCATCGGCAGGCAGACTCTCAACCACTGCACCACCAGGGAAGCCTTCTTGCATATATTTTTATGTGCTCTCTATGTTCTTAGAAGAGATTCACTAAAGTAGAAGTGCTCATCTTTTCTGATTCTTTTGCCCAGCATCTCAGCTGGGGGTAACCTTGTCTGGACTGTTAAGATAACACTGTGTTTTGAGTATCTCTTATTCCTGTTGTGCATCACACATCAGATGCCCTGGGGTTTCTTCTCTCTGTGATCTCTAGGTATTTCTCGCTTGACTAGGAAGTAGCTGGCTTCAGGAAAGACAGGGCAGCAAGCACAGAACACACGTTCTCATTATTTTGTACCAAGACGGTAGGATCCCCAGGACAGGGACATTGTCATCAGTCTCTTTGATGGTAAACAGATGTTGAGTGCTTGCCCACCTGTGTCCAGCCCAATGCCAGATGAAGGAGGGATATAAAACAGGCCCCTACTTTCAAGAAGCTTACTGAACTGACTGGATAACAGAATTGACATGAAATAATCCATACACGTTTATCGAGTACTTGCTATGTGGTAGGTATGTGGCAGGCTACTGTTGGGAGAATAGGAAAGGCTGAGATACCCTTCTCCTTAAAGGAGGCTGCAGTACCTATAAATAAGAGCTATTTATAGGTAAAGTTAACTAGCCATACAGGTCAATAAGTGATAAATATCTAATTGTACAGATAGCAGGTATTACAGAGATTCAGAAATGGGCTGCTTTGGAGTGGAATGTCATTTATTATAAGCCAGAATAGTTAGATAAAGCTCAGAGAGAAGATGGAACACCTAGGGCTTGATAAAGAGTTGGAATTTGATGAGGTGGAGTGGGAAGGGTTTTCCAGGTGGGAGGAACAGCTTGTAAAGGGATGGTGGCAGTAATGATTGTCTCATGATGGAGACCAGTTGCACAGCAGCAAAGGAGCAGATTGGGAGTAGGGAATTGCAGAAATGTAAGAGCTAAGGTTGCGTACTGAGAGACCTGAGAGTTATGGGCTCCAGAACAGTACTATGTACACAATGGATGGGAAAATTTTTGCTAAATTTGTTTATAATTGAAGGGCAGGTAAGAAGGCCTTGATTTCTCTCAGTACCAGAGTGTCCGAGGCTCAGTCTTTGGACCTTTACTCTTCTCATCTACTTTTATGCCTTTGGTGATCTCCTCTAGCTTAATGGCTTTACATTTTATTTGTATGCTGAAGACTCCCAGATTTTTTTTAACCTCCAGCCTATACTTTTCTGAACTCCAGACCTTATCTGTCCATCTGCTACCTCTACGTGGATGTTTAATAGGCATCTCAAACGTAACGTGTCTGAAACTGAGCTCCTGTAACCTTCCCCAATCTCAGTTAATGGCAACTCTGTCCTTTCAGTTACTCAGGCCAAAATCCTCAGAGCCATTCTTGACTCCTTTCTTTCTCTCAGTCTATCCGACAGCAAGTCCTAACAGCTCCCATCTTCACATATATCCAGAATCTGACCACTTCTCATTACCCCTATGACCACCATTATCTCTCCCCTGGGTTATTGTAATAGGCTGCTAACTGGACTTCCTCCTTCTGCTGTTAACACTTCCAGTCAGTTCTCAACACAGCAGCCAGAATGATCCTTTTGTTACGTCTTCCTGTGCTCAAAAATATCCTTTGGCTTTCCTTCTCTTATAAAGTGTCAGAGTCCCTTCCATGGCCTACACAGCTCTGTGATGTGTATTACTACCCTTATCTCCGTTATGTCATCTTGTACTACTCTCCCTCACATTCCCTCTCCTTTAGACACCTTGGCCTCCCTCATGTTTCCTGAATGCACCAGGCCCATCACACCTTGGGACCTAGAATGCTCCTCTCCTAGATAAGTTTGTGGCTTGCTCCCTCACTTCTCTTAGATCTTTACTCAGAAGTGACCTTCTCTTCCAATGGCCAAAGCTGGGATGATTTAAGCAGCAAAATAAGTAATGTATTCGATTATAACCCAAAATATAAAATAAATATACCTGAGTCTGAATTTATATAAACAAATTATTGAATGAATATAAACTTATATAAACAAATGATTGAATGAATAGATAACTAAATAAATGGGAGAGAGAAGATAAATCTCTTACAGAAGAATTCCAGTAATATACATAGATACTTCCCCCTTCCAGGAGGTAGAACTTGAAGTGTGATCTGGACTTAGTGACCCAGTTCTAAAGAGTAGTTTATGGAAAGGGAAAAACAGTACCTTTACAGTGGAGAAACCTGGTAAGCATTACCTGTGATTCAGGGTAATGTCACCAGTGCTGTTATATGGATATGATAAGTCTCCTGATGCGATGTGAAAACAAGAGCTCTTCACCTCTATGGTATTTTTCCTCAAAACCAATAACTCTGTTCTAATCATGAGAAAAGAATCAGACAAATTCAAATTAAGGGACATTCTACAAAGTACGTGACCAGTACTCCTCATACTGTTATGGTTGTGATAAACAAGGAACGACCAAGAAACTCTCATAGACCAGAGAAGACATGATCTAAATGCAACGTGGTATTCTGAATGGTATGCTGGAACAGAAAAAAGACATTAATGGACAAACTGGTGAAACACAGAGAGTCTGGAGTTTAGTTACTAGTAATGTAACAATGTTGGTTTCTTTATTTTTTTTTTTTAATTCAAGTATAATTGACTTACAGCACTGTTAGTTCCAGGTATACAACATAGTGATTTGATATTTCTGTACATTACAAAATGATCACCATGATAAGTCTAGCTACCATCTGTCACCATACAACGTTACTACAATTTTATTGACTATATTTCCCATGCTGTACATTTTATCCCTTTAACTAATTTATTTTGTAACTGGAAGTTTGTACTTCTTTTTTTTTTTTTGCGGTGCGCGGGCCTCTCACTGTTGTGGCCTCTCCCGTTGTGGAGCACAGGCTCCGGACGCACGGGCTCAGCGGCCATGGCTCACGGGCCCAGCTGCTCCGCGGCATGTGGGATCTTCCCGGACCGGGACACGAACCCGTGTCCCCTGCTTCGGCAGGCGGACTCTCAACCACTGTGCCACCAGGGAAGCCCGGAATTTTGTACTTCTTAATCTCCCTCACCTATTTCACTCATCCTCCTACACCTCTCCCCTCCAACCACCTGTTTGTTCTCTGAATCTGTTTTGTTGTTTGTTCGTTTGTTTTGTTTTTTAGATTCCACATATGAGTGAAATCGTATGGTATTTGTCTTTTTCTTTCTGACTTATTTTGCTTAGCATAATATACTCTAGATCCATCCGTGTTGTTGAAAATGGCAAGATTTCATTCTTTTCTATTGCTAATATTCCATTGTGTGTGTATACATACACACACACACACACACACACACACATACACACCACATCTTCTTATCCATTCATCTGTTGACATTTAGGTTGCTTCCATATCTTGGCTTTGTAAGTAATGCTGCAGTAACATAGGGGTGCATATATCTTTTTAAATTAGTGTTTTTGTTTTCTTTGGAAATAGAAGTGGAATTGCTGGATTGTATGGTAAGTGGTTCTATTTTTAATTTTTTAAGGAACCTCCATACTGTTTTTTATAGTGGCTGTACCAATTTACATTCCCACCAACAGAGCACAAGGATTCCCTTTACTCCACATTTTTGCTAACACTTGTTATTTGTTATTTGTTGTCTTTTTGATAATAACCATTCTGATAGGTGTGGGGTGATATCTCATTGTGGTTTTGATTGCATTTCCCTGATGATTAGTGAGCATCTTTTCATGTGTGTATTGGCCGTTTGTATGTCTTCTTTGGAAAAAAGTCCTCTGCCCATTTTTAAATCAGGTTGTTTATTTTTGATGTTGAGTTTTATGAGTTCCTTGTATATTTTGGATATTAACCCCTTATCAGATATATCATTTGCAAATAGCTTCTCCCATTCAGTAGGCTGCCTTTTTTTGTTGTTGTTGTTGATGGTTTCCTTTGCTGTGTATAAGCTTTTTAGTTTGATGTAGTTCCGTTTGTTTATTTTTTATTTTGTTTCCCTTGCCTGAGGAGACAGATCCAAAAAAATACTGCTAAGGGACTTCCCTGGCGGTCCAGTGGTTAAGATGCCGTGCTTCCACTGCAGGGGGTATGGGTTTGATCCCTGGTTGGGGAACTAAGATCCCGCATGCTGTGTGGCAAGACCAAAAAATAGAAAACAAACCAAAACCAAAAAAAAAAAAAAAACCGCCAAAAAATACTGCTAAGACCAGTGTCAAAGAGTGTACTGCCTATGTTTTCTTTTAGGAGTTTTATGGTTTCAGGTCTTACATTTAAGTCTTTAATCCATTTTGAGTTTATTTTTGTATACGGTGTGGGAAAGTAGTCCAGTTTGATTCTTTTGCATGTAACCAGTTTTCCCCACATCATTTGTTGAAGAGGCTGTCTTTTCCTCATTGTATATTCTTACCTCCTTTGTCACAGATTAATTGACCATATAAGTATGGGTTTGTTCCTGGGCTCTCTGTTCTGTTCCATTGATCTGTGTGTTTATTTTTGTGCCAGTACCATATTGTTTTGATTATAGTAGCTTTGTAGTATAGTTTGAAATCAGGGAGCATGATACCTCCAACTTTGTTCTTCTTGCTTAAGATTATTTTGGCTATTTGGGATCTTTTGTGTTTCCTTAGAAGGTTTATTTTTTTCAGTGTTTATTCCTGTTTTACTTTACATGCTTCAATATAATTAAAAATTTTTTTTTATTGGGGGACTTCCTTGGTGGTCTAGTGAGTCAGACTCCATGCTCCCAATGCAGGGGGCCCGGGTTTGATCCCTGGTCAGGGAACTAGATCCTGCTTGCATGCCACAGCTATGAAACCTGCATGCTGCAACTTAGAGTCTGCATGTCGCAGCTAAGAAGCCCGCGTGCCACAACTAAGAGTCTGCATGCTGCAACTAAGACCCAGTGCAGCCAAAATAAATAATTAATTAATTAATTAAAAAATTTTATTAAAGTATAGTTGACTTACAATGTTCTGTTAGTTTCAGGTGTACAGCTAAGTGAATCAGTTATACACATAACATATATCTCCATTCTTTTTCAGATTCTTTTTCAATTTTGGTTATTACAGAATATTGAGTAGAGTTCCCTGTGCTATACAGTGGGTCCTTGTTAGTTATCTGTTTTATATATAGTAGTGTGAATATGTTAACCCCAATCTCCTAATTTCCATATAAATTTTAGAATTATTCTAATTCTGTGAAAAATGTCATTGGTTTTTTTTTTTTTTTTTTTTCTGCTGTTCACGGGCCTCTCACTGTTGTGGCCTCTCCTGTTGCGGAGCGCAGGCTCAGTGGCCGTGGCTCACGGGCCCAGCCGCTCTGCGGCATGTGGGATCTTCCCAGACCAGGGCACGAACCCGTGTCCCCTGCATCAGCAGGCGGACTCTCAACCACTGTGCCACCAGGGAAGCCCGGCAGGTGGATTCTTAACCACCATGCCACCAGGGAAGTCCCCGAAAATCTTTTTGCTAGTCTTCAGGTCATTCTCATTGATAGTTGTTCTGTAAATAGTTATAATTTTCGTGGGCTAATGGGAGGAGGTGGGCTCAGTCAAGGTCTTCCTGCTCTTCTGTGTTGACCACACCCCAGTGTTGACTTCTAAATGTTAACAAATGTATTACAGTAATGAAGATCATAACATTAGAGGAACTGAAACTGAGTGAGAGGTGTACAGGAATATTTTGAAATCTTTGTATTATCATTTTAAGTTTTCCATAAATCTGAAATTATCCCCAAAATAAAAAAGTAACCGTCTCAAACAAGGCCTTCCCTGGCCACCATCTGAAACAAGTTTCTTCTTTCCTTGTCATTTCATATCCTTTCCCTACATCATTTTGCTCCTTAGTACTTGGCTATCTAATACTATATATTTTAATAATGTTGTTCATCGTCTATTTCCACACTACAAAATTCTGAGAGAATAGCGATTTTGGCCTGTCTTGCTCATATCTGGATCTTCAAGGCTCAGAACTCTGCTTAGCTCATAGCAGGTGTTTAAGAAATATTTGTTAATGAATGAAAGAATGAATTCCTCTGTATCACCCTTTCGTCCTTAAACAACATGAGGATTTTGTGTTTGAGTTTTCTTTTCTCTTTTTTTTCTTTTTTTGGTGGCCTGCGGGCCTCTCACTGCTGTGGTCTCTCCCCTTGTGGAGCACCGGCTCCGGACACGCAGGCCTAGTGACCATGGCTCACGGGCCCAGCAGCTCCGCGGCATGTGGGATCTTCCCGGACCGGGTCACGAACCCGTGTCCCCTGCTTCGGCAGGCGGACTCTCAACCACTGCGCCACCAGGGAAGCCCTCTTTTCTCTTTTGAGATTTCTATTGGTGTCCCATTTTAATGGAGGACATGACATCTGTTGTTTCTATTCTACTTGAGTTCACATGGAAAAGAGAATCATGTCAGAAGTGGGTTGTGTGCTTCCAATGTGTTCACCCATCAGCAGGAAGAACAAGTAAATGTTGCAATTTACTACTTTCCTGGCAGAAATTGTTCCTCTTGAAGGTGAGGATTGGTTTATGAGAGACACCTTCTTCCCTACACCTGCCTCCCCCCATGGTTAAACCTGTGTTCCAGGACTGGCTGGTTTGGCATGACAGACGTGGAATGTGTATGGATAGTGAAGACAGTGAGGGAAGCATAGGACTTTCTGATCTAGGAAAGTAAAGCCAGTGAAAGAAAATTCATTTAATCACGCATATGTATGGAGCTTCTCTGTGACAAGCACTGAAAACTTGGAGGATAAAGATGGAGGAAATGTGGACTGGTTCAGCAAATCCTGGTCAGTAGAAGCTGGCAACACTGCTTGACCTCAAGGGGACTAAAATTAGGATGAACTAAAGCAAACCTGCTTCACACAATGTATAGTAAATGCATGCTTAAAAGTATGGATTCACAATATCTAAGAAAAATATGTGGATGATAGAAGTGTAATGAGCAAGGGACGGAAAGAGAGTTTTGAGGACCTCCATTGAACAGAGTGGAGAAGGACCAGTCTCTTCCATACTCGGTGCCCATGCCAGGAGGTCCTCTGCATTCCTCTGATACTTTAATGGAGGTGGTGTTGGGTGGAGAATTGTACTGTCAGCACCTTTTCAGGTGCAAGAAGTGGGGAAATGTTGGTTGACAGATGGACCTGACTGAGCTCTGGAGGATTTCAGGCAGTGCTTGTTCAATGGCAAGTTTTTCCTGCATTGGAACTTGATATATGTCATAATACGTTTTTGTTTTTTCTTTTTTAACATCTTTATTGGAGTATAATTGCTTTACAGTGGTGTGTTAGTTTCTGCTTTATAACGAAGTGAATCAGCTATACATATACATATATCCCCATATCTCCTCCCTCTTGTGTCTCCCTCTCACCCTCCATATCCCACCGCTGTAGGTGGTCACAAAGCACTGAGCTGATCTCCCTGTGCTGTGCGGCTGCTTCCCACTAGCTACCTATTATCCATTCGGTAGTATATATAAGTCCATGCCACTCTCTCACTTCGCCCCAGCTTACCCTTCCCCCTCCCCATGTCCTCAAGTCCATTCTCTACATCTGCGTCTTTATTCCCGTCCTGCCCCTAGGTTTTTCATAACCTTTTTTTTAGATTCCATATATATGGGTTAGCATATAGTATTTGTTTTTCTCTTTCTGATTTACTTCACTCTGTATGACAGACTCTACGTCCATCCACCTCACTACAAATAACTCATTTTCGTTTCTTTTTATGGCTGAGTAACATTCCAGTGTACATATGTGCCACATCTTCTTTATCCATTCATCTGTCAGTGGACACTTAAGTTGCTTCCATGTCCTGACTATTGTAAATAGAGCTGCAATGAACATTGTGGTACATGACTCTTTTTGAATTATGGTTTTCTCAGGGTATATGCCCAGTAGTGGGTTTGCTGGGTCGTATGGTAGTTCTATTTTTAGTTTTTTAAGGAACCTCCATACTGTTCTCCATAGTGGCTGTATCAATTCACATTCCCACCAACAGTGCAAGAGGGTTCCCTTTTCTCCACACCCTCTCCAGCATTTATTCTTTGTAGATTTTTTGATGATGGCCATTCTGACTGGTGTAAGGTGATACCTCGTTGTAGTTTTCATTTGCATTTCTCTAATGATTAGTGATGTTGAGGTTCCTTTCATGTGTTTGTTGGCAATCTGCATATCTTCTTTGGAGAAACGTCTATTTAGGTCTTCTGCGCATTTTTGGGTTGGGTTGTTTGTTTCCTTGATATTGAGCTACATGAGCTGTTGGTAAATTTTGGAGGTTAATCCTTTGTCAGTTGCTTCATTTGCAAATACTTTCTCCCATTCTGAGTGTTCTCTTTTCGTCTTGTTTATGGTTTCCTTTGCTGTGCAAAAGCTTTGAAGTTTCATTAGGTCCCATTTGTTTATTTTTGTTTTTATTTCTATTTCTCTAGGAGGTGGGTCAAAAAGGATCTTGCTGTGATTTATGTCATAGAGTGTTCTGCCTATGTTTTCCTCTAAGAGTTTGATAGTGTCTGGCCTTACATTTATGTCTTTAATCCATTTTGAGTTTATTTTTATGTATAGTGTTAGGGAGTGTTCTAATTTCATTCTTTTACATGTAGCTGTCCAGTTTTCCCAGCACCACTTATTGAAGAGGCTGTCTTTTCTCCATTGTATATTTTTGCTTCCTTTATCAAAAATAAGGTGACCATAGGTGTGTGGGTTTATCCCTGGGCTTTCTATCCTGTTCCATTGATCTGTGTTTCTGTTTTTGTGCCAGTACCATATTGTCTTGATTACTGTAGCTTTGAAGTATAGTCTGAAGTCAGGGAGTCTGATTGCTCCAGCTCCATTTTTGTCCCTGCTTTGGGTGTTCGGGGTCTTTTGTGTCTCCATACAAATTTTAAGATTATATGTTCAGTTCTGTAAAAAATGCCATTGGTAATTTGATAGGGATTTCTTTGAACCTGTAGATTGCTTTGGGTAGTAGAGTCATTTTCACAATGTTGATTCTTCCAATCCAAAAACATGGTATATCTCTCCATCTATTTGTATCATCTTTAATTTCTTTCATCAGTGTCTTATAGTTTTCTGCATACAGGTCTTTTGTCTCCCTAGGTAGGTTTATTCCTAGATACTTTATTCTTTTTGTTGCAGTGGTAAATGGGAGTGTTTTCTTAATTTCTCTTTCAGCTTTTTCATCATTAGTGTATAGGAATGCAAGAGATGTCTGTGTATTAATTTTGTGTCCTGCTACTTTACCAGATTCATTGATTAGCTCTAGTAGTTTTCTGGTAGCGTCTTTAGGATTCTTTATGTATAGTATCATGTCATCTGCACACAGTGACAGCTTTACTTCTTCTTTTATGATTTGGATTCTTTTTATTTCTTTTTCTTCTTTGATTGCTGTGGCTAAAAGTTGCAAAACTAAGTTGAACAATAGTGGTGAGAGTGGACAGCCTTGTCTTGTTCCTGATCTTAGAGGAAATGGTTTGTTTTTCACCATTGAGAACGATGTTGGCTGTGCATTTGTCATATATGGCCTTTATTCTGTTGAGGTAAGTTCCCTCTATGCCTACTTTCTGGAGGGTTTTTATCATAAATGGGTGCTGAATTATGTGGAAAGCTTTTTCTGCATCTATTGAGTTGATCATATGGTTTTTATTTTTCAATTTGTTAATATGGTGTATCATATTGATTGATTTGTGTGTATTGAAGAATCCTTGCATTCCTGGGATAAACCCTACTTTATCATGTTGTGTGATCCTTTTAATGTGCTGTTGGATTCTGTCTCTTAATTTTTGTTGAGGATTTTTGCATCTATGTTCATCAGTGATATTGGCCTGTAGTTTTCTTTCTTTGTGACATCTTTGTCTGGTTTTCGTATCAGGGTGATGGTGGCCTCGTTGAATGAGTTTGGGAGTGTTCCTCCCTCTGCTCTATTTTGGAAGAGTTTGAGAAGGATAGGTGTTAGCTCTTCTCAAAATGTTTGATAGAATTCACCTGTAAAGCTATCTGGTTCTGGGCTTTTGTTTGTTGGAAGATTTTTAATCACAGTCTGAATTTCAGTGCTTGTGACTGGTCTGTTTATATTTTCTATTTCTTCACTGTTCATTCTTGGAAGGTTGTGCTTTTCTATGAATTTGTCCATTTCTTCCAAGTTGTCCATTTTATTGGCATAGAGTTGCTTGTAGTAATCTCTCACGATCCTTTGTATTTCTGCAGTGTCAGTTGTTACTTCTCCTTTTTCATTTCTAATTCTATTGATTTGAGTCTTCTCCCTTTTTTCTTGATGAGTGTGGCTAATGTTTTTTCCATTTTGTTTATCTTCTCAAAGAACCAGCTTTTAGTTTTATTGATCTTTGCTATCGTTTCCTTCATTTCTTTTTCATTTATTTCTGATCTGATCTTTATGATTTCTTTCCTTCTGCTAAGTTTAGGGTTTTTTTGTTCTTCTTTCTCTAATTGCTTTAGGTGTAAGGTTAGGTTGTTTATTTGAGATGTTTCTTGTTTCTTGAGGTAGGATTGTATTGCTATAAACTTCCCTCTTAGAACTGCTTTTGCTGCATCCCATAGGTTTGGGTTGTCATGTTTTCATTGTCATTTGTTTCTAGGTATTTTTTGATTTCCTCTTTGAAATCTTCAGTGATCTCTTGGTTATTAAGTAGTGTATTGTTTAGCCTCCATGTGTTTTTTTTTTTTTTTTTTACAGATTTTTTTCCTGTAATTGATATCTAGTCTCATAGCATTGTGGTTAGAAAAGATACTTGATACAAGTTCAGTTTTCTTAAATTTACCAAGGCTTGATTTGTGACCCAAGATATGATCTATCCTGGAGAATGTTCCATGGGCACTTGAGAAGAAAGTGTATTCTGTTGTTTTTGATGGAATGTCCTATAAATATCAATTAAGTCCACCTTGTTTAATGTATCATTTAAAGCTTGTGTTTCCTTATTTATTTTCATTTTGGATGATCTATCCATTGGTGAAAGTGTGGTGTTAAAGTCCCCTCCTATGATTGTGTTACTGTCGATTTCCCCTTTTATGGCTGTTAGCATTTGCCTTGTGTACTGAGGTGCTCCTTTGCTGGGCGCATAAGGATTTACAATTGTTATATCTTCTTCTTGGATTGATCCCTTGATCATTATGTAGTGTCCTTCTTTGTCTCTTGTAATAGTCTTTATTTTAAACTCTATTTTGTCTGATATGAGAATTGCTACTTTAGCTTTCTTTTGATTTCCATTTGCATGGAATGTCTTTTTCCATCCCCTCACTTTCAGTCTGTATGTGTCCCTAGGTCTGAAGTGGGTCTCTTGTAGACAGCATATATACAGGTCTTGTTTTTGTATCCATTCAGCCAGTCTATGTCTTTTGGTGGGAGTATTTACTCCATTTACATTTAAGTTAATTATCAATATCTATGTTTCTATTACCATTTTCTTAATTGTTTTGGGTTTGTTATTGTAGATATTTTCCTACTCTTGTTTCCTGCCTAGAGAAGTTCCTTTAGCATTTGTTGTAGAGCTGGTTTGATGGTGCTGAATTCTCTTAGCTTTTGCTTATCTGTAAAGGTTTTAATTTCTCTGTTGAATCTGAATGAGATCCTTGCTGGGTAGAGTAATCTTGGTTGTAGGTTTTTCCCTTTCATCACTTTAAATATGTCCTAGCCAGGAATAAAGACGCAGACCTCCTAGAGAACGGACTTGAGGTTATGGGGAGGGGGAAGGGTGAGCTGTGACAGGGCGAGAGAGAGTCATGGACATATACACACTAACAAATGTAGTAAGGTAGATAGCTAGTGGGAAGCAGCCGCATGGCACAGGGATATTGGCTCGGTGCTTTGTGACATCCTGGAGGGGTGGGATAGGGAGGGTGGGAGGGAGGGAGACGCAAGAGGGAAGACATATGGGAACATATGTTTATGTATGACTGATTCACTTTGTTATAAAGCAGAAACTAACACACCATTGTAAAGCAATTATACCCCAATAAAGATGTTTAAAAAAAAAAAAAAATATGTCCTAGCACTCCCTTCTGGCTTGCAGAGTTTCTGCTGAAAGATCAGCTCTTAACCTTATGGGGATTCCCTTTATGTTATTTGTCGTTCCCTTGCTGCTTTTAATATTTTTTTAGTGTATTTAAGTTTTGATAGTTTGATTAATATGTGTCTTGGTGTGTGTCTCCTTGGATTTATCCTGTATGGGACTCTCTGCACTTCCTGGATATGAATGAATATTTCCTTTCCCATATTAGGGAAGTTTTCAACTATAATCTCTTCAAATATTTTCTCAGTCCCCTTCTTTTTTCTCTTCTTCTTCTGGGACCCCTATAATTCGAATTTTGGTGCGTTTAAAGTTGTCCCAGAGGTCTCTGAGACTGTCCTCAATTCTTTTCATTCTTTTTTCTTTATTCTGCTGTGCACTAGTTATTGCCACTATTTTATCTTCCAGGTCACTTATCCGTTCTTCTGCCTCAGTTATTCTGCTATTGATTCCTTCTAGAGAATTTTAAATTTCATTTATTGTGTTGTTTATCATTGTTTGTTTGCTCTTTAGTTAGTTCTTCTAGGTCCATGTTAAATGTTTCTTGTATTTTCTCCATTCTATTTCCAAGATTTTGGATCATCTTTACTGTCAATACTCTGAATTCTTTTTCAGGTAGACTGCCTATTTCCTCTTCATTTGTTCGTCCTGGTGGGTTGTTACCTTGCTCCTTCATCTGCTGTGTGTTTCTCTGTCTTCTCCTTTTGCTTAACTTACTGTGTTTGGGGTCCCCTTTTCACAGGCTGCAGGTTCAGAGTTCCTGTTGTTTTTTGTGTCTGCCCCCGGTGGCTAAGGTTGGTTCAGTGGGTTGTGTAGGCTTCCTGGTAGAGGGTACTGGTGCTTGTGTTCTGGTGGATGAGTCTGTATCTTGTCTTTCTGGTGGGCAGGACCGTTTCCGGTGGTGTGTTTTGGGGTGTCTGTGACCTAATTATTGTTTTAGGCAGCCTCTCTGCTAATGGGTGGGGTTGTATTCCTGTCTTGATAGATGTTCGGCATAGGGTGTCCAGCACTGTAGCTTGTTGGTCGTTGAGTGGAGCTGGGTCTTAGCGTTGAGATGGAGATCTCTGTACAACCTTTTGCCATTTGATATTACGTGGGGCCGGGAGATCTCTCGTGCACCAATGTCTTGAACTCGGCTTTCCCACCTCAGAGGCTCAGGCCTGACACCTGGCTAGAGAACCAAGACTCTTTCAGCCACTTGGAAAAAGAGAAAAAGGGAAAATATATATATATATCATTGTTCCCAAAGTCCACCGCCTCAATTTTGGGATGATTAGTTGTCTCTTCAGGTATTCCAGAGATGCAGGGTACATCAAGTTGATCGTGGAGGTTTAATCCGCTGCTCCTGAGGCTGCTGGGTGAAATTTCCCTTTCTCTTCTTTGTTTGCACAGCTCCTGGGGTTCAGCTTTGGGTTTGGCCCCGCCTCTGCATGTAGGTCGCCCTCTGGCGTCTTTTCTGCGCTCAGAGAGGACGGGGTTGAAGGAGCAGGTGATTAGGGGGCTCTGGCTCACTCAGGCCGGGGTGTGTGTGGGGGTGAGGGAGCGGCACGGAATGTGGGGCGAGCCTGCGGCGGCAGAGGCTAGAGTGACATTGCAACAACCTGAGGGGCATCGTGTGTTCTCCCGGGGAAGTTGTCCATGTATCACGGGACACTGGCAGTGGCGGGCTGCACAGGCTCCGGAGGGGAGGTGTAGTTAGAGACCTGTGCTTGCACGCAGGCTTCTTGGTGGCTGCAGCAGCAGCCATAGCGTCTCATGCCTGTCTCTGGAGTCCGCGCTGATAGCCGTGGCTCGCGCCCGTCTCTGGAGCTCGTTTAGGTGGCGCTCTTAATCCCCTCTCCTCTTGCATCCCACAGCAATGATCTCTTGCCTCTTAGGCAGGTCCAGAGTTTTTCCTGGACTCCCTCCCGGCTAGCTGTGGCGCACTAGCCCCCTTCATTCTGTGTTCACGCAGCCAATCCCGGTCCTCTCCCTGGGATTTGACCTCCAAAGCCAGAGCCTGAGCTCCCAGCACCCGCCTGCCGTGGCGGGTGATCACACAAGCCTCTTGGGCTGGTGAGTGCTGGTCGGCACCGGTCCTCTGTGCGGGAATCTCTCTGCTTTGCCCTGTGCACCCCTGTTGCTGCGCTCTTCTCCGTGGCTCTGAAGCTTCCCCACTCTGCCACCCACAGTCTCCGCCCACGAAGGGGGTTCCTAGCATGTGGAAACCTTTCCTCCTTCACAGCTCCCTCCCACTGGTGCTGGTTCCGTCCCTATTCTTTTGTCTCTGTTTTTTCTTTTTTCTTTTTCCCTACCCATGTACGTGGGGAGCTTCTTGCCTTTTGGGAAGTCTGAGGTCTTCTGCCAACGTTCAGTTGGTGTTCTGTAGGGGTTGTTCCACAGGTAGATGTATTTCTGATGTATTTTTCAGGAGGAAGGTGATCTCTACATCTTACTCTTCCGCCATCTTGAAGGTCTCCCCTAATAATATGTTTTTAAGCCTCCATAGTGCATACTTCCCAAAGAATGGAGTCACACTGATTTCAGGTGTGAACACAAGTCATCAGGAACAACAAAACTGTAAGATAAAAGATATTTCCTTTGTGCCTGGCATTCTCCATCTCTTGTTGTTTTCATGTTTCCCTTGTCTTGAGCCCAAATATGGAGCAATTTTGCTTTATGTTTTTGGTGCTGAGCCCGTCACAACTGTGATGCTCTCTGAACAAAGGCCTACTCGCTCTGGGTACAGGAATTGGGCCTGGGCCTGGAGTAGATTGATCTTGGAGCCAAATAAACAGGGCACCTTGCATCCCCTTCCATTTTGCCTATCTTAAGGAAGAGGCCAAGCGATCCCCTCCCTTTGCAAGTAGAGCAGAATGTACTTTCTTAAAACTATTAAAATATCACAGTTGGGTTCAATTATCTGCAGAAATAGACTCACATAAAGGGAAAGCTTACAAAGGGGAAATTTGTACCAAATAACAGGCTACTTTTTTGTTAAAAAAAATTTTTTTTTCAAGGCTATCTGGTTTAAAGTCTGAGTGTCCAGGAGAGAGAAAAAGAAAAGAAGGAAAGAATAAAAAGACACCAAAGTACTTAAAGATTCTTGAATGTGAATTAAAGTGTGAGTGATCATATGCTCTTTACCAGCAATGCAGCCTGCCAGGAGCTTCCCATCCTTGACCTTCTTCCTCACCTTCTACTCCCCCACCCTCAGAGGATGGTCAGGCAAGGAAAGTGGGCCTCAAGAACCTTAGCTATTCTAAGTCCCTAGCTCTGCCTACCTGCCATCCAGCTGAACTAGATAGCCTAAGGTCTCACAAAGCTGACTTAGTCCCATCTCTTGGTCTTGGTGTAAACCCTTTCTCCCATCTGCAGGTCTGTATTACAGATTATAGCCTTGTAATAAATGACCACAAACTGAGTGGCATAGTGGCTTATCTCACAGTGTATGTAAGTCAGAAGTCCAGGTACTGGTTAACTGGATCTTTTGCTGAGGGTCTCAGGCTGAAATCAGGATGTCAGCCAGTTGTATTTTTTCTGGAGGCCTTGGGGAAGAATCTGCTTCCAAGATCATTCAGGTTGTTGATCATATGTCTTCAGAATCAGTTCCTAGATGTCAGATTTTTGGGTCAACAGTTAAATTCAGTTGTAATTTTTTTTTTTTGCGGTACGTGGGCCTCTCACTGCTGTGGCCTCTCCCGTCACAGAGCACAGGCTCTGGACGCGCAGGCTCAGCGGCCATGGCTCACAGGCCCAGCTGCTCCGTGGCATGTGGAATCTTCCCGGATCGGGGCACGAACCCGTGTCCCCTGCATTGGCAGGCGGACTCTCAACCACTGTGCCACCAGGGAAGCCCTCAGTTGTAATTTTATTAGATGTTATCGAATTCCCTTCCATAGAGATTGTACCATTTTACATTTCCATCAGCAGTGTATGCAAGTAGATACCAAAATCTATGATGCAGAAGTCCCTTGTAGAAAATGGCATAGTATTTTCATATACCCTACTACACACACCCTCCTTTTAATTTTGTCATTTTTAGATTACTTAAAACACCTAATACAACATAGGTGCTATGTAAATAGCTGTAAATACATTGTAAATGCTACGTAAATAGTTGCTGGTGTGTGGCAAATTAAAGTTTGCTTTTGAGAACTTTTTGGAATTTTTTTTCCTGAATATTTTCAATCCATGGTTGGTTGTGGAACCCACGGTTACAGAGAGCTGACTATATTAAGTTGCAGATTTTTTCCCAGTTTGTCATTTGTCTTTCTACTTTGCTTATGCTATTTTCCATGCATTTAAAACTTTATAAACTTATTTTTATTTTTGATAATCAGATTTATTAGTATTTTTGTTATTGCATCTGGATTTTTTAATCATATTTAGGAAAGTTATTCACTGCTCCCAGGTTATAAAGGAATTCACCTGTGTTTTCTCCTGATGCTTTTATGGTTTCATTTTTAATGTTTAAATATGATTTGTTTGAAATTTATCCTGATATATAGGCATAAGGAATGGAATTAATTTTATTTTTTTCCATATGTCTGTTAAGTTATCCCAACAACACTGATTAAAAAGTCTTTTCTTTCCCCACAGATTTGAGATGCTACCTTATTGTGTACTAAATTTCCGTATGCAGTTGGGTCTATCTTTGAATTTTCTTTCCTGTTCCATAGCTAATTTTGGCTATTCGTGTGCCAGTTACCAAACCGTTTCAATTATATAGACTTTACAATATATTTTACTTTGTTATCTAATAGGTCATTCTAGTTTTATTTCTGTGCTTTCGTGTGTGTGTGTGTGTGTGTGTGTGTGTGTGTGTGTGTGTGTGTGTGTGTGTGTGTGGTGAACCCCAGAAGAGAGCCAAACACTGACTCCTGAGAAATTTCAACTCCTAAATGTAGATAGAAGAGGGTAAGCTGGCAAAGGAATCTGGGGAAGGAGAGGCTCTAGAGTAGGAGGTAACCAGAGATGTGCAGTCTCAAGGAAGTCAGGGCGAGTACTTTAGGACTGAGATACTGATCTCTTGTGTCAGGTGCTGCCACAAAAATCTCATAAGATGAGGAGTAAGAAGCATCGGTGGTTGTCACTGGGTGGGAGTAGAGTGAGTGAGCTATGGAGTGAACGGGAGGATTAGGAGATACATTTAAGTGTAGACAACCCTTGAAAAGTTTCTCAGTATAAGAGAAAGGAAAGGAAATGAGAAAAGGTTGTACCCAGAACGGTTATAGGGAAATTTTTCTTTTGTCTTTTTAACAAATTGAGGTGAAATTCACATAATTTAAAGTTAACCATTTTAAGCTGAGCAATTCAGTGGCCTTTAATACATTCACAGTCACCAACTCTATCCAGTTGCAAAAGTTTTCATCACTCCGAAGGGAAAGGAGTTGCTCCCCATTACCCACCCCCCACCCCCCAGCCTTTGGCAACCGCCAAACTCTTTTCTGTTTTTATGGATTAACCTATTCTGGATATTTTATATAAATGGAATCATACAATATGTGACTTTTTGTGTCTGGCTTCTTTCACTTAGCATAATGTTTTCAAAGTTCATTAGTGTTGGAGAAATTGGAGACTGTATACATGCTGATGGAAAGACTGTAGCACACAGGGACAGGTGGAAGATTCAGGAGAGAGGGTGGATAAGAGGAAGGTTCTTGAAAAGATATACTCCATCCATTTGTAAGGGGGAAGTTGGGGAGACTCCATCTGATAACTTCTGTATTCTCCATGACGTAGAAGGCCAGGCCTCCACTAAGAACGGGGAGTCAGAGGTTGCAGGGAGGGTGGATGATCTGAATAAATGATTGAGTAGAGGAGTATAGTGTGCTAACTAGAGAAACGTGGTTATGATTGGTGGGTGGTACTAGGCACTTTGTCCACTATTTATTTCAGTTCACGAAAGGTCTTTTGAGGAAGTTCCCCAAATGTTGCATCATCACAGAGCGACTGTTTACTTGTTTCTGCTTCTTTCTTCCAAGACAGTGCTATAGCCATACCAGAGCTTGGGTTCCTGCCATAAATAGGACCCACAAGGTTTTACAGCTTCACTAGTATAAAAAGTTTTTAGTTGGGTTGTCCTGAAGCAGGCACTGAGATTGATGAAGGGGTGCAGTCTATTTATAAGGGATCAACACATCTGTGAAAGGAAGGGGAAGGAAGGTAGGATTGGACAGAGAATGAAGTCAAACTGTGATGCAAACTCAGTGAAGCCATGGCCATCCCAGCAAGGAGTTCTGGAGTATTGTTTTTCAGATTGCCTTACATTAGGCCACAATGGTTAGGTTTTTATACCCATTCCTGGCTCAATCCCCAATTATAGGCTGCCCCTGAACATCATGACCTTGACCAAAGTAGCTCTCTGCAGGTGAGACAAACCCTGAAGGAGCTGACACTATAGGTTGCCTGCTGACCTGTGCAAGTCTTTCCTTGAAAGGGGGATCTGAGCATATCTGCCACAGTATAGCTGGGAACCATGCTGGAGCAGCTTGGACTTGAGGCACATGGGAAGCAGACTTCTTTAGGACGACTCTTCCCATCATTGCCCCAGGAATGTTCTTAGAAACTAAGTTGATGGACAGGAGCTGGGTGGGCAGGTAGAGTTGGCACGAGAAATTACACTATGCTTCTCAGAGTGTAGAGAAGCAGGTAGAATGAGTTGAGCCGTGGCATTTGAGGACTTGGGCACGAGTTCCCATGGGGAGCAAAATCTCGCTTATTAGAAGGGCTTTATTCTCAGCCAATCAAGTAACCAGGAGTGGTTTGGATTTTGAAAATGTTTCATGATGTTTTTGACTTCACTATTCTTTGTCAGAAAAATCACAAAATAGAAGGGGCACCTAGTCAGCAGTCAGCAAATGTTTGCTAAACGAGTGAATGAAAGAACCATTGTGGGCCGAGCAGCGGCAGGAAGCAGGGGGTCAGAATTCTGTGTCATCTTTTTAGAGGAATCTGTGCTCCAGAGGTAGCAGCTTGACAGGCTTAATAATAGCTCAACTTGGAAAGAGAGGGTGAGGGATAGAGTTTGGAACACAGGCACAGTGGTTCAGGGAGGGGTAGGGAGATTCCCAGGTGATGGTAGACAGGGGCCAACTGCCTCAGCTGGCTTGTAGGAAGAGAGGGTGCATACCTGGAAGTGGACAGGTGGCTGGATACTTGCCACACGTAGTCATTTGGGAAATGAAGGGAGTGGTCTTGTTATCTTTTCTCTGAGGAGGCTTTACCCACTCCCCATTGTTTGAGAATTACGTAGCTTTCTTCTGCTTCTAGTAAGCTCCCTCCCATAGCCTCACAGCCCCGCCCACCCTATCACCTCCTCCCTCCAGAACTTATAACAATATGACTGACCCCCACTCTGGTCACTGATTGCTCCCAGTTCCCATAAGCTGTTGTTTTACCTCAGGGAGCCAGGCCTGTGACCCATCAGCCCCATCTTGGTTCTTAGAGTCTCTCAGTGTCCTTGTGTCTTCTCTCTTCTTGATGTAACATGGACCTCATGGCACCTCTCATTTCCAAGACACTAATATTTGTTGTCAGCCCCCTTGATTCCCTCACCTTGTTGTCATATAGGGGAAAAGGTGGGACCATTGCAGGATGTTGGATTAGGAATGAAGAATTGCTATAGGGTGGAAGTTAGAGTCCTGGGGTCTGGGCTGGAATTGATGTCTAATTGCTAGCTCTAGGAGTGGAGTTGGAGCTGGAAGAGGGGGGAAGGAAGATAGCCTATAAATGTAGTTTATTATTATTTTAATAACTCTCATTTATATTGAAGTTTAAATTTGGCAAATTGCTTTTACATCTGTTACTGCACTGGGGTCTAACCTGTTTTCTGACTCCTTTTCTCCTTCCTACTTTACAGATGTAGACTTTTATCAAGGCTGTCGAAAGAAAAGTATTATTTCTTCTCTCTTCACTTTCTGCCTCAGGGATTTCTGGCTTCAGCTCTCATTGCCATGCCAATGACTCCCAAGCCTGTATTTCCAGCCTCAGCCTTACCTCCTGAACCCCCATTCCATATTTTCAGCTGCCTGATATATATCCACCTGTCCCATTGGTGCTACACATTCTTTAAAACCAAGCTCATAATTTCCTCCAAAACCCATTCTTCTTCCTATTTAATTATGGCATCATTAATCTCCCAGTTACCTTACCTTGAAACTTTGGCATCTCTCTTCTTCCCTTCCCCCCAGCCCATTCTCATCAGTCGCCTCACTTTGCTGTGTCCCATCACTTGCTTCCCTTCCCACTGCTCCCTCTTGTTCCCACCCCATGACTTCTTACTGAGCTGTGGCTTCTTGCCCAGTTTCCCCAACTCTAGGTGCATCTGCCTCCAGGTATATCCTATGCATAATTGGCTACTGCTTCAGTCTGTGTAAGCCACTGTTCTTCTGTCTAAGTCATTGTAACATCAATTTTCCCTGAAGAAACTGAAATGCTTCCCCACTGCCTACAGAGTTAAGGTCCAACTTCTCAGCCTGGGTTGTGAGGCCCCATAACCTCTCTCTTTCTTCCTTACCTCCTATTACGATCCTATACATACCTCATTTTCTAGCCATGGAACTGCTTCTGTTTCCCTGAGTGTGTCCTGGACTTTCCTTCTTTGTTCATGTTACTTTTCATCCTGAAGCTTCTTTTCCACTTTCCAACATAATCTCTACCTGTTAAAATCATGTTGATTTATATATATTACAGTGGAATACTGTGACACTGTTGAGAAATGAAGTAGGTGTACATGTGCTGACATGGAATGATATTGAAGGTATACTGCTAGATGATTAAAAAGCATGTTGTATAACAATATATATTTATGATTCCATTCTTAAAAAAATTGATAGTAAATGTATACGAATGTATAGAGAAAAAAATTGGAAAACTAGGCCCTTTTAGTGATAATTCTTGAAGAAAAGTAATGATTATAGGGATTGTAGGATGATGATTCATGTAATGTTTGATTTTTAAAATAAAATGGTTGTATATTTCTATAGTAATCAGAAAACATAAAGCACGGAAAAAATGAGAAACAAGTTGTCCCCAGCCTTCAGGGTTCATCCAGGTTTTCTCCTCCCTAGTTTTTCCCAGTGGCAGGTGCTTATACTTTCCACTCCTCCAGCTCCCACCCCCACCCCACAACCTCTCCCATGAAACTCACATCGAGCCTCACATTATAGTAATTTTTGGATTTGCCTTACTCCCCACTTATTGCTCCTGAATCAGGAGTTGGTATCATTGGAATCCTTGAACACCTGTAGGGTCTGGCTGGGTGCTCATGCTCAATGGCTGCTCCATCTTTGTTGAGCTGGGCTGCCATGCCCCACACATATCTGGGTATTCTGGGGCTTTAGTGCTCCTATACCTTGGGAGGGACTAAAGGCCCTGCTTTATCAATAGCAGGAGCTATATGCCTGATGGGACTGATTGATTGGCCTTTAATTTATTACCAGCTTCCTGACTAGGGTCCCAGTGATTATGATTGATAAGGATGTGATTGGAAGTCTCATCTGTGTTCTTACTGATCCCTAGAGGAATCCATTACCATGTAGCAACCTAGGCACTAACCTAGCATTAGATAAATTCAACTCAGCAATCCATCAAGACACAAAGTAATTGAAGTGTGGATTAGTGCCTACCACGAATGGCAGGAGGAAATGATGGAAGAATTTTAGGCTAAAGGGGCTGAGCTGTCCAGCCTCTAGGGAATCTATTATTCTACCAGCTCACCAGTCTGTCTCTTGAGCTTTGATGATATCTGCTTTGCAGGTGCAGCCAGGCCCCAGATCAGCATAGATTCTGGTCTCTGCATCAACGGACTTATACCACATAGTGAGAGACTTTTCTGTTCGGCCTCAGTTAACTTTCTTGGGGGTAGGCAGCAGAGGTTGTTGACAGTTAGGATTTGGTTGTTTCTGAAATACTATCAGGCTCAGTGTGTCCTCAGCCTGGCTCAGAGACAGAGGGAGGCAGTGTCGGTGGTGGAAGAAGTGCTTTTGAAGTCCTTCTTCAGACAGATCTGGGTTGGAGACCTGGCTCTACCACCAGCCTGAAGGCTACTGTAGACAGGAACCACTGTGGTTTGCAGAATCAAAATGCCTGGTAATTTGATGTTTGGTAAATATTTGTTGAGTTGGGCTAGTTGTATAACCAAAGTATTCTTGTCTGTAAAATGGGAATACCTACCCCATAGAATTGTTGTGAAAACAAAATAAGGTATGTATAGAAGCTATTCTAATGCCTAGCATCAAGAGGTAATTGGTAACTAATTGGTAACTGCTAATTTCCTCTTTTCTGCCCCCCTTCCCTCTTATACCCTTAAAGGTTAGAAATCTTATGACTTACTATGTATACACTTAATAGGCTACAGTGAGAATGGCTTGAGCATGTCTCATTTTTAGCAGGTATGGCCTTTCTCCCCATCTAGGTTGTCTTCTGTGGTCCTTGTAGCCATCCACATGGTCTGTGAAGGCTTTATTCACATGGGTGGCTCGTGGCACAGCAGTATGGTGTAGTGGAGAGAGCCAAGGACTAGGGCAAGATACTTGAGCTCCTCGTCATCTGTTTTCTTATCTGCAAAAAAGTAATATTTGCCCTATCTAGAATTCAAATCTATTCAGTTCAAATCTATTTTCTGAGAGGGAATTCCCCTACCCCCATTGTTCCTGAAGTATGCTGTATCCTGTTTCATGCCTCCCTACATGGTGCCTTGACTGTACTCACTTTACTTCTCTTGAATGTCTGTCTTAGGATAGGAATTTATCAAGTGAACTACCATTGACACCACATTGTGATTACAGTGATTAATGCTGTGCTTATAGTGTGGTAGTACAACTCTTTTATGAGACTGCCTGCTAATTAAAAGGACTTCGAGTAGCTTTTAGTAAAAGATGTATGATTGCTTAAATATAAATTAGAATTAATTTAAACTCTTCGAGGGTGTGGGATTGGGGGAAACAAATATAATAACTACCTTGGCTACTTTGGTTACAGGATCTAAACATTAAACATAATTCTGAATGTCCTGGCAGGCAAGAGAAAAAGGGAAATATGATGAATCACATAATTATCATCTAATAAAATAGTCAAAAATTATAAAATAGGTTGTCTGCTGAGAGCTTTTTCCTGGTACTAGTAAGAACTGATCTAAAAGCATTTTTATAATAGACATTAAATCATGTACTGGACAATGTCTTTAACAAGATTTTTTCAGAAAATGCAGAATTTTTGTTTTCTATCTGTTCCTTATATAGAACCTGAACAAAACCTGACGGCATACAAGAAAGCAGGTTTCAGTGAATTTGTTTTGTAGGGGACAAATCCAGTGAGCATTCTTCTGTTTTAACTAGGATACAATATAGAGTCCCCTTAGCAGAATGGAGAGAACCTGTACTTTAGATTGCCTTCCTCAGATATCTGCTCTGTCAGGTTGGTTTTTGGCAAGGACTTGAATAGTGGTCAGATTAAGACTGAAAACTTTGGCCAGGACTTGGTACAATCTAACTTGGGCAGTGTTTCATCTTTCAAGACAGCGCTTTATCTGGAATGATCCATTTGTGTTCATACTCTGTGCATGTGTCAATGTAAAAATGATTGGACACGTTGACTTTTTAATAAAAATCCTAATGAATTGTTTAACTGTTTTCATTAGGGTGTCCAATGGGTGGTAAAATCTGTATCCAGCAAGTTTTGTGTTTATGTATAGCTTTATTTGGAGAAAAGAACATCAACTCACAATCTTTTGCCAAGTGCAATAACATGCATCCATCCCTCTAACCCCCTACCCCCACTGAAGATGGTAGCCTTCAGTTACATAAGAAATTCTTTTGTTTAAGATCAGAAGTAAATATGGGCCTAGGAGATTTGCTGAAAGATGTTAGTTGTGGCTATATGAGAGAAAGTAGAAATCCCAGGTTTTCCTATCTGTTCCCTTTGGTTTTTCTCTTCTTGGGACTTTGAAGTTGGCATGGAGAAGAAAAAAAGTGGAAATGGGAAAATGTTGGTATAGCCAGTGCACATTTGCTAATGGGTACAGTTCCTTCAGACCTCAGAAATGGAGGAAAACCACAGGCTGTATATGAATAAAGTGATTATGAAGTTATTTTCTTACTTCATTGAATCTTTTGGTTTCAGTTAACATAAGATGCTATTCAGTAGAGTTGAATTTTCCATTTAGTTCTTTTTTGCCACCACCTGAACTAAAGAAATCCAGTGCAGTTCATTATCACTTTGCCCCTCCTTAGTAAGTTATTTTCCATCTCATCTCCCTTCATCTCTGAAAGGATTATCTGAATTGTTTGGGAGGGTAGGGTATTCTGTACCTGTTTTCATCTATTATTTATGTTTGTATTCAATTATACTCAGCCTTCCTTTCAGTTATGGAGATGAACCTGGAGCATTTTTATTTCAGGGAATAGGCATCTGTTATAACAGTTAGCTTGGAGAGATGGGAATTACCCATAATTCTTGTCCTCAGAAGAGATGTAGTACTAATGGAACCCTGGCCTCCTTCCTCTCTGACTCTGGAGAGCCACTGCTCTTGTTTACTCCTTGGCTTAGGGTCACCTGAAGTGGAACTGGCAAGAGATACTCAGTATTGTAAACCAGATTTGAATCCCCTAGAGGGGCCTCTGCTGTAAGGCCCCAGGATTTCAGCTTATGTTTGGGCCATCATGCCTCTCAAAGCCCTTTTCCATCTGATGTTTGACTGGGCCCTCACAGTACTTCAGGGATGTGTCATTTGTGAAATGTGGATCTACTTTTGTGCTGTTTAATATGGTAGTCGCTAACCATTTGTGACTATTTAAATTTATCAGAATTAAATAAAATTTAAAATTCAGTTCCCTGGTTTCATTAGTGACATTTCAGTTGCTCAATGGCCATGTGTGACCAGGGGCTGCTGCAATGGACAGCATGGATTTAGAACATTTCTATCATCACAGGAAGTTCTATTGAGCAGTGCTAGTTTAGAAAGTAAATGGCAGGTGCTAGTCTGCCTTAATTGACTGCTGATGTGGAAACATAACCTCCTTTTCTGTATTATCTCTTAAATAGCTGCTTTATGGTCGTTGTTATTTTGCTGCTTTATTAATTTAAAATTCTCAAGTGGAAAGTGCTAGATAGTACTAGCTAAAGCCATTGGCAGCAACGCGGTGTTCTCTGCCTCTTGTTGCCTGGCATTTTATATGTGTGCCATGTGGTGGTGGTTCTCCATCCACTGGGAATGGTGAGGAGTTGACATGCAGGTTGTGAGGCCAAGCTTCTCAGCAGAGAAGCGGTACCTGATCATGTGGGTGGCTTCTGCATGTTGGGACCTGCCTTCTCCTGCTGCTCTGACTCTCCCCAGCAGGGAGGCATGAAGAAAGTAGGTCTAGTGAAATTGGGAGGCTCAGGTGGGAAGGTGCTTGGCTTTCAGGACCTATAGAGTGAAAATCAAGTCCAAAGGGTTCCACAAGAGTTAAGATGATTCCAGAAATGAAGTTGTTTTTTTTTTAATTTCCCAGATGCCTAAATGAGAGATTGGGAAGCATTTTTGTCAATTACAATTTGTCTACTATAATTCTTAGTAATTTTTTTCAGGCAAGGTGAGGTTAAGCAAATATTAGAGACATAGGAGTGTATAGTAACCAAATATTGTTTGTTGTGTACCTAGAAAGGTGAATGTGAGATTTTTTCTTGGAAAAATATAGCCACATTGCGTAAGTGACCCTGGAGGGACATCTTTGCTGCCCTGGGCTCATACAAAATCTTTCCAAATCCCATATCTAGATATGTGCGTCCTTGATCTGTGCTTTAGTTTGTCTGGGCAGCGTTAGAGGGAATGAGGATAGTGGAAGGCACACTCATATACACCACTCCTACCCTGCCATGCCCTCCTCCTAACGTGCACTTAATTGTATGATTTGTCCTAGGATGAGCTAAAGATTTAATCCAAAAGATGACTCTAACAATGGGATTTAATTAGTAGGATTTTGGGGAGTATTGGGATTTTAGTGTCTTTCTGATAGCCCTCAAATCCCAGCTCATCAGTGACTGTTTTGGTGCCTCTGCATAGAACTGTGCCCCCTGCTCTACCCTTTCAGGTTTACTCAGAGAGTTGACTTTGGGGAAACTTACCCATGATGTGTGGCAAGGCCTCAGTTTCTAGGCTCAGGAGGTATGGTGGTAGCTGTTAGGAAAAGCTAAGGGAGATTAAACAATGAATTCCCAGAGAGAATGAAAATGATTGTTAGATTGGAATTATATTCTAGACAAGAAGAGTTTGGGGAGATGGAGTGTTGTTGTAGGGTGCGACTCTGGCCTCCTTTTCCTGGATTTGGGCCTGTTAGAATTTCATTAGGAAAACTGATGAGAACTCAGTGAAACACCACTCCACTTAATGGGTGGTCTCTCAGGTGGTCAGTTGTCTTCTGAGCCTCAGGACCTCTCTGTAGATCAGCGGTCCCCAACCTTTTTGGCACCAGGGACTGGTTTCATGGAAGACAATTTTTCCACGGATGGTGGTTGGTGGGGGTGGGTGGGGGAGATGGTTCAGGCAGTAATGCCAGCGATGGGGAGCAGCTGATGAAGCTTCGCTTGCCTGCCACTCACCTA
This sequence comes from Globicephala melas, assembly GCF_963455315.2. NCBI lineage: Eukaryota > Metazoa > Chordata > Mammalia > Artiodactyla > Delphinidae > Globicephala > Globicephala melas. Next base: position 115,660,454 of record NC_083316.1, on the reverse strand, counting down.
CTGCTGTGCGGCCCGGTTCCTAACAGGCCGTGGACTGGTACCGGTCTGTGGCCCGGGGGTTGGGGACCCCTGCTGTAGATCATAGAATGCCTCCTCCATTCCACTGAGCCTGCGGTCAGCTGCTGTCCTTTCTAAGGATATGCGGCCATGCTGTGAACTATACAGAAATTCAAGTTAAAATAGTGTACCTGGACACTGTGAGCTTGTCATTGAAAGTCATGGAGAACATTTAACTGATGCTTATGACAAGATATGTAAAGTATAAAAAATGTGAAATGAGGAAGTCTTGGGTATTGGATAATAGAAATTTGGGGGAAATTGAAATGTATGTCAAGTTTTATACTTTTTGTAGTTTTGAAGTTATTTATTTTGGAAATGAAGAAGGAATTACGCATTTTGTTCATAAAGGTATCATATATTTAGCACCATGAAATCCCAGAAAAACTGGGGGAAGATTTGTTTTTAGATTGTGGAGAAGGGTATGGTTAAAGAACCAGAATTAGTCCTGAGAAGAGAATAGCTTTTTTATGTCTTATTGGAGGCTCTTTTATTGCTCAATTTGGGTCACAGTGGTCTTTGAATAAGAGTGACCATTAGCCATACCAGTTGAAGGAAAATTGGTTTCTTTGTTACTGTGCTGGTGAGATAATGGAGTGGCTATAAATCTGACCTTTTTGACATCATGCCCTCAGTTTTTCAAATGTCCACCCATCTGTCACAGGCCCTAGGGATACTTATTTACTCTTCTAAATGGAGATGCTCTGAGCTACCAGAGCCCAGAGATTGATTGCAGGATGGAGCAACATACAAATGACTGTATCAGTATCAAGCTTTTGCTGTTTCCAAGGTCTGTATATTCAGCCATTTTAGTGGCTTTCCATGTGATGCATTTGACTTTTAGCATCCGTTGCTAAAGTAATGGTAACATATTCTGTTATCCATTTGTTTATTTATGGTCTTGTTTTCTACCCTTGCAAAACTTGATATAGGTACACAGCTTCAGAAATGTACACATACCGGAGTAATAGGTAACTCTGATTTGGTTACAAGGCAATAATTTAAGTTGACAGGTTTAGCTGATAACATAAAACACAAGAGAGAAATAGGATCAGTTTATAATGTCAGCAGAACCCCTGAGAGTGAGTTGCTGCCTTGGGGCTGACTCTGGTACTGTTGTTTTGTCTAATATCATTATAAAGCAAAATAAACTGATGTCTATGAAAATCTGGCTGACCAAGATTACAAGAATAGGGCTGTAAATTAGCTGCTTCCTTTTTGTTACTTTTAAGCAACTTTCAGAAGGGACTAAATAACAGGACATTAGGGTCCTTGGAAAGACCTGGGGTCCAGCTCCTCTGGAATGCCAAGAGAATGGATGAGCCTGCTTGTGGCAAGTCCTATTGGGAATCAAAACTTGCCAGTTCTGCATGCCTCACTATGTCTGTCCTGGGAAAATGGAACCTTAGAATAGAGGAGGTTGTGAAGTCCAGATGTCTGAAAGCTAGACCTTGTGGAAGGTCATTGTAGGTTCTGTCACTATGACTGCCATAGCCATGCAAAATGATGTGAAATATTTTACTGATCTGTAAAAACTGGAATCAGTTCAGCATAATAGGCATTGACACACGAGATCACCATCTCCCTCATGGAAAATAAATATTCCTGCTTTACCTTGACATTTATTCCCCATAAATGCACCAGCGTTTATGTAGCATTATCTTATAATCGTGTTTTATTCCCTGGGACGAGCTCTGTTATTGATGTCTGCAGAGCCAGGGAAGTGGTGGGGACTGCTTAGGGCATCTAGGAGTACTTGGTTTTTAGGGAACTAGTTTCCATTTTGTAGAGTTAGTAGAACTGGACATAAACTTAAGCACACATTATCGTTTCCTACCCCTCAGTGGCTGCCACAAACTCAGAAAAGTCCTTGGAGTGTAGCTTTTACTCCATAGAGCAGTTTGGACTGATGTCCTTGTTTTGAGATAGCTTGTGCTGTGGAGGAAAAATAAAGTTCCAGGCGATGGAAATTTTTAGGAAGTAGTGCTTCCATCCATCTGCCTCAAGGCAGAATCCTGTCTAGGTTGGTCTGCACACCCTTCTTTCAGCGGTTTCTGTGGATAATGCTATCAAACTCTGGTTGATGATTTGTGCATTTCAGTCATTATGGGAATTTAGCATCATCCTTTTTTTTAAACTGAGATATAGTTAATTTACAGTGTTGTGTTTCTGGTGTACAGCAGAGTGATTCAGTTACACATATATATATATTTCTTCATATTCTTTTCCATTTTAGTTTATTACAAGATATTGAATATGGTTCCCTGTGCTATATAGTAGGACCTTTTTATTTACCTATTTTATATATAGCAGTTTGTATCTGCTAATTCCAAACTCCTAATTTATCCCTCCACCCTGTTTCCCCTTTGGTAACCAAAACATCATCTTAGTTTGGAATTTTGTAACAAAATATCATGTCTTGGGTGGTATATAAACAATAGACATTTATATCTCAGTTCTGGAGGTTGGGAAGTCCAAGATCAGGGCACCAATAGACTCAGTGTCTGGTGAGAGCTCACTTCCAGTTCATAGATGGCTGTCTTCTCACTCTGGCCTCACTTGGTGGAAGGGGCAAGGGAGCTCTCTGAGGTCTCTTATATGAGGGCACAAACCCCATTCATGCCGCTCCACCCTCATGACCTAATCACCTCCCAAAGGCCCCACCTCCAAATATCATCATATTGCGGATTAGTTTTCAACATATGAATTTTGTGGGGGACACAGACATTCAGTCCATAGCAAGCATTAAACATAACTCAGAGATGCTTAGCTCTGGAGGCAAGAGGGTTGAAGGGACACGAATCCCATTAAAAAAAGCTCTTTAATCCTCTCCACTCCCACCTCGCCCACCACTACCTGTGTGGGTACCAATTTTCCTGAAGTGCCCATTCTCTTCCATTCTTTGGTTTCCCTGCTTAAGCCTTGAGGGGCAGATTGGCTGGTTGGGTGAGGGCTCTGTTCAAGGCCATTTGGGAATAAAGGCTCTAAGGTTGAACCCAGCATCTTGTTGGTTTGTGTTTGAGCAAGGCCCGTGTTCTCAGCCTTCTGGACCACATCTTTGTAAAGCCATACCCTAGCAGAATACCTGCAAAATACTTTATTGCAAATATGCAGTTTACATTTGATCGGTTGGGCTCATGTCTACTTAGCAGGATGTGTTAGAATGTGTCTGAGTAGTACATGTTGATTATGACTATATGGTACTCTTTTTTTTTTTGGTTATTTCCCCTTCACCCCCTAAGTAATCTCATCTACTCCTGTGACTTTACATGCCACATGTAATGCTACTTATCACTACATTTAAGAATCCTGGCCAGCTTTCCCTCCTGAATTCTTTAACCAGTTGCCTACTTAACATCTCAGCTTGGATGCCTAATAAACATCTCTAATTTAACAGGTGTAAAACTGGACTCGTAATTTTCCCTCCCCAAAGAGTTATTCCTCCCATTTCTCTGTCTGAGCAACAACACCATTCTTTCAGTTGGTACGGCCAAGACATTAGAGTCATTCTTGTCTTCTCTATTTCTTTTACATTTTTTTAATTTTTAAATTTAATTTAATTTTTTTATACAGCAGGTTATTATTAGTCATCAATTTTATACACATCAGTGTATACATGTCAATGCCAATTGCCCAATTCATCACACACACACACCCCCACTACCGCTTTGCCCCCTTGCGGTCCATACGTTTGTTCTCTACATCTGTGTCTCAATTTCTGCCCTGCAAACTGGTTCATTGTAGCATTTTTCTAGGTTCCACAATATGCATTAATGTACGATTTTTTTTTTCTCTTTCTGACTTACTTCACTCTGTATGACAGTCTCTAGATCCATCCACGTCTCAACAAATGGCCCAATTTTGTTCCTTTTTATGGCTGAGTAATATTCCATTGTATATATGTACCACAACTTCTTTATCCATTCGTCTATCGATGGGGATTTACGGTGCTTCCGTGACCTGGCTACTGTAAATAGTGCTGCAGTGAACATTGGGGTGGATGTGTCTTTTTGAATTATGGTTTTCTCTGGGTATATGCTCAGTAGTGGGATTGCTGGATCATATGGTAATTCTATTTTTAGTTTTTTACGGAACCTCCATACTGTTCTCCATAGTGGCTGTATCAATTTACATTCCCACCAACAGTGCAAGAGGGTTCCCTTTTCTCCACACCCTCTCCAGCATTTGTTGTTTGTAGATTTTCTGATGATGGCCATTCTAACTAGTGTGAGGTGATACCTCATTGTAGTTTTGATTTGCATTTCTCTAATTATTAGTGATGTTGAGCAGCTTTTCATGTGCTTCTTGGCCATCTGTATGTCTTCTTTGGAGAAATGTCTATTTAGGTCTTCTGCCCATTTTTAGATTGGGTTGTTTGTTTTTTTAATATTGAGCTGCATGAGCTGTTTATATATTTTGGAGATTAATCCTTTGTCCATTGATTCGTTTGTAAGTATTTTCTCCCATTCTGAGGGTTGTCTTTTCCTCTTGTTTATGGTTTCCTTTGCTGTGCAAAAACTTTGCAGTTTCATTAGGTCCCATTTGTTTATTTTTGTTTTTATTTCCATTACTCTAGGAGGTGGATCAAAAAAGATCTTGCTGTGATTTATATCATTTTATTTATGTCATTGTTATGTTATTTTTGTGTATGGTGTTAGGGAGTGTTCTAATTTCATTCTTTTGCATGTAGCTGTCAAGTTTTCCCAGCACCACTTATTGAAGAGACTGTCTTTTCTCCATTGTATATCCTTGCCTCCTTTGTCATAGATTAGTTGACCATAGGTGCGTGGGTTTATCCCTGGGCTTTCTATCTTGTTCCATTGATATATGTTTCTGTTTTTGTGCCAATACCATATTGTCTCGATTACTGTACCTTTGTAGTATAGTCTGAAGTCAGGGACTCAATTGCTCCAGCTCTGTTTTTTTCCCTCAAGACTGCTTTGGGTATTCGGGGTCTTTTGTGTCTCCATACAAATTTTAAGATTATTTGTTCTAGTTCCATAAAAAATGCCATTGGTAATTTGATAGGGATTGCATTGAATCTGTAGATTGCTTTGGGTAGTATAGTCATTTTCACAATATTGATTCTTCTAATCCAAGAACATGGTATATCTCTCCATCTGTTGTTATCATCTTTAATTTCTTTCATCAGTGTCTTATAGTTTTCTGCATACAGGTCTTTTGTCTCCCTAGGTAGTTTTATTCCTTGGTATTTTATTCTTTTTGTTGCAGTGGTAAATGGGAGTGTTTCCTTAATTTCTCTTTCAGATTTTTCATCATTAGTGTATAGGAATGCAAGAGAGTTCTGTGCATTAATTTTATATCCTGCAACTTTACCAAATTCATTGATTAGCTCTAGTAGTTTTCTGGTGGCATCTTTAGGATTCTCTATGTATAGTATCATGTCATCTGCAAACAGTGACAGTTTTACTTCTTCTTTCCCAATGTGTATTCCTTTTATTTCTTTTCCTTCTCTGATTGCCATGACTAGGACTTCCAAAACTAAGTTGAATAATAGTGGTGAGAGTGGACATCCTTGTCTTGTTCCTGATCTTAGAGGAAATGCTTTCAGATTTTCACCATTGAAAATGATGTTTGCTGTGGGTTTGTTTTATATGGCCTTTATTATGTTGAGGTAGGTTCCCTCTATGCCCACTTTCTGGAGAGTTTTTATCATAAATGGGTGTTGAATTTTGTCAAAAGCTTTTTCTGCATCTGTTGAGATGTTCATATGGTTTTTATTCTTCAATTTGTTAATATGGTGTATCACACTGATTCATTTGTGTATATTGAAGAATCCTTGCATCCCTGGGATAAATTCCACTTGATCATGGTGTATGATCCTTTTAATGTGTTGTTGGATTCTGTTTGCTAGTATTTTATTGAGGATTTTTGCATCTATATTCATCAGCGATATTGGTCTGTAATTTTCTTTCTTTGTAGTATCTTTGTCTGATTTTGGTATCAGGGTGATGGTGGCCTCATAAAATGAGTTTGGGAGTGTTCCTTCCTCTGCAATTTTTTGGAAGAGTTTGAGAAGGATGGGTGTTAGCTCTTTTCTAAATGTTTGATAGAATTCACCTGTGAAGCCATCTGGTCCTGGACTTCTGTTTGTTGGAAGATTTTTTTTGTTTAACATCTTTATTGGAGTATAATTGCTTTACAATGGTGTGTTAGTTTCTGCTTTATAACAAAGTGAATCAGTTATACATATACATATGTCCCCATATCTCTTCCCTCTTGCATCTCCCTCCTTCCCAACCTCCCTATCCCACCCCTCTAGGTGGTCACAAAGCACCGAGCTGATCTCCCTGTGCTCTGCGGCTGCTTCCCACTAGCTATCTGTTTTACATTTGGTAGTGTATATATGTCCATGCTACTCTCTCACTTCGTCCCAGCTTACCCTTACCCTTCCCTGTGTCCTCAAGTCCATTCTCTACATCTGCATCTTTACTCCTGTCCTGCCCCTAGGTTCTTCAGAACCAGTTTTTTTTTTTTTTAGATTCCATATATATGTGTTAGCATACGGTATTTGTTTTTCTCTTTCTGACGTACTTCACTCTGTATGACAGACACTACATCCATCCACCTCAGTACAAATAACTCAATTTCGTTTCTTTTTATGGCTCGGTAATATTCCATTGTATATATGTGCCACATCTTCTTTATCCATCCGTCAGTGGACAATTAGGTTACTTCCATATCCTGGCTATTGTAAATAGTGCTGCAATGAACACTGTGGTATGTGACTCTTTTTGAATTACAGTTTTCTCAGGGTATATGCCCAGTAGTGGGATTGCTGGGTTGTATGGTAGTTCTATTTTTAGTTTTTTAAGGAACCTCCATACTGTTCTCCATAGTGGCTGTATCAATTTACATTCCCACCAACAGTGCAAGAGGGTTCCCTTTTCTCCACACCCTCTCTGCATTTCTTGTTCTTAGATTTTTTGATGATGGCCATTCTGACGAGTGTGAGATGATATCTCATTGGAATTTTGATTTACATTTCTCTAATGATTAATGATGTTGAGCATTCTTTCATGTGTCTGTAGGCAATCTGTATATTTTCTTTGGAGAAATGTCTGTTTAGGTTTCTGCTCATTTCTGGATTGGGTTGTTTGTTTTTTTGATATTGAGCTACATGAGCTGCTTGTAAATTTTGGAGATTAATCCTTTGTCAGTTGCTTCATTTGAAAATAATTTCTCCCATTCTGTGGGTTGTCTATTCGTCTTGTTTATGGTTTCCTTTGCTGTGCCAAAGCTTTTAAGTTTCATTAGGTCCCATTTGTTTATATTTCTTTTTATTTCCATTTCTTTAGGAGGTGGGTCAAAAAGGATCTTGCTGTGATTTATGTTAAAGAGTGTTCTGCCTATGTTTTTCTCTTAAGAGTTTGATGGTGTCTGGCCTTACATTTAGGTCTTTAATCCATTTTGAGTTTATTTTTGTGTATGGTGTTAGGGAGTGTTCTAATTTCATTCTTTTACATGTAGCTGTCCAGTTTCCCCACCACCACTTATTGAAGATGCTGTCTTTTCTCCACTGTATATTCTTGCCTCCTTTATCAAAGATAAGGTGACTATGTGTGTGTGGGTTTATCTCTGGGCTTTCTATCCTGTTCCATTGATCTATATTTCTGTTTCTTTGCCAGTACCATACTTTCTTGATTACTGTAGCTTTGTAGTATAGTCTGAAGCCAGGGAGCCTGATTCCTCCAGCTCCGTTTTTCTTTCTCAAGATTGCTTTGGCTATTCGGGGTCTTCTGTGTTTCCATAAAAATTGTGAAGTTCTGTGTTCTAGTTTTGTGAAAAATGCTAGTGGTAGTTTGATAGGGATTGCCTTGACTCTGTAGATTGCATTGGGTAGTAGAGTCATTTTCACAATGTTGATTCTTCCAGTCCAAGAACAGGGTATATTTCTTCATCTATTTGTATCATCTTTAATTTCTTTCATCAGTGTCTTATAATTTTCTGCATACAGGTCTTTTGTCTCCTTTGGTAGGTTTATTCCTAGATATTTTATTCTTTTTGTTGCAGTGGTAAATGGGAGTGTTTCCTTAATTTCTCTTTCAGATTTTTCATCATTAGTGTATAGGAATGCAAGAGAGTTCCGTGCATTAATTTTGTGTCCTGCTACTTTACCATATTCATTGATTAGCTCTAGTAGTTTTCTGGTAGCATCTTTAGGATTCTCTATGTATAATATCATGTCGTCTGCAAGCAATGACAGCTTTACTTCTTTTCCGATTTGGATTCCTTTTATTTCTTTTTCTTCTCTGATTGCTGTGGCTAACACTTCTGAAACTGTGTTGAATAATGGTCGTGAGAGTGGCAACCTTGTCTTGTTCCTGATCTTAGTGGAAATGGTTTCAGTTTTTCACCATTGAGGATGTTGTTGGCTGTGGGTTTGTCATATATGCCCTTTATTATGTTGAGGAAAGTTCCCTCTATGCCTACTTTCTGGAGGGTTTTTATCATAAATGGGTGTTGATTTTGTCAAAAGCTTTTTCTGCACCTATTGAGATGATCATATGGTTTTCCTCCTTCAGTTTGTTAATATGGTGTATCACGTTGATTGATTTACATATATTGAAGAATTCTTGCATTCCTGGGATAAACCACACTTGATCATAGTGTATGATCCTTTTAATGTCCTGTTGGATGCTGTTTGCTAGTATTTTGTTGAGGATTTTTGCATGTATGTTCATTAGTGATATTGGCCTGTAGTTGTCTTTCTTTGTGACATGTTTGTCTGGTTTTGGTATCAGAGTGATGGTGGCCTCATAGAATGAGTTTGGGAATGTTCCTCCCTTTGCTATATTTTGGAAGAGTTTGAGAAGGTTAGGTGTTAGCTCTTCTCTAAATGTTTGATTGAATTCGCTTGTGAAGCCATCTGGTCCTGGGCTTTTGTTTGTTGGAAGATTTTTAATCACAGTTGCAATTTCAGTGCTTGTGATTGGTCTGTTCATATTTTCTGTTTCTTCCTGGTTCAGTCTGGGAAGGTTGTGCATTTCTAAGCATTTGTCCATTTCTTCCAGGTTGTCCATTTTATTGGCATAGAGTTGCTTGTAGTAATCTCTCATGATCCTTTGTATTTCTGCAGTGTCAGTTGTTACTTCTCCTTTTTCATTTCTAATTCTGTTTATTTGAGTCTTCTCCTTTATTCTTGATGAGTCTAGCTAATGGTTTATCCATTTTGTTTATCTTCTCAAAGAATCAGCTTTTAGTTTTATTGATCTTTGTTATCGTTTTCTTCATTTCTTTTTCATTTATTTCTGATCTGATCTTTATGATTTCTTTCCTTCGCTAACTTTGGGTTTCTTTCTCTAATGGGTTTAGGTGTAATGTTAGGTTGTTTATTTGAGATGTTTCTTGTTTCTTAAGGTAGGATTGTATTGCTATTAACTTCCCTCTTAGAATTGCTTTCGCTGCATCCCATAGGTTTTGGGTCATCCTATTTTCATTGTCATTTGTTTCTAGGTATTTTTCGATTTCCTCTTTGATCTCTTCAGTGATCTCTTTGTTCTTAAGTAGTGTGTTGTTTAGCCTCCATGTGTTTGTATTTCTTACAGATTTTTTCCTGTAATTGATATCTAGTCTCATAGCATTGTGGTCAGAAAAGATACTTGATACAAGTTCAGTTTTCTTAAATTTACCAAGGCTTGATTTGTGACCCAAGATATGATCTATCTTGGAGAATGTTCCATCAGCACTTGAGAAGAATGTGTATTCTGTTGATTTTGGATGGAATGTCCTATAAATATCAATTAAGTCCACCTTGTTTAATGTATCATTTAAAGCTTGTGTTTCCTTATTTATTTTCATTTTGGATGATCTGTCCATTGGTGAAAGTGGGGTTTTAAAACCCCTCCTATGATTGTGTTACTGTCGATTTCCCCTTTTATGGCTGTTAGCATTTGCCTTATGTATTGAGGTGCTCCTATGTTGTGTGCATAAATATTTACAATTGTTATATCTTCTTCTTGGATTGATCCCTTGATCATTATGTAGTGTCCTTCTTTTTCTCTTGTGATAGTCTTTGTTTTAAAGTCTATTTTGTCTCATATGAGAATTGCTACTCCAGCTTTCTTTTGATTCCCATTTGCATGGAATATCTTTTCCCATCCCCTCACTTTTAGTCTGTATGTGTCCCTAGGTCTGAAGTGGGTCTGTGGTAGACAGCATATATACGGGTCTTGGTTTTGTATCCATTCAGCCAGTCTGTGTCTTTTGGTTGGAGCATTTAATCCATTTACTTTTAAGGTAATTATCGATATGTATGTTCCTATTACCATTTTCTTAATTGTTTTTGGTTTTATTTTTGTAGGTCTTTTCCTTTTGTTATGTTTCCTGCCTAGAGAAGTTCCTTTGGCATTTGTTGTAAAGCTGGTTTGGTGGTGCTGAATTTTCTTAGCTTTTGCTTGTCGGTAAAGGTTTTAATTTCTCCGTCAAATCTGAATGAGTTCCTTGCTGGGTAGAGTAATCTTGGTTGTAGGTTTTTCTCCTTCATCACTTTAAATATGTCCTGCCACTCCCTTCTGGCTTGCAGAGTTTCTGCTGAAAGATCAGCTCTTAACGTTATGGCGATTCCCTTATGTGTTATTTGTTGTTTTTCCCTTGCTTCTTTTAATATTTTTTCTGTGTATTTAATTTTTGATAGTTTGATTAATATGTCTTGGTGTGTGTCTCCTTGGATTCATCTTGTATGGGACTCTCTGTGCTTCCTGGACTTGATTAACTATTTCCTTTCCCATATTAGGGAAGTTTTCAACTATAATCTCTTCAAATATTTTCTCAGTCCCTTTCTTTTTCTCTTTTTCTTCTGGGACCCCTTTAATTCCAATGTTGGTGCGTTTAATTGTTGTCGCAGAGGTCTGTGAGGCTGTCCTGAATTCTTTTTCTTTACTCTGCTCCGCAGTAGTTATTTCCACTCTTCTGTCTTCCAGGTTACTTATCTGTTCTTCTGCCTCAGTTATTCTGTTATTGATCCCTTCTACAGAATTTTTAATTTTATTTATTGTGTTGTTCATCACTGATTGTTTACTCTTTAGTTCTTCTAGTTCCTTGTTAAACTTTTCTTGTATTTTCTCCATTCTATTTCCAAGATTTTGCATCATCTTTACTATCATTATTCTGAATTCTTTTTCAGGTAAACTGCCTATTTTCTCTTCATTTGTTTGGTCTAGTGGGTTTTTGCCTTGCTCCTTCATCTGCTGTGTGTTTCTCTGTCTTCTCATTTTGCTTAACTTACTGTGTTTGGGGTCTCATTTTCGCAGGCTGCAGGTTTGTAGTTCCCGTTGTTTTTGGTGTCTGTCCCCAGTGGCTAAAGTTGGTTCAGTGGGTTGTGTAGGCTTCCTGGTGGAGGGGACTAGTGCCTGTGTTCTGGTGGATGAGGCTGGATCTTGTCTTTCTGGTGGGCAGGTCCACATCTGGTGGTGTGTTTTGGGTTGTCTGTGGCCTTATTATGATTTTAGGCAGTCTCTCTGCTAAAGGATGGGGTTGTGTTCCTGTCTTGCTAGTTGTTTGGCATAGGGTGTCCAGCACTTTAGCTTGCTGGTCGTTGAGTGGAGCTGGGTCTTGGTGTTGAGATGGAGATCTCTGGGAGATTTTCGCCATTTGATATTACATGGAGCTGGGGGGTCTCTTGTGGACCAGTGTCTTGAACTTGGCTCTCCCACCACAGAGGCACAGCCCTGATGCTTGGCTGGAGTACCAAGAGCCTGTCCTCCACATGGCTCAGAAAAAGAGGGAGAAAAAAAAGAAAAAAGAAGAAGATAAAATAAAATAAAGTAAATTAAAATAAAATAATTAAAATAAAAAATAATTATTAAGAAAAAATTTAAGTTAAGAAAAAATAAAACAAAAAAATGGAGAGACAGAACCTTAGGACAAATGGTAAAAGGAAAACTATACAGACAAAATCACACAGAGAAGCATACACATACACACTCACAAAAAGAGAAAAAGGGAAAAAAATATGTATATCGTTGCTGCCAAAGTCCACCTCCTCAATTTGGGTTGATTCATTGTCTATTCAGGTATTCCACAGATGCAGGGTACATCAAGTTGATTGGGAATATTTAATCCGCTGCTCCTGAGGCTTCTGGGAGAGATTTCCCTTTCTCTTCTCTTTGCATAGCTCCTGGGGTTCAGCTTTGGATTTGGACCCACCTCTGTGTGTAGGTCGCCTGAGGGCATCTGTTCTTCACTCAGACAGGACAGGGTTAAAGGAGGAGTTGATTTGGGGGCTCTGGCTCACTCAGGCCAGGGACGAGGGCGGGGTAAGGAATGTGGGGTGAGCCTGCAGTGGCAGAGGCCAGAGTGACGTTGCACCAGCCTGAGGTGTGCTGTGTGTTCTCCCGGGGAAGTTGTCCCTGGATCACAGGACCCTGGCAGTGGCAGGCTGCACAGGCTCCCAGGAGGGGAGGTGTGGATAGTGACCTGTGCTTGCACACAGGCTTCTTGGTGGCTGTAGCAGCAGCCTTAGCATCTCATACCCTTCTCTGGGGTCCGCATTGATAGCCACAGCTCGCACCGGTCTTTGGAGCCTCTTAAGTGGCGCTCTTAACCCCCTCTCCTCGTGGACCTGGAAACAAAGAGGCAAGAAAAACTCTCTTGTCTCTTTGGCAGCTCCAGACCTTCTCCTGGACTCCCTCCCGGCTAGCTGTGGCGCACTAGCCCCCTTCATTCTGTGTTCACGCAGCCAACCCCAGTCCTCTCCCTGGGATCCGACCTCCGAAGCCCGAGCCTCAGCTCCCAGCCCCAACCCATTCCGGTGGGTGAACAGACAAGCCTCTCAGGCTGGTGAGTGTTGGTTGGCACCAATCCTCTGTGCAGGAATCTCTCCGCTTTGTCCTGCTCACCCCTTTTGTTGTGCTCTCCTCCGTGGCTCTGAATCTTCTCCCCTCCGCCACCCACAGTTTCCACCCGCAAAGGGCCTTCCTAGTGTGTGGAAACCTTTCCTCCTTCACAGCTCCCTCCCACTGGTGCAGGTCCCATCCCTATTCTTTTGTCTCTGGTTTTTTCTTTTGCCCTACCCATGTACGTGGGGAGCTTCTTGCCTTTTGGGAGGTCTGAGGTCTTCTGCCAGCATTCAGTAGGTGTTCTGTAGGGGTTGTTCCACATGTAGATGTATTTGTGGGGAGGAAGGTGATCTCCTTGTCTTACTCTTCCTCCATCTTGAAGCTCCTCTCTTGGAAGGTTTTTAATCACAGTTTCAATTTCATTACTTGTGATTGGTCTGTTTATATTTTCTACTTCTTCCTGGTTCAGTCTTGGAAGCTTATACCTTTCTAAGGGTTTGTCCATTTCTTCCAGGTTGTCCATTTTATTGGCATAGAGTTGCTTGTAGTAGTCTCTTAGGATGCTTTGTATTTCTGTGGTGTCTGTTGTAACTTCTCCTTTTTCATTTCTAATTTTATTGATTTGAGTCCTCTCCCTCTTTTTCTTGATGAGTCTGGCTAATGGTTTATCAATTTTGTTTATCTTCTCAAGGAACCAGATTTTAGTTTTATTGATCTTTGCTATTGCTTTCTTTGTTTCTATTTCATTTATTTCTGCTCTGGTCTTTATGATTTCTTTCCTTCTGCTAACTTTGGGTTTTGTTTGTTCTTCTTTCTCTAGTTCCTTAGGTGTAAGGTTAGATTGTTTATTTGAGATTTTTCTTGTTTCTTGAGGTAGGCTTGTATAGTTATAAACTTCTCTCTTAGAACTGCTTTTGCTGCATCCCATAGGTTTTGGATCGTCGTGTTTTTGTTGTAATTTGTCTCTAGGTATTTTTTGATTTCCTCTTTGATTTCTTTAGTCATCTCTTGGTTATTTAGTAACGTATTGTTTAGCCTCCATGTGTTTCTGGGTTTCTTTACGTTTTTTTCCCCTATAATTCATTTGTAATCTCATAGCATTGTAGTCAGAAAAGATACTTGATATGATTTCAGTTTTCTTAAATTTACTGAGGCTTGATTTGTGACTCAAGAGGTGATCTATCCTGGAGAATGTTCCATGAGCACTTGAGAAAAAAGTGTAATCTGCTGTTTTTGGATGGAATGTCCTATAAATATCAATTAAATCTATCTGGTCTATTGTGTCATTTAAAGCTTCTGTTTCCTTATTTATTTTCATTTTGGATGATCTGTCCGTTGGTGTAAGTGAGGTGTTAAAAGTCCCCCACTATTATTGTGTTGCTGTCGATTTCCCATTTTACAGCTGTTAGCAGTTGCCTTATGTATTGAGGTGCTCCTATGTTAGGTCCATATATAATTATAATTGTTATATCTTCTTCCTGGGTTGATCCCTTGATCATTATGTAGTGTCCTTCCTTGTCTCTTGTAACATTCTTTATTTTAAAGTCTATTTTATCTGATATGAATATTGCTACTCCAGCTTTCTTTTGATTTCCATTTGCATGGAATATCTTTTTCCATCCCCTCACTTTCAGTCTGTATGTGTCCCTAGGTCTGAAGTGGGTCTCTTGTAGACAGCATATATATGGGTCTTGTTTTTGTATCCATTCAGCAAGCCTGTGTCTTTTGGTTGGAACATTTAATCCATTCACGTTTAAGGTAATTATCGATATGTATGTTCCTATGACCATTTTCTTAATTGTTTTGGGTTTGTTTTTGTAGGTCCTTTTCTTCTCTTGTGCTTCCCACTTAGAGAAGTTCCTTTGGCATTTGTTGTAGAGCTGGTTTGTTGGTGCTGAATTCTCTTAGCTTTTGCTTGTCTGTAAAGCTTTTGATTTCTCCATGGAATGTGAATGAGATCCTTTCCAGGTAGAGTAATCTTGGTTGTAGGTTCTTCCCTCTCATCACTTTACGTATATCATGCCACTCCCTTCTGGCTTGTAGAGTTTCTGCTGAGAAATCAGCTGTTAACCTTATGGGAGTTCCCTTTTATTTATTTGTCATTTTTCCCTTGCTTCTTTCAATAATTTTTCTTTGTCTTTAGTTTTTGCCAATTTGATTACTATGTGTCTCGACGTGTTTCTCATTGGGTTTATCCTGTATGGGACTCTCTGTGCTTCCTGGACTTGGGTGACTATTTCCTTTCACATGTTAGGAAAGTTTTCGATTATAATCTCTTCAGTTATTTTCTCTGGTCCTTTTTCTCTCTTCTCCTTCTGGGACCCCTATAATGCGAATGTTGTTGCGTTTACTGTTGTCCCAGAGGTCTCCTAGGCTGTCTTCATTTCTTTTCATTCTTTTTTCTTTCTTCTCTTACACAGCAGTGAATTCCACCATTCTGTCTTCCAGGTCACTTATCCATTCTTCTGCCCTAGGTTTTCTGCTGTTGATTCCTTCTAGTGTAGTTTTCATTTCAGTTATTGTATTGTTCATCTATGTTTGTTTGTTCTTTAATTCTTCTAGGTGTTTGTTAAACATTTCTTGCATCTTCTCGATCTTTGCCTCCATTGTTTTTCCGAGGTCCTGGATCGTCATCACTGTCATTATTCTGAATTCTTTTTCTGGAAGGTTGCCTATCTCCACTTCATTTAGTTGTTTTTCTGGGGTTTTTATCTTGTTCCTTCAGCTGCTATATAGCCCTCTGCCTTTTCATCTTGTCTATTTTTCTGTGAATGTGGTTTTTGTTCCACAGGAACAGGATTGTAGTTCTTCTTGCTTCTGCTGTCTGCCCTCTGGTGGATGAGGCTATCTAAGAGACCTGTGCGAGTTTCCTGATGGGAGGGACTGGTGGTGGGTAGAGCTGGCTGTTGCTCTGGTGGGCAGAGCTCAGTAAAACTTTAATGCACTTGACTGCTGATGGGTGGGGCTGGGTTCCCTCCCTGTTGGTTGTTTGGCCGGAGGCAACCCAACACTGGAGCCTACCTGGGCTCTTTGGTGGGGCTAATGGCAGACTCTGGGAGGGCTCATGCCAAGGAGTACTTCCCAGAACTTCTGCTGCCAGTGTCCTTGTCCCCACGGTGAGCCACAGCCACCCCTGCCTCTGCAGGAGATCCTCCAACACTAGCAGGTATGTCTGGTTCAGTCACCCCTGGGGTCACTGCTCCTTCCCCTGGGTCCCGATGCGCACACTACTTTGTGTGTCCCCTCCAGGAGTGGAGTCTCTGTTTCCCCCAGTCCTGTCAAAGTCCTGCAATCAAAACTCACTAGCCTTCAAAGTCTGATCCTCTAGGAATTCCTCCTCCCATTGCTGGACCTCCAGGTTGGGCGCCTGATGTGGGGCTCAGAACCTTCACTCCAGTGGGTGGACTTCTGTGGTATAAGTGTTCTCCAGTCTGTGAGTCACCCACCCAGCAGTTATGGGATTTGATTTTACTGTGATTGCGCCCCTCCTACCGTCTCATTGTGGCTTCTCCTTTGTCTTTTGATGCGGGGTATCTTTTTTGGTGAGTTCCAGTGTCTTCCTGTCGATGATTGCTCAGCAGCTAGTTGTGATTCTGGTGTCTTGCAAGAGGGAGTGAGAGCTCATCCTTCTACTCCGCCATCTTGGTTCAGGGCCTTTATGTGGTACTCTTGAGTCATTATTTCTCAATTTAGAATGTGTGTGTGTGTTGCTGGTATGTAATTTATAGATAGATCCCAGTTATAATGGTGTATTTCAAGGGAGCCCAAATGAAGCCAACCTATAGTAAGAGATGTCAAATGGTTGGTTTGTTTCTTTCCAGCTCCCTTCCTTTTTTCTTTTTAAAATAAATCTTTATTTAATTTTCCAGTACTAAAAGTAATACATGCTCACTATTAGACAATCATAAGATATAGTATATCATAGGAAGTAGAAGTCCTTCTAAGTCCATTTTTTTTCACCAGAAAAAACATATATTAATATATTCTTTTTAAACAATTTGTATTATAAAATTAGATACAGAAAATTAAATAAAAATGTAAAGCTTAATGAATTACAAGGGGAACACTCTTGAAATCCTACCCAAGTTAAGAAATAGAACTTTACCAAGCACCTCAGAAACCCCTCCTGTGTCCCATCCCAGCTGCAACATCTCCTTCCCCCCAAATGTAGCTGTTATCCTGGCTTTTACAGTAGTTGCTTCTTTGCATTTTAAAATAGTATATTACCCAGGTGTACACCCAGACTCTAAAGTGTTTCCCATTAAAAAAATTGTTATATCCTTTAAGTTTCCTTGAATCCACAGGTTATTCCCTTTTCCATTCCTTATCTTTACAATTTGTCTGTTGAAGAACTGAGGCCGTTTCCTGGATTGAATTTTGCTGCTTTCATACTCATGATGCAGTTCATCATGATCCTCAGACCTCAATATTTCTTATAAATTGTCAGCTGGATCCAGAGGCTCAATCAGACTCAGGTTCCATCCTTTTCACAATACTATAAATAGGTTTGAGTTTTTGTATTGGGGAGTGCCTCTCCTTTTGTGGGGTTACAAGATGGCGATATTCAAACCTATAATTTCCTTTTTACTTTCAGCTGTAAAACTTTTATAAAGAGGCACTTCCCCTCATACACGATTTGGTTATCCAGTGGTATAGTTCATAAAGGAAAGACAGGATAAATGCTTGATTTTTTTCCTGATTTCTCAGTTTTCAAGGTAATGAGTTGTTTCCCAGGCTTCCTCTGAAGGAGATTAAGTGTTTTTCCTTTAAGAACGTTTAGTAAGTTTCAACCTATTGCAATTACTGTTTTTACTGAAACTGAAATCGTCTTGTCTTTGGTCATTTGAACCAAAGTGCTTTTGATATTACCATAGTAGTTATTGGTAGCATTTTTGCCGTCTGGTGTGACAGGATAGTCTAGGCTAATGTTGTTTATTTCCTGCTTAGGACTGCAATCAACCATTGCTCTAAGAAGCTCTGGTTTCTTTTATTTGGAAATGATGTTTTAAGACTGTAATCTGGCCATTAGGGTAGCTCATTGCTACTGCATCGGTCATTGTTTCCAGGTCTTTCAGTTGAGAAGAGCTAATATATATGATAATATACTTCATGTATTCAAGCAGATACTCATATTCAGGAGTACAGGATTTTTATTTAGCCTCTTTGATATTACATCTATATCTCTTTTCTTTCACACTAAGAATTCTGGTTCTGGGTTATAGGAGAGTGTACAATTAGAATATCTAATAATTACTCATTTGTCCTGTGTCATATTATACATATAACAGTTTCAGAATGGCAATACTACTACCCTGATATGATTTCTGAAAAAAGTTAAAAACATTCTTTTGCGTATGTTTGCTCATCATTTGTAAAACAGCTGTACTGTGTCTGTATTGTCAGAGCATATAGCCATTATATACTTCTTCATTTTAACACTCATTTAGTCTTATTTCTAGGAATAATTATGTATATTTGATACTTAACATCAGTCTTAATGACAGTGTCTCTTTATAGTTATTTTGGTTGTCTGAAATGGGCTTTCTAGTAGATTCTTCAGGCAGGGTTCATTGAAACAATATTCTCTGATTTCTTGGGTGTTGATGATAAGTTTGTGGTCTTTATACCCAAAAGTCACTTTGGTAGATATAAACTTCTTGGTTCACATTTTTTTTCTCTGAGTATTTTAAATATGTTAATTTATCTTCTTTTGTCAGTAGGCTTTGCTGTCAGAAACACTGATAAGACTAATTTTCTTAATTTGGACTTAGATGCCCAAATGATCTTTTTTTTTCCCTCTAAAATCCAATAATTTTGGTAAAATATATCTTGCTGTTAGACATTCCTGGTCAATATTCTCTGAGGTACACAGTGTGTTCTTTCAATAAATAACTTTTTTTTTTTTTTTGGCTGCGTTGGGTCTTTTTTGTTGTGTTCAGGCTTTCTCTAGTTGCGGTGAGTGGGGGCTACTCTTTGTTGCAGTGCACAGGATTCTCATTGCAGTGGCTTCTCTTGTTGTGGAGTATGGGCTCTAGGTGTGCGGGCTTCAGTAGTTGTGGCACACGGGCTCAGTATTTGTGGCTCGAGGGCTCTAGAGCGCAGGCTCAGTAGTTGTGGTGCATGGGCTTAGTTGCTTCGCGGCATGTGGGATCTTCCCGGACCAGGGCCTGAACCTGTGTCCCCTGCATTGGCAGGTGGATTCTTAACCACTACACCACCAGGGAAGTCCCAATACATAGTTTTTTAAAACTGTTTTTTTTATTTTAGGGGAATTTTTATAAAAAATATTTATTTACTTATTTATTTATTTGGCTGTGCTGGGTCTTAGTTGCCACGTGCGGGATCTTTGTTGAGGCATGTGGGATCTTTAGTTGTGGTATACGGAATCTTTTTAGTTGTGGCATGTGGTATCTTTTTTTTCTTCTAGTTGCAGCCTGCGGGCTCTTAGTTGCAGCATGTAGGATCTAGGTCCCTGACCAGGGCTCAAACCAGGTCTCCTGCACTGGGAGCATGGAGTCGTAACCGCTGCACCACCAGGGAAGGCCCTAGGGGAAATTTGTCTTGAATTATAGTTTTTGGTATTCTTTTTCCTTTTTTGGGTTTTCTTCTTTAATGTTGGATCTTTTTTGTCTGTCTTTATTTGTCAGTTTCTGATAAATTTTACTTTTTTTCCTTAATTTTTGGTTTTTCAAATTTTTCTCCTTTCACCTTCTACTTATTTTAAGGCATTTTTTGTTGTGATTATTCTTTTATTTCTAACTTTCATTGAGTTCTGGTACCTCTTATTTTTATTCTTGAATATCTTGTATCATCAAAAACATGTGTTTAGCTCATTTTGAAATAGCAAGTTGCAGTTCTGATCTGTTCATGGCATGTTTTTCTGGCTTGTTTTCATCATCCATAGGGATGTTATTCCTCTCCTTATTCTGTTTTTCTTTCTTATAATAACGTTATTGTATAGGATTTGAGCTCATTACTTTTTTCAGGTTATTTTTATGAGAAACTAGATTTCTTAGAAAATTAGAAAAGAAGCATGGCTTTAATTATCTTTTAAAAAAAAAATTCGCAGTGCTCCTTTTTCTGTTGTTTTCAACATGGCAGCTTGCTCTATGAGGATTCCTGGCTCTGTTTTCTTCCAGCACTTTTATCTGGATCTTCTCTTTCCTGTATTGCTCTTGTTCCAGTTCTGCTTTTGATTTCTCTTCTGGAAGTGTCTTCTCAGTGTCTCCCTGTCCTAATAGGGAGCACTGGTTGATTAAATTTGAGAGTTCAGTGGGGCTCGATTGCTCTAGCCCCTTGAGAATTTACCACCAGTTTTCTTGTACTTGCCTACTATTAGACTG